>NC_080594.1:97533170-98133170 GCF_027887145.1 Ammospiza caudacuta
CTTCCTTCCGCCACTTCCTTCCGCCACTTCCTTCCTTCCTTCCTTCCTTCCTTCCTTCCTTCCGACACTTCCTTCCTTCCTTCCGCCACTTCCTTCCTTCCTTCCGCCACTTCCTTCCTTCCTTCCTTCCTTCCTTCCTTCCTTCCTTCCTTCCTTCCGACACTTCCTTCCGACACTTCCTTCCGACACTTCCTTCCGACACTTCCTTCCTTCCTTCCGACACTTCCTTCCTTCCTTCCTTCCTTCCTTCCTTCCTTCCTTCCTTCCTTCCTTCCGCCACTTCCTTCCGCCACTTCCTTCCTTCCTTCCTTCCTTCCTTCCGCCACTTCCTTCCTTCCTTCCGCCACTTCCTTCCTTCCTTCCGCCACTTCCTTCCGCCACTTCCTTCCTTCCTTCCTTCCGCCACTTCCTTCCTTCCTTCCTTCCTTCCTTCCTTCCTTCCTTCCTTCCTTCCTTCCTTCCTTCCTTCCTTCCTTCCTTCCTTCCTTCCTTCCTTCCTTCCGCCACTTCCTTCCGCCACTTCCTTCCGCCACTTCCTTCCGCCACTTCCTTCCTTCCTTCCGCCACTTCCTTCCTTCCTTCCTTCCTTCCTTCCTTCCTTCCTTCCTTCCTTCCTTCCTTCCTTCCTTCCTTCCTTCCTTCCTTCCTTCCTTCCTTCCTTCCTTCCTTCCGCCACTTCCTTCCGCCACTTCCTTCCGCCACTTCCTTCCGCCACTTCCTTCCGCCACTTCCTTCCTTCCTTCCGCCACTTCCTTCCTTCCTTCCGCCACTTCCTTCCGCCACTTCCTTCCCTCCGCCACTTCCTTCCTTCCGCCACTTCCTTCCTTCCGCCACTTCCTTCCTTCCGCCACTTCCTTCTTTCCTTCCTTCCCATATTGTATTAACAGTCAGTTTCAGAATGTTACACAAGCCAACAGTTCCCCTTTATAAGTTTTATAACTTAACTGGTGTCCAACCGTACCGGGTACTTTATTCCCACTCTGCTGCCAGTCAGTGTTTTTCTCTAGGAACTCTCTTAGCTTTTGATCATCAGGCTGCATCTGTGCTCAAGTTTTCCGAGGAGATGCCTAGACAAAACACTCTATGAAGTAAGTAACAATAGCAGTTATTTGAATCAAGACCAATTTTCTGTTACTAATGCACCCTCTAACTCACTGCACACCTCATTTGAAGCTGGGTTTGTTAATATAGACAACTTGCTAATTATGAAAACCCAGTATATTTTGGTGCTCTAACTGCTCTGGTAATTTCTTTCACTGTAAAAAGGTGTTTTGTCTTTCATTAAGGACTTCTGAATGCTTATACATCTCCTAAATTCTTGGTCGTATTTTTTTTTTAGCCCAGTAGTTTTTTCAAGTGTTTTTCACCACTAGAGGGTAGAGAAATACAGTATTGGCCAGCAAGTGAAAATTCCTTGCTCTGCAAAGAAAATATCAGTTTATTGCTGTTAGGATTCAGAGGCTCCTCCAGCATTCCTTTCAACATGACTGTTCAGAAGGACTAAATGTAAATTAATACAGCTCCCAGAGTTGAACCAAATCCAGATAATTACTTTGATTGCTTGCAAAGAGTCCTCTGCCATCCTACATTTGAATATCAGGATTCACTTTCATCTGAGTGCTAAGTTTGCAACACTGAGCCCAGGTATTCTCTAAAGTGGGAGAGCTGAAGATGAGTTGTGTTTTAAGTAGTTTAAACAGCTTATGAAAGTACACAAGTACTTTAGTAAACCTACTTTCATATTGTTGGTGGTCTTCTTGATGAGTAAGTGTCCTCTGAATCTCTGCTTTGCAATCCAAGATTCTTGTGATCATGATAGCCATTTGTGTGATGTGTTATAAAATTATCTGAGAGAATTTATCTGTATGCAAGATATCCCAGTATCTGGGAATAGGTAGATGGTAGATGTTTGAAATACAATTATGCTGATTTCTAACCATTTCGTAATTTAATTGAAATATGCTATATAATTAAAATATGATATGTGGAGTAGCACGTGGTGTGCAGCTCCTCAGGGTTAAACTCAACTTCTTGGTTAAATTTATCTGAAGACTGATGCACTGTAATTAAAGCATCTGTAATTTATCATGTGCATAATTAAATTCTAGTACAACTTCTTTTGAGTGCATACAGTGGAAATAAAATACATTAAATGAAGAATATTTTGTGACTCAGAAGATCTTTCTAACATAACCCATTAAAATTTATTCTCTGCTGAAAACAACCACAGGTCACAAAATTCTGTCGCAGACAGCTCAGATAGATTTATCAGCTTCCTTAACTCTTCAGAGATATACATAGAGTACAGGCTTTAGGTGGCATTCCTGTGTTTGTTCCTGGGTCTATCTCTTTATCCACAGAATATTGTGAATATTCTCGAGAATTCTGTGTTTTGTTCTATACTTGTTTGATTCTTTTCTGTTTTCTTCTATGCAGTAAAAAACCTGCTCAGAAAAAAATTTTAAAAACTCAAACAACAAAAAACACAAAAAAGCCCACCCCAAAAAAACTCAACATTTTCTTTTCCGAACAAGTCATTAATTGCCAGCTGACTTCTTAGCAAAGAAATTATAGAAGCAAGTTAACACTGTTTTGGAAGCCCTCCTGTAATTAAAAGATAGAAAAAGTTTTCCTTAATTTATATGTAAAGTAAAAGAGAATAAAAAGAAAAACACATCTTTCCAAAAAGCTGAGTTTTCATATATCCAGAACAGATTTTGACTTCCTTAAAGTTTGCTAAAAGCATTAGATGAAAAAACCCCAGTCTATTTAAAAAACATCTGTGGTAAAGAATTCCTCCTTGCAACAGTCACCTTTCATTGCCTGCTGCCATACACATCAAGAGCTTTGCTTCAGCTCAGGCTAAGGCAAAGAAAAACAAAATGAGAACAGACACAGGCCTGATGTGAATGAATGACCTGAACCCTGTTTGTTCCATACTTCTATTATGAAATCATTTATGTTGAAAAAGACCTCGAAGATCATCAAATCCAACCATTAACCCAGCACTGCCAAGTCCACCACTAAACCATGTCCCTAAGCATCACATTTACACATGTAGGGATGGGCACTTAAACTCTTCCCAGGGCAGCCCATTCCACCCTTTTGGTGAAGAACTTTTTCCTAATAAATTTTTCCTCTAAACTTTCTCCTTGGCACAGGCTGTTTGATAAGGGTGAGGGGGAAGTTGAACAGCCCAACCCTCTGTATGTGGAGCAGCACCTGCGTATGGAGCATTACCTATAGCCAGAGCACCACTCCTGTCCTATCCCCTGCAGCCTCTCTGTGCTCTGGGGAAAAAAGGGTCACTCTAACCTACCCCTGCTTTGGGGAAATGCTGATTGCCACCTACTGGGTCCAGTCAGCTGCACTGACACCAGCGCTGCTCCTGAAGCACGGCCAGAGGAAAGCTCTGTGCCCTGTGTGCCAATGTTGCTGCAAAGGAAGAAAAGGAACATGATACTGAGGCTGTTTGAGAAGGATTCAACAGTCTTTCTGGCTTTCTTGCAGTCTGAGCTTGTGGATAAGGAGATAGACCCAGAGAAAGCTGATGATTTGCTCTGTGCTGTGCTTGTTGAAGAGATGTGTTCACTGCAGGCATGATTTGAGTGACTGGCATCCCACTCACAGAGTGCATGTTACCTGATGCTTCAATTTTCTCAACTGTTATATTCTTGACTTTGTCCTTTTTGTGGGTTGATGTCTCTGGAAGACACCTCCTCTAATTCTGTGTACTGCAGCTGATGAACAGATCCATGTGCACTGTGACTGGTGGTAGTGGGAAAAGTGCCCTTTCCTGAGCACTCACAAAAACTCTGTGGGTACTAATGGACCATCAGCTGTCAGGCACAGCTCATCTGTGACCTTTTTGTGAAGTGGGCAGCTCTGTTATGACCCAGACTGGTTGGGATAATTGTGCAGAGACATCATGCCTTCTGTCTGTCATTGACTGAAAGCTATATTGACTATATCCTTGAACAGGTGTCAAAGGAAATCTTTAGCTTGAGACTATGGTTTTAAAAAAAATACTGATAATATCAGGAAAGTGTCAAAAAAGTAGGAGACTGCTGATGTGATGGGGGTGTTTAAAATGCACAGGAAGACTGACCTAAGGAATCCTATACTAGCTATATTGCCAGTTAAACAAGCCTGATATTTTCCTTTGCAATTACTAATTTGGGAGGTCATAACTACTGGATTGCAATCTACCTGGGGCTTTGAAAGCCTTATTATAACATGGAATAAATTCTAATTTTAGAGGAAAATACTCCACAGCACCAGAGAAACATAAATGAAATGGATTAAGAATAGAACAACTGGCATATTGTGAATAAGGCAGTCTTTCGTGAGCAAATGTTATTTTAAGACCTGCTTATGTGCCTAAGATCTGCCTTAGCTCTAGCACAAATGACATTGTCTTTGTGACTTGGAGCAAAAAATTACAGCTGGACACCTTTGCTCCAAGGACTGAAGAAAATTAAATAATCATCAAGACAAGTCAATCCTACAGTGACTTTGGGTTGCTTTTTAAGTTGGTTCCTTTCTACAGAAGCAGGGCATTCACATGTTGGACTGAAAAAGGCAAGCTGACAACCAGGGGGGATACCCTGGAGACAATGACTGTGAAAAGGGACTAGGGACAGTGTCCTTTTAGTCATTAACTGCCAGAATTACAGTCTAGAGAAATCATTTTGTGAATTTATGCACAGAAAGAAGGAGTATCGAGGGCTAGAAAGCTGTTGTTTTGATAAGTTTTCAAATGACTTTGAGAAACCAAGTTAACTTCAACTTCACAGAAAAACAGGATCACAGAAGACAATTTACAGAGTGTTGCTTTAAAAGCCTTGATTAGAAAATGTACCAAGAGGTGACCTCTTAGTACATACAAGTACTCAGGTTTCCTGGGTGGAAGGGGGATACTAGAGTCACTAATATATCAATAAATACCAGTGGCTGTCAGCAGAATCTGGCTTGATAACTATCAAGAGGAAATAAGCTACTATTTTTATCTCACATTGGAACAAACTATTGAAGAACACTTCTGTAGAGTTCTGTCTTATCTTGTTCAGCTCAAGCTTGGATGCCTTTCTGGTTTAGTACAAGAAAAGGGGATGAAGCCTGAGGTCTTTTGGTATCTTTCAGGTCAGATTAGATGATGTAATTGTCCCTATGGACGTACAATTCCAGGAGTCTCTGGAAAGGCCAATATCCAACATGTTTGAACAGTTCAGTGTGGGCAAGACAGTCTGGACTGAAGCACACAGTGTTTTTAAGCTGTTTTGCAGGATTTTTTTCATTGTAAAACTCGTGGATGCAGTGTAGGAGAAAAGCCAAACTGGCCCTGAAGTAAGAATGACCTTCTTGGACCATTTGTCCTTGGCAAGCTTAATGCCTAAATAGCAAGTAAGGTGTTTTCTAGTCAGGGAGCAATTGAAAGCGACTGATGCTTCTCTGAAATAGTCTTTATTTAGTTTTTCCAACTTATTGTACTTTTTTCAGTCAAGTTCCTGAGCATATGAAAAAACAATTATGCCATATTTCTCATGCTAATACAAAATGTTCACTGTTAAAACAGTGTATATTTTGTTCTCCATTCATAAAATCTAGTCCTTCCCTGTGATTGATTTTGCAGGTTAACAAAACATCTGAACTTTTGGTTACAAACAAATTTTTCATTTCTTTCTTGCTTTTTCTCTTATATTAATATATGAATTTTAATAATCTAGTGTAGAAAAAATATAGAATCTTTTATGTTTTTTAAAGATCTCGTACAGTTGTGTATGTGTCACTTTATATGAACTATAAATCCTGTTACATTCTTTACCTTTTTAAAGTTATTTTGGTTGCAGCTGTAAGGGCCTGCTCAAGAACAGGACAAACTGACTTTATAAAGAGCAGTCCTTGGTTTTTACAAGATGCAATCAGGTCTGTTGAATACCCAAGTTCTAAGGGCCTAGGACTTGCTCAATAAGATCTTTTTGTGGAATGCAATTTTTTCATGGGTTATAAGTCTAAATCCTCCATTTATTTTCAGTATAAGCACTAGACTTGTGTTTGTAAATAGAGAAATTATCATAACCTTTCTGCCGTTTAACCATCTGCAGATATAAAATGTAAGCACAGTTAGAGCTTTATGTATTGTGCTGGTATAAAGACATTGTAAAAAGGGACTCCATATTTCTTATGCTAATCTACTTTTTATGCTAATCCCTATTTGTCCAGATTTGTGACTTAGGAATCTAACTTTCTATGGATAAAATAATTCTCTGGCTTTCCTCCAGGCTCTGATTCCTCTAACCAGCATTTCTTTTCTGCAGGTTTTGTGCATATATTATATTCCTTAGGCAAATCTGAGTGCACAAACAGAAACCCAGACTGATGCCAGTGAGCCATTATGGTCTGTCTGACATGGCTGAGCCATTTCACATGACTGCCAGTATCTGGTGGGTTGTTATTGCAGACCCCAAGCAATCCTCACATTAAATGCTTGCAGATTTTAATGTCTGATTCTTTTCAGGCACATGACTGCATAAGCAGTTCAGTCATCAGAGGCCAGGAGCTTTTGCACCTCCAGTTGATCTTAATGTGGCAAAGCAAACTTTGCTTGATTTCAAAACAAGCCTCCAGTTTCTTTGTCATGCTGTTTACAGTAGGAATGTTTGCACATGCTGATTCTTCCACTATTAGAAGCAAGCAGAAGTTTCTCTCACAGCAATGATGCCATGAAGCAAAATTTGCACAGAAATCTCAGAAAATAATTTAGTTGGCTGGGAAATAATCTAAATGGTGTGATTGATTTAAACATTGTCCAGAAATAAGGCTTGGTGAGAAAATAATGCTCCCACACACACTCATGAGGTTTCTCTATTCCAGCCAGTGTTTTTCCAGGTGCTTTACTGTTTATTAACACTGTTGAGCTGTAACTCTCAGATCCTTGTGTTGTTTTGTTTTTGTTTTTTTCTTTCTCTTCCCAAGAATTCCTCTAGGGAAGCATGTCTTTACAGCCTGACAAGCATATAGGTGCATTCTGCAAGGGTTCATGAAGACTGACAGTGGGTACAAGGTGGAGAGAGGTGGTCATCAGTCAAGCTAACGTGGACAAATAAATGATGTGCCTAATAGGTATAACTTATAAATTATCTGGGTGTAGTGTCTTCTCCCTGCTTTCAAGAAAGTTAGACCTGGAATGGCTCCTGTTGTATGTTTCATGACACAAGTTCTCTTTCTCTGAGGTTGTGTTTTTAAGTATCATGAAAACGATGTCCCTTTTTTGTTCCTCCTAATGCTGGTGCAGTATGTCCTACTTAATTTCTCTGTCACATATGATTATATGAAAAAAAGAGCAAAGATAAATGAGATGCAGGGGAGAGAGGGCAGTAATTGAGCAACATTTATTTTTCCTGCCTCCATGCTATCAAGGGATGTGTTTTCTTCCCTGTTAGGCATATTTTACTTCTCTCCATACAGTAGAATTTATGTTCACCCGTTAAGAAAAATACATACATGACCTAGGGGTATATATGGCAGCAAGTCAGGAATAATTTATTCATGAGATCATATGTGAAGGGAAGTGCATTGCTGCTGGAAAATGTTCTGCTAATATTATGAAAACACTGGGACATTTGTATTAAAAGACACATTACTGTGATAATGCAAAATAGTTAATATGTTAGTGAGCATAAGGATGAGAAATAAGCAAAATTAGGAAGTGACAAGTTACCAACAGACAATGATGAAGTTGTACTTGAAACTACAAGTACTTGAAACTGCCAACAATAAGGCTAAAAATTACTCTGACAGAACATTTCATTTACAGGAGTGCTGAATTAATCACTGCCCTTAGCTAATGCACTTACCAGACTTTGCGACAATATGGATAAAATCTAGATTCCTTTATGTTTTTTTTTCTCCCTAGCATCTACATGGAAAAATGCATTATGTCACCCTAAACGCTCAGCTCAGCTAGTCTGTGGTGCCAAAGAGCTTACAGAATATTCATCTCACATTCTTCAGGAAGTTATCCACCAAATTTTGCAAGACTCCTTCCTGATGAAAGCAACATACAAGCAACATAGTACTTGATAGTTCATTGTCTGCAACTCTAGAAATACTATGAGAAATACTGGGATATGAAAGGGATATAATATGAAAGGGATAAAATATAAGCAACCTAAAATGGGACATAAGGAGACAATTGTGTTCCTTAAAACTGTCATGTGAGATTGCAAGGCAGTAAAATATACCATGGTGTAAGGCTATTTTACAAGAGGAACATTACACACAATCTGCATTATCCTGTGTGGAAATATGAGTTCTAAATATATCATGGTATTCACTTCTTTTTGAAGAGTGTCTTTGCATCCTTAGAGAAAAGGGTAAAATTTGGCCAAAAACTCATCTATAAGGTTGTATAGAGACTGTCTATCCTAGCAAGGATCAGGAACAAATGCATGCTCCATTTGCTGGATCTGCAGTGGAGGCAGTTGGTGCTATAACCTCACAATACCTGAGCATTGGTTTTTTTGGTTTTTTAACTTCAAACTAAACTCAGACTTTTCCCAGACACTGAAATCTGAAATTGTGGGAATACTCTAGAAGTGGTCCTCCAGGCTGTCTTTCAGTTTAATTACACTTGAAAAAATATCCAGTTTGTGCATGCTAGATCCACTAACACCTTCATGAAAAATGATGCATTGTGTACAGGAAAGCTCAGGGGAAACTATTTCAGAAGAGTAGATATATCCATTAAAAGCATAACCATCACCTGATGTATTGATGGCTACAATACGGGGGAATGTAGTGCTTGCAAGTAGCAAAACCCTATATCCTTTAATATGCAGAAGAAAATTCTTAATCTATGCCCAGCTTTATGATTTCAGAATGCTTGCATGTTTGCAACTTCCATGAGTTCACTTAGTGGATAGGACCTATGTGGAAAAAAAAAACATGTTAATGATTACAATCTTATGCTGTCAATTCTTCTGTCAGTTACAGAATTCCTTTTTGTAATGCTAATTAAAACAAGGAGCCTCAGCAAAATGCACGTCTCTTAAATATATTAGTTTAGAAGTATCTAAAAACATGCCAAATGCTGAGCTATCCAACTTCAGCCCAGAATTTATGGCAGGTGTGCTTAGGTGGGGCTTGACGAACTCCAGCTTGTCCCTGGTGTGCTCAGGCTGCTGCAGGCCCACCTTGGACGCTGATGGTTTTCTTGGCCTCTGGTGGGGCTCCGTTTAGACAGTTACAAATCTCTCCTGAACATCACAGCCTTTGGGGTAAAACTGACTCAAGTTCAGCAGCCTTGAACTGTGGGATGGACAGAGCTTTTTAGGCTGACCAGCACTGGGTGGGTGGGTACATGCCTGGCACAGGCAGGCCCAGCCATTGGATCAGGGTTCTCAAAACTGCCAACAAAAACTTGCTTGGCAAACACAGTGCTGTTAATAGATTAGAGGCTTTTTTCCTCTGAACAAAGGCTCTGTTGTGGTTGCTTCAAGCCTTAACATTCTTTACAATGCTCCTGCCCTCCCTCATTCCCAGAAGGATATATATCAATGATGAAGTATTTCCTGCATACACAATATTTGTAATCAGTCTTGTGATCTTTCAGAGGGAAAAAAGATATTTGAATGACAGCTGTTTTAACTCATCTGTAATTTACTTATTAGAAGGAAACCCATTGTCCTAATCAGTTTGATGTTGTTGTACAGAAAAAAAAAAAGTTATGATAATCAATGTAGCTTACATAATTAAGATTGATTACCTAAGGGGAATAAAAGTCTCTGTTATGAAATAAGTAGACAAACAGTTCAAATTCATTATTTGAACTTAGAGTGTTTCTGTGCAGTCCTCTACGGTTTTTAAAATTAAATTTCTATAATTCATCATTTCAATACCATAGTTTTCATTAATGTTTTAAAAATATGCATATAAAATAACAAGTAACTCTTAAGACATCTCAAGTTTACAGTAAATTATTTCTTATAGATGTATGCAGAATCTTTGTGCAATTATAGAAAAACACAAACAAGTGACACAAACAACTGGTTTTGATTCCTCTCCAGGAGATCTGAACAAAATTAATGTGGGAGGTAATTTCAATATTTATTTAGAACTGAATATGCTTATATATGAGTAACATTTGTCCATAGGTAAAATCTGGTTGAAGTTTTAAAGGAAAATGTTTTTGTTCAGGATCAGGATGATGAGGCTGAAGAAACCTTATAGTGGTTTCTCAAGGAAGTCTTGGGCTGACAGAAGCTGGTCCTCACAGGTGACTTCAATTTCCCATACACTTGTTGGGACAACAGCAGGGCAGGGCACAAGTTTTGCAGCAGTTTCTCAGAACATGCTGAGGACTGACTCCTGACAGATGCTGGAGGTACTGACAAGGAACAACAATGTACTGCCCCACTTACTGCTCATGAACCAAAACAACCTTACAACCTCCAATGTTACCCTTGAACAGACTAGCCAAAACGCCGGGGAGTTTGAGATCCTGCTGAGCTCTCTGAAGAGCAATTATAGGTCAAAGACACATGATTTTAGAAGAGCCAGGTGCAATATCCTCAGAGCCAAGCTGTGAGGCATCATGAGCAGTAACCATGAGGAGATCTTTTCTCTTTCCATCTACAAATTGGCAGAAAATTATATTTGGTAGGAGGTGGATTCATTAATAAATCATATTAATTTCTAGAAATTGCAGTGAAAGTAATGAAACAAAGGGTGGCATCACTCATAAATCCTTTGTATATACGTCAGGCAGGCAAACAGAAAAAGAATTCCTGATTTAAGGAGAGAGATGTTCAAGGATAAAACAGTTAAAAGATGGCTTTAGGAGGGTAGCTTCTAGAACAACCATCATATAATAATGAGACTTATAATTAATTCAAATAGGTATTTACATAATTTTATTTCTTTTTAAAAATAATCGTATGATATATCTGCCTGTAAAGGCAGACAATCAGACTCTAGGACCCAGCAAGTTCTTTCCATTATTTTGTGCAAAGTTACCTGGAATATTATTAAGACTTTTATATTTGTATTCAGGGCTAGACAAAATTCAGAACTGAAAAAATAATTATGAAAACCATCTAGCAATAAAAGTTCATAATAATATCTCTATCATATGTCTGAATATGTGCCACTGAAGGAAGAAGGAGTTATGAAAAACTAAAGGGAAAGATTTACCTTTGTGCATTGTTCTGTTTCTGCAGCATTAAATAACAGGAGGACACTCTTCTGCCATGAGACCTACTGACAGCTGCTACCAGAAATGCCTACAGGAGCTGATTGTGGATTGTCCATTGCTGAAGGGAACATATTTGTGTAGTTTGTGCTTTTAGTGTTTTTACCAATGTGCATGATTGTCTAGAAAAAAAACTGGGGCTTGATACCTCTAAATATTCCCAGCCAATTTAATATTCACAGGTGTTCCTAAGGTTTTAAAATCAGCTTAGCATTTTTTATGTGCTTTTAGGCACATAGCATTGTTAGCTTTTCTTTTCCCTCTTTCCTTTGTGTGTCCAAACAAAGTAAAAAGATGAGCCCTTATTCCAGGAAGCAAACAGAGAGCAACTGATTTATTTCCTTGTAGAAGCTGCTCTTTCTCTTTCTCCGCTGTCAGTTTTCCTCTGTTTGGAAGAACACTGTTTCTGTTGGAGAAGAGTTGATGTTGGGAAAAAATGAGCTCTCAAGGCCTGTGCTGTGCCTGGAGAGTGAGACTTGGCCTCAAACCAAACAAGAGGAAGCTTCCCTGCGTGCAGAGATTATTGCAGATGGACACTATGTGCTACCCAGAGAAGGCTACAATTGCTCATTGAAGTATTGGAGCAAATTAGTCACCTCTTGTAGCTGAGGAAAAATTATACTCAGAAGAGAAATGCTGTAATTTTTAGAAATGATGCAATTGCAGTTTGTCTTTCCCTGCTGTTTTATGTGCTTTAGCACTGTCTCATGCCAGAGACTAAAGCATGAGATGAGTGAGAGGAATCATTATTCTTCTTTATTTTAAGTGTACTCTGTGAATGCTGTATCTGTAATGATCTGTGAAATATATACAACTCACATAAGCAATAAAATAAAGGGTTATATTGTATTAAAATAATTTTTAATATTATAGATGAATATGAATGTATTACAATTATTAATACAGTGCAGATAAATGCCAATACAATTATATACAGAATAAAAGAATGCCCATGCTTACTACTACTCATACAAAATGCGAATACAATCCAGTTGCAGCCTTAGCTCATCTCTGATTCTGCTAAACCCCTGATGTATAAACTGATTCAGAGGTGGCATCAGCCACAGTAACAGATTACCTATTGCAGTGAAAAAGGGAGAGAGTAGATTGGATAAATGCTTGTACAAGTTGAAGTGTGAAGGAGTGCCACTAAATTTCCACCTCCCGAATACAACTGTTCTAGAAATAGAAGTTTCAACTGTGTTGAGCAGAAAGGGGATGTTGCCATGTGAGCTGTTTCTGCAGGTATAATTGAGGCATTTCTTAAATATCCTAAGTGAAAGCTACAGAGCCAAAAATGGGACTTTAATAATAAATATAACTCTTTTAAAGACAAGTTATACTCTTTTTTAAAGCTGTTTCCAGCTTTATAATGAGATTCTAACCTTGTGTTTGCCTAAATGTAGAGTGTCTTCTTTATCCAAGCACTTATTTGATAAACCAGTGGCCAGACAAAGGTGATGAATGAGGTGATTTTGCCTATTTGGAGGGAAAAGATTTAATATACAAGAGCGTATGCCTTCAGACCTTGTGGAGCTCCCAGACTGACGTGTGTACATGTCTAGGGACTTTGGCCCAATTCCTGCTGAGCCTGGGGAGTCTGGGTTTTGGATTTGCCAAGTCCTGGAAGGCACCTCCCCTGTGAGGCCCAGATCAATCCTGCTCCTGGAAGAGACAGGAGGCAGGGAGACAGCTCACCCTGGGCAGGCTCCTTGCCTATCACACCTGTCTCACAGCTGTTATTGCTGGACTCTCCAGCTTAAAAATTGGATATCTTACAGGTGTTCCAAGGCAGCTGAAGACTTGGACTATCAAAGCTCTGTGCCAATAAATACTACACAGTGAAAGAGTGATTATGTCCTCCCCCCCCCCACCAAGTATTAAAAGGAAAACTACTTCAAACTGCATCCCTTGGAGACAGAATTTAGAGGCTATGTATTTACAAAACAGCGCTAAAGAGAAAGAGACTTATTTATTTTTATCTGAGCTGTGCTCAGAAAAATAATTGTAGATTTTGATAATTATGTGTTCACTGAAAAGCTTTTATTTCATATGTGGCTGCACAATTCCATGGCATTTCCCACAGAGATTATAACAACTGTTTTGGTGGTTGTAAACTTTGACTTTTAACTTTGATCAAAGCCATTCTGAATAACAAATAAGCATTTTTCACTCTATTTGATTCTTCTGAGGTTCTGGAAAAAAAAAAAGAAGACATTTCAAACTATTTTTAAAGAAAAACATTAAACTTATGAGCCTGGAAAACTCTATATGGATCTCATCTCATGACACGTAGCGTTATTTTTCAAGAATAATAAGTTCTTCGTTGTAATAGATTGTGGATAACCTGGTTGGTACCTAAATTCCCTAAGACTGTTTGACTTTGGTTATATTTTGGGTCTAATGCACTAGCAATGAAATAGTTACTTTAGCATTTCCTTTAGCAGCTTTCCATTACAATGTATGTGAAATCCAGATGTATTTGTTTTCTTCCAAAGAGTTATCTTGGGATACAAAATCCCGCCTAATGAATCTGAATATGTTGGATCAGATCCCAGTCCAGCCCTCTGAGAAACCTAAATACCATTACCTCAAAAAAACTAAACCCAAAATGGATTAAAATTGCATTGTATGCCAAATAATTATTCTTATTGATCATATCAAAACCTATTGTTTTTGCTTGACAGGAGGAGTCAACAGAGTTGAGACAGTAGAGTAAAACATTTGCTTGACAGGAGGAGTCAACAGAGTTGAGACAGTGGAATAAAAAATTTACTGTATATGTAATCCTTAAACTATTTTTTCTCTCTTTACTTTTAAGAAACAGTTCAGAATAAATAGGCTCCCCGGGACTGAACGTTTTGTAGGTTGAATTTTATCCCTTCATGCCCCAGAAATTTTTTTCTCCCCACTAAGTTCTAGTTTAGACATCTGAAAAGAGATCCTTACAATGGAAAACTTGACTAAATTCTAGCTGGTTTATGACACTGCCGATGGTGTTTTATATTAAAATTAGTTTTGGAAAACAACAATTCAGAACAGAAGTGCTGTCGGTAAAGCAAGAGATAATTATACAGAGGTGACAACAAACTTACTTCAGAAGGAAATTATACAGAGGTGTATCTATACAGAGGTAATATCAAACTTCAGCTCCTGTTCCCCCCCACCAGTACAGAGGATGCTCTCCTTTCTCCATTACTGAATTTCTGTTACTGCTGCTTTGGTCATGATGAACGAGCCTGGTGCTGGTGCCGTAGCACTGCAGACCCTTTTCTAGGAAGAGCTGCTGAGGATTCATCTGCTTGCAGTTAGGAGAGGTGAAAGCTCAGAGTGTGATTAAACTCCAGCACGTTCAGAGCACACAGCACTGACCTCCTCTGCCTCCCTTCCAATATCCTCCTGCTTCCAAAGGGGCTAGAGACTGGCTTTTCCAACTAATGTTTTTCAGAGCAGAAACAATAAATCAGTGAAAAATGCATACCAAACATCTTCTTCAGTAGTTCTGGGGTTTACAGTATCCTTTATTACTTATAGGAAGTGGTTCATGCTCAGCATCTTATAAAATAAAAGCTGAACTTTCTTTAATACTATATTAGATAAAGTTGCATATTCTTTGTGCAACTGTCAAATCAACTGATCACTTCATCTTTCAGCTCCATTAACCCATTTCCCACCTTCCATGAAGAAACTGTAGGATTTTACATTTTAACATAAAACATATTACAGTCACTAAAGATTTATTATTATCACTTCCAGTAAGAAAGAAATGATATTATACTATTTAGTGCATCCTCTTGGAAATCAAAAGCCAAAGACCACACCTCTACGAGTGTAAATGATGACATGTCACTGAAATTTAGAGATCCAAAGGCCTGTTCTACCTGCAAGTCCAGAAAGGTACATAAAAACTGACACATTTTTTTCTTTATAAATCTTATTCTCAGAGACAAATTCCAATATTTTTTGTACTATAATGTCATACATATGTCAATGTAAATGCAATGTCAATAATGTCAATACAATGTCATTACGGCATTGTAAGAATGATAAGGTCAATGTGTGAATGTTCCAGAAAGAATAATAATTTACAGTATTTCACACAGGAGTAGAATGCAGAGGCAAAAGGGCAGTGAATCAGGTTTGCTTTGACCAGCTAACTTTCCCAGTGTTGCCCAACATTACAGTGTTCCTTTTTTGACTTCCAGAAGTGTATATGAAAAAGGAGACATCAGTTTCCAACAAATCTGTTTGGGATGAACATGGTTTTATATATACCTATTATACATCCTGAATAAAGATTTAACATTTTTGGAAGGTGATAAATACGAGGGTTAAGAAAAAAAAGAAATGGTGGCAAGAAGGAGAGGGGGAGCCTTTCCTGTTTCAGAAATCTTAGTTTCATTCCCTCTGTAGAATAGGAAGGAGTCTTATTTTTTTTAATATTATTATTTCCTTGATTATATTCAGTTTGAGTTCTCTGTTTGTGTTATTTTAAAATTAAGTAATATTATATGCAAGCTTCTGTCCTTCACACTGGAATTCTTCACAAGCAGGATTAAAATTCCAGACAGATGTGATTATCTGATATTGAAGAAAATTATTTGGTTTTGACATTTCCTCCTACTTCCTTTGGATGATTTCAAATTATTCTGTTGATATGTTACATTCCTTTCTGGAGAGCAGAGAACATAAATGCAATATGATGAATATTATATAAACTTTTGTTGACTGTAAGGCTTTTGGATCAAGGACTGTATTTTGGGCTTTGGTTATACCCAGAATATTGCTTGGAAATATCTTTATTAAAGAGGAAGAAAGAATAAACAGTACATAAATTAGAAGCAGATATTGAATAGTAAACATCTCAACAATTTATTGGATGCAGAATAACTCAAAGCTTGGGGATTTTTAAAGCAATTTTCTTTCTGCTTTCTAAGTGTCCTTGGATTAACACATGTGTGAAAAATTAGAAACAGAAAATTGTTTGGGGAAGTTTTAACAGAAAGAAGAGAGGAGATGCTGAGATTCAGCCTGAGTACAGATAACTACCATCCAATGTGCATAACCATACACAAATAAACATATCAAATAACTAAGGTGGTAATATAATTTGTTTATATTCATAACTATTACTTGGCTTTGTCAGCCAGGCAGTCAATTCAAGTCTGACCTAAGCAGACCCACCAGGGCTGCAGGAGTCCAGCATGCCACAAAGGGATTTTGGAGTTACATAAAAAGAGCCTTCTGGATTTTTAAAGATGAAAAAAAACATTTTCTGCTTTTTAAAACATTTTCTTTTTGACTTTGTGGTGTTAAAGCACAATGAAAAGCAGACGATTTTGCAAGAAACTGGGGAATTACTTTAGCATTTGCAAAGGAGTTTGAGATTTAGGATTTTTAGTGACCTTGCCTGTTGCTTTCCCAGTCACCCAGAAAGACTCAAACAACCAGCACAGCCTGTGGAAAAATAAGGTATTTTGCATTCATGGTACTCTCAGTAATATCTCTAATGAAAGATGGTCTTGACTCAGAATTTAAAATCACCCATATAACCAAGCTACTCAATACTCCTATTGAAGAAGAAGATGAAGGGAGCTGGATGGGACAGCTTGCCTTTTAAACTATGTCAGGGAGAAAGATCTGATATTCTCAGAACTGTGTGTATGTGTGTGTGTGTGTGTTGGTAGGCAAGATTCAAAATTTTCCTTACTATCTGGCCTGTTTGCACTCCAGTGTCATTCTATAATTAGAGTAAAATGGTCTTTAGGGCAGAATCCATGCTGAGGGTTTTACTGTATTGACCCGTCTGGTGCTCCTGCAGACCAAGTCAAAGACATTGGAATTACAAATATCACATTTTCTAATTGTTTTCATGGTCACAGCTGTGAGAACTGCCATTCAAAAGCTTGGTATGGATGAAAGAAAAGGGATTTCTTTCTATTTTGAATCAGAAATCTTGCAGGAAATCCTTCAGATTTTGATATGCTTGGCACTAAATTGGTTTATAAGTGAGTTGGATTTTCATTAGAAAGGACATGAGACCTTTGTACAGCCTAGGATCCCCTTAAAAATACTTCAGGCCTAATGCCTTAGGTTTTGAAATCAATGAGAGTGGAGAATGCTTGGTATCCTTGGAATTATGCAGTGCTTCAAAAATTATTTAAGGTACAGTGTTTTCTTTGTTTTATTCTGCATGAAAAGCATTAATTTTTAGTAGAGTCCCTTTCTAAGAAAGCAACCATGGCATGTGCTTGTGTCTAATATAAATACAAAATGTATCCAGGTCTTAGGTTAGCTTTGTGTAACAGTGCTTTTTATTTTCTGAATACATTGGTCACAGAAATTCATTTTTTCATTTTTACCCCAAATGTCTATTGAAAGAAAAACAAAACCAGCCAAATTTCATGCTTTTAAAAAGTTTATCTAAAATTTCAAAATTCTTGAAAGCCAGCTCTCCTCCCCATCAACCCTCACAAGTTTCTCTATCTCCATTTTAAAGAAATGTGATCAGAGTCTGCATTCATTTGTATTTAAATACAGCTCTTCCAGAAGGGAAAAAGTACACTGTGGAGAGAGTTTTATTTACATGGGAACCACTTCTAGCTGACAGCCATCGTTTAATGACTGGCAAAAAGCCCTACAAAGACTTGCCTCCTATAATGCCAAATTGCGCTGCTTTTCAGAAAAAAATATTTTCCTCCTAGTGAGACCTGCCATTTGCACAAGTCAGTGTCAAGGATGGATTTCAGCACTACGATGACAGATTTGGAACCCATGGTGTAGTTTACATGTCAAATAAAATTATGCAGACATTCTTTACTTCTCACAGCAATCATTCACAAAATTCAGGAACATCAATAGACTTATAGCCTGCAGAGTGTGAAAATGTTTTGATGAGCTGTGTCATACTAGATCATGTACCCTTAATAATGCAGTCCCACATTTATGTCACAAACAAAACCAGCTCAGGGCAAAACAAAATATTGCACCAACAGCTACTGGCCTTCCATGTAGAAGGGCAGACAGAAGGCATCAGACCCTCTAGCTGGCTTCATTTGCAAAGCAGTCAATTGCAATGAAAGATTATTAAAAGTCCCCCATAGAATGAGACAAGGGCTTAAAACCCTGATGTTCCTGCAGTGAAAATAGTTTGTCTTGCTTAGTCTGGTGGTTCTTTGAAATTTTGGGGGCAGCTGTGAGTTTCTGTCACCAGGTGATTTATTTATTTATTTGCTATTAAAGGAAACAAGGGGTCAGTATAAATGCAATATTATGCTGTTCCTTTTGAAGACATACACATCTGCTTCTAACTATTTTAGTCATAGAATCATTTAGGTTGGAAAAGACCCTTAAGATCATTGAGTCCAGCTGTTAACCCAACAGTACCAAGTCCACCACTAAGCCATGAACCTGAGATGGATCAACACTCTCTGGAAGATGAAACAGAGTATTTCTTGGGTTAGGTGGGTCTCACTGATCCAACTTTCCCGCCCCCCTCCCAGCCTCTCCCATGCCATCCCTTCTCATTCATGGCCCTCAGATCAGTCCTGTCACTCCTCAGGCTCTATAGCAATCACCCGGCCACATTGCTGGCTCAGGTCCCATTTTCCATGACAAAAGCCTCAGGCTGATGAGATTAGTTAGCAGCATTTCAGATGGCCACCAGCAGAGACTCTTTCCTTCTTTCAAAGAGCATCTCTCGCTTCTCAGGGAAATATTAATTCTAAGATTTCATAATGAAATTTTGTGACAAGAATGCATGGTTAAGTTACAAAATAATCACTGCTTTTTTAGGTGTATAGCAATGCAAGATGCTATCCTCATCTGGATGATTTTGGAGATATTCTTGTGGAGACCATGCTTGCCTTTTTTCCTGCATTGGAATTGTGCTTTTGTTACTGGTCATCCCACTGCCACAGCAGGGCAATATGAACATCCTTGGGGTATCTCTACCTTTCTTTGCTGCAACATTATTAAACAGCTCCTCAGCAAGCACCTAAATCCTTCTAAAACATTAAATTACTAGTTTGGTTGATAATCTTAAAAAGAACTTTTTCCTCATCTCTCTTTTTGTTCTTGTAGTGCTCAGACACAGATTTCCTGTTCTGCAAGGGACCACATTCTTCCAAAATCTTGGATTTGCTAAGCAGGGAGTTCATTTTCCTAAGAGAAAGTGAACAAAGCCACAGTTAATTTTTGCTGCTTATTGCAAAGATTAATGGATAAAGTAAGAAGCTTTACAAAACAACATGAATACAGCACACAAAAGTGCATACAAATGCCATAAGATTACCTTGTGCAGGAAAGATATTGAATTTAGTTAACACATTAAAGTTGACACTCCAGCCTGTGTTCATGACCACTTCCTACTTGTCAGCAGCTTCTGCAAATAATTAAGAGTCGAGTTTCAGACTAGAGGTGAGAGAACCATGCTGCCTGAGTGCTGTGTGGCATTGTTTTGGGGAAATCAGGGACACCTTGCCACACACTCAGCTT
This sequence comes from Ammospiza caudacuta, assembly GCF_027887145.1. Classification (NCBI taxonomy): domain Eukaryota; kingdom Metazoa; phylum Chordata; class Aves; order Passeriformes; family Passerellidae; genus Ammospiza; species Ammospiza caudacuta. The sequence goes on from NC_080594.1 coordinate 97,552,918, forward strand.
CAGCAATATCAGAGATGGGTTATTCTACACACTGCTGAAATTGCAGACAGCAGGTGTGATGCCACCATTTTCAGAGTCCTACTTTTGAAGCTAAAATAATATTTAAATGTGTATTTAACTTCCAAAACATAATATTTAAAAAAACCCCAAAAACTTGGTAATATTAATGAAGATGTAATTTAATCCTGTATCGCAGCTTACAGGGGGAGAGGTAGTAAAGCAATCATGCTGAGTTATAACTTCATAAAACAATTTTATCTGAATGAGATTGTTCTTGGATCACCACTAAACTTTACAACAAACATGAAGAAGGCCAGATGAAAAAACATACCCTCTAAAATTTGATTTACACATTTGACTTACAGACTTACACATACCCTCTAAAATTTGTCTTATTTAGCATTAACAAATTTTTTTTTTTTTTTGGTGCAAAATGAAAACAGTTGTTGAAAGGGCAAAAATTGTGTGTGAGAGGTTTTGTGTATGAAAATAGGATTTATTTCTATATCTAGATGGGGTTTATTTTAAAGGAAACATACCTAATTTCACGCATTATCCAGTAACTCATAATGCCAAGTACACAGCATTTGTTAGATAGTTTGTGTGAGCTGAAAGAAACTCACAAACAGGCTGGACTTCTGCTGCAGCAGAGCTTTCAGATACAGCAATCCTGGGAGAGCCGGAGCCCTAACATACACACAGAAAATACATACCATTTAATTGAGATATCACACACAGCTTACCTGACTCTACTATCCCTCCTAGGCCTCCTCCAAGACAATGAATTCAAGAGAGAAACAGAAATTATGCTGGCTCTGAAGCAGTCTGTGCTGTCAGGAGGAGCACATCTGATGGTCTCATTTTCTTGCTCCATTTTGAGACTTCTAAGAGTGAACACAAGTCACATGAGCTGGAGATTTCTGTGGCAGCCAAGTAGGTTTGCCTTTCCTTAGGTTTGTTTGTTTTGGAGGGGGAGGAGAATTAGTGGGACTATAAATCAGTCCCTTTCCAGCCAGCTCAGTTGGTTTTTTCTTGGTCCCATCTGGGCCCCATTAGTTGCAGAGCACAAGGGCTGCAATCACCAAAGCATGGGGCACTGCAGATCTCCTTACTACCTAGCTTCAGAACAAATGCTATTGGGGGAAATTAGGTCATAAAATAAATTCCTGAACCTGTGTTCTGTAAGAAACTGCAAACAAGAAGGTGTTTCAAAATAGAGCTCTGTTAGGATGTCTCTCACTTTTTTTTCCCCCCCATCTCTTGGTCATTGGTGTTGAATTAATTCTATTTTAAATCCCATAATTGAGATAATGGCAGCAATTTGTAATTGGGTTTGAAAGACCTTGTTATTGTCTACAGTCATATTAATGATCTAATCAGATAATGTTGGTATCTTAGCCATTTGTGTATTGTGTGCTTGGATTTCTAATCAGATGCATTAGCCAAGAGTACAAAAATTTCATTCAATGTAAGTGTTTGAGTAGAATGCAGAAAGGAATGCAGAACAGCTAATATTAAGTCACTTATAGTGTTTCAACTGACTGAATGGCAAACCATAACACTGTTCTTATTTGAATCTAATCAACAGAACTTGCTTTTAGAAACCTGGTGTCAGGATTTTGAGGAAGGATATTGTTCTACAAAATACACTAAGTCACTGTAAATTGCATGTGCATGAAAATCAATGTAAGCTGTTGTATGACATCAGATCTTCTAAGAGTGCTCTTGACACACATTTAAGCCAGAGCAGCAGATCTTGCTGAAATCAATTCATTTTAGAGTCAGTTTGAAGAAAATACTAGAAGTTACCTAGTCCAAGCTACCAGAAATCTAGCACCACCAGAACTGCAAGAGGTTAACCATAGCTTTGTCTAGCTCTCAACCTCTTGATATTTTCTTCCAGGGCTCTGCATTTCATTTATGTGAACAGAAATTTTTTATGTTAATACTTGACTTGAATCTCTCAAACATTCAAATTCCCTCTTGCAAACAAGACCAAGATAAAAAGGTTGAAGCAGAAATAAGATTTTCTGATTATCAGTGTTTTGGGACTATGCTGGTATTTTATGGCAGGCACATACTTTATATTTTGAGGTTTAGTTTTTAGTTATTTGTATCATAGTTTGTTTTGCGTTTTTTCTAAAATGTTAGACAAAAAATATCAGAATCATCATCATGGTTCAGGTAGCTCAAAAAAATCAGCATGATTTGCTGCAATAAACTGGGAAAATATGCAGAAAGACATGCTTTAATTATGGCAGCACTTATTTCCTCATGTTCTTGCTGATTTGTTTAATGATGACTGGAGAGTTTGGAAACCTGTATAAAGAATGAAAGAAACTCACAGCATTTTGACTATTGTGTTGTAATAAATTAACAATCTATTTAAAATGTGAACTAGAGAGCTATTTTTCCCCCATCAGGGCAACCTTTGGTGACTTTCAAAAAAAACAGCATAAGAATGTCTAAAGCAAAGTATTGGAAATAAATGTTACAAACTGGAAATTTTCATGCTAGACTTACATTGCTAGCTAATTCTCTAGGAAGAATGAAATAGTTTTAAAACCCTCCCATTGATCTCTGTGATGGAAAAACTGCAAATTGCCCACACCTCTCTGCATGCCTTGCTTTCAGATGTAGGATTGGTAATTAAAAAATATTTATTTCATCTGGAGATATTTCTGCTCATTTCCTTATTATTCTAGGTGGCTGTCATCATTTTATAGGAAAATGATGGCACTTGTCATGCCAGTAGTGAAATACCCAGAACTAGGATTGATATTCTGTCCATAAACATCTCTCAACTCTGAATACTTAATGGGAGAGCAGCAGGACAGAACCAGACTGAACTAGTGTGTTGTTGCTGTTAATATACTCCTTTCCAGTGGTCAGAAAGGTCTGACCTGCCTGTTGTTAAAACGGAATGGAAAAATGAAGTGCATGAATATGTATTCCTTTATGCTAGTGGAAAAGACTGAATGTAGGATGAGGTCATTTTGTTCATAAAAAGGGAGGTATGGGGAAATGCATTTCAAGCACAAGACAGGACACTCTGAACAGCCTGTAGAACTGACACGCTCTACCTGCCAAGCTGGGATGCATTAATCAGTTAGATTCAGCTCCTCTTGACCACTTTTCTGTCCTACATGTGTATCTTCCACAAGAAGTGTTATTTCTGGAGGTAGCTCTATATATATGTATAATGAAACTTTTTTTTGAGGTTTGAATTAACAGGTAGTGTTTAATCTGGTGGGGTTTTTTTGATTCTGCACGTATTTTTAAAAGTATGTTTTTCAACTTTTTCTGACATGAGCACTACTGGAAAATGATTATAGGCACAAGCTGAAAAGGCATGTTAGGTAATGACATACACATTCCTGAGTTCAGTCCTGTTATACAAATTATATCTCAATGTAAATTTTCCTAGGTCAGACAAACTAGCAGGACTCCCTTAACATAAGATTATGAATTAGAAATGACCTGATAAAATGTTTGGGAGTATATATATGAAGAGAGGAGGCTATCTGCTTTGCCAGTACCAGAACTGCCCATGACTCACTGATTGATCACAAGATCTGTAGTGAAAAATACAAAAAGTTCTCAAAACAGATGGCTTAGAAGGATGGACCAAACCTTCACATTAGGGTGGTGTTTTGATCTCATAGGAGGTTTCAGACTTTGGGTGTTTGAGGAATGAGATAGAGGAAAAATGTCAGTGATAATTAGCATCTCTAGGGAAAGTGCATTGATTAAAATCTAAAAATATTTTATTTTGATTACTTGGAATTGTTACAGTTCACAATTAGTTTCTGCAGTGGTCCTTTCCTTAGATTCAAACCTTGCTCATTTAAACCCTTTTAGTGAAAGGTAATGACTGCTCTGCTTTGACTCACTCTTTTCTGCAAATGGCATTCAGTTCTTGTATTTATTTCTTCTGCTTGTCTGGTTTAACTAGCAATGCTTAGGTACAGAAGCACTGCTCTACAAAAGCCCACAAAGAAGTAGTTTTAAGAATGGACACTTTTAATCTATGCAAAGAGCTTTATCGGATTTGAAATTGGATGATGCAAGAAAGTCATTGCAGATGTTTAGATTTTTGTATACTTAGTTTCTTACATTATCTAAAGTGAAAGTGAAAAGATTTGGAAACCTTTGTAAAGCCTGCAGGTTTATTTTCTGTGATTATTATAAGTAACTGAGTAGGTGAATCATAAAACCCGAGGTGTCTCTAACCATGAATCTTTGGAAAGATCTTATTTGAGCTATTACTATGTCAGAAAGTTGCACTTAAGTAAGAAAATTGTAGACAGAATTTGCTTCCTATGAAAAATATGAGCCTGTATGAGTAGGAGTAGACACATTGTAGAACTGCCTTTCTGAGGATACAATCAAGCAGTTTTGCAGGGCAAAATTATGGCTTTCATCTGGCTAACTGGTATTTTGAACAAGCAGTTAAATTTTTATTTCACAAGACTTTGGATCTCAAACAGAACCAGTAGCATTCAAACTTGGTAGAGTTGGTGACCAATTCTTGCAAGTTTTTGCCAGGACAGAGTTCATTTTTTTTGTAGTTGCTGTGAGTTGGCAGAGCCTGGAGCCATGTGGGCATGACTGGGTTGCCATTCTCTATCATTCACATCAGGAGTGGAGGGCAGAAGCAAGGGATTCTCACTTCCAGGAAAGAGGGGACTGTAGCTTGCAGTTGGGAACAAAGAGGTAGTTTGTTATCTCAAGACTCACTCCTCATGGGTTCCAGTCAGGGAACAATTTTTGTATGTGAATATTTTTTTTTTAATTTAGTTCTTAACATTGTTGCTGTTACTGTTTCTGATCTCACTGTTGTTTCCAGTAAATTTTTCTTATTCCAGCTCATGTTCCCTGCCTTTTGTCCCACTCCCTTGAAAGAGGTAGTGGGGAAGGGATTGGTATGTGCTTTTCATTTTAGTGGGAGCGCTGAGTTAGGGAGTGCCACAAGCCTGACTTTTGCTAAGAAGAGAGTGGAGAGGCTGCAGGGAGCAGCTTTTTGGGTAAGCTGGGCCCCAGACAATAGACCTCAAACAGCAGCAGGGCAGTCGGCAGCAGGTGCTGGGCTGGGGATCTGCAGCCCTTCAGAGTGCAGTGAGGTACCTCTGAATGTAATCCATTACTGTCAGTTACTTCTAACTTCAGAGAAAAAATCTGATCTGTACTCAAATTTTAATTACTATAACTTTATCTATGAAAAACGTCTGTGTTTATCACTGAGAAACAAGCTCTGCTTTCAGCTATAATCCACTAAAAATATTAAACTGTAGAACTTCCACAGTATAAGTACATAGGAAGGAATAATTAGTTATCCCTAGATTTATGATATCTGCTATCAAATAATGTATCTACTACACATGGATGAGGACATCTTTGTCATTTTTTAAAGTATTAGAATATTTGAATGTGGTATTTGGAAAGAAGGAATGTTTAATCTCATTTAGCTTTAGCTCTAGGAAAGTAAGGTGCCCAGCCTCCTCTGTGGTCAGTGCAAATGGCATGTTAAATGCAAATCCTCGGACAAAAGGAATCCAGATTCCTGGATCTTGGTTTGGAGGAGAGGTAAAAAGGCCAACGTTAGTTGAAGCCCACTGTGAAAGCACAGATGTAACTTACATCTTCTTAATGTATCCACCATAGAATGAATCTCTTTTCCTAACAGCATATCCATATGTTTGTGTTTATTTCAGGGGAAAAAAAGAAGGAAGGAAGGAAAAAATTAATTTATTTCACATTGAGAGGTATGAATAGCATGGTGCTAACGCATTAAAATAAATGAAAGAACCAAGTTCTGGTTTGATATCCTTATACATAAATAGATGCTATGAAAACGTCTCTAAACTTCTGTGAAGACAAATGTGGTAGTGTAATAATGTCTTGTATTTTCCTTAGCATGTTGAATGATTTTGTAAATATCCTGGCACCGTTTTTGTTAAGAATTAAAATTCAAAGCTCATTTACTTTAAAAATCAAGATGAACTTTCACTTTAATGGTTATGTTGTTTTTGATATTTAGAAAGATTCCTCCCTGCCTCACATCAAGATTGGTACCTGCAGTCTTTGGCTCCCTTGGCTAGACAAAGAGTAGAATCAATACATGAGATAATATTCTCTGCTTCAACAGAAAGATGTGATGACAGCCCACACCAGCATTCTTAGTGTAAATGTAATGTGTGGGGCTCAGGAGTAGTAACCCACATAGCTGGTGTATGTATATGGTTTCAGATGCTACAACTGCATATTCTGCTCCCTAACTTGCTCTAAAATATTTACACCTTCAACCCATACCTAAACAGGCCTGTTATGCTGCTATATACTAAAATCACACCTTCATTTTGTACATGTGATATTAGCAGATAGATAAAAGATCTGTGATTTTCTTAATCCAAACTACTCATGAATATGAGTCAAACTTCCCAAATCATGGAATTCCTTTAAATATCATCTAAAGGTAAGATATTCTGGGCTTTTTTCCTCCCCCTTCTAGCTTTCAAGCACTAGAACGTTTATTTCCAGATTTTTCTGCAGTCAGGAGAAGGAGAAATGAACTGTTACTTTTTTATGAACTCTGAGAAACGTAACTGCATCACTTTAAGGAACTGTGACAATTTACCAGGAGTTTCAGGAGACTTTTAAGATCTGATTTCAAAGTGCTTTGAATTTAAAAGCCTGAGAGATTGGTTAACATAAATAAATTGCAGCTGGATTATTAAACTTCTAGACACTAATTACATTTGAAAACCCTGTGTATTCTGCAGGGCAGCAATCTAATAATGGTTGATTTTGTACATTAATATTTATTCCTAACCATTTATGTTTTAAATTAGCCTTAAATGGACTTTGATTTAAAAATATTTGTTAAGGTGTATTTTGAAACAACATATGACCACATCAACATTTATTGGTTTTTACAGGGCTTATAAATGATTTATTATGCTGCTTTAATCAACACTCACTTTCTTCCTGTAAAAAGACTGTGGCATACAGCTAGAATGGACATTAGAGAGATAAGAAAGGAATTTAATATAAACTGCAGTCACAGGATGTGGTAAGAAATACAGCTGCCCCAAAATAAAGTCCACGTCTGTTCAGGTAATAGCGGCAGAAGAAGTCAGGAATGCTTCCCTAGTTACTTTAGTGGGAGACTCTGGATCTCTCTTTGTTGTGGATTCAGGAAATACTGATATATGAGGAGCTGTGACAGAACTTTAAACAAGAGAGAGTGAGCTCTGATTTTAGTAGTGACATTGGAATTTCTACAGCAGTGAGCAAGCAACCTTCCAAACACCTTGGGCACAGAAGAGAGTGGAATTTTAACAAATTAAATGTTGTGTATTGACTGACAGCTCAGCATGCAGTCAATGGAGTATTTTCATACACAAAAACCAGGGTGAAGAACTAAAAAGGCTTACCCAATGCAAGAAATATAACTTCTTTGGAATTTGCAAATTGTTTGCTGTTTTAGGCTTGCACTATGTTTCTGGTAGTGACATTTTGGGATTTTTTTTTTTCCAGTAGCAGTATTGTTCATCACTGATTTGAGTCTTCACTAAAACCCAAAGGACTTTTACAATGATTTTAGTATTTTAGTGTTATTTTAGTTTTCCTTGTGTGGCTTTCATTACATTGGAAAGTCTATTTATTTACTGTTATGATTAAAGTATTTTCTATGAATTTTTGTATCTTTCTCCAAAATATAGATAGGTCCATATAAAGAGCCACACAGAATCAGACTAAAGATGATCTAATTTTTTCCTGTTTGTGTAAGTGATAATAACAGCTGTATAAGAAAAAGTGTATGAACAGGGAATGAATAGCAGCATACTTTCTCACCACCATCAGATTTCCTGAGCTTTATAGTTAATAGCCCTGATTGGCCTCTGCCATGAATTTGTTTGATCTAATTTTGAATTCATGCAGGCAATTAGCATCCACAACAAACTACCTAGTTAGATTAATTCCACTTGCTGGCTTTGGGACTGAGTCTCTACGTGCCAGCAGAGCTGCATTAACTTGTTCTTTATCTGCAGAAAGCATCCTAGATGACACTGGGAATTAGATCTCAGGAACACATATTAAACAGAAACATATTCAATGTTAATGAATAATATGCAATAACATGCTCTGTCTTCCAAAGAACTTAGTGATATCATAGACATCTGTGCTCCATCAAGTCAGATGTCTGAGTGAACTGTTCAAATATGAAGATTCAAAGCCCCTGGAGTTATGACACCAATGCATGGAATTTCATGGATATCTTGTTTATATACATTTTAATTCTCTGAGTGACAGTAAAACAAATAAAGAAGAAAGGTGCAGATTTCCAGAACAGATTTGCTTGGGAAAAAATTCTGTAACTTATTTATTAAAAAGATGAGGCAGTCTTTGAGCTAATTTAATACCCATAGTAAATCAAGTTGTAAAAGCAATTAAGTAAAGATCTACAATACTGCATTTGACTCTTTGCATATATGAGCATATAAATCACAAAAAATGGAACTGTCATTTAAACATAGCTTTTTACCAGAGCTAAAACAGAGCTATCATGTGCACAGACTTTTATCTGGCTTCATAGTTCCTCAGAATTCAAATTCAAGGAATGTTGTCTTTCTCATGATTGGCACTGAAGAATGAAAGGTATAGAAGACATGAATGGTTATTAATGGCAAAAAAATAGACAAAAAATTTTTAACTAGACTGCATCCAAGAAAATGTAATGATCAAAGACGCAGGTAAAATTAAGTGAGAAATATATGAGGCAATTTTTGGCTATAGGAAATGTGGACTACAAGTGTGCACCTTTTATTATTATTCTTGCTACAGATTGGGTAACCACCCAAATGACTTTCAATAAGTTTTATTTCTGAAGAAGTGTCCAACAGTCAGGGCACTGCTTGGAGCAGCCCTGTGTGATCAGAGGCAGCCTGAGGATTTCACAGAGCCAGGAAAAGGCTGCCTAACAAACCTGGGAGCCAAGGTTTGAACTGGGAGACTTTTTGGAGAAACCCCTGAAGAAATACAAGGCTGTAAATGTTTTCTGGAGAATACTTGATCACTTCTAGCTTCTTTTATTTTTTTTTCCATTTATACCATACCTATGTAGCATGTAGAGATTGGTTGCACAGTGGAAGATGGTTTGGAGCTATTGCCACTTAAAAATAACAAAACTTGCATCTTTAGATACACATGCAGAAGCAGATTTTCAGGAGTATTTAGCAACTAACCAGAGGCAAATAGCCACAGATTTTTCAGAGCAGTTTATTGAAAAATTCTGATTTGAAATCAAGGTCCCAAGTTTACTCAAAGGCTTTAGAAAACCCCATGAGGGACAGAACCCATCTTTAAATACCCGTAGCAAATGATGAGCACATAAACAGCCCTGAATCTCCAGGAGCACACCTGAGCATCCCTGCCTGAATAAAACTGCAAAGTGATGCAGGACTGTGGTACTGTAGATGCTGGTATTGGCATGGCTGCTATGATTGTATTTATGGCTCCAGGAAAACTATGCAATACTCAAACATGGGTTTCTGGAAAGGTCTTGCTGGGCAGTTAAGCCACATGCTGCTGTCTTGATTTGCATACTCAGAAGGCTTAAAGCTCATCTGTGTACAATGGTAATGATTCTGGAACTCAGTACAGGAGTGGTTCCCTTCATTCCTATGAGACTTCTCTGTGAAGTGCTCTTTATTGTACCAGAGAGCAGTGAAGACAAGAAAACAAAGCCAGATGGCTTCACACAGATGCAGCAGGTGCATACTATAAAATGTATCAGAAAAAAGGAGCTGGCCCACTCATTTTTGGTTTTCAGTGACCAAATTTTTTGCTATTTTGTTTTTTTCTTCTGAAATTAAATTAAGTGCAAAGATATTTCCCAGTGTATAAATTAACTAGATCAGTTTTAATTCCAACTTTGAGACAGAAAAAAGATTCCTTTCTTAAAATGGTGGAGGCCTGCTTATCATCATTAGGAGTTTTGCCATTCATCCTTAAAGCTGCTGAATTTTTTACTTTGAAAACTCCCACAGTCTGCAACTGACAGGAGCAATAAGTATCAAAAAGCTTGCCAAGATTACCATGCCTTTTTGTATATTTTTTTAAAAAGTGATATTTGGACCAAAATATGCAGTGCTGCCAGGTGAGGCAGTTGTTTCTTTAAGCTTATGGAGTAGAAAGCTGTTGGGGAGTGTGTTACTCATGTCTGAGCTGGTTCTATTTACGGGAACCCAGTGCACTGGAAATTTAGGCATAACAGCATCTGGAGCTTGCAGAAGTGCTCCTGAGATTTGGCCAGCTTAGACGAAAAAATTGAGCTTTCCTTAATAATATATAAACATTTTGAGCTATCCCTGCCTGAAAACCTGCACAACCTGATGAAGAGCTGCAACTTGTACTTGATACTGCCTCAAAAGACACTGATATTCTCACAGAACAAGATCTGCCAACCCATGTGGAAGTTTGGCTCTGCTTTTAGATCTCCAGATCTAGTCAGGAAACCTTTACCTTATGAGCAGTCTCGGTGGAAATACTGAAAGTTATCCGAAGAGCAGGACAGGATACAACTGGAGTAAATTTATCAGAATAGAGACTCAGATTTTAACTATGGAATTTCAATTATTTTTTACTTATGGTAACCAGAGAAATATCCTTAAAAAAGTCTCTGAGACTGAAGAAGATCATAGATGGAGGGTAGATCCTTATGTAACCTGCATGCCCATACATTTGCTCAAATATTTTTCAAGTATCCTTGCTCTCTGAAAACACTTTGCTGTTGTTGCTTATGGTTTTTATGCATAGCATGTATTTTTAAAACTTTTCTTCCATATTCCTGGTATTGTCTTTTTTGTGGTATTTTTAAATATCAGATTTACAGCTTTATATGAAGGGCAATCCTTCAGTGCTGATATTGTCGATTAGTTTTCTACCCATGCAGGGAAGAAGTGAGCAAGTGCCACACACAGTTAAACAGAGTTGCAGGATTTGTGTTATCTACTGGATAAATGTAATATTAGTACTGACTAGAGTATAAATTACTGCTTTTCTGTTCATCAGTAATGACTTACACTGGGAAAAGAAGTGCTCAGTTCCTTAGACCTTCCTCTCAGTCCTGGATACTCTGGCCAAAGTGTTGTACTAATTTTGACAGAAGCCTGTGTCTCAATGTCCTCATACTGTGGGTGGCCATTCCCAGCAGATTGTTTTTTTCCAGTTAGGTTAATGCTTTACCAAGGCATCTGAATTTTATTATCTGCTGTAGGTACATCTACAAGGCGCAGCACAATGAGCACTGTGCTGTTTATTCACTAGAATTAGGATGGATTATCATCTCTATCACACCTACCAAAGAGGCATCAGAGGGCAGCAGTCTTCACAATTTGGCCAAAGAGCCAAATTAAATCATCTCACCTGTAGCTAAAAGTCAGGTGAAAATTCGTAGGGTTTTTTTTCTGCATGGCCTTTTGTTTTGTTTTGCTTGTTTGTTTGTTTTTTCCCTTCAGTGAATATTCTGGGTGTGGAACAGATTCTCATTTTGGATCAAAATCAAGTCCCTGAGATGTAGAAATCAGTATTCCTTTTGAGTGAAGGGAAATCCAGTGATGCTACAATTTTACAAAAAATAAAATGTATGCCTTTAAATCAGCAGATGTATGGACTCTGCATGAATTAAATAAAATACTAACTGTTGGTCTAAATGTATTATAAGGACTGATCTCTTTTTCAGGAATACATTAAAAGGTCATTTGTAGACTCAATTATTTTATCATTTGGTCCAATTACTGAAGCAGAAAATAATATGACTTCCAAGTGCCTACCTGGCAGAGCTGTCTCTCAGTTATTTTAAAGCAAAAAACCCCCAAAAATTTGAATAAAATTTATGCCAAAAATTTTTTTCTGTCATTCAGATAAAATGATATTATACAAGGTTTAGCATATTCTAAAGAAAAAACCCTGCAAGCAATAATTTTTATGCAATATATCAAAGTGAATTGTTACTAGATTTTGAAGTTTTTAAAATATGAGACTGCTGTTACATGGGCACTAAATACACTGTAAAACAGTCAGTTGACCGAAGGTGAAAGGAATGTGGTAGTAGACACTCATTAACTTCCTTTCTATGGTGAAAAAATTCAGCAAATTAGTTTTGAGTCTGCAGGGTCCACTTAAAACTAAAAACATCTGCTCAAAAGCTGTTGAAATGCCACTCAGAATTAATTAATTTTATCTAGAGAAAAAATGCCTATGCAGTGGTCAGGAATGGGTTTGAAAGGATAAGCTAATATAAATTTGAAAGAACTGAACTGCAAAAGCAGAAAAATATTGGAAAAGACTGTTTCATTTACTTCTTTTATTTCTTATGCTCACTAATTTGGCTCTGCTAACATGACAGAATGCTAGTATTTGGATTTCATCATTGACTAATATTTTTCTATTTCCTTTGATGGGAATTTTGAAAAAATGATGACATTTGGATTTCTGTTTGGCATGATTTATCACATGGTAAAGCGATTTGCAAATTGATCAACATGACTTAAATGTATGTTCACCTATATATGTTAAGACACAGGTGTTTAAAAAATATTTCAGCTACATGCCAGAAAAAAAGTCACTTAAAATAATTGGACATATTTAAGGTTTGTGTTATTTTGGCCAGACTATAGTCTAGCACTGAAAAGTACTCATCTTCTGCAGAATTAGATCTAATGTATTTCTAAAGAACTGAAAGTGAGTTGATTTATATAAGAAATAAGGAAGAAATTCTTAACTGAGAGGGTGGTGAGACATTGAAAGATGCCACCCAATGAAGCTTTAGATGTCTCATCCCTGGAAGTGTTCAAAGACAGGTCGGATGGGTTGTTAAACAACCTGGTCTAGTGGGAGATGTCCCTGACAAGCATAGGAGGGTTGGAATTAGATAATCTTTAAAGTCACTTCCAACCAGACCATTCTGTGATTCTATGGTTGTGTGAAAGGTCTGAACAGACACAGTCCTGTTAGCCAAGGCCACCCCTGAGCTTTACACACATCACTGCCATGAATGTATCTTTGCAAGTGTTGGACGTGCATTGTACCGTACAAGGTATCCCTGGCTGCTTGTCTTGCAAGGGCACTTTGCTCAAACCAAACTTAAACAACTTCAACAATCTGCTTCAGTGATACATTTCTATCTAAGAAATGGTTCATTTGGATTTTGTGCTGATCATCAAAGCCTTGCCTTGGAATTTGATTTGTTTCAGTGATATTCATACAAAATCGTACCCATGAACCATAAAAGAGACTTTATAAAGCTCACCTACATGAGAGTGGCAGCAGCCAAGTGGTGATGCATGTCACTCTTGGCAAATTCCAGAATAATATTTACATTTCCTTGCTCTCTGCTGCGTTCAGCATAACATCTTCATTCATACTTCCTTTTCCTGAAATGAAAAATACTGCTCATCCAGAAATGAGGAGAAATTGGTGAGGTGGGAGGACATCTTCCTTTTTGTTTGTCCTCTGAATGGGAAGGCAACATAAGCACATGTAGAAATACCAGTTTTTATTATGAAAAATCTCATTAATGTCCCTCAAAAGTGCAAGAACCAAAATTATTTTAAAGATGAAAATATTATTCTGTTTAGATATAACCCATACAGGTAGCTGATATCTATTTCTAGTTTCTCATAACTATTAATGCTTCTGTAGACCTGGCAGCATTTCAGCTTGATGCACAGTGCCCTCATGGATCACTGGCATCTGAGTGTGAAAGTGCTTTTGAGTCCAGGAAAGCCCTCAGTGAGTCCATTCAAATGACAAGGCTGTAAGCTGGTGTTCACAAAATAAATAAAAAGATATCAAGTACCTCTAAAAACTCACTTGGGTGCTTATTTTCAGTTCCCCAAGTGGAAAGTTATTCAGGAACTCCATTTTCCCTCTCAATTCAAGCCTAATGGGTTTGTAATCCTTTTTGTGAGCCACTGATGTGCACAGAGTCAAGAAGATAATGAAGAAGCCGTGGAGGCACAGATACAGCATTGATAATTAAAGATGCTCAGTTCTCAGTCTAAAAGCAGAAAACCTCTTGATTTTCAGGGCTTATCATTCCTTTTAAAAAAAGGCAATGCATTTCAGACAGAAAAGAAACATTTTTTATGATCTCATTTACATTTTGGCTCTGTTCCTACCAAACTCCATTGTGCCCCTTTCCTGTTCCCTCTCAATGAATCTCTTCTGACCTTTAACTCAGACATTTTCTACCCCCTTCCCTACCATTTTCTCTTGTCAGGTACTTCAGTCCCACAGACTGCAGCTCTTTAATAAAAAGAGCTGTCCTTTGACTTGTCTCTATCTTTGCTGACATTACACCTACTTTCCCAGTTCAATACCTTCTTCTTCCCTGTCTGTGGCAAGGTTCAGAAAGTTGTCTTTCCCATGGATTACAAATCTTGATTGCAACTCCTCACCCCTAAATTCTTCACACATACACAGACAAATTGTACTCCCTGCCATTGTACTTCTCTTGCCACTTCAGTCTGCAGTTTATGTGCTTTTCAGGGCTCTAGTCAGAGTTCTGTGGTTTTATCTGCAGCTAAATCTGCATTTCCTCTGTAGCACTGTCTCTGCCTGCAGTCTGCATGCATTCTGTAAAGAGCAGATGTAAGAAGCATATTTAGCATCTACAAATCATTTACTCTGATTAATAGAGAGGCTGTAAGGACAGCAGTGCTGAGGTAACACAAGGAGTGTTATATGGGAGTGGATGTTGTCAACAGCTGTCTGAACATGAGCCAGGAGTGTGCCCAGGTGGCCAAGAAGGCCACTGGCATCCTGGCCTGTCTCAGCAATAGTGTGGCCACAGGAGCAGGTAAGTGATTCTCCCCCTGTACTCGGCACTGGTGAGGCTGCCCCTCATGCTGTTCCATGTTTGGTTGTGGGCACCTCACTACAAGAAGGACATTGAGGTGCTGGAGCAGGTCTGGAGAAGGGTAATGGAACTGGTGAAGGGTCTGGAGCACAGTCCTGACAAGGAGTGACTAAGGGAGCCAGTGCGGTTTACCCTGGAGAAAAGAAGGCCCCTGAAAGGAGTTTGTAGTTTGGTGAGGGTTGGTCTCTTCTTCCAAGTAACAAGTGAGGGGTTGAGAGAAAGTGGCCTCATGTTGCAGCAGGGGAGATTTAAATTAGATATTAGGAAAGATTTCCTAATGGAAACTGTAACTGTTGTGAAGCGTTGGAGCAGGCTGTCCAGGGAGGCAGTTGAGTCACCATCTCTGGAGGGATTTGAAAGACATAGCTTAGTGGTGGACTTGGCAGTGCTGGGTTAACAGTTGGATCTTAGAGGTCTTTTCAGCCTTAATGATTCTATGATTCTATGATTCCAAGCCTCTCACACATTTCCCAGGAGGTGTGAGGAGTAGGTCACTGTCACACTACTCAGGAGAGCTGTTAGCACATTCCATTTATCAGTTTGTTCAATATGTTTATTTCCATACACTTCTAAATCTGACCTAACTTCTTTTTCCATCAAGTTCTTAAGAAAGATGCTGTGAATCATCCATTTAGATGAAGTCACCAGTGGGCATCCAAAAAGGAAGAGATGGGAATTCTTTGAGCATTACTCCTAGGCCCTGGTGGAGGAAAATACGTCTGCAAGGGAGCTGAGACTCATGCAAAGGGCTGGAGTCCTCACTTCTCCTGCTCATAGCCCATCCCCATCAAGGGCCTCTGACATCCCCTCTGTGTGATACATGGATATTCCTGATATTCCCTGTCCCTTTGAGATAGGTCAAAGAGCACATGCTTCATCCACAGCCTGGATCATTCACTGAGCCTGGAAGTTTCTGGATACCTCAAACTTAAAAGCTCTCAGAGTCCACAACATTTTATTCATGCTGTTGACAAATTTAGAAATGGGAACATACTAACAGGAGGTGGAACAGCTTGCATTATAAAGAGAACTCCTTATGTGCAAAATATTTGATTTATGTGATTCACTAAAACATCCTACTGTTTTGAGTTCACTCATTTCTGGTGTATCTGGGTAGCAGATAGTCACAGAAGGATACTATTGAAAACACTTACAAATCTTTAAAACAAAGCAAAACAAAAACCCAAGGCAAAATGTATCATATTCAGAGACTTCTGGCAGCTGTTGAGAATTGAGTAAAACAGCTTGATTCACTGAAAAAAAAAAATTGGATTCTGACTTTATAAAGGCTTCACATGTATAGGTCCAAGATTATAATTCTGAAAAAATATAGTCAGTTGCTAGTCCAGTTGGAGATAGCCCAATTTATTCTTTCTCTTTTGGTTTGTTTGGGTTTTTTTGTTTATTTGTTCATTTATAGTTTTATTTTGCTTCAAATTTTGGGAATTATTCAGCATCATGTCTTTTTTGTGTTACCAGAACTACCTTGCTCATAAAACTTGTGGAAATTTTCCTCTGTACCATTGTATCTATAAAATTTATCTTCAGATACTTATGCATTCTGCTCATGGATATCTTCTATTTTTAATACTTAGATTGACGGGACAGTAACATCCAAACTGAATATTTTCCTCTGTAAATTGTTACATTGTTTTTGAGCAGTGTACAGTACAAGTAGATAATTGTTCATTTGGTGTACACATTTCACTGTACTGGTTGCTCACAGGTTACTTTTGTGTTGTTGAGTTTTTCATTTCATCTTCTCTAGACCTCATGGTTGCTTTTTTGGTACTATGGTTGTTCTACTTCCTGTAATTTCTTTACATTATTTGATGAACATTGAATTGATAGGGATACTTCTGCCTTTGTTTTCCTTCTGTGAGTTTGAATTGCTTCTTTTGTCTTGCTGTATGTCTGTTACTTTTCTGTCTCTAGTCATGACTTGCTGAACATCTCAATTTCTTTGTAAAAGTAGAACAAATTTTAGTCTATTATTTTTATAGTATTTAAATCAGCATAATAGAGAGGAAAATAAAAACATGTCAGGAGAGGACTGAAAAATTTAAGGGTCTGTGATACTTAAATATCACTCTGGTTGTATTTAAAGATAAAGTTTTTAGTTTGGCCTATATTTTCATTAGATAGGATTCACACTTTCAGCTGTGACTCTTGTAATTTCAGGTGCTGATGTCACTTTAACATCAAGATAATTTTACAGAAACTTGCTCATTGTTTCTCTTTTGCCATCTATGTCCAGCACGTTTTGTGAGACTGGGAACAAAGTTAGGAAAGCAGTACATTTCCTAACTTCTTAGTTAGACCTGCACAGCAAATTTTGATTTTAGAATTATGTTTTGGTTGCAAAATGTCACTACTTCCACATCAGAATGTCATGTGGAAGTCCATTGCTGCAGAGGAAATTGTTACAGTGCCACTGGCATGCTAGGATTTTTTGCCACCCTCTCCATTGCAAACAGCCAGCCAAAAACATAGGAAAAACACAGCAGAATTCCAATGTTTCTTCTGCCTTTGAAAAGTATTAATGCTTACTCTTAAACTGAATAGCAAATAATCCTCTCATTGAAAAGAGCAGCACATATATTAGGAATGCAACATGCTGCTAAAAGACAGCATTGTTTAACTGCTGAAGATGTTCAGTTTTGCACATACACTGGAAAAGTGGGGACACATTAAGACATATAAATACTAACCCATGAGATAAATATTTGGCAGATTGTGCCAAATGCACAAGGACACAGCTGCTGAGCACATGGGCTGCCGTGGCTGTGGCTGTGGTGGGTTTTGGCAGACAAATGGGAAGGTTACAAAGAAGAGGGAAAGGGTGGTGGGCATTACACCACAAAAAGGGAGATGCAGGCACTGGGGAAAGCATTTGGGATGAGAGGCATCTGACTGAGTCTGACATTCATCATGAGGGATTCAGCAATCTCAAATTACGAAAAAAAAAAAGTGTTTATCCCAGCATGTTCCCAATACAATGAATTTTGATGGACATGATTTGGAATGAGAGTTCAAAGCTCTGCTAAAATGCATAACCAGCTCCGTGCAGTGCTGTATGGACCTAGATTTAGTGTTTCACTGGGTCCATTACCTCCCAAAATCAGATCTTTGCTGAATGCACAGTATTTTCCTGACAGCTGTGGAATTTGGTTTTGGAAGACAAAATAGCAGTGAATGTTAGAGCTGTACAAAATCTTTGCTATAATCCAATCTGCTGCATAAAAGTAGATGCAAGCCCTTAAAAAGGGACTTTACTGCATTACTCATGAACTCTGCATGAAATCTATGATTCAGTTTTGAGATATGACTTAAATTTCATACAGCTAACTAACCTTTATTAAAAATT
This sequence comes from Ammospiza caudacuta, assembly GCF_027887145.1. Taxonomy (NCBI): domain Eukaryota; kingdom Metazoa; phylum Chordata; class Aves; order Passeriformes; family Passerellidae; genus Ammospiza; species Ammospiza caudacuta. The sequence continues at coordinate 97,571,211 of NC_080594.1, forward strand.
CTGGACAACAATTTCACTGTATTGTTAACTGTATCTCATCATGAGAACTTTTGGATAAAGTGTAACTCCTTTCATTTCACTTTTGCTCTGAAGAACCACAAAATTTGAAACATTTATATTTTTCTTAGAAAATGAAGACCAGACATTATATCAACTTGGGGATGACGAGAACCAGGACCAGTCAGAAAAGTCAGATATGAAGTTACAGTTATTACATATTTGGTTTCTGAGAGGCAGGATTTTCTTCTAAAGAAAGATTATGATCCAAGATATGACCGTTCTGTTATAAGGCCAAGAGCATTATTTTGTACTATGTTAATCTCTACTACTAAGAGTGTAAAAATTTTTATTGTAAAGGCAATACTGCTAAAATAATCCCCATTTCTGTTATTTTAATTTTAGTCTGGCAGTGTTTTTCAGAACCCAGTGCAATTTGTGTGGAAATCAAGTTAGCCACTGCATAACTGAATGCTTGTTTAAGATTTAGGTTTATGTGCATTTTGAGTGTAGTCTCGAAAGTGGTCGGAGTTCAAGTATGGAAAATTAAGTCAGCTGCTATTTTAGAACACAACAAAAATATATATACAAAAATAACCATTTTTTTATTATTTCAAATTAAAATTTAACTTGAACAAATTAGAATGTATGTTACAATTCAGATCTTCACAAAACTTTGTTTTTCCATCCTGCTTTTAAATATAGATTATGCTAAAATAAAGGCCTATTAAATATCAAGGCCAATCTTCTGAATGATAGTAAGGTTAGGTCTCTGAATCCACTGATGAATACTGGATGTAGTTTAATTGTTGTTGAATAGTTTTTTCCATATTTCAAGTACCAACCCCTGATAGTGATGGCTCTAATATCTCGAGGAACTCTACCTTAACTTTGGATTTGATCAACGCAGGTTTATCCTTTATGAATACACAGATACACACGCTCAATAAATAATAAATGAAGAAAAATGTATGCATTCTTAATGGGTAGCTGGGAACCATTATGAACATTAGATACCCAACTGCATAGCTGCTAAACGTCATAGTGTCAATTGTCCCCTTGAGAGACTGGTGTTTGCTTCCAAGCCTGTACTGGGATTAGAACAGGTTACAGTTTGTGGCATGGTGGAATTAGTCAGTAGCCATGGCTGTATTGTTCCACACTATGTCCTTGATGCTGTCTGTGCTTTCACCTTGGAACCCCCTATGGAGATGAACTTTCCTGCAACAACTTTTGATGTAGAAAGGGTTCTCAGTAAATAATTTTGGCATAGATCTATTGACAGTCATGACATTTTTTCCTTTATTAGGATGTACAATAGGGACTGTAAAAATTATTAATATTAATGTTTAAAAAAAAAAGTCAGGTGTTTTCTTGGGCAATAGATACAGAAATACTTGGGTAATTTCCATACTATATGGAGGGGAGCTGTTGGAAGTGTCTGCCATGAGAGATGTTCTGTACTGAGCTTGCACTTTTAGGTTCTCATTTGCAATTACTCAGAAAATTAAAGATTTTTAACCCACATAATTTATGTATTTCTGTGAATAAGTTACTATGGGCAGGGAGAGGAAACATTGTTCAAAAATGAGGAGTTAAAGTGGGAGGTAGGCTGCTGGTGAGAGACCACCATCCCTCTGTGAAAGGCAGCCTCAAGGAAATACAAGGCACAAGCAGCCCAAGTAGTTTTCACACTAATCTGACATTAGCTATGGTTTTCCTCTGGCAGAATTATTTTATTGAACCAGAAGATTTTTTTTCCCCACTTTTTGTTTATCCTTTAAATCACATGCAGGAGTTATAGCCTTCATTTTGCCAAAGAGCTTGTCTTTGGAAAAAATATTAAATGTGAAGAAATGTGGTATGGTTTAGACATTGATTTCTTGAGGAGAAAAGTGCTACACAATAATTAGCAACAAAGTGACTTATGAAAGGTACAGTTTATTTTGCATTTTGTTTGGTTGGTTTTCAGAGCTGGCAAAGCTCATGGAATAATGAAGTGGTGACACCCACCATTCAAAATCAATCAAAATTCTGATGCCTAAAAACCCTAGAAAGTTCAGTCTGTGAAACAAACTGATTCACAAAACCACTTGTCTCATGCCAGACAAACTTCATAAGAAATTAAATCAGCTTGTGAAATGGAAGAGATTACATTCTTACTGGATAAATAAATAAAATTCCTCTAGCTGAAATACTCAGTTTTTGTAAAGACACTGTGTGTTTTTACACACGGAGATGAAATTATACAAAGACATATGACATTGCTGTAAAAACCTAAAGTGGTTTCTTTAGACTTTTTTAGACAAGGAAAATATCAGAGAGACTAGACCTGTTTCCTGTTAACATAGATACATGAGGTGAGACTGAAGAAAAACACAACGTTCTGGAAGAGGTAACTAAGATACCTCTTATAAGGTAACTAAGATACCTCTTATATTATAGTAGTTTGGGAATTCTAATGAACTTGAGAACAACTGGGTTAAAAGTATTTTAAAAATGTGTAACCAATGGAACTGTAGGCTATCATGTTAAGAGCATAAACCCCTCAAGCATTAAAATGAAAGTCAGCTCCTTGATGGTGTCAGTCCAGGCAAAGTTCTCAATGGGCTCTGTGTCTCTGACTGCCCATTGCGTGTGTGTGTGTCAGATGCACCCAGAGCTGGCTGCTGTCAGAGACAAGATGCGGAGTCACTGTCTGATGTGGGGTGAGAAAATCTACGCTCCACTGCTGTCTTAAGAGGAAGAAAGAGTGCATTAAGACACAGGAAGCTGCCTTTGAATCACTCTTCGCGGGAATGAACTTTTAAGCCCTCCAGTAGCTGTTCCAAAGGCAGGAGCTCTCCTCTTAATGGGAAACAGGTCTTGGAAAATACAGCCAGATAAAGCAAAGGAGGAACAGAATCTCTGAGATGAACTGAACAGATAATGGGATCCAGTTAAATTGTTGCTTTTAATGCTTTCAGTAAGGAATGCTGGGATAAATTAAGTATGCAATGGAAATTCAGATTTCAAATACATGTGTGATCCAAAGGGCTTTTGGGTGTCTAAAATTATTATTTTTATGGGAATTACCAAAAAGGCAGAAATTCTAAATTATTAAACCACACTATAATGTGTTTGAGACTTCATAATTTTATTGCCTTATAAGTATGAGATGCCTTCATATTCTTAGCATTTCTTCTTGTGAATAACAATAGTAATAACAATAAGAATTACTTTATTATCATGATCTTTTTTTTTTTCAGGTGGGCAATGAAGTTATTTTTAAAGCAAAACTATGAATAGAGCTGTTTCCCCACAGTCCACAGCACGAAAAGAAGAATAATCTCTGACTTGCTCTTCTTTCTCTCTCTCTATTGCAAATAAATTGTTTGGCTTGCAGCTCATAATTTCCTATTTAAAATAAAGTTTTATGGTTTCTCAAACCCTGCTATAGATACTGATCCCAAAATCAACAGAAGCCAAAACAAAAATTGAATCAACTTCTGTAAGCTTTGGATTGGCTGGATAACACACAATCAGTCACTTTTTCTTTCTTTTTCACAGGCCTACAGCCCCTTTGCTACCATGTGGAGGATATTAATATGGAAATATTTTGCAAAGAAAAATAGTAGAGAATTTAAAAGATCTTGAATTAGAACCCAATTTAAAGAAAAAAAACCAAAAAAGATAAAATACTGTGCAGGTTATTATACAATTGCTTTCCATATTGTTACATTTAGTGACCATTTACATTTACATATATGAGAACAAGTTTGCTACCTCTTTCTTTCTCCTGCAGAATTCCATTTAGAGCACTGGAAATATTAACATTCTGACAATACATGATTGTTATGTAAGTATGTCACATGAATATTGTGTGTTGTAATTCTGTAACTGCATTGTAATTTCTGTGACCTTTTTCAGGAGAGAAGATCAAACTAAAAATGAAAACCAAGGAATAGACATAAAGTTCCAAATGTAGTACAAGCCCCCTGTTTCTGGCAAGCTTTCCAGCACAACACCCAAGGGGTTGATCCCAGCCAGAATAACAATTTGGCAAAGAGAAATCTCTAATAGCAGACGCATCTGCTGTAAAATTTTGGCTGTTGTTAAGCCAGAGAGACCTGGTTAAGGACCAAGTAATTTTTATGTCTACTGAAATACATATATTTCTGAGCTGGTTTGGGAACTGGGGTATTTCACTGTCAAACTGATGATCTAACAGTGAGGGTGTACAAGAGAGTGATATTTCCATCATTACTGTAACTTAATGAACATTGTAATATCATTATTAATAAAAAAACCTACTGTGATGACTTGTGAAGGAATGTAGCCTTAGTTACCAAAATACCCTAAGGTCACTGGATTATTCAATGCTCATGTGGAAAAAAATATCCAAAATTCTACAATTGCTTATTTTGCAACAGCTACATGTGCTACATAATTTCTTTGCAATGCTTATTTTGCTCTGGAGGGAAAGTCTATGTAAGACTTTATGCTTCTCCAGTTTCCTGCTCCTTAGAAATCAAGCAGTTGCCAAATATTTCTGAACTGTGCGTCCTAGCCTCAAAATCCATAGTAGGAGGCAGTGTTGTTGTCTCTGTTTTTCATGGCAGATAAAGTGAAATATTCGTTATACAAGAACATAATTTTCAGGAAGAACATAGCCTTTTTAGTGCATGAGTCATCTTTTTGTTACATGTACATAGAATGAAGGAGTTTTAAATTATCTTCTGCTGGGGGAGTCTTACAAGGGTTTAAATAATAGTAACTGGTGAAGAAAGCTGTAGCAGAAACTGAAATGTAGAATTTGGGATTTTCAGCATCCAGCATTTCCTTGAAGAAGATGACACATTTTCAGTTTTCCGGTTAGTTAGTCAGATCTGTTTATTTTTTAAATATACAAGTACACTTCTTTCTTGGAAGATATGTTAAGGCTGTCCAGTAGCATTTGTTGCAGAAGATGCAGACACTCCTTTTAAAACTACTATTCATGACTTTGCTGAAAATAACTCAGTTTTCTGTGAATCAAAGGATGGACCTTTGTGTAAGTTCTGATCACACTCATATTATTCTCATTAATGAATTTAAAAATGTTTAGGTGCTTGGGCCTTTTTGCTTAGGTGTCCAGTGTCAGACAGACTTGCAAAAAGATACATTTGACCTGGGTTTCATTAGCAGAATGAAAAAGAAGCTTACCCAGCTGCCCTGCTGGGAAGGGCAGAGCTAGTGCAGAAGGCCACCCTGCAGTTCCTGCCCATGATTTCCTGGCCAGTTTTTCCAGTAAACATTGGAAAACATTTTTGGAGTTGTTTCATTGCTCAGTAGGTTTCTCTCACTAATGAGGGAGTCTTACTAGGCAGGAAATCTAGAAAAATAAATAAGCCATGTCCTACAGCATTCAGTCAAGGTGAAGGGACCTCTAGCCATGAGAAAGAAGGACCTTCTTTTGCTTGGCTTTGTATCCTGGACATTAGTTATTTCTAGGGGATTTTATTCCACTGGTGGTTGAAAGGAAATTGCTTTTTGCATGCTTGGGAGAGTCTTCCTCTTGGCCAAGTATTACTTTGTCAAGGTGCATTAGGTAAATAACTTACCAGGGTGTAATTATGGGCTTTTGAAAATTAAGGCAAAGTTCGAGTTGTGTTATCCTGTTGGTGGGGAGTGGAAGGGCTGAACAGAGGTGATCAAAGGTCACAGCTGACCTTTTGGGGAAATACATTTTATTCCTGTAGGATTATACACTTAGGCATTCTGGAGAAAACTCTTTTCCATGAAAAACTACTTCAGTTGCACCAGTTTGATGTCAATGACATCTTTTTGGCTCTATGACCACAACTTAATGTTTTTCCCCATCCTCAGGTACTGAGACTTTAAATCAGTTGCAGTTAGATCCACAGCAGCCCACTCACCTTAAATTTGAAGGAAATGCTGGAAGATCAGAAAATTTACTTTCTATCACCTCCATAATGAAAAGAACTGTAATAGTCCCTTTGAGATTCTGTACCTGCCATAAGCCTCTAAGTTTCTAACATATTGTTTGAAAGAGAAGCTTTGAAACATGATGCTTGCTTTGTAGCAATCACTATAATCATGCTCTGGAAATATAAAAATGTGCACTTGGACATTACCTTTGACCATCCCCTAAAGGAGTTCTACAGATGAAACTGCAAGAGTTTCCTCTCTCACACTCACATAAGCAGCTAGCTGAAGAAGGAAAGACGAATGAGCACTCCAACATTTGTTACAGAATAAGCTGTATTTGCACACCACAAGTTTTTGCTAAGTCTGAGATTTTGATGTGCTATTTCTGAAGCCATGAAGGATTTTACAGACAGCTCTACCTGCCATGTGTTGGCTCTGCCTGCTCAGATCTTTTGGAACTTTCACAGGGTCAAAGGCTTCTGTCTGAAAGAGCAGTTCTGAACTCTTACATCTGATATAAGAATATATTCATGCATATGGTAGCAAGGGTTTTGCTACAACATCTTGCAGGCTATTTATTAAAACACCAGTGTCTTTTACTGAGACATCATTAATGGAGCAATAAAAGTAGTGTATATGCTCAAGTGACTCATAGCTGTATATTGACACAGTCTTCTGTGTTGTTTTCCAAAAGAAGATGGCTGGAATGCTGCTGGAGCTGCTGCAGTCCACCTGGTGAGTGGGGAGTTTCAGAGAAACAACACCTTTCACTGCCAAGACTAGTAGAAGCAGCATTTTAGTGTAAGTAAAAAGAGCTGGGCCCAAGCAGTTCCTCTGGGTTATTTCATCAACACAGTGTTCACCTGGCTGAAGCAGGGCAGACGTACTTAATGAGGATCTTCAAGAGGTGCTGGACTTGTGCCTGTCAGGAGGATTAAGTAGAAAAAAAAATTCGGCAAACTGCTGACCTGTGCTTTGGCAGGGGCTCATTACAAATTTGAAACAGCAGAGGAAGGGCCCAGAAGCCCTTTCAAGCACTGGGAAAAAGAACCACAAGTAGAAAACACTTGCATTTTATTTGGCCCTGAGCTTCTTGGAGGAGGCCATATCACGGAATGAGCAGAAGGAGGAGTTCATTCCCCTCTGAAACGGCAGAAATCACAACTCTTCATACAGGGAAAGAAGGGGCTTCTATTTTAATTTGCTGAGAACAGCCAAGAAATTAATAATTTATATAATAATTATGCTGGACAGGTTTATGCTAGAAGGACATTGTCTAATGTTTTATAAAACAGATTATAAAACTCTTCAGCACTTCAGCACTTTCTCCTAAATGTATGAAAATAATTCTTCCATTACTAGTTGCAGCCTTCACCATTTGGCATCAATCTGTCCCCCTCCCCATTTTAATTTATATTGAAAAATACCATTACACATACATTACACATTGAATCAGTTCTTTAGTGGCTTGTAAGTTCATTTCTCCCTGTCTGCTCCACAGAGAACCAAGATTCAGGACAGAGAAACTATATGAAGGGAGGAAAAAAGTGGTAAAGGGAAAGAGAACTAAAATACTGTAATTGCATCTGTTTGAACACTCCTTTAGCCATGACCATCAGTACTAAATCTGACATGATGCAGGAAAGACTATTACTTAAAATATATACTTTACAGCTCCGAAGGACAGGTTGTTAGAATCATATGTAAACAATAACTTCAGCTACAGGGATTAATGAGAGGGAGAGGGATGGTGACAGGGCCACGTGATGATTAGGAAGACACTGGAAATGGGGGATTTTGTCTTCCATGATGAGGAGCACATCCTATGCCAATGTCCATGTGTTTCTGTGTGTGTGTAATGCAGGAGGTTGAAAAGGAGCAATGCAGCTTTCCATGCCTCTTGTGGTAAATATGTCACCACTAAGTGAATTAAAAATGAACTTTTGGTGAAGAGAAAGCTCCAGACAAGAGAGTTATCCCCCTGTTCCCAAAGTCCTTCATCCCCTTTTTGTCCTGACATGCTGCTTTAGTATATAAAAGTTTGCCAACATAGGGATCAATTCCATGCTTCTGTTTGCTGTTGTAAATTCAGTTATTGTGTTCTTTCCTTCCATGTCATGGCTCCAGGGAATCTGAACTAACTGCCCTCTTTGCTCTGCATTAATGGCATCCTTTGAGACATTCGATTTCAAGCCTTTACCTGTCCCAGAGTAGAAAAGCCGGATTCTCCTTGTGTTTGAGTCAGTGTGGTTTTCTGGGTCTGCACAGCAGTTCCTGGGTTCCTGAGCGGGTGGCAGCTTCCTTGAGGCCAGGTATTCTTTAGGAGCTCCCCTCTGCACCTACACAGGGTGGGAGGGAGCTGGCTAAGGAGCAGCTTTCTAACGTCAACAACAAAAAGGAACTGAGCTCATTGTGGAGGACAATCAAAACACGAGACAATGGTGTTGTGCAAAAGGCACTTTAGGAGGCATATTGTCTGCATGACATATTAAGTGATCCCTCACATCTTCTTGAGGATCCTGAAGCCTCAACTGGAGCACTGTTATCTAGGGTACTGTAATTAAGAAAGGATGTAAACCAGAGTGATTAGAGAAGAACACTGATGATAATGAGACTGTGGATAAAAAAAGAGCTTCAGAAGGGTGACTGAACATGGACGGCTGAGGTTAGAAAGCTAGTAAATGAAAGGGAACATAGTAATCCTTTTCTATGTATCAACTGAATACAGAAAGGAATAAAAAATCTTTTTATGTTCCTCCAACAAGAAATAACAGGTCTGTTAAAAATGTGGGTGTTAGAATGGTAGGTGCTGCTGTCTATCCCCTGTCCCCAACAAGCCTCTCCTGTCCAAAGCCAAGCTGAGTGAACATTCAGGCAATGCCGTCAAACCTCCACTCAACACTCACCACAGCTGGCTCAGCAATAAAGGCAAGAAAGGCTCTTTTGCAAGGTTTTATTCCAGTGGAGCAACACAGTAGATGAAGGGAAACTGGGCTAGAAAGAGAAAGAACCACGTGGAGCAGCAGCTTAAGAAGGGGAAGGGTTGGGGGGCAGAGCTGAGGGCTGGGCAGGGGGCCTGGCCTCCAGGGGAAGGGGAGTGGCCGCCAGGGATGCCGGGCCAGTGACAGGGGAAGGAGAAACCAAAGGAAGCTGTGACACAAGGCCATGGGGGAGTCTGTTTTTCACCCTGGGAGGGCAAACTCTATGGTGAGTAGTTACTGATGTTTCCAGGGCTGAGGGCCTGGGGATTGACCAAGGGAGGAGAGTTCATGGGATGCTGCAGTCTGTATTGCAGAAAGTGAGATTGAGAAAAGAAAAAAAATATTTTTGTTGCCAAATGTCATAGGCCTGTGGAATCATTTATCCAGTAAGTATATAAAGTCATTCCCAATAAAAGTATGCGTAAACAAACACGTAAAACAGATGCTGATGAGAATCACATTATCTGCAGATGATGGAGTAAATGACATACCAAATTCCCTTCTGTTCCCATTTCTTAAATATCTTGGTTTATTATTCATCTAATTTGTAAGAAGAAAGCACACTAGTATGCAGGGCTTTTCAAAAAGACCATATATATGTATTTCACATTACTGTCTGCCCATGCTGTGTTAGAAAGGAAGGTATGCCCAAATTCCTCAGACTGCTGCAACGTGGATCATGGTATACCTACCTGAATGCCTTCCTCTCGGAAAAGAAGATTTTTTTCTCTGACCTGGCTCATTAGTCCTCTAAGTTCTTACATTTTTAAGTGAGTTTGGTAGACTGAATGAAAAGTCATTTTGAGCTATGGCTCTCAGAGGGTTTTCTTGGAACCAGCAAGTTTTCCCTGCTGTCTTCTCCTCATCTTGTGATGAATTGTAAGGTCTGCTAGAAAACTCACAGGAAAGGAAGACAATGCTTCTATCCTGTATTTTTTCCTTGATTATCTATATATCATCTGGACAGGAAATCTCCTACTCACCAAGACAACATGTTCTGCACATAAATTAAAAAACATAACCACATCTGCCACTACAGATCTTTGAAATGTAGAGTTTTTAAATATTACTACACAAACCAGACCATGTCACATATGACAAAAACTGCAGGCAGAAAAAGTTAATTTCTACCTTATTTCTTCTCCTTTAATATGCCCTGTTTAATTGAGTAAAGTTTCCCTGAAAAAAAGGAAGCTACGAGGCAATTCTTTTCTTCTTATAAAATAATTTCTCAATCTAGTTTTTAAAAATGTGCCAATATAAATGAATAAATATGACATTTATTCAAACTACTTTAATCTATAGAAGATAAGTGGATTAGAGGGTTACTGTCAGGTCAGTTTAGGCTTACTGTTTAGCATTTGTGGAAAAACTAAATGTGACAGGTGTAACCAGCCTGTTGTATGTTGAATCATTGTGATATCTCCATTTACTTCTGATGGTAACATGTCTCCTTTAAGCCATAAGACCTGTTATGCAATGGAATTATATAGTGTACAAAGCTTCATAGCAATAGTACTTGTAATTTATCTTCATTTCAACATTCAACTTTAAAAGGAAAAGTGGTCAAACAAGTTATAGAAAATTGTATTTCAAAGCATTTTGTTAGGTTATACTCACCTATTGGATAAATACAGTTGATAGTTTTCTTGAAATATGCATTGACGTCTGAATCCGTTTTCTTCAAATCAGTCCATCCAGAGGAGAGATGTCAGCCAGGCCCACAAAGCAACTCCCATGTAGTCAGTGGGAAAAACAGGATATGTTCTGTATTGCCATTTGAAGCTTCCATTTGATAGACATACAGGTCAGAAATGTTCTGCAGCATTTATTTCAACTCTCTTCAGTAAAGTGCTTGTACTTTTTCCATTTGGCAAGTCTAAGATAGGTTTTCGTGATAAAAACCCTCTGATTATTAACCACTAGGTACTTCGATTCAGAAAAGCAACAAAACTGTGTCAATATCAGGTGATAAAAAGAAAATATTGCCTCTTAAGAAACTAGTAAGTCACACTCTGCAAGCACAAATGAAATCTATGCAGATATTCTGACAGAAATCTCTGCACACTATCTAGAAGCCATAGTTACTATGAGGATGAAAATGAGTTTGTGTTTGATCAAGCATGTATATATTTGACAATCAGAGCAGATGAGTCTTACACATACAAATTCAGATCCTGCAGTGTTTATTTAAAGCATTTATCACAACTTCTTTCAGTGGGACAACTCACATGTGTAGTATTTCCAGGATGAAAATTGCATGATGTATATTGCATAAAACTGCAAGACACTAGTTTCTTATTTGATCATTGAAATCCAACTCCAGCCTTGCAAAGGGGACCCCAAGGCTCACACCATGTGCTTGAGAGCATTGTCCAAATGTCCCTTGAAGTCTGTCAGGCCAGTGTGGTGACCACTTCCCTGGGGAGCCCATTCCAGTGCCCAGCCACAATCTCAATAAAGAACCTTTTCCTGGTATCCAACCTAAATCTCTCCTGACACAGTTTCATGCCTTTCTGGTCACCACAGAAAAGAGATCAGTTCTGCTCCTCTTCCCCTCACAAGGAGGTTGTGGACTGCAGTGAGGTGTCCCCTCAGCCTTCTCTCTGGGCTGAACAAACAAAGTGACCTCATCTGCTCCAGATATGGCTTTCCCTCTTGACCCCTCATGATCTTTGTGACCCTCCTTTGGGTGGATAAAGAATCAATCTGAGCGGGGCAGCTCATTTGCTGGAGGGAAGGGATGTCTTCCAGAGGGAATTTAACAAGTTTGAGGAGTGGGCCTGTGCAAACCTGATGAAGTTCAGCCAGGCTGATGTAAGGTCCTGTGTGTGGGGCAATCACAGTACCAAGACAGGCTGGGGGATGAATGAATTGAAGTAGCCCTGCAGAGAAGAACTTGGAGATACTGGTGGACTAAAAATATTGTACAGGGATCAGCAATATGCACTTGCAGTGCAGAAATCCAACTTTATCCTGGGCTGCATCAAGAGCAGTGTGCCCAGTGGGATGAGAGAGATGATTGTGTCCCTCTCCTTCTCTCTTGTAAAATCCCATCTGAAGTATGGGATCTGTGTCCAGCTCTGGAGGCCTAAGCACAGGAAATTTGTGGATATTTTGGGTTCAAAGAGTGATCATGAAAATGATCAGAGATGTGGAGCACAAATCCTATGGAAATGGGCTTAGAGAGCTGGGCTTGTTCAAGGGACAACAGTTTTAAACTGACAGAGGATGGATTTCAATTGGATGTAAAGGAAGACATTTTTTACAGGGAGTGTGGTAAGGCACTGGAAAGGGTTTCCTAGAGAAATTGTGGACATTCCATTCCTGGAAGTGCTTAAGGCCAGGTTGGATGAAGTCTGGAGCAACTTGGTCTAGTGAAAGGTTTTCCTGCCCATGACAGGCTTGCTGAGCTAGTGGATATTTAAGTATCTTCTTTAAAAGGTGTCCCAATCCAAACTATTCTGTTGTTCTACGGTTCTATGATGTTATTATTCTACATACTTAAAGTCTTAATTTTCAAACATATTCATTAGCCTAAACTCTCACTTTGACACTTGTTTCATCTTACAAAGCACTTTTCAGAGACTGGGGAAGAACTTCAGATGCATCTCACATTGAATTTATTAAAGTACTGAAAGCTAATTGAAATCTTACACAAACTTAGAGATGACAGGAGTAGCTCTTCCCAGTAAACTGCAGAGCAGTCAGAATGCAGCCTCTGACTGATCTGTAAATATTCTCCATTTTGGTTGGTGGTCTGTTCCTAATGCTTGCATTTTGCTTAGTAACACAGAAACAGTGAAGTTTTTAACTGATTCTTTCTTACACCTTTTTTGGTGGGTCAGGTCAAATTATCTTTTCTATGCATCACTATCTCTTCTCTATTACTGAATGCAAAATTTGTAGGCTCCTCAGGTTGTGACCCCTTCCATACCAGGAAACATTGTAGGAAGTGCCTAAGCTATTTCAGGTACTGAAATTGCCTTTCTGTTAAGGTGATGCTGTGTCCCAGTAAATTGTTTTGGCACACGGCAACTGCATAGCTCTGCTCTGTCTGATCCTGCAGCATTAACTCTCTTCTGCTGGTCTGATCAATAGATATGCTTTGGCACTGCCTTAAACATCTGTGGAAAACTGTGTAGAAAACATTGAATTTGATTATTTAGCAGTCTCCCCTCCTTGCCTTAAAACATGCTTGGGCCTGTGTTATGAAATTAATAAAAATTAAAGACTTGTTGAATAGTAGAGGCTTTTCTGATGAACCTCTCCTTTTTTTCTTCTGATTTTAGTATCAAATAGTTGGCAGGAAAATCTTTATACTTTCAAAGATGATGAACATATCTCTCTAGAACTGAATATTTTTTGAGTTCTTCGTCTACATCATGAAAAAAACCAACTTGAAATTTTTGAGAGAGAAAAAGAGGAAAACAGGAAAACAAGTAAGAAAAGAGGGGAGAAACCCATTTACCCCAGCACTGGCATATTGTTCTGTGATCATAATATCAGTGTCTTGTAGCTCAGTTAAACTAAATTTCATACGATAGACCAAGCGGAGGGAGAAACTGAATCTCAGCTACCCCATTGAAGGTGGATTCTGTCACAGTGGGGCTGCTTGCTGGTGCAGGAACTGCATCTTCTCTTTGCTGTTGAGCAGTCATTCCAGCCTGGGTGAATTTGGCTCATATAATGTTGCACAAATTGATTCTGCCACATCTCTGATTTTGAAGAAAATTGCCTTTTATTTGCTTTTGTGTTCAACAGTACGCACACTTTTCTATACAAGAACTGTGAAAACTGTTAATACTTCACCAGCCAGCCAGGGTACAAGCATCTCTCTGTGGTGGAAGAAAGTTATTGAGATGTCAACAGGGATTCAACAAAAATGGAGAAAATGATGAAATTGTGGCTGAAATCCAACTTACAAAAACTAATTACATGTGAAACCATTACATAAGGCACATGTTTCTGTTCATTTCCTTTGTGTACCAGGTCAGCCTGACTCGATTGTAATATTATGAGAAGGATTTTATGATCTGTAACACTGAGATGACTAACTCACTGTAGGGCTGAGATTAGAAAGTGGTTTTGTAACAGTTCAGTGAAAGTAATCCGTGTAATTGCTCACCAGAGAATGCTGTCATTTTAAGAAAAATGCAAAGTTCAGACGTCAAAGTTCCGTGAGGGCAGAAGAACAATCCCTTGTGGTCTGATCCTGATTGCTTGGGCAGAGTTTATGGAGGAGTGTAAAGTAGTCTACCTACTGAGAGCAATGCAACTACACATCGAAAATATTTGTAGACCACACCACTTTTGCCTTTTGTACAAACATCCATATGTGAGCCCTCTGTTTGGGAGGTACAGATGTACAGAGTAATTAATACAAGCTCCAAACAGTAGGAAACATCCCTTGATCTTGATTGGAAACACCAAGTCTAAGCAGCCTGGATATAGGCAAGAGTGACTTCTAGAGCAAAACAAGGAACCCTCCTTCAGCTCCCTTTTCCAGAAAGCATTTCCTGAATTTAATTCAAGAAAGAACTTTTAGCTAGTGAAATTCTTTTGACAAGATTTTTGATCTTGTAAGACAGGAGAAAGAAATAAAAAACTGAGTTAAGGAAAATTATTTATAAACTGGATATTAATTTATTTTCCAGAAATTTCATCTATTCCAAAAACACAGTATAAACATTTAATTAGGCACAAATATGATGACTACAAGATGGAAATCTAATGACATGTCTATTAAGTTAGATAATTCATTCCACAGATCATAGTCAGTTTCAGGTCTAAGTAATATGTTCTGAAGAGCCTAATATAAGCTTGATTTTATGCACTCAAAATAGCAAGAGGACATACAAAGGGAGGAAAAACATGTGAACTTATGTGTACATATTAGTGTATTTGTGTCTGCTTACTTTATTATTAGCAAGTCAGGTGCACAGGCAGAATATTTGTCTTGCTGTGGTATCTTGGTTTCAAGATATGAAACCTTAAAAGCCTAAGCATATGTTAATTATGTTATATATATATATATATATATATATATATATATATACATGTATTTAGGAGAACATTTTAACATTTTACAGGAGAAAGTTTTAGCTTGACAGTTTACATGGAATATATTTTTAATACTTCATGATTTTTCAAAAGTCATTTTAAATTTTCTTTTGTACATTCCTTGACTAAATTTTTAAATAACTGATCTTTTTACTTTTACAAAGCCTTCTCACATTGTAGCTGTGACTTAACCTACAGAAATACCTCCCCAAACCTTAACAAAAAAAGAAAAAAAAGAAAAAAAAAGCTCACTATCACTAATTAATTCATATATGAAATTCTCCAGATGCCAACATCACCTCTTTCTTCGCAATAGTATCTGTTATTAAATTCTGCACAAAGAAGAGACATTTCCTCAATGTCTTTAAAGCAGCTGCTTTTTAATTATAGGGACAATAGACCAGTTCCCTAACTGAAGCAAATTTCTATTCCCAAGATGGCTATTATGATTATCACCTTCACAGTTTTCTTTTAGTACTGTTCTTGTAATGATAAACCTTGATCTGGAACAATACTTGTCGTTAAGCATCTCATTTGATCACTCACTGCCTGGCTACTTCAGAGCAGCAGAAAATCAATCTGGGACTTTGGTCCCAGATCAACACTAGTTACCTCCCTTAGATATAACCGAAGGAGAGATTCAATAGCCTTATGAAATTTTTGTGATGGTTTAGATGGTATGAGAGACAGAACAGTTTTTGTAGCCTCTGCAACTCACTGAAATAATTCAAAAATATGTCTTTTCTCTGAAATGAGGTATAAATTAGATAGAAACTTTGGCAAAGTTTCTATGGTAAATTTGGTATTCTATAAAAAAGCACAGAAGTGAGGTATCTGCTGCTAATAGTAAATTTTACTAGTGTGATTTTTTTAAATGTGCTATTATTCTATTTATTATTCTATGATTATTCTAGTCAACCACAATTAAAAGTTCAGCAGTGATTAGCAAACAAAATATGTATATCATATGAAGAATCTGAAACAAATATTTAAGAACAGCTACTGCTGGGGAGTTTTGCTTTTATTATGCTATTTGTGCCATTCATGACAGTTTGTTTTCTATTTCATTGATACTTGAGTATTCTGTGTTTAACCACATGGTTTGGAATACTTGAAATAAATGGAGCAATTTAACTTTGTCTATACTGCTTCCAAACTGGAAATATGTAAGACAGTGCACTGCGGTTCCTAAAGTTTCCAAGAGTAGGTTCAACAGGAATTTTCATGACCGATTGAGCTCTCATAAACCTACGGGTGCTGATGGAAAACAAGCCTTCCATGAGCCAACAGTGCCCATTGTGGCCAAAAAGACCAAGGGCATCGTGAGGGGGCATCAGGAGCAACACTGCTAGCAGGCAAAGGAGATCCTGCCCCTCTGTTCAGCCCTGGAGTGCTGTGTACAGCTCTGGCCTCTCCAGAACTTGAGAGATGTGGAGCGCCTGGAGCAAGTCCAGTGGAGGGCAACAATGATGATTAAGAGAGAGATCTCTCTTATGAGGAAAGACTGAGGGAACTGGACCTGTTCAGGCTAAGGAAGAGACAGCTGAGAGGGGACTTGATCCATATAGAAGAATCAGTATAGAGGTATCTGAAAGAAGGGTGTCAAGAGAATGGAGCCATGTTCTTCTCAGCAGTGCCAAGCAAGACAATCTCCAGTGGTCAGAAACTGAGGCACAAGAAGTTTCACCAAGAGGAAGAGCTCCTTTACTGTGCTGGTGACCATGCACTGGAACTGGCTGCCCAGAGAGATTGTGGAGTGTCTCTCGCCAGAGATATTCAAGAATCGTCTGGACACATTCCTGTGCCATGTGCTCTGGGATGATCCTGCTCGAGCAGGGAGGTTGGACCAGATGACCACTGTGGTCCCTCCCAACCTGACCCATTCTGTGATTCTGTGATTCACAGAATCAGGTAAGGAACAGGTGAGAAACTGGCATGTACACTCTCAGTGCCATGATACAGAATTTGTGAGATATGTGCAGGTGCCTAAGCATTACCATTACAGTCTTTTAAAATTAAATCTTATTATCTGCAGTTGTTTAAGTGAACTTCCATGGAGCACACTGTGAAATTAACTTACTTGCATTTACTATTTAATTCAATCTGTTTAAGAGTTTAGCTAGATAAAGGAAATAAATGCAAATAAAACAAATAAACGTTGCAAAACATTCCATTCAGTTGAGAAAAGATTATCCCACAATTTAGATGGAAATTATTATTTTTTTCCAACACTGAGGAGAGCCTAGTGTTTCATTAACCACTGATTTGTGGTGATCTAATTTGGGAATTTATTTTCTAACCCAGATGTTTCCTTTATTACACATCTCTAGCTTGTTACAGACATGAAAGAGCAGATGGGAAGGTAATTTTCTATCTCCAACGTATGTTCAGAATTTATTCTCTCTTGTTTGTCCATTGGTTACAATTTTCAGGTCATCAGATCTATTGTACATTTTACTAGGTTTCCCCTTTTCTTCTTGACTCCCTCATCCTCCCACCAAAAGCAAAACCTGCTAAGCAAAACCTTTTGCTCAGACCCCAACAAGTCTATATGCACACTGAAGTTAACAACAATCTCATACACAAATATTTAGTAGGATTTTTTTTCCCTATAAAATAATAAAAGAAGAAAAGTGGAAAAAAACCCTAACTTAAGATCTTTAAAAGCTGCAGATTAATGTGATCTTGTGGGTGAAGTTAATTCTAGGAAGGTTTTTTAAAATTTGCAATGACTACAGACTTCTTCTAGATCAGCAATTCTCCACCATATTACTTGCTGAGGTCTGGGCTCAGCTCATCGCCCTATTTGAATGGCAGATCACCCATTTGCTGATTTGGAACCAAATCCCCCCTTGCTGTCTCCCTTTTAAGGAGATGATTAATGCAGGTAATAAACCCCAGACAAGACCTGGTAGGAGGCAACTCTTGTATTAACTGAAAAGGAATAATGGTGTTCTAGGGTCTAGCCAGCTGAGTGAATCTCATATGAAAACCCTTTTCAGGAGAGTTTGGAAAGCTAAAGGCTGCTAACAGCACCTCTCTCCTTTCCAGTCCCATTACATTGTAGAAATTTGGCTTGGGTACATCACAGAAGATCAGAGCACATGGAGTCTTACATATGAGCACTTGTACTGGTTAGCATTTAAAATGCAAAGCCATATCCTAGGAAGAATAAGAGAAACTAAGATTTCTTGCTCTTATTCTAAAGGAAGAAAATCTGACCTCTTGAATGAAGAAAGTCCATCAGTTCTTGTGTCCTTGCAAGGCAGAGCAGAGTGAAAGTCAAACAAGCCATAGCAACTTTAAAAAACATTAGAGAATTAATATTTTTTTTTCAAGAAAGAAGTTTCAAAATACCTATAAGATTTCATTTCCATATTAGAACAAAAATTTTTTTAAATTCCTCTCATACCTGGTTTTCAGTGGATTAACTTGTCTGGTAGAAAGAGACTGAGAGAGAAAGCCTTTTTCCCACAAAAATGAAGTTGAGAAAAGGAGACTTGAATATTCCTTTCAAAATTTTTGACAGAGTTAGGACGTTTCCCCTTTCATTCATGCACATAAAAACTTTCAGCAGCTTGCTGTAATGAAAAAAGCTGGTGGAATGTTATGTGTTCCTGTTTTGGTCAGGTTTGTTTTGGTTTGGTTTTTTAAGCCAGATACACCACAGTGTAATAGGCTTAGTCTGGGAGCAGTTTGTAGACTGGATAGGCCCAGGATGTTGTGCATTAAGCTAAATCCACACTGACATTCCACTGTGCTACTGGCCACGCTACCTACTAAGTCTCTTTATACACTTTAGGGACCACACAGTGTGGTTCTAGATCAGTCTGTGCAGAAAACATTGCAGAACAAGGTTTTAAGAAGGGGGAGAGAAGGAAAAGGTTAGAGTGCATTTCTCACTGGTTTTACCTTCTATTCAGATGTATCAGAGTTCTAATAGTAATTCTACAATGGTCTTCCTTGACCAAGTTCAAACACTTTTGATGACTAAAATTAAGTGTAGTTTTTTCCAATGACCTAGTTAGAAAAGTTAATTAAATTGTTTTATTCATTTCATATATAATCTGTAGTCATTTTAGCTCTATTTTTGAGACTGTTATTAAAGAAGTGTATTTAATAGACCAGCAAAGAAGTCTATGATTCTATTCCTGCCTGTTAATGCATCTACACTGTCATGAGATTATGGGAATGCCTGCACTGCTTTTTGGGCTTCTTATGCACGTTAAGGATCCCTACCAGTCCCTCAAACATTTTTATTTGTAAAAGTGTTTTGTTGCAGATGCATAGGCACTTTCAGTTAAAAACTATCTGAAGTTGAAAGCAAGGTACAGTTCCTCCCAGCAGTATAGATTTTTCAGCCTGAGAAGATTGAGACTGTTCAGATCTAGATATTTTATTTTGCCATAGAACTAAAGGACTGACATTAAGAAATAATATGACAATGGAAATAATTGGCTAATTCTTAGGTGAATATTGTTACTTAGCCATCTCTGTGAACTTTAGCAAGGCAGATATCTGATGTGACTAAAAATGCTCCCTATGCTGCTTTTAGGTCATATGTAATTACCTTCAAGTCATTTCCAACAGAGAAAGAGGAAGACTGAATATCAGCTGGGACAGCTTAAGTTTTACTTCTCTAGGAGTTGTTGTCCTGGCATGCTGGTGCAGTTCATGAGTCTGGGGTGAGTGCCAAGGACCAGGTTCTTTGGGACATCTTGGGTCCTAATATATTATTGTTTCAAAGGTGTTGAATTAGACTAAGTAACTTGCCTTAACTCCCAAACAATGAACAATTAATAATTTTTTTTTCACTTGAGACCTATCTTAGCTTATATCACTGAGACATTTTCTGTTATGTTTAGAGACAGCTCAGTTCATCTTGCTATCAGTGTGGGGAAAGAGGTCCTTTTTCTTATTTATTGTCAGATCATTTCTTTTCTTCCCTATCTCTTACATAGGAGCTGCTTATCCTGGTACAGAGAAGTCAGTTACAGCTGTAACTTCACATATTTTCAATCTGTCAGCTATTATTTTAGGCGTATGTACTAATGACCAATATGTATTGTATAGTTCTGTAGGTTACATTAATGGAATTTTACTTTTGCTTCCACTAGAGCAGAAACTTGGTTGCAGTTCTAGTATGCTCTGCTTGTAATTACAGCCTGTCCTGTTTTAGGGCAAATTTGTTAAAGAATCTGCAAAGGAGGGCCCCTCCAGAAAGCAAAACCCACACGGCCCCTCCCGCCAACCGGTTCGGGAAAAAATTCCTTGGAGAGAGGTGGAAAGAACCTGTTTATTTCAGGCACAGCACCCCCCAGCACACAAAATGAACAATACCAGCTGACACCGCTCTGAGAAAGATGACAAAATCAGAAAGTCTCTTTCGGGGGTGGTTGCTCTGTTCTCAGTCGCTCCGGCGCTGGGCAGCTGCTGCAGCCGAACGGTGCAAACCCTCGGTGTTCCCAGTCCCAGTCCAGAGCAGGTTCGAGATGGTCACAGGAACAGGAGAGGAGAAACAGTCCGGGAAGGAATTTGGACTGTTTAGCTAAACTAGCTAATAAGCAGAAGCAAAAGCGAGAGCAGAAGCAAGAGCAGAAAAGCAAGCAAGCAAAGCAGCAAGCCGAAAGCAAGAAGCCAAAACAGCCCTATGTACTCCCCGTCTCTGTGTCCCTGATAAGAGAAACCCAAACAAAACTTCCACTCTTCAGAGCTGGTCTTAAAGGCACAGAACAGATGAACGGGGATACAAGCATCATAACGTCACCCCAGGACACAGCCCTTCTTTGTCTTAGAGTTAAATTAAATATTTAAAAACTGTCCTCAGGGGGACAAATTTACCCAGCACAGCCTAAAATCCAGATTCACATCCATTCATTTTTGGTATACCATGAATTTTATAGGTCTTCTCTATGATCCATTTGCCTCATGTCACAGCCAAGTTTACTGCTGTTTTCATCACCATGTACACAGTTAAGGTAGATCCATTCAGAGGTCAGTGGATCACTGGTGTTAAGACCAGGCCCAGGAAATTGGTGAAGAAGCTGTGACCATGACACTACCTCTTTAAAAGAATTCATATGA
Source organism: Ammospiza caudacuta (assembly GCF_027887145.1). Lineage (NCBI taxonomy): Eukaryota > Metazoa > Chordata > Aves > Passeriformes > Passerellidae > Ammospiza > Ammospiza caudacuta. The sequence continues at coordinate 97,592,246 of NC_080594.1, forward strand.
AGATCCATGTGAATAGGATCCTTATGCATATTTGTACTTTATGTGTGTGGCTTTGTTTACTCTGATTAAATCTTGGCATAAATGTGCATAATTTCTTTTAAAATAAGTCTGAAAAATTATTAAAATTTCTGGCTTGGCATACAGCACGTTGACATACAGTGACATGCGCTATTTGTTACTTAACAAACCTACTTTTGAATTTTTTCATTTATCTGGTAAACATTTGTGAATTTATAGCCTAGAAAATTTGCTTTGAAGACATTTTCATGTTAAAAAAAGTAATGATCATATCTCTAGTCAAAAAGTTAGCACACAGGGTCAAGCTATACTGCATAATGGTCCTCAACAGGAGTCTGCTGTGGAGCCTTTCCTAGCAATGGCTTTACTATTTTTTAGAACAAGTCTGTGTGAGTATGTATACACAAGGAATGGAGTTGGCTCAAGATACATACACTGTTTAGAAACAAACAGTTGCCTTAAAAATTTTTGTATTGTTACTGCTAGTATTGCTCACAGTATTTGTACTTGTTTCAAAAAACATTGTTTACACTTCTTGGACTCTTGTATAATCTTTATCTTTCACATCTGATCTCTCACATGGCTTACATAAGACAAACAAATTTTAAATTTACCTTTTACTAAAAGAATAATTACTCACTCCTAAAGAATGTGGTTTAGACCAAAAGGAGAGGGGAGATGATTAATAATAATAATTTATTGTTTCCCCCAAAGATAATAATTTTATTTAACATTGATGAAAATGTTAAGTCTGCATTTCTATGGCCAGTTATTCCCTTTCACGTTGAGTTGTCTTTTTCTTTCTTGTGAAGCAGCTCCTGGATGAGTTTTAGTGCAGAAACATAAACATGGGAGCACCTAGGTATTTCTGGCAGTACTTCCAAATGAATTGGAGCAAGGAATCCACAGACACCATCACCATCATTGCTCCTGAAGCTTTCAGGGTAGTTTTGCAAGATGCTTGGATAAAGTAATTCAGGATGGCTCCATTTTTCTCTGGTGTCAATGTTTAGTATTGTGGAATGGTGCTCTACTCAGACTGAAAGTGTTTACCCTTAAAAAATAAGAACCCTTTTATTGTTTAGAATTATTAACAAAATCTGTCAAATGATCGGTAATGATACTGAGAATTTGAATAAAGTTGCTTCAACAGCTTAAAAGATGGTCAAGAATATTTTAGATGTCTTACACAAACATCTTGTGCCCACCTCCTCTCTTTAAGCTTGGTCCCACATTTTGGCTTTAATACATTGGCAGGTATGCACTCATTAAATATAAACATCCTTCAAATATAGCTGCCCTTACTCCACATTGTCATCTCAGACACAGAAATTTTTTGGTTTCCTCATTTTCAATTTCAGATGGAAAAAATTACAATGTATGCAAATTTCACAAGTAAATTCCAGGTCATGGAGACTATCAAATTGAAGCCTAACATCTAACATCTATGTGATCACTGATTTCTAGTGTTTTCTTTGTTTTTGACAGAAGAATATAAGTTTTGGGAGGAAAAGTCATGACATCTGGTTTGAAGTAAAACTTTATAACCCACCTATTCCCCTGACAAAGTAGTTGGCAATAACCTGAGATGATCATCTGTGAATGAACCCTGTCATGTTCATTACTCTGGACACCATATCTGCGTTCTGTGACTGCATGGAACTGATACTAGTCAAATAGTTTTGCTTTCTTTTTTTTTGTTCTTTGATGGCACATAAAAACTCCCAGATGGGGACTGTGTTATGGCAGATGCTCCATACAATATATGAACAATATATGATTATGCTTTCCGTGTACCCCTAAGGATATTCTGGGATATTCTGGCTCTTGTCCACCCTTGGATGCTTAGTCAGCCAGAACTAAGCCTGAAGTTCATATTCACAGCAACAGCCTTTTCCCAAGTAGTGGAATTTAGATATATGTTTGTCTGCTGAGCAAAGATACATAAGAAATGGGGTCTAAAATTAATTAATTAAAGCCTGGAGTTTAAAATGGGAAAAAAATGGAAATCTTCTTAACTTGTCCTGAGGGCAAAATTAAAATGAAACGAAAACCTCAAGATAAACAAGTAAAATATCTTTATCAGACATGATTCTCAACCTCTTAAAAATAACAGCAAGCATCAATGCTTATAGCTGTTATTTATACTTTATGCCAGTGGGGATAATCTGGATGTATTTAGCTCTGAGTACATCTAGTTTAAAGCAAATATATTGGAAATAAACTCCAAAAAAATTAATGAGTAGAAAGATAGCTTGAGGAAACACAGGGTGTTTCATTGTTATATATATATCTACAATATTCTTTAAAATTTTGATAATTATTTAACTTAAATGCTTCCATGTTCCCCATGTAGGGAAGGAATGCTGAAAAATAAACTGAAATATAAAGAATGGAATGCTTTTTATAGAGAACTTGAAAATATTCAATCTGAATAAAAAAAAAAAATCAAGAAAACTTAAACCTGCTATTTTCTATTTACTGATGATATTAAACATTTTTGTTAAAGGGGAAAAAATTCCTCTCATCTTGATGCCATCCAGATGTTGGTTAATTAAGGTCTTATGTCTTGTTCCTACTTTAATTTAAATTTATTTTAAATTAAATTATTCTCAGTGATATGTAGTCCACGAAACACAACAGTAGGCTGTTACCTGCATGATGTGCAGGAAATCTTTCCACCCCTTTTTATATGACTTCTGTAAATGTAAATGAGACTGATGGAATATGAAAGAGCTGATATAGACAGGATGATATCTAGGAAAAATGTATGTGATTTCCTTTCAAGCTGCATTATCATATAAACCTGAGTCTAAAAGTCACACCTTTTTCCTCCTTACATTTGCTGCAATTTCTTTTCAATGCATTTATACTTGGCAGATCTAAATAGCAAAACACAAAATGGTTCAAAAGGAGAAACCATTTTAAGATGAACTATGTTGTTAATAAAACACATAGATTAAGTAAGTGCATAGAAAAGAGAGAAGAAACACAATATGCTGAATTAGAAGTTGAGAAATAGTACAAAGAATTTTTAAGAAGCATTTCAGGCTAAATAGATTCTGGGTGTGCCTTCAGTCTATGTAGAGAGTTTTATTGTACACTAACATTTGTGAATAATCTGAGAAAACTTTTGTTCATATGAATGTTTTCAGACAGCAGATTCCAAATCTGTAAGTAATGGTTTTGTCTCAAAATGTGTTCCAATAAACAGGGAACCAAAATTCACTGTAGGTGGAACAGCTGTAGAGCTTGGCTCTACTAGTCAGAGAGCAAAAGCAAAATCCTGTGGCAATTGACAGAAAATATCTAGGGCCTTACTCAAAGGATGTCTATAGGTATAGGGTGAAATTTTAAGTTCAAACAGACCGGAACACAGAACAAATGTTCAATAGTTTTCATTATCTAATATTTTTATAATAAAAATTCCAGTTTATTGATGAATTAATGTTAAATGCAGAAAACATTTTTATTTAGGGACCTTAAAGACAATCCAGTTCCAGGTCCCATGCCATGGGCAGTGACATCTTTCACTAGAGTAGGCTGCCCAGAGCCTTTTCCAGAGATGGAGTGTCCACAACTCATTTGGGCAGCCTGTTCCAGTGCCTCACTGCCCTCACAGTAATGATTTTTTTCTGATACCTAATCTACACCTAATCTCTTTCAGTTTGAATCCATTCCCCCTGTCACAATCTGCTCTTGTAAATTTGGCTGTCTACATCCTTCTTGCAGGCTCTGTACAATTTTCCTTACATGTCTAAGAAATCTGTATTTCTATGGAAAAAATCATAACTGCTTCTATATGTGCATCAGACATTCATTCCCTATAAGTTATGAGGTGTCAGAAATATATCCTTGTAATTTATTCATTCAGTGAGATTTCTTTTGAACAGATGCAGGTATCTTCCTGAATTGCATGTAAATATAAGATCAGTGTTTGAAGATAATTGTAAGAAATTAAATTAAAAAAAAAAAAAAAACAAATTATAAAGCTATAATACCTAACCACTGAGTTTTATGAAACATTTATGGAGTTGTGAAATGTACTTCTTTTTGCCAGACAGCAATTCAAGGGTCAAGGGGCAATAGAGACATGACCACAATACACATGGGAGTGCTGTGTATAGACAGTTTGATGATAATTAGGGCAACAAAACAAATTTTAGAGAAGGAGAACAATGTGTATATAAATCCAAATCTACATGCAGTAATATGTATTTTAGTATAATATTGCTGCTGTTGCAAGTGACTAACCCTAACAGAACTTCAGAACAGAAAATTCTTTGTTGAGATAGCAATGTACATAATAAGTCCCATAATAAATAAAAGGAAGTTACAACACTACATGAGAAGAACTCATATTTTTTTTACATGCTTACCACGGGTCATTTTGTAAAAGTAAAGCTCACAATTTAAAAACCACGGGTCATTTTGTAAAAGTAAAGCTCACAATTTAAAATTCAGACTTGCTTCTTTAGGAATGTAGAAACAATAAATACTTAATCCAAATAATGGAAAATAAACATGATGATAATTTAAAGTTCATGTTGCAGTGTTTACTTGTGTTGAGACTTTATTTGCTAAAACTGACCCTGTGAAGACTTTTTTTGAGACAGAGTTACTAAGCCCTGAAAGCAAGAGTGGAACTGCAGAACAGCTGGAAACTGAGGAATCACAGCTTTAATAATGGCAAGGCATGCACCAACGGAATATCTTGTATGGAAAACCCATTGGGAACCACATGGTGTTTTCCTGGTACACAAATAAGACAACAATTGCACTGTGGCAACTGTCCAGCAGGCAGCTGCAGCAGGTGGTGAGATGCATACTCTGCAGCTTGTCTGAGGTGAAAGAGCTGTCTTTTCCATTTGAAAATACAAATGGGACTGTGCCCTTGGAGTTTCGAGGCAAGGAAACTTCCCAGGATTGTAAAGTTTGCTTTGAATGTTTATCTGTAGTATCTATGTGTTTTGGTTTTTTTTTCCTGCTGAATCTTGCAACCAGTTTCTTTGAAAGACATGGATTCGTGACAGACTTCATTGCTGGTAGAGCAGCCTCTCCTAGAATGTTTAGTTCCCTGCCTCTTCTTTTTGTGGTTTATTCCATCTGTCCAAACACCACCCCACCTCAGATATTGTTGTACTGACTCTGGCTGCGGTTGATGTTTCCACCTACACGTGGTAATACTTACCATGGCCACAGATAATTTTAGAATGACAGAATGGAATTTTTACCATTACGCACAGAATTTGAAATGTTTCTTTTTCTGAAATCATGAAATGGTGCAAAAAAGCCAAAGGAAAGTTTGACAGGTAATTTGCCTTAAATGTATTACAAAATTGTTCCTTTACATAGTACAGCTTCAAGGAGAGAGAGCCTATGTTGATGTGCTTAATATACATCTCTGCAGAAGACAAAGGCACTTTATAGATGACAGGAAAATGTTTCATACAAGACTAATTGATCTTGTTTGGTTAATAAAATAAATCTCTTTGCAAAGACAAAGCTTTTAATATATAACTATGATATAGTTTAGATTGTGCTTGCTCTAGATTAACTGAGATTTCTGAGTTTCCTGTCTGATGGGAATAGGGAGGCACAGCTGGAGCCTTACCTTGGGTCAAATCCAAACGAATTCTCACATGGAGCTAGGATAGGGGGTTTTGAGTGCTCAGACCTTAGTCTAATTTTGGAATTCTCTAGCAAATGAAAGGCCAAGGTCAGCTGAACTTGTATGATTGCCATGACACACACTCAAGCTTTGCACCTTATCACTTCAATTAACTATTCAGTCCTGTATAAAACAAAAACTAACATCTCTGTCTCTCTTTCTTTTGTCGAACTCCAAACTGACAAAGCATTTTTTTAAATCGTTGGCAGGGGGTGTGCAAGAGGGAAGATGCCTATTTTATATTTGGATAAAATTTTCTGCTCCAGGTGTCTAACCCAGCCCTAAAACATTGCCAGCTGAAATCCATCAACTGATGGCCCTATAAAAGTGGTGCCAAGAACACTGGCTCAGTATATGGCAGCCAGTCCATTGGTGAAGACCAGAACAGGGAGTGATTTCATCAGCTCTTGTGAGGGAAATAGGGAATTGCTTGATTTTTTGTATATACCAAATTTCTTACTCCCATCAAATGAAATTCTGTAATCACCATGTGACTTTTAAGGTAACCTATCAAATTCAAATATGTGAGGTGTTAATTAAATTCACCTAGCAGAAAAGATACACATGCAGTAAGAAATTGGTCTTATATATGATGGACACAGATATGTGAAATATTTTGTCCAAAAGGCTTAAATTAAAAATAAATAAAAAGAAATAGAAATTTCTTTTTCTGTTTCCCAGAGTAAAAATGCTCTTCCATGGCCAGAAAAACCTGCAAAGAAATGCTGATGGAAAAGTGTTTTATCATAATCCATTTATGTTTTCTGATGGTTGTTGACTAGTCAGACAAGTCAAATACTTCTGAGATGCATAAAAAAGTGCAGTCAAGGTCACTTTTCTTTGCATTTCTATATCACACAAGCAGACCTCCATGCACAAATGGACTTATCCTGAACAGCAGAATCAAAGCCCTGTGTGAAATAACTAAATGCTCTGTATAAATCTGAAGAACTGCCAAAGCCAGGAATACAACTTTCCTAAAGTAACCATCAGATCCTGATGAAGACAGCTGTGCATTCTGAGTCTCGCTCTAAATATGAAATTTGATTATTTCCCTCTATTATTCCTTCCTCTGGGATTTGTCTTGACCCATCATTTGCAGTTAAAGACTTTAGCGCTAGAGAGGCATAACCTTCTATCCCTCCTAACAAAACAGATGGAGGAAGGTATGAAATACTTGATCCAGTTCTCCTTCCGTGCATCTCTATGCCTATATGCTCAGTTCTGAGAAAAACTGTGAAATAGAGCAGGGTCATCAACAAAGGCAGTGGGACCAAAGACAGACACGTTCTCAATGATACTCAGCAGAGCCAGCAGACTGTGTTACTGAGAAACATTTGGGAGAGCCAGCTGTTTCCAGCTGCTGACTGCTGCTGTCTTTTGTTTTTGGGGAGTATTTTCTAGTTCCTAAAACCACTGAAAGAGAAAAAATTTGGTGTGCCAAACTACTCTGGGAAGACTTGAATTGAGCCAATATGGTTTAGGACTAGGGAGAATATTCTCCTTCCCACCTGCTGAAGTTGCTCCTCCTTGCATGAACAGACTGGAGTTTCCCACTCTGTGCTCCCCCTCACCCTGCACAACCATGAGCACAAACATGATCCAGGTCATGATGTAAGCACATGCCAACATTAATGCACTGTCAAATTATCTACAGTGTCTGATAAGGAGCTCAAGTTTGTTGTGTGCCTTTGTCCCAGCCTGGATCTGGACACGCATGACCAGATAATTCCTGATAAAATGTTAGCCTAAACACATTCAAATCTCCTGGTCACATTTGCCTTGGATTAGTGATCTGTGCCCTGTGACTATGATGTGTAACACAAACTTGTAACTCTAATCAAAGACTGGTCCCATAATCTCTAGGTCCCAGAGGAAGTATGCTCATAATGATGTTAGCAATAGAAGTGATGACCTCGACTTCAGGGGATAGGGAAAGCAAGGCAAGATGGAAGTATTGTTGTCTAGGTCAAGTATTACCATGGAAAATATTTGCATAAGCAATAACCATGGATAATTCTCTCCTGCACACAGAGAAAATAGTAAAAGTTTATGTAAAATCTGCTTTTGAAGGGGAAAGACAACAATGTTTCTTGTTATCTTGGCCATAAATGAACTGTCCACCCAAAGATATTTGGTTTGATGCAGTTTACAAGGGATGCAGGTGGTGAGCAGTTTATTACTTTGTTGTCTGCTTGGGGATTTTGTCTTTCGTGACAGAGATCCTGAAGCTCAGCACTCAAATGAAGCCTCTGGCATCTCTGTTGCTTTGTCATTAATTTCAAAGCTCTTCAGACAGAAGGATTATCCCGTGGGAAAGGTTCAAACAATGAAAACACCAGCATCCTAGGAGCAGGAAACACAGTCATATATTCAGTTCCCACTTTTTCAAAGGTAATAGTCATGAGAAGCAGTGAGAGATTCTGAAGGATAAAGAGACAGGAAGAGGGACTAGATGCTGGTGTCAAGCATGTATGCAAATCTTCTGAGCAATATTTGCGTGCTTTACTTCATTAACAGAACATACAGAATAAAGATCTGAAAAATGAAACAGTATTGAAAGAAGTCTGATGAATGAGATGGCCAGAAGGATTTGCAGACGCCTCCTGAATGAGATGAGCAGAGAGTTATGTGACCTGAAAAATCACACTGACATATGGATGATAAGGGCACAGAAGTCAGAGAAGTGGGGAACTGAGTGGCAGAAAGGTTCTGGTAATACTAATGAATACAGAAAGGAAATGAAAGATGTAGATGTAAAGCAGAGAAAGAGGGCATCCACCGCCAGAAGAAAGAAAGAGCTATGACATGAAGGTAACAGAGACAGGACTCCAAGGAGGAAGAGGCTGATGTTTAGGATATCTTGAGCAAGAACGAGAGAAAACAATCTACATCTAGCAGGAAGAAATAGAAGATAGAAAGAATGTCAAATTTATGCCAGAGCCAGGAAGTTTGCTCACTTTATGAGAGTTATCTCCTTTTAAAGAAAAATTTTCATAATTTCTTTTGATGAAGAGATATTTATAAATAAATTAAACAGTCAGTAATAGCCTAGACACTTCAGCATTTAAAACTAAATCAAACAAAATTAACGGTCAATATAGGTTCTGTCTTCATTGAAGATAAGTCACAAGAAATTATTTAAAAACTACAAAAAAAGGAAAAAATAACATTTAAGTAATGAGTCTCATCTGGGGATATTAACAGATAACATGGAAAACTAAACTAATTGGCTCAAAGTTGAGTATAAACAAAGCTTGATATAAGAATTTGCTGTACTTCCCCTGGGTTGGAAGTCAGTATGTTTCTCAACTATTGCTAGAGAAATACTATTGAGAATTAAGTAATTACAGAAAACACTAATTTCTCAGAAGCAAATGATAAAAGTGGAAATAAAGGAAAAAAAGGAAATAAATACCTTCATCACTTATACATCTGGGAAGAAATGAAGCTGTTTGAGATTTGTTGGAAAGGGGTGAAGACACTGTACAGAAACAGTGTACAAAGAAACTTTGAATGTGACTCTAGAAAGACAATGGAGCTTAAGTGGAACAAAAACCCCAGAGGTAATTTAAAAACCAAAAAAACCCCAAACAAAACAAAACCCTCCTAATTTAAAAAAGTATCTAGTCTTCAAATTTAAATATTTAAATATTTGACATTTAGTATTTAAAATAATTTAGTATAAATAATCTAACTTTTTTAATTGAGTCTTGGTAAACTGTGAGACTAGTTAATGAAATTGAGTAGAAGACAAAAATCAGGAACCTGTATGGGGTAGATCACAGTTTGTGCACCAGTGACTTGAACAAAAAGAGAAGCTCACCAAACTCATCTATTCAAACTTGTACTCAAATCACAGGGAAATTCTTCTAGAGAAAAGTTTTTGACAGAACTGGCTTAAAAGCTAGTGAAGAAAGCATGTAGGTATAAGAGAGAACTCAATCAAATGAGGCTACAAGGCGCAAACTACTCATGAAAGAAATATTTTAGGGAAATTAAAAAAATCTGCTTCAATTGATAAATATTCAATTCCTAAATATCTAACTTTCTTAATATGAATTAGAGTAGTTCTAAAAGGCACATAAAGTCATCTTTTCCTAGCAGAGCCCTTCTGTAAGACATACTTGCAATCCTATTCTGCAAGAGAGAAAACCTGAACCAAGCATCATATTTGTGAGACAGAGAACTCCCTTGACTAAAGTATTATTATAGGTATTTCACTTAAAGGTAATGTTGCCATCTTATTTCAAAAGCTCACATACCTTCTTGGTGATTTCTCATGGACACCTCCTTGCAGCACTGACCTCTTCACAGCACAGCCAACAAACACCAACTCCCTTCACAACCAGCTCACCCACTCTTTTGTAGCACTCTTCTTATTGGACACAGCTGTGGCCTATTAAGGACAGGCCTGTTCCTAATCTTTGGTGATTAGCACAGCTGCAACTAGTCAGCTGTGAGACTACCTTCCACACTATCTTTCTTTTCTTGCATTCTATCTCTCCACAAGGTAAACGAAGGAGGGGGAGTGAAGGGAAGATGGATGCAAGGATACTGTGTTTATCTATCTCATTTTTTTCCTCAGGCTTTGTGTAGTCTTTAATGAGTATTTGTCCTCAGAGCAAGCATGTTGGGTTTTGTTTTGGGACTAGAATTGAGACAGACTGGAACTGCACAGTATTTCTCATGTTGAGTTTTCTCTGGACAGAGTTTCTGTCAGCTAGAGAAAAACTGTTTTCTCAAACATAGATTAGATATGGATCCTGACACCAAATTTTCATCCTCTCAGCTGCAGTCTACCCATGAAGTAATGCAAAATATGATTAGGACTATATACTAAATCCTTCAATAGATCTAGTCTGCAGTTTGAGAAAGTTTGCCTTAAAAGGTAAAGATATGAAAGCTCATTAAGCATTAAGCTGGCTCTGATTTTGCTTGTATTTAGATGTCTTTTTAACAAAAAATGTTTTATTTCCTTCATCAAATTTGCTTTTTGTTCTGGAATAGGAAAAAAATTCAAAGGAGAGCTGCAAGCTTGTTAAGACTACTGGCCTGACTAATTGGTGAAATGATAACATGACCTGAGACAAACCAATCAGACAAGTTCTGGGGAGACTGCTGGTTTTCCTGGAGATCCATAGAGGTAAGAACTGAAAAGTTGACACTGCCAAGGAAAGCTGGAAAGAAAGAGATTTTCCAAGTCAAGGAAGGATAGCTCAGGCTAAGGCGGTTATTGCATTGCACTGAACTAAATACACTTCTGGCAGATTACTTGAAAAATGCTTAGGGCCCCAATCCAGAAAAGCACTTAAACGTATGGATACCCTCTTTGCAATGGTTGAGTAGACACCTACCTAAAGTTATAAGTTAATAACTCAATTGTTTTTCCAAGGACAATAATCTGATTTTTTTTCTCAGAACTAGGCTGAAGACAAAAGCTGAGAAAACTAAAGAATCTTTCCCTATTGCTGTGGCTGAACACACATTCTGTTTACTTTTATTTGTGATAGCATTTTAAACCTTAATATATCTTTATGTAATCAATTCTTGTTTATAACAGAAGAAAACCTCTCAATGATTATACTCATTATTTAAACCCTTTCTTATATTGTGAAAGGAAACAAAAGTTTTGTAAAAAAATGCATTAATCCCCTTGACATGTAATGTCAGGGACATTTTTATGGCAGTAAACAAAATCACTGCCTACCAGATGTGACACCACTTTCATAAGATACAGTAGGAGAAATTTAAATGAAAGCTCCAAGGATTTTTTCAATGGAAAATAAATGGAGGAAAAGCCCATAGGAGTCCACAGTGTGTAAAATAGCAAATACTTCAAAAGTGCTGACAGCAGGGCTGAACTGCTAAGGTGACAAATGCTCAGGAAGCTGTACAACATAAACAAATGCGTGCTTTAAGTACCCAAGTGAGGCCATACTTTGAGCACAACGTCATGTCCTTTCAGCCTCCAGCTGCCTGTGCCTAGTATTGTCTCAGTGCTGGTAAACCAGGTAATTACATTCAAGTCCCAAAGACACTAAGACCTCAAAGAAAAATTTAAATGCTCTGCATTACAACTCTGCAATTTTTCAGCAGTATTTCTTATATAAATATAGTCAGCAATATTTCTTGACTGTTGTTAAACCAGTTGGTGAGAATACAAGCCCAGTTCAGTAATTACTGGCCCATTCATTGCTATGCGGCAGAGTTGCTTAACTGAGAATCTACATTAGAAATATGTCATCAGGAATCCCAGAAAAAGTGTATTTTGACTGACTGGGGTAGTGCAATACATCTCTTTTTACGACATCATCCTATGGTCAAGAAATAAAAATTTTTAAAAAAGCAAAATAAAAAGAACCCATAAAGAACAATATTCTCTTAGTCTGTTGGACATTGAACACATTTATTTATATTACTGAGCCTAGGAAGCACTCCAATTTCCCAGTATCCTGTATTAATTTTGAGGCAAGATATTGGCATGTCACCCACCTTTCTGCTTCGTATTCAAGTCCTTTTTATAGAAAGGAGGCCTGGACATGTGAGCTTGCAGGGATCCCTGGCAGATGTCTGAGTTGGAAGACCAGGAGACAGATCCATGGTTTTCACTGCAGTGAAACCCAGCAGGTAAGTCTAGACAATGATTTTTTTTTTCAATTGCACATTGTTTTATAAAGCAGGAGGGATTTGATCACTCTAGTAGTTCTTCTTCATTTCTGAGCCCTCAAACTTGCTGGAAATCAAAGTAGGGCAGAGGAAGAAGATCTCAGTTGACATATAGTTGGTGGCATTTTCCTGAAAGAAGACATAAAATAATAAAAAAGAGATATTCTGCCAAAATAATTACTTCTCAAATATCTGAAAAAAAATTAATATGCTCTCAAAGCATATCATGCTTGCCCAAAATTTTACAACATGGCAATATGTGTTTACAATTAATTATCACACTATTTGGGGATGTAAAGCCTTTATTTCATCTTGTTGTCCCAGTTTCAGGTTTCTAGGACTGCTGGAAAAAAAATGAGTATAATTATTGAATCACATTTATTTTCATGTAGATGTGGGAAATATTTTCAAAGGCTATGGTCTTCTCATACTTGCCTGTATGTCTGTTTTACTTAGATATTGTTGGTTTTTATTCTGATGACCTCTTTACCAGCTATGTCCTAAAATTGTTTTCAATAAAACTACATTCATCAAAGTCAAATAGTCAAGTAGGTTAAAAACTCAGTTCCTGTGCTGTCATGGATCCATCTTGATTTCCTATTTCAATGTTTGAGTTCTGCTGGTTTTGGTGATGGTAGTGGTAGTTTTTTTTCCTTTTTTTAGAATTCAGTTCTTCATTATCAAAATTTCCTACACTTCATAAAGAGATCAAATCCTTATTCAATTTAACTGGAGGTCTATTTCTGCACAGCGAAGAAGCCCAGCCTATTCTGAAAGATTCTGAACATCTGTGAGTGTGGCAACTTAATTTTAGGTTCTTATTCCCCAAGATGGAGTCTGTCATCCTTACAGGATGTGGAGGCACCACTGGGAATTTAGTTTACAGCATTTTCTTGCTGGGAGTCATATTAACCAATATGATGTTCTACCCATACCCACATCATTTGTGGTAAGAAGAAGCCATCTGAGATTGAGATTTAAAACAACAAACACACACACACACACACACACCTCCTTTGATCCTAGAATTATTTTCTTCCAAACATCTTAGTCTTCACCAAATGCTTCAATGAAACAGTTGGAAAATGTCTGCAATACTGGCAGAAAGTTTTTCCTTAGCTTCATTTTTGGAAACAATTGAGGCTTTTTCAGCAAAACCCGTTAAGAATTAAAAAGAAAAAAACCCTCAAAAAACTGAAAACACCATAAATCCTGCATCATAAGCAAAGGACAAGTATGGAAAATTTAAATTCAGCAATTAGTTTAACCAAGTTATAAATATCTGCAAGCTGAAGCTTTTCATGTTTCCATTGAGTTAGACAGTCTTAATTTAGACATTACTACTTGCTATGCCTATAACACAATGCCCCTCCCTCCCCTGGCCTTCCAAAAATGAAACGGTCTCAGTTACAGGATTACTTATTTGATGGTTTCTATTTAAACTCTTTTAGACTCTTCATGCAGATAATGTAGAAATAAGAATCAGTGTCTGAATATTGTTCTAATCTGTCTGAGTATTTTTCTAATCTAATGAACACATGAAGTAAAATAATCAGACACTGGCAAAAACAGACTGTTTGGACAGTTCACTTTCAAACTACTGTGCAAATAAATCTTTCAAAGTTTAATTTGATTCAAGCAATCCAGTGGTTTCTGTTGCTATTCTTGTCCATCTTCTATGTTCACTTCTCTAGTTCTTAAAATTCTTCCCAAAATTTTCAGTACTTGTTTTTAATTTACTGTTCTTACACAAAGACCTGCCAGCTGCTGTCCTGTGATTTGAAAATTGGTGCCAAACATAATGATTGCTTCATACATTTCCTGAACTAAAAGCTGAGAGTATAGTCTTGATACTATTATAGTCATAACACAAAGTAACCCTCAAATCTCCCAAAAAATCTTGCTACCTGATATCTGAGATTCCTTAGGTTTCTGTGTCATCTTAATTTTTCTTCAATGGAGAAATCGTTGCCAAGGATTGAGCTATGTTCTTGTATCAGAGCTGAATACAGGCTAAAATCTTTCTTAATTTTTAACTATCTAATCTCATCAAAGTCAAAAGGATTATACCAACATGGAACAAAGCAGCATTTATTCACTTGCCTCCATTCTCTGTCAGACTGCCCATAACAGCAATAGTTCTTTTGATAACTTCTGCATGTCCTGCCTGTTGTATCTTGTAATCTTGCTTATTATCTTTCTCAGCATGTCTTGCAGATTAGTACAAAAGTAGAGGGAAAGGTTAAATAGGAAGTGTTGTATAAATATCCACCACCATCCAAGCATGCTTGAGTTTAACAGACACTGTTTCTCTCTTGCTGTGCTGGATATAGATTTTGGCAGCCTTGAAAACTTCTAACAGAATGTTGCAAGACTAAGAATACATTAAATTAAAAGCTTCATCAATGCCATTTTAATATATGTATTTTTAAATATGTAGTGTAATCCTCCTGCTCATTTGTGTTATTACTAAGCCAAGGAAAATCACAATGGAATTTTTAAAAATCTATTTGCTTTATTTAGATTGTAAATCTCATTCATATTCCATTAGCAGATGATAGTTATTGCTAGCTACTGCTAGTGTCTACTATGGATCATGCTGGCAGAATATAAGATAAAAGACTTCCAGAACTGAGAGTTTTCCTGAGATGATCAAAGCACTGCAAAATTTGCTGTTTCACTGTAGCATCTGCAGCTGGGTCATCAATTTCCAAAGCATCTCATGCTGGCTGAGAAGAGCAAAAAAAGGCTATTCAAAGAAGAGTTGGAAGATACTCCCCTGCCAGGAAAAGCAATAACTGAGCCTCTGAGTGAGGTGAAATATCTGGGCACTTCCAAAATCATAAAAAATGTTCCCTCAGCTAGCTTATGGTATTTCAGACTTTTGGAGCACTGGCTGGTCTTCCTCAAATCTAAGATTTCATTCCATATGACAGTAGAGTACTTCATGCTTAGACATAAAGAAAAATCATGTGTTATTTTCTTATCAAACAAAATTAATTTGTTCCATGAACCTCTACAATTTATTTCCCTCCTTTATTTACAGAGAAAGGGCAGTGTGAACTTAAACAAAAATTTAAATATGCACATCCAGATGCACACATATATACCAAGAGAACATATGTATGGAAACATAAAATATATGCATGCACAAAGAAGGAAAGACACACAAACACGTGTACACATACAAGGGTCTGCATGTCTGGAGAAAATGGATATATCTGCAAAATGTTACACTTAATTTACAATCAACTTGTTACAATGGTATAATCCTGTGGTTTCTATTCGGCTGTTTGGTCTAAGTGAAGATTAAAAGCAAATTATGATCCAGACAGCCACACTGAACAGCATGCCATAGGATTACTTTTGGAGTAAGTCACTCTGACCCAGGCTATTAGAAACTGGCCATAAGTGACACATCTCAATTCGCTTTTTTTTTCCACGGGTACTTAAACTCACAGAACAGCTGCAACAGGGAGATGGCACAAAGCAGTTGGACATTGTTGAACAGGAAGCAGACTTTAGCCATTTTGTTTCCCCATATCTGGGACCAAAATTTCACATTTCAGCCTCTAATTATTAATACCTTGCTGCATACATATGTTTATAAACTACAGTTATATTTTACAGGCAGGTGGTAGTAAGGGTGGGAAAAGCTAGGGCTCAGTAAAAGAAATTAAGCTACATTTTGCTCTCAGGAGTGGTCTGACTCAGTAATCTCTAATTACTGCAAGTTTTTGTTTTCCTCTGTTTGATGGAACCCCATACAATGTCAGGAAGCACAATTCTAATCTTCAGTAATTGAATTTGGCTGATGGGCTACATCAGCCTGTGTGGGGAAATGTCTAATGAGGGACAGCTCCAGACGGTCTGCTGGGTAAGTCTCCCATGATCAACTAGTTTTGTTTCCTATATTTCAAAAGTTATGTATCCATGTGTTAACATGTTTTATGCAAGGTTAATCGGAGAGAACAAAACCATAACTTTTCTGATTCTGTTAGCTAACAACTATTAAGCCTGTCACCATTTGCTGTGTGTGATTATGCAAGAACTGCCTGTTTCTTATTTGTTTCACTTTTTATGAGCTGGGAATCTCCCTCAGATTCACTGACATGTTGAATGAATCACCAGAACTTTTTTTATTTTAATAATAGGTCTTTTATAAAAGTTCAGCTGGGTAAGCTGAATACTCTTAAACATTGTCCAGCAGTTTAAGAATGGAACTGAGGGCTGTAAGAAAAAACTGTAACAGGATATATTTTGTTTTAAAGGTTTGGCACAACATATTCCAAATACATTCCAAAGTGAATTCTGAAATACCAAAAAAAAAGTCACAATAAAGAAAACTCAAAACTCAGTCCCTCAAACCTTTTCTTGCAGATAATTTTGGTTATGTGGGGTTATATATCCAGAGGGTCACCTCATGCCTCCTCTATTTTTAACCCTTTATATGTCTTTCTCTTGACACAGCAAGAATCATTTTATATCAGTCAAAACACAATGATTAATGGAACAGCATGACATATAGCATAAGTTCATGGGGCCAAGCAGACCTTTGTTGTAAGTGTGTGTCTTACAGTGCTTCCCAGGGTACACAAAATGTTCATTAATGAGGGGGAAAGGAATGAGACCCTTGCTTCTCTCATTATTGTTGGCTTCATGGCCGTTATGAAGAACAATTGTCTGTCAGTGTGTTGAGGTGACTAAGGAATAGATTAATGTTCCTTTTGTTGTGCAAGGTTATGAGAAATTTGAGGATATGGTCTGTTTGAGGGCAAGTCTTCAAGATGTCCAGCACACAGAGAAAACTGAGCAAATTCCTCTGGCCTTAGAAAGCAGCTAAAAATTAATTTGAAGGAGTTCCTCCTTTACAGACTGGAGAAAGCATAATTAAGCATTTCAGTTTGTGAAAAACAACAAAAATGTTTGTATAATAGATTTTACCTGAGTTTTCTCTTTCTTACCAATATTGCCTTTTATAAAGAAAACACTTCTCCCCTAGAATGATTATGATAATACACAGCTATCATGCAATCAAGAGGAACGAATACACTGTGTGTTGCACCAGGAGGTACTGCTTCATTGTGATTGCAGTAAGAAAGGCACTCCATAAAGGGTATTTTAAATCAGAATTTAATAGAACTAGCATTACAAAGAGGGGAAGAAAAGCATAGATAACTTTTTTTCCCTTCAGGTTCTGGAAACCCTGAGTTGTGCAGTGCCAAACAGGTCTCTAATCAGGATGAGAAATGCTGGGCAGAGCCCACCCATGATACAGTTGCCCCAGTTTGGTAATTTGAACCATTTTTAAAAAGCAAAAAAGTCTACTCATCATTTCTATTGTCAAACAAAGAAGATATGCATGTGTGAACTCACACTGTGAGTTAAAGGCAAAGCCATGCAGGCAGTGTAAACACTGGCATTGAGTGGGAGCTGCCTGCAGAGCTTCTCTTTTATAATTACTGAGTTAATTTTACAGTCAAGGGACATGAGCAGGACAAGGTGGGTCTGAAGGCCATGCTGTATGTGTCACACAGCAGTGTAAGCTCTGCACAGGTCTGCACCTGCTCAGGTTAGTTCTGATGTGGGTCACCAACTCCCCAGCTGCAGTGGTCTGCCTGTCAGCATCATTACCTGCGGTTATGAAGGTACATATGCTTCAGGAAAACATCCACAAGGCTATACAAAACCATGCATATTGAACAGTTTAGGTATAAGAGAAACATCTTTTTATACTCTAAGAGGGTATTTTTCCCCAGTTAGTCACTGGTCAAAGACAGATGAAATGTCGGGGGAAGCTTAACAGTGTACTGCAGTTGGAGAAGGTGATCCTACTTTTCCTTGCTTCCTTTCAGATTGCTGCATATTTGCTTTCTTGCTCATGGACCTTTCACTAGTAACCTGGATGAGCCAGTTCAGCTTACTGACCAGAAAACTATACACTCCATGTGTCTCCCACCCCTCTTGATTAGATATTTTAGCAAATTAATTAATTGAACTGGCTGAAGACAGAGTGCACATTAATAAAAGAGCTGGCATAAGTAGATAATGGGGAAATTTACTGCTGAAACAGGGAAAGGAGAGTGTAAGTTGGGGGTTTTTTGGCAGCATGCTAATAGATCAGCTAATTCCACCTTGCTTAACTGTATTGTTAGCAATCTTCTTATCCACACACCCACTGCCCCCCTCCCCATATTGTGTTACAGATGTGGGACCTAAAGATGAAGAGAAATAAATTTTCATTATATCATTGTTCCAGCTTACAATACGAAGAATGTAGTATAAGATGCCTGTTATAGTTTTCCTATAACTACGCGTATTTGTTTATATACATTTGCTGTAATAACAGCGCAGGAATATTGTCACTAGGACTCCCTAGTAACACTTTGTATTCAGATTTCAAGCAATATATTAGCAGAATTTTTAAAAGCAACTGAGCAGGATAGTAATGCCTTTTTTGCACACTATAAAAAAAAAAAACTTTGACAAGACGTTAGCTTTCTAAAAGTATACAATTAGATATTTACCTCCATTTCTGTATAAGAAAGGCCCTTTGCATCACTTATTCAAGTGCCAATTGTCCTACTTTCCTTTTACTTTTTCAAAATACTCAAATTTTAATTTCCTTATCCTTTCCCAGTCTCACTTTACTGAAAAAAGATGATTCAGTTAAGAAACAGTTAAGAATTTCTTTGTCTAGACAATTTGGAGTCCAGGAACTTTCCCACTGATTTCAGAGAGATGTCTGGGTTGCTAGCTTCACAGGAGCTGCATGCATTTGTCATCCATGACTACCAAGGGATTTTTTCCCAGGTTAGTAAATAGGGTTTTATTAAAATGTTCCTCATTTTGTCCATTACTGTAATATTCCAAAGAAGCTCATAAAAGCACAGAGCAGTTCGTAGTAGTTGAGTACAGCGCCTTAATCCATTGACCCTTTGTGGTAGAAGCAAGGAAAAAAAATCTAATTTTGATTCAGAGCCTGGAATATTTTTTAACTTACACTGGGAATAAAGGTAACAGGGAAACCCATACATGTGTTGTTAATTCAAGGGTTATGGAATACACATATGATATCAGGTGTGCTTTGAATGATACAGAGCACTAGAGGAGGTACTTAGGTGTGACAGCACCACTTGTGCTTTTAATTTTATAATTTGACTATCCATCTCATGTCATTTTACTCCTCACTTGTCAAGACTCACACTGCTGGCTGCCATCTCCAGTCCTGGCAGCTGTGAGACATCATGTATTTATGCCTCTTAACCACTCAGTGATCTGCCACATCAAGCGTGGCCAGTCTGTGAATTCTTTGATGTAACAGCCAGCTGTGCTTGATGAATGGGGTCATGGAGAAGGGAAAAGAAGCAGCAGTACTGCTGCCAACATGCATTTCCCTTTGTGGAGGTCCCACATTCAAGGAAGTGCTTAGTAGGTGGTACACAGCTGCAGCTCATCCTCATAACATCCACAGTCCAACGTGATGGCATCTTTGTTGCTGCATTACCCCTTGTGTCTGAAGCATCACTCTCACCATATATGAAGAGTAGCAGTGGGTCTTGCATATGGGAAAGAAAGAAACATGAGAGGTCTACCTCCCAAGCAAAGAAAAGTTTTCTTATCCAAAAGAGTAAGCAGAGGCTCAGAACTTCCCATGTGCTAACAACTCTTGAAAAATAGGAGTGTCCTCAATTACCGCTACACTGTCTATTGTTTGCACTCTCTTTAATTCACTAATGTATCACCTATGAAATTCAATTTCCTTCCAAGTAAAAAGGTAGGGATGCTCACAAAACGGGTGAACATTTTGGGTGGCTCTTGAGCCAGGCTCAACTGATTTATGGCACGTGAGATTCTAACTCAGATAATTACAAAAGCTACTCAGATTTCTGCTAACTAACTGTTCCATGCTGGTGTTACTGGACTGATCCAGCAAGAAAGGTTTTCAGGAAAAACCAGTATCTTTTCTTAGGCCAAGAGAAACAGCAGTAAAAAGTATACAAACCTTTGGGGCCAACAAATTTTTAACTTTTTACATCAAGAAATTGCAACAGCTCTAGCAAAGCACTATTTGTTCCACAGGATGATAATCTGCCACAATCTACTTGATGTGCTTCCCCACTGTGTGCAGTGGCTTCTGTCTTATCATCTTTTGCAGGATGATTGAGCGTTGATTAACGGAGTGTTAAATGTCCTCTGTGAGAATTTACTCTGCCTTCTATCATTCAAAACCCGCTGTGGTCAATTTGCAAACAATAAAAGAGAGGAAATTATATTAAAAGCTATACATGTGCTTGTACAGCTTTTAGGATATTTTCAAGGAAGCTGGCTGCATTGAAAGATTTCAAATGCATTTTTGAAAACACGTAGATAAATAAAACCCAGGCTAGGTAAAAGAAATGCATTAAGTTCTCACAGTTCCCTATTTCTGCTCTGGACAAGCCTGTGAATGATGTGTTGTGAGATGCCTTTGTCAACCAAACTATTTGAATGACAAAAAGATCCTGTGACATAGCTGCTTCTAGAAATCTCTCCATGAGATTTCCATCATAAACATGTGGTCACAGTGGACCTATTTATCATGTTCCCATATCTGTTATGTACTAAATGGTTAAAAACCCCATAGATTATCATGAATATTACATAGATAAAAATCATAAGCCCAGATTAAGCTAGCAAACAAATCTTTTACAAATGCACCTAATAGGAAAATCTAGGAAAGATAGGAATCTAATGAAACCCCAAATAAAAGTCATAAACTCCCCAGGTAAATGTAAAGAAACCCCAAGATTTCTCAGTGTCTTGGACAAGGATGTTGATTACCTGTTTCAGTTCTCAGACTAAACTTCTTTTAACTGTCTCCAAATATGGGAATTTCAAAATTTTCTCAAGAAAAATAAAACATTGTTCAACTGTTCTTACAGTTACAAAGTTTTAGTATCTAGCCTAGAGCTTGCTTGGAGTAGGATTCTCATACTAAACCTCAGTGAACCTGAAAAACAACTCATCGCTGTTTTGATAAGGACTACACATTTTCTTAACTGTTGTATTTAATATTTGGCCTTTTTTTCTTAGGCAGAACAAGATCATCTAATTTAAATTAGCATTATAGGTTATCTTTTCTAAATCACTTTCTTGGATACTTTCCAATTTCTTTGTATTTGAGCCTGACTTCAAGAAAAGTATGTCCATTATGTTCATTCACACAGCCCTCTTGATCAGATTTCAAAGTGATCAGGTTTTGTTTGGAATGTCATGTTATTAACTTGTGCAACTCCTACACCTTCTTCACTCTTCACTGTTTACTGTATGTGTATTCATTGTCTTTCTTTTGAATATAGTTCTCATACTTATATTTACTGGAGGGGGGGAGTGATTAGTTTTTATTTCCAATAATTTCACCCATCTAGAAAGATCCCTCAGAACAGCAACTTGGGATGTTGTAAATGTACTTTAATATTTTTCAATTTAATAATATTTACATATTTTTGAAATGTCTTCTGTATACCTGATAGCCATTAATGAATGTGGGAAGTCACCAGAACCTAAGCTGGATTCAGCTGACATGTTCTCCTAACTGAGAAGCAGTTACTCATGACTTCTCTGTAACTTCCAACTTCCCACTTTACAGAAGACAAATTGCATTTCTTTAGTTTGGACATGAGGACAACCAAAAAACCAAACTGCTAAAGTAAGATATACTGTATCAACCCTCTCTTCCCATACTCTGGACTAACTATTTGTGTGAGAGGGTAACTAGATGGTTGTTATTTGATTTATTACAGAAACAGAGCAGCTGCTTCCTATCACTCTGTTATTCTACAGATGCTCTTAAACTGATTGTTTAATAATGAGCTAAACAAAGTACCTCTCTTAATACCAGAGTTTTACTGATTCATGTTTTCTCATCTACAGCTTTGGTATTTTTTTCCAGTCTTCTTGTACCACAATTGAACTTCATTAGCTTTTGAAGATAATCACTAAAACATGCAAGTGAACTCAACAGCATTTCAGGAATTTTGTCAGATCTAGACATGAATACCCTGTTTACTTCCCTGTTTATTGCTTTTCTGGTCTATATTCCTACATCCATTTATGTTACCAGTTGCTAGTTGTGTTCTGGATATGGTCACAGTGAATCTCCTTTTGTGAAGGCTATTGCAAAAAAATATATCTACAACCACAGTAATTTTCAATCTGCACAGTTGTAATAAGTCACCTTCTTATTCTGCTTCTCCAAATAGAAGACAAACAAATCTTTCTTCTCCATTTACAAAGCAAAGGCAAGGAATGTTTTTCCTTTCCATGGAAACTATCCAGAACCTGCTTTGATTGATCAAGTAAAAACTTAGAAACCTACTTTCCCAGCATTCCCCAAATCAGAAAAGAATGAATTACATTGCCTTTGAATTCATGGGTCCTGATTGAATGAAGACTTTTGAAGAAAAAAAAAATTAATGAAGTGTTGCATCCTTGAAGTAATGTGAATTTGTCATTGATTTATTTAACACAACTTGCAGATAATTACCTGAAAATAAAGGAATAAATTTTGATTAAAATTCAGTATCTTACAGCTGCCCTCATTTGATGGATGATTCAGCACATAGAGTGACACATAGATTCAGGCCCGAGAATGGAAATCCTAGAACAGACTTAGTTTTCCTGTGAATCTCTTTATTTTTACAAAAAGGAGAAGTATATCTATCTTGAGTCCAGGATAGATATCCTGGACAACAGGCATATCAGCACAGAAAGAGTATGACAGACACAACATATGGCCCAACACTGCTTGAGTGTAAAAAGCATTCATTTTATATTTTTAAGTTGTGGTTACATTTATTTTGGAAGAAAATGATATGCTATAGATCTCTTATTGGGAGCATATTTTCATAAAAAGGGTAAAGGCAAAAATAATGGAAATTATAACGCATTAAAAAAATGTTAAATCCCCTTTTGAAGGAATTTTGCAAGCATGCAAGTTTTGACTTAAGAAAATGTCTAGAGCCAAATCTTTCATATCTTAGCCTCCAAAACTTCCATTGGCAGCTGTGAAAATTCTGAACTGAGGAATAAAACATGATCTGATGCTTTGTTTGATCCTGAAAGATCAAATGTTTGAATTTGGGTTTGGATTCTGTTTTCTTCTCTTAACATAAAAAGAAATCTACTTAATAGAAATATGCAGAAATAATTCAGCACCCAAGAATATCTCTAAATTCCCATAACTGTTAAGTGAAGGCTGGACACATGATTAAAAGTGCTTGACTCCTACTACAATGCCAAATGCTGACTTCAGACTCTTTTACAAGATGTATTATTATTATTAAATACTGTATGACCGTTTTCCAAATTGGAAAACTACTATAAAGTTAAAAGTAAAGGATCTAAAGATGTGTCTGATATGTTCAAGGAAAATAGCCAGATTAGAAAGTACCACATGGGCAACCTAATTAAAAATCTTAAATGCTTCTCTTCTTTCTTCATTAACTGCTCTCACAAGCAGCTACACCCCTGCCACGTATTTAGGGACATGCTTCCCCTTGAGCACTGCGTGGTGATTTAAGGCCCAAGGGTTTAAACCATAAAAAAGAAACTAAGACATAATTAAGTGCTATTTACTTAGGCAACATATCCACAACTTTAATAAAGCTGTGTACAAACCACAGATTTTTAACCTGCACTGAATTTTTTGAAAATAAGTTTTATAAAATATTCTATAATACAAATTGTACCCCTTGTATCTTCAGCAATGCCCATCTCATTTAATTCTATATTGTTGTTCTAATAAAATACCTTTTACTTTAAGTAGCTCAGTTCTGTTTGCCATTATGATAAGTATACATTTTGCAACAGCTTACTATTTTCTAAACTGGATAAACTTGTGGGGTAGGAAGTCTTTGATTTCAGCTTTTGCAAAATGTAAATATTAGCAAAACACTTTACATTACTGACATGTTTTGATCAACAGAGAAAATAAAAATAAGGCTTTTATTCTAACCATATTCTAAAATATGACCATAAGTTTTATGAGCAAGCAGAACTTTAAGAATTCAGGAATATCTGAGAGAATCCACACGTTTAAAGGTAAGTTAACATTTCCAAAATTCTGATTGTTATACTTTGTTGAAACATGGGCATATTCAGCACCTTCTAGCAAATATTTCTAAAGCACAAGAGATAAATCTTCAGAAAATTATGCATATTATCCAGTAAACAATCCTTGACTGCAGAAAAAGTATTACCATTGCAAATATATGCTGAAATATTAATAAATTTCAATTAATAAATAAATTTTAAAAAGACAAACAATTATACTAATTTGTCTTCCCTAAAATATCTATAAATGTATCAAATAGAAATTAGGTCAAATACAAGTACATATAACAGTACATTACTTCAGGGTTTTTGACCTAACTCCATACTCCCACTGCTTGGAGTTCCTTATTTTCTGAAAAAAAAAAAGGGAAAGAAAAAAAAAGAAAACCAATGAATACATACTTTGGAAAATATTTTATTTTTTTATTATAAAATGTACGGTATATTGACCTTAATATTATAAAACACTGTAATGTATCAGAGTCTTGTAAAGACCAATAATTTATAAAATGAGACCAATTTCATTGTTACTCTTTCTAGTCTCATAGTCAGATTAAAAAATATATATAAAATAGATAATGAATTAATTGACCATAGCATCCTTAGTAGCTGGCAAATGTATGTTCATATGTTAAGGCAGCTAATCTCTGCATGTATTTTTATTAAAATAGATCACTCTTATTTGCTAATTTAGTCTTTGATTTTGAAGAGCTGATAGAAGCATGAACAGAAAGGTTAATAATCATATTCTATAAACCTAGATTATGAAAAGGCGCTTCAGGGTATAAAGAAAATTATGTTTTACTAAAGTACTTCTATCACTGCAGCTCACTTATGAACAGTTAATACTTCTTTGGTACTTTTAAGGTGCTTGTTAGAACAAGAAATAGTTTTGGACTATTGACAATAGAGTACTTTAGGTCTCAGATGCTATTGGATAGCATGAAAAACATTACACTGTCTTAACAATTTTAAGACCTTTTACAACATGTTAGTCTTCTCAGTTCCAGACTTACTACCATACTGAGTACAAAAGAAATGCAGATTAATTCCATTTTCTTCTCTTGTTAGCCATTGTTGCAAGCAGTACTCTCCTCATTGCACTCATTTGGCAGTGACTTGAACACGAGTATCCAGTCAAAGGCACTTGTTTTAATGTTAGAATATGTGTATGTAGGTTGTTTTAGAATCACTGCCTAGTATATTTTTAGCAGTGCATTTATAGAAGCCTGCATCCCTTTGAGTGGACTGCTGGATGACTAATGACCCCTGAGGATGGAGGAATTTGTTTCCATACAGGCGGGATTGAGCTCCTGTTGTCAGATGTGATTTATCTGGAAGCTCCCATGTTATTTCTGCTTTAGGAATCCCAATGGCCATGCAGTTCAGTTTAACTGAATTTCCAGGTCTGGCATAGATGACAGGTGCTGGCTCACTGGTGATCCGAGGAGGATAGGCAATGACAATGACAGGCACAGTCATAACAGAAGTGCCATACTCTGTTGACACTTTGCACAGGTAGGTGCCCCTGTCAAATACAGAAGCCTCACGCACTGTAAGTGAGCCATTCTCCATCAGGGAAAAGCGACCCACGGCCTGGGGGGCATCCATAACCATACCATTGGGCAGTGTCCAAGAGATCTGTGCCCGCTGGTTTGCCTGGGTGATGCAGTGAAGCTGCAGAGTTTCTCCATTGATGATGCTCACCAGGTTGTTGTACTGGTTGCTGATTTCTGGCCTGAGTCCCACCTTCAGGAAGACTACTCGTTCCACATACCCTCCCGCGTTTCTGGCTGTACAGCGGTAGGTGCCAGCATCCCCAGCAGATAAGCTGCTGATGTGTAAGATCCCATCCCTCTTATGGTAAAATCTGTGCAGGCGACTGCCACTCAGCACTTCAGAGCCATTGGGAAGGATCCAGCTCGTGCTGGGTTTGGGGTTCCCCTGGACTGAGCAGTTCAGATTGATGCTGTGCCCAGCAATGGCAGTGATCCTTTCACTGACAGGGTCCCTGAAGGAGGGCTTCTCCAAATGGTCTGTGATGAGGAGCTGCACCAGCAGTCTCGCTTCCCCACCTTCGTTGCGCCCGATGCACACGAGCTGCACGGCGTCCGTCTGTCTCACCCCTCTGATGTCCAACGTTCCATTGCGATGCACAGTGATCCTGTTCCCATAGTAGGGAGCCGGTAAGATTACTCCTTCTGGAAAAGCCCACAGGACACGAGGAGCAGGGATGCCCTCAGCTTTGCAGTCAATAAGTTTCCGGCTGTCTCTGGTGGCTGTCTCCCGCACAGATGTTATCGCACTGAGATGACCGTTGATTCTGGGAGGCTGAACGTCAACATGGATCCAGACCATCTTCCGATCTTCTCCAGCACTGTTCCGTGCTACACACGTGTAGTTACCACTGTCAGACCTTTGGGCCTTTTGGATGAGGAGGGTGCCATCTCTGTATATCTGGTACTTTTCAGACAGGGCAGGAATAGGCCTGTTGGTTGGGGAAAGCCAGGTCACCTTGGGAGTGGGTTCTCCTTTGGCTTCACATGCCACTGTGACAACATCACCATAAGGTACGTTAATAGTGATGTATGTTTTGTTCCTGATGGTTGCAGGCTCTGCCACCACTTTGACCCGCACTTTCATTTCATCCTTCCCAATCTGGTTTTCAGCATAGCAGGTGTAGTCTCCCTCCTCTCTCAGTCCAACATCATTGAAATACAGGGTTCCATTATCAAAGACCACGTATCGCTTCGTCCGGCTGCCGCTGTCATCCGACTGCATGAAAGTATTGATCATGCTGCCATCTGGAAGACCCCAGGAGATCTCTGGGTTTGGCAGACCTGTGGCTACACAATCAACTTTCAGGTCCCCTCCATACTTGACTTTGTGGTTATTCTCATTCTTATGTTCTATTTTTGCTGGTTTCATCATCACATTCACTTTGAGGAGCACGTAGTCATCCCCTATCTTATTGCGGGCCACACACAAGTAGTCTCCTGCATCTTTGTCTGTAACTGAATGAACAACCAAAGTCCCATTGCTGAAAACTTTGATTCTAGTTTCCAAAGTGCTGTAAGGAAAGAAAAAAAGAACTTAACATGAGCTACAAAATCACATTTTGGGTATAAACTATTGAGAGAAATCTGTGGGAGAATAACAATTCAACAGTATCAAAAAAAAAAAAAAAAAAAGAATAGGAGAGGAAAATTGCTACTGGTAAATAATTAGGTGGTCAGAAATTTCTAGGATATTCACCACCAAAAAGCAAATGGAAAAAAAGAAGTCTACTCACTTGTAACCAAGTAATTTTCTTGGGTTTAATGACTTTAATGCTGTTTTTGACCACTAAATAACAAATTATGGTGGTTTTCACTCTTCTGACTACTTGTACATTATTCTATAACATTGAAATATGAGACCTCTGAATTATATAATCCACAGGAGCCTATATGGACCACAATGGAGTCCAGTACTTCAGTCTTCAGCTGAAAACAAAGATGAGGCACTCCTTCTGGTATTGAGTATAAATATTAAACTTTTAGAAAAGTCACAAAGAAGCCAAATATTGGTATTTTCAAGGAAAAAAAATTCCAGTATGCTAAAAAAAGCTATTATTCCTTTCCACTTTGCTATGGAATTGGTGTATTGTGGTCAAAACCAACTACCTCAGTAGCCAGTTATCTTCCCGAAGTAGATCTCTAGTATTTGAAAAGCAGCTCACATAAAGATCATGAGGGAAAATTAAAAAGAAACACAGTATTTTTTTGTTAGCACTATGAGGCATAAAATGCAGTCTGGATTTTGTGCTATATATTTTGTAATATACAGGTTACCTAAATATATTTTTGTCAATATAAAAAAAATTATGACTATGTTCAGCTGTGAAGAAAGTTGTTCCCAATTATGCATTTTAATTACAATGCATTTATCATCTCTTTATAGTGCTCTAAGGTGAGTTACGAATAATTTATAGCACAGAAATTTGCTTTCAACCAAGTGTTAGGGCAGTTATTGTAGAAGTGATATTTTACTTGATATTGCAAACATTGGAGAACATATTGTTTTAGGCATTTATACACAACCAGGTTTGCACAGACCTTATTTTGCAGTAACATTTGTTTATACATGACGTTTAAATTATTGTGTTTGTTTAAGTAATTATAAGTTGATTTATTTGCCCTGTATTTACTGTGTGTAATGATTTGCCTAAGAGATAAAATTCAACAATCCCTTTTCTCCAGGAAAAAAGCAGGCACCTGTGCAATAGTATTCAGACTAAGCACATTGGAACAAGCAGTACACAACCTGTATATCGTGACTTTTTGCTACGTTTACAAGTTGCTGTAAAAGACAAACAGTGGCCGCTTATCCTAAAAACTTGAAGCTAACTTTTCAAGAGTAATACTTCTTTCTAGAAAATTATGCTAAAATATGACTTATATTTTTTTATATAATTTGAAATTCCTTCTTAAGGATTCAGAGGATCATTCAAAACCTGCAGAAGTCAGGAACAAAACCTCTGAGTGGGCTTTTCTCTAAGTTCATCCAAACTGCAATTTACCTGCAACACCTCAAATAGTTGATTCCCTTACCTGTGAAGGGAATCAATCATCCTTTTGGAAGGCAACCTCCATAATATCCGAGGCCAAGGGTCACCAGAAGCACTACAGTCCAAATGCAGGATGCCACCGTATGTTACATCTGTTCTCTGAGGAGAGCTCCCAGTGATCCTAGCATTAGATGCGTGCTTCTTCACATGGAGTTGTACTGTTCTCCTGGCAGCTCCCACCATGTTGGCAGCAATGCACTCGTAGGTCCCACTGTCCTTGGGGGACACGTTGCGAATGTAGAGAGTCCCATTAGGAAAAACAAATAAATTCCCATTGACAAACTGAGAAGGTCGGATTTGGGTGCCATCAAAGACCACCCAGCGGATGCTGGGAGCAGGTGCTGCTTTGGCAGTGCAGTGGATGTTAATACTGCTACCAAGGGGCAGGGAAATGTTCTCTTGCTTTTCCTGCTGGATGATGGGGGGTAAGGCTGCAATGTGCAGCCTCACTGCAATGCTGTCAGCTCCTGCAGCATTGCTTGCTACACATTTGTAAACTCCTCGGTCTGAAAAAGTTGCTTGCTTGATAGACAAAGTTCGGTTTTCATGAAGCATTATTCTGCTTTCTGTGGTTGTGACTGCCTGCAAAATCTTCCTGTCGGGGAAAATCCATGAAATTAATGGGCTTGGAGTCCCGCTAGCCTGACACTCCATTGCTATGGTATCTCCAAAGTACACCGTGACATCTCGATAGTGGGAAAGTAAAATTTTGGGCTGGTGGGCTACAATTGTGAGCATAACCATCATTTTATCTTCGCCATGCACGTTCTGAGCTGTGCATAAATACTGTCCACGATCCTGAAGCTGAGCATTTCGGATAAGGAGAGTACCATTTTTCCAGACTTCAAACCTCTGTAACTTGCTGTTGGCTGTCATTAGAGCTCCTGTGAAAGTGAGAGGAAAAAAAGAAAGATAAAGTCAAAGGGTTTAAAATGTACATTATTGCAATAAAGAAGTCTTTAGTGAGATTTTAGGTTTACTCAACACCAATTACAACTTTGGAGGGCCTACATGACATCTTCTGACTCTATCCATAGCACAAATTAGTCTTTGTTTCTATGGCAGAACTAACCACTATCTTGCAAACATGGACAGCAAGGAAATTTTTGAAGGCCTTGTTTTAGGATCCCTCTTAAATCTTTATGTAACTTTTCTGTTCCTTTTGCATATGGAGATGATACACACATCAATATTTAAAGTAGCAATGTTAACAAACCCATACTCAAAAGTATTGCTGTAATAAATTCTAACTGCTATGAATAAGCAGTTGGCTGCTTTTCACAGCCAAAAACTATTCTTCAAAAACGAACATATTAAATGGTAGAGGTTTTCTTTTACTACAAGAAACACTGCAAATCCATTATTATTTGTAATGATTAGTTGCAATTAATCATTTTCTCTACAGTAATTATAAGTGACAGGAAGCATTTTTCAGTATTTTGAAATATTCCTGTGACCATGTTGCACTTCTGTGCAATACCCCTACAGACCATGCAGAAGAAATTTTTTATCTGTCTTACCTGTAGAGACTTTTGTCCAAGTAATAAAAGGCTTGGGTTCCCCAACTGCATCACAAGGGATAAAAGCATCCATTTCAGCAAGGATGGATATGGTCTGAGATGCTTTTGCGATAATTTTAGGTCTTTCTCCGTGTACTCTAAAATTAGTGGAAGACTGAATTACAGTCGAATTGCGTGGCATAATGCCTCCCATGTAAGGAACAGATGGAAATTTTTGATGATGATAATAGACATTTTTAAAAGGATGAACTGTAGTGCTTATTTGTGGTTTTGTGCGCTGAAAGGCTGGAGGGGTGATCTTTAAAATCACCCGTGGTGATGCAGTCGTTGTGGCATGTGGCATTGGAGGCACTGGAATAGCTGTAGCTTTCTGCACTGTAATCCCAGTAGGTAAGACCTGAGCAACCTTCTTCTCATTTGTGTCTTTTGGCACTGGTTGACTCGGAACATCTGGTTTAGGATGCATATTTAAGTTAGGGAATATCCTTGTTCTGTTGAAAAGGAATGGTATTCTGGAACTGGGGTAATAGGGGATCCCTTGACTTGGAAGTCTCCCAGCTGTGCCTCTGTTATCTGGAACATGGTTATTTCCAAAAAATCTTGAATTAAAATTGTATCTGTTCTGACCCTGATTACTGAACTTGCTTTCAGTTAATGGATTTGTTTTGTGAAATGGAGAGGCTTGTGTTGGGGCAGTTGATTCTCTCTGGGAAGCAGAAGTTTTCCTGTCCTGGATGGTATGTGCTGCATAGGCTGTTATCTCTGGTTTGTTTGTGTAGTGAAGGGGTTGATGTGTTATAAAATAGCTAAGAGGGCCCTGTGTTACAGGAAGCTTCATTGTGCCTCTTACTAGAATGTGCTTTGGAGGCACAACAGGTAGTCTTTGGTTTATGCCTGGTATCATTCCGGCAGGTGGATGGGGAAGACTTGGATTTAGCAGTAAACTGTTGTTTGACTTGCTACTATACAACTCATTTAATTGCTGCTCTTTGGACTGTATGCTAATCCTGTTCTGGTTAGAGGAAGGAGTAGGATGAACATTCTGTTTTGAGGTCATCACTATTTTGTCACCACCTGCTCCAACTTGTTTTACTTCTGGGAACCTTTCTCGATTAAAGGCATTACTCTCCTTGGCTGTATAATGAAAAGAAGGATGGGAAGTGCTTGAAATGGAAGGGGGAAGAGTGACAAGTTTTGTAAGCGTAATAAAAGCAGTGGATGTAGTAGGAGGCTTTTCAGTCGTCTGTGAATGATAAAACACATGTAACATAGATTCCTTTCTGTCCAAGGAAGATGGCACTGTCCCAGCCTGGGAAGTAAGAGATTTCTTTGTCTCTCTAACTGGAAAAGTCTGAGTTTCTGCAGTGCTGAAAGAGGAGGATAAAGTAATTATCTCATACTGCTGAGATGGCTTAGATTTTGCTGCTGTTTCTACAGATACTGTGGGCTTCCATGGCTCTTTTGAAACTGATAGGTGCTTATAAACTTCGACTGTGCCAACAGGAATACTTAAGTCACTCATAGTGGGATATGCCACCTGGAATGTTCCAGCAGTTGTTTCATTAACCACAACTTCTAAGTCAAATAGGTTAGGCTCTTCTTGAGATTTTAGTTTTGTTGATAGTATTGAGTATTGAGTATTTCTATATGCAGGAGAAGTTGTGGTCCTTGATTGTTCTGCCATATGATCCACAGTTTTAGAATCTGCTTTCATGTCCTTCTCCGCAGAGACGTTGTCTAATGAGTGGTATGCTGGCACTTCACTTTGCTCTGGTTTCAGAGATACACTTGATTCTTTCGTGGGAAGCGCATCATGTACAGCATCTGATGATAAAACTGTGATGGGCTCAGTCACTGGAAGTTCCAAGGTTTCAGGCTTAGTAGGATGTGGCACATGTTTGGCTGCAAGTGGAGAAGCAGTAGGCCCAAAAGAGAAAGTTGTGATCACATCTCCGATTTTTGTAATTTTCTCTGTGACACCCGAATCAGGAATTAAGGAAGGAGTGGATTCCATACGCTCCTCTTTCCTAGCCTGTATTTTGGTGTTTTTAAGATCAGGACTTTTAAGAGTTGCAGCAGAAGTTTTGGTAACAGCTTCAATTTCAGGTGTCCTTGGAATTATAGGCATTGCCTCTGTGGTTAAAACAGGACGGGGCAAAGGCTTTGGTCTTTGTCGGATTCTGTTTGGCCTTCTCCTTCTCCCATAAGGCCTTTTTCTACCATGCTGAGTAATAAGTGAAGGCATGGTCTTTCTATATGGAATTGTTGTTGTGGCCACAGTGGTCAATCTAATCATGGAAGAAGCTGTTTCTAACTCTGCTGTTTTATGAGGAGCATTAGCACTTTGCAAAATGAATATGGGATTTTGTTTTGGAATAGCCAAGTTTCTATGTTCCTCTGTCTGAGAATTGTCTGCATAACTGCTGGATATGCTTTCTTGAGTCACTGTATTCCTCTGGGTTTCAGGTTCTTCTTCACTCTGAACCCTAACAGGGGTGACAGCTAGAAAACTGTTACTTAAGTCTGCCATTTTTGTATGACTTGTGGATATTTTTTTGCGCTGGTATCTTGCATCATTGCTCTTTTCTCTAACAAATGGAAAAGTAGATGAAGGAGCAGTAGTAGTGCCAACAGAATCTGTTGGGATGATCTCAACAAACTGAGAAGGTGCTGAAGTTACAGTGTCAACACTAATTGGGCCCCCTTCATTTAACTTCAAGCTTTCCTCCAAGGTGCTATGAAGATCCACAGTCTGAGGCTCAGCAAGGAGAGTAGCATCAAGTGGTAGCTCAGCAAAAGCAGAATTTTCTTCAGATATAGAAGATACAGTTTTATCTACATTTTCCACTGTGAATAAACTGTTCTGAACATTAGGAAAGTTTGTCACAATTTTTTTGGCTAGAGGTTCTTCAGTAAGAGCAATTGAATCATCTGTCCTGACATCAAGATGCTGCTCCCCTTGCGGTTGTGGAGTTGGAGAGACAGGAGTCAAATATGGACCTGACAAAGCAATTTCTACAGTGTCCATACTTGCAGGTATTTCTGAAGCCCTGTGGTTGGAGAATGTTTCCGTTTCTGACCTTATTAATACAGGCTGGGCTGAAAACACTTCCATGTTCTGTGAAGCAGTGACTGACAATTGTTCATCTTCACCCACAGGTGATGCATCAGCAGAGGAATCCACCACATCAGCTCCTGTCTCTGAAGATGGAGGGCTGGCTAAAGGATAAGGGGCAGGAGTAGACTCCTGCATGACTGATGGCAGTGAAGTTGTTGCAGAGACAGTTGTAGCTGTCATTCTAGGAAGATTCTTCCCACGGACCTTTGCCAAAATGTCAGCCCAATGCTGTGGATTAATCTGTTTGCTTGCTACATTAATTCTCCTTCGAGATTCAAATACTCTCCGGCCTTCTGCAACATTGCTGTCTTGGGTTCCATCAGTACTTTTCCAGATTTTCATTTTCCTTCTGCCCTTCTTCCCCTTTTTAATTTGAGCTTCTGGCACTTGGTCACTTTTTTGTTTAAAAGGTATTTCCCAGTCTTTTAGGCGGTTCTTTCTTCGTGGGAACTCCTCCATCCCTCCTGCCCCTGATCCCTCTTCATCATCTATGACCCGCCCTCTTGTTTTTGACAAACCTTTTGAGCCTGGGCGCTTCTTTAGTTTGATTCGTTTAAATGACCTGTCAGACACCATTTTATTTACTGTGACCCTTACAACAATCTGATCTGATCCCTGCTGATTGACAGCCACACATCTGTAATGGCCACTATCAGTGACATGGCTCCTTGGAATAAGCAAAGTACCATTGGGCAGCATATAGCCTTTTGAGGAGTTTGATAAATCATTGAGTACCTGACTGTTTGGAAGAATCCAGCTCAACTGTGGGTCTGGGATGGCAATTGCATTGCATGGCAAAGCTATTAGATCTCCAACATTTTTTTCAACTCTCACTACATCTGAATCAGCTACCTGAATAGCTGCAGGCTGCACAACAAGTCTGTAAGGCATTATGTCCACATCATCTCTCACTTGGGCAATGCAGTGGTACACACCTCCATCAGTGTAACTGACTGCTTTGATTATTAGTTGGCCACTATTGGGAATGGAAAACCTACTCTCTTTGTCATTAAAAGGTGCCTGCAGTTTAGTTCCATCTGGAAAAAGCCACTGAATGGAGGGGCTCTCAGAAGCTTTCACACTGCAGCTCAGCTGACACTCTGACCCTTCCACCACACTCTGTGCTGTCCTTGTGCTCTGATTTTGCTCTATCATTACCCAGTTTCTCTGCTGCCTGGTGGTTTTGGTATGAATTGTCTGAGAAAACACAGTAAAAAAAGATAGCACCACTTTTTTCCCTGTACTCTGACGCCTGTTCAATTGGATATTTATAAGAGGCTGCATCACCCAAGAAGGCTCAGCAAGTATTTGGGCTTTTACACCTGTGTAGTAAAGAGCATCATAATCTGAACCTTGCCTGTACTGATAGATTATTTTAGGCTCTTTTCTGAGCATAAGTTCCCTCTCTAACTTAACAGGTACTTCACTGTAGTAAGCTATAAGCTTCCATAGTTTTTCATAGTTTTCTCGATTCATTGGACATTCAAAATCCAGTGCAATTGTAGCATTTATATCTATCTCCTGAGTCTGGATTTGATTCCACTGAATTTTGGTAGAGCCTGTTGGTTTTTTGATTTCACAGTTCAGGTGGACTATATTGCCATGCTCATCAGTCATATTTAGAGTAATGTTCCATGGCGAGGACTGAAGTTCTTCCAGAGAGAGTTCGTAACTGTCACCATCTTCCTCATTTTGAGTGCTGCTATTTTGCCTCAGTGAGGACTGAATTACAGGCTTTCTACAGGAAATATCTTCCAAATTTTGAATATCTTCTTTCTGCAGTTGTTTTGGGCTGCTGCACTTAGCACACAGCTGTCCGCCTTCATAGGCTTTGTCCTTTTTGCATTTTAAAACACCTGGAAAAAAAAAGAAGAAAAAAAATAAAAAGGAAAACAAGACATAAATAAGCTGAAAAACTGTTCTAGTTAGACAACTTTCAGAAATATGAAATAAACTTCATGAGGATTTCAGGATTGCATTATAATTATAAGGCAAGACTTATAGAATGGCACCTCTTTGTTTTACAGCTGACTGGGCACCCAGTTCTCAATCTGACCATGATTTCTTTGATTTCTATGCAAAGTGTGCAGGGCAACATTTAAATCAGCAACAAACTACTCTCTGTGACAAAAAGTTTGCATTTGTAGTGACAGCCTAACTTGTGGATCTAATATGAAGAGGCGTGGGGCCTTTCAGCTTTCAAAAATAGAGCATTTACCAGAGAAATGCTGGACTTCCTCATTAAATAATCCAGGAAGCTTTTTATTATTTCTCTATTGATGAACAGCATTGGCAGTACACAAAATTGCCAATGCTGTTCTCTTTACTGTAGCTACCAAAACAGACTGACTAGTTCTTGCACTTACAAGCTATTTATCAGCAGGAAAAAACAGAGTTCCACTTCTTCCCTGACCTCTAAAACAACTGCAAACTTTGTAATAATAGAAAAAAGGTAAAACAGAGAAGGAGAGCTAGACCAGGAAATTACAGTCTTGACTCCTCTCTTCTGTCAATGCAGAATGTTGTCTGCAAAGTAACAATCATATATTTATTACATTGTTCTGTTCACTCAAATGCCAAATGTACATTAGGTATTCAGTTTGGAGCCATATAGTAAATAAAATGTATTACAGTTATTCTAGGAATAAGTATCATCCTGAAGAATGAGGGATCTTTGAAAGAATGAACAATATACCAGTGGGTTATAAGGCAAAATGTCAGGAGAAAGGGAAATACATGTCAAATTTTAATACCATTATTTTAATGGAAAATATGTGCTTTGCTAATCTGAAAAATCAATTTTCTGGAAAAGGTGTTTGTTAAAAATTAAATACATATATATGTATTTATATGTACATATATATATATACATATATATATATGCAGTTTGTCAGTTGCAGATTCAAACCGGATGTTTCAAAGATAAGGAAAAACTGGCCCACAATCAACTTGGCAGTGGCTACACTAGTCTGAAAAAATTTAATAACTCTTTCTAGACAGAATTTCCAAAGAAGTTAATGTTATAGTCATACACAGATACAAAATCTGTCATACATAAAAATGACATGGATAAATTATTCCTCCCTCCAAAAATCGCTACTGTTTTAGCATACAGAGGTAACCTAACTGAATAATCAAAGTACTAGCAAGCCAACAGTGCACTAAGGAAGGAATGTTCAGCTAATATATCATTATTATAACTTACAGTAAAACTTAAGTACACCCATTAGACATACGCACACAATTTGAATCAAGAACAGAATGTTACAATATTAAAATGTAGCTAGTGAAATACAGTATTTCAGTCAGATGACTCAAATATCTGTTTAGTCAGAAGACTTATATTACTCATTCAAGCATTACACATTCCTAAAAAGCACTGTGCTACAGTCAAGTGCAAAATTGCAATGAATTATGTATTCTAGGATTACAAGACCCATCATCATTCACTATACGTGCTCAGAAATAATTACATAAACCTTGGGACTCCATCACTTATTTGAGACATCTTCAGTTCCAATTGAATGCCAATTCCCTTTTAATAATTTAGCAGAAGCTCTGGTGTGACATCAGCTCTTCTGCTACACTGAGATACCCAAACTAAAAATTGACACTCAAACCCCTCCTTATTTAGTGTATTGCTGATACAGAAGCATTATAAAGCTCTCTTTTTTGCTTCTGAACACAATCAGAAGCATTCTAGCCTTGACATTGGGGTACTTTTCTCATCTCTAAGACTGAACAAAGATAGACAAGCTATTTCATGAAAAAAATACATGGTTGAAAATAAATACGTTGTAAGCACACGAAAAAACTTAATATATTATTTGTTCCATCATAAAATGAAGTTGTGGTCAATGAAGAAATACAGATGGACATGAAGAATGCATATTACAGCCTTGATGTTAATAGATTCAAAATTAGAGGGCTTAATCAGGAATTTGGTAACCTGATTTCCTTCCTTCCTCGGACAAACAAGTTCAAATCCAATGTTACCACTTTCCATGAGAGGATACAGTCAGAAGCTTTGTTGGCTGAGGACAATTGGCAGCCCTTACCAAAGGCACACTGCTGTGCAAGAAAATGCAGTAAAAAGTTATAAACTTCCTTTCCCGTTATAAACTTCACTACCACTTCCAACATCCCAAATGTAATGGCTAATTTCTTTGCTGTTACATACATATTTTTATCTAATGAAAGAAAACTGCTTGTTTTTTATATACACAGTTTTTTTAAATACACATATTTATTGAACGGTAACATTAATTAATACTGCACTTAGACATCATGTAGGTAATAACACGAAATAACAAAACCATCAACACACAGAATAGGAAGACAAAAAAAATCAACATTAGGAGTTCAATAAATACTGGTAGCCTATGCTCCTACCTCCAGAAACTTCATTCCATTCAAGGAGCCACTTCAAACTGCAGTCGCAGTCCCATGGATTTCCATGAAGGTAAAGATTTTCCAGCAGTGGCAT
This sequence comes from Ammospiza caudacuta, assembly GCF_027887145.1. Lineage (NCBI taxonomy): Eukaryota > Metazoa > Chordata > Aves > Passeriformes > Passerellidae > Ammospiza > Ammospiza caudacuta. The sequence continues at coordinate 97,630,433 of NC_080594.1, forward strand.
GCCTTGAAACATCCCTGCAGGCAAGGTCCTAAGGGTATTTTCAGATAGGTAGAGATGTCTTACTGTTGACAATTTGAAGTAATCAAGGACCATAAATGTTGAAAAGGTGTTGGGGTGAAGCTGCTGGAGCAAATTTCCTTCCAGGTGGACAAGTCTTAGAGAGGTTAAACCATTAAAAGCATTTGGATGAATAAACTCAATTCTGTTGTGGTCCATGTGCAGTCTCATTAAGCCTGAAAGTCCTTGAAGAGTTTGGCCAGTTATGGCTTTCAATTTATTGTAACTAATTTTGAAAACCTAAACAAAAAAATCAAAACAAACATCAATTAAAAAAAAAGAACCAGAGATTCTTTTTATTGTCTAAATCCAAATAGAATAGCAATCAAGTAATTTTTTTCCTCCCACATTCAAATCTTTTGCACCACTGAAAAATGATATGTTGGTCAGAGGTAGAATAAAACTGAGTGTTAGTTGGCATTATCAAGTTAGACATAGGCATAGTTAATAGATATCCAATGTATTTTGGAAGAAAACGGTATGTTAATCCTTAAAAGGCACTATAAAGAACATTTAGTTTTATTTTCAATTTTTCATTGAAGTTAGTTTTGAAATTTAGGAAAACATAAGCATTACCTGTAGAGACACAAGATCTTTCAAAGCACCATTAGGAATATTCTGAATATCATTTCCATGTATCATGAGCAATTCCAATTTCGTAAGTCCTGCAAAGGAGTTTTCATATATAGACTGTATACTGTTGAACCTGGGGAAAAAAAAGTCACACATGCAGTTACAATTTATACGACTGTCACAGACTGAAAATGTAAAATTAGTATAATCTAACTTTCAGGAAAAACTGGAGGGACTTTAACGCATTGTCAAAAGGCCAGAAGTTACTGAAAGACTCTTACAAGGCCCAAGCATACTTAGCTCATGTTTACACTACGATTTCTTTCAACTGACTTTGTGACACTTTAACCATAAATTAAGAGTAAAAGTAATAAATAGGCGTTTAAGTTCTAATAGTTGTCAGTATATTTTTCCATGCAGCTCAGTTTATAGAATGGAAATAAGTTAATGGCCTGTGGCCAAACCATGATGCTATGGAGCCTGGCAAACTAGACAAGCTGCAGTGCTGCCAAAGCAGCATATAAAAACAAATACATAGAGATTTGGAGAGTAAACATTAAAAATGGGTTATCTCCCAAACAGCACAAGAAACAGTAAGTCACATCCTGCTTCACTTACTGCTACAACATGTAATTGGCTACATTAACTAAATACAGAAGATCTAGGAATTGACCTTCCAATTCCATCATTTGAGCCTTGAAACTCCTCTTAGATAAGGAATACAGAAAAATCTACTCTTTGAAAATTAATCAGTTCTGCTTTGGACAAGCAAATCAGGCTTTATTTACCAGTTTGGAAGAGTTACATTTGGTGGCCTAGCTCTACATTTGTGTTTTTCATATGTATACAGAAAATTAAATGTAGTATCTAATCTAGGCACGAAGTCTTAAAATTAAGCATAGAATTTTAGAGATTTTTTTCCAATTTCTTGCATTTTCTAGAAAGCAAGAGAAGACACAGCATGAAATTAACATACTTTGAATATGGAGAAAATACTTTTGGATCTTCACTATGTTATCTATCTAAAGATCCTTAATTTGCTAAAATTTTAATACTGTATTAATATTTTTAGTCCTTCTGCAGATCCACTAAGCTTATAGCAAACATCTTATTAAAATTCCTTATTTCAACATCAGTCCTTCGAAAAAAAATATTAACTTGTCTAAATAAAAAATTTTCCTGAATAACTAACGGTTAGAAAAAAAATCTTCACTCTCTAAATGTATAGCACTTAAAACAGTAATATGATAAAGGTACTCTTTCAAAGTGAAAGTGTAACAACCGGCAGTTCCCAGTTTCTTCCTGGGAAAGGACATAACTCAGAAAACGTCATTTGTAGTGATGAAATACAAAGGGAGGAAATGTTTTTTATGCTAATAGTATATCAAATAATGTACTTTACTAAAAAAACAGCCCAAATGCCTTAGTAACTTAGAAGCCAACATCCCCTTTTCAAAAGCAATTGAGGGATCTGAGTACATATTTATTTAATGTAGCTTTAATGAGCACAAGAGCATTTTGAGAATAAAATTAGGCTTTAGGTGGATAAAATGTTGGTGGATAAAAATTTTTAACTATAGAGAAGCAAAAAAAAACCACTCTAACCAACAGATCACTATTGCCAGTCATTTGATCAGTTGCAGCTTAGGCTGCAGGCCATGAGGGTGTCAGGGTGAACTCATCATGGGTAGTGGGGCAGCCCTGACACCAAGCAAAGAGGACTACAACTCTTGCACTGTTCCATGTCACACAATGACCCAACATTGTACTTTTGTGATATGAAGCCCACCAACAGTCCCTGCCTTCTTGTCTCAAAATCTGACAGATGTGAGTTGGCAATATCCTGGCAGAGAACAGTGAGTTGGAGTCTGAGCAATCTCTTCCCAAAATAGGGTTATACTGCGCTTAGTGGCTTAAAAAAAAACTGCAACAAAACCACAACTCCAAAGGCAATGCATCAAATCTCTTTCCACTGTATTCATTTAAGATATGCTGTATCTCATTGTTCTCCAAAATGCTCCTGGGTTACATCATAGAATTTTACTCCTACTGTGTTTTTGTTTTTTTTAAATCAGGTATAAAATTCCATAATCTGTAGAAATCTCATAATACATTTAATTAAATATCTTTTTTATACAGTCTAAAAGTCTAAATGTTCTATGTGCCAAAAAAACCCTCACAACGTGATATAAGGATTTATTTGAAAATAATAGTAACTTTTGTTTGAAACAAAAAGGCTAAGCTAATTCCTCCATGCCAGCAGCTGTAGCGTTTGAAATTCAGCACCGATGGGTAAGCATCCATATCTGTGATTCTACCTGAGAAGCACACCCAGAGATCCTGGTTTGCCCCAGCTGCACGAAGCATCCCAGGCCCCCGCGCTGAGAGCACAAAACCGTTTGCCCCGAGCTGCCGTACGAACCCGAAGTTGATCCTTTCCACGTGTTTGGGGATCCGTGCTGGCACGGCTGCCAGGGAGCGGAAGGTGCAGTGCACCTCGGTGGGGAGGTAGCAGGCGCAGGGCTGGGGGCAGCCCAGGGCGCCCCGCGGCAGCGCCAGCCCCAGCAGCAGCACCGCGGACAGCGCCCCGGCCAACGCCCGCTCCCCCATCTTGGTGCCTCCCCTCGCCTGGCAACTCCTGCGTTGTTGGGGGGCAGGAAGAAAAGAGAGAGGAAATTACTATTTTTTAAAACTTTTATGCACTCTTTACATATTTTAAACCCTTTCTATACCTTGTGATTACCTGCATTGTCCAGAAAGTCTTTAGACAACCAAGGCCAAGTTCAGTTGGAAAGCCATTTTCTTTATTCCATGTCGTCTTCTATTTCAGTGTCAATTTCACCCCCATTACTCACTTCTACTAAATACCTATTCTAAAAAAGTTATGCTATCTCCCTATGGTAATCGATTTTATAAGGCTTATTCTGAACACCAAGAATAGTACTCATCTCACAGAAAAACTAGAAAACTTGTAGGGACATATCTAGTTCAAGCAAATTGCCAGGGCTCCCTCTACAGTCAATGAACAAAAAAAAAAAAAAAACCCAAGCCATAATCACTTGAAGATGAATAATATCAGTTATGTACCTCATCAGATGACTAGAAATAGTACAACTGAGGTTCATTAGGTCCCAAATTAGCAAACTCACATCACCTAGCTGCCTAATATTTAGACACATTACTAACTTTTGGTAGGGTAAAATGTGGCTCAAAGACTCTCATTCGTAATAGATATGGGGAATGATTGTGATAGAAAGTGAAAGAAAGAATTGGTTGGCCATAGATCTAGACTCTGTCATCGTTTGCCATGGGTTGCTCTGTGATGTTGGATATACTCTAACACTGCAATCTAAACCAAACAGATATTATGACCAATCAGAAATGACAAAACTACACAATTTGTTTAAAAGCATAAGCACAGACCTCAGAGGAAAAGTTTATAGTATGTCTACCAATACTCAAGTTCACATTTTTGGAACTGTGTGTCGAAGTCTGAATGGCTACAACCATGGAGAGTCATTTAAAGAAGCACAGACAAGAAAACACAGGTGTTACTGACTTGGAGCACTAGTAATTTCTGAAAATCAAATCATTTATGTCATGTCTTGTTACCAATTAAGCACCCCAACTCTGGACAAGTGAGTTTAAAACACTTCTATTCTTATTCCTATCAACGGAAGAATTTGAAAGCTTTTCAAATTAAAGTCATACAAGAACGCAGGCTGCTATTAGTAACAGACATTTAATATTCCTGCTTTTGTACAACACTGTGAAAATAACAGAATTCACTTGTACCAGGTATTATTAGTTCCATTAGTTATTTGCTTGTAGTATAAAATTCAGATTTTCTCAGATCTGCAAGCAACAAGATCGCACATTTTTTCCTTAAGATTACCATGTGCAAACTATTACAGTTCAAAGAAGAGGCTCGTTGGATGAAGAGTTTTCCCAAATATCTATGGTCAAGTTAATGGGATGTTTAGCATTCTTTACAAGACAAATAGCTTGTAATTTGTTTAAGAATTTTCAGGTGCTGTTTCCCTTATATTCTCCTTAATGAAAATCCTTCTACAAAACACTCCTACTCGTTCAGATTCCTTTTGTCCCTTTCAGGAGATGCTCACTGAGGTGAAGAGGGGGATGCAGTGCCTCGTGAGGGGCTGGGAAGGGCCGGCGGCCGGGACTCACCGTGGCCTGCCCGTGCCGGACAGATGCACGGCCGGCCCCGCTCCTCCGGGATCTGCCGCGGCACTCGCACCGCTCCGCCCCGCCGCACGGGGGCGCGCTCAGCCCCTCCCTCCGCCATTGGCTGCCTCCACAGCGTGCCGGCCAATGGGCTGCGGCCCCGCCCCGGGAGGCGGGGCGCAGGCGGAGCCCCGAGCGGCGGCGCTGCCCTCACGGCTCCCGGCGGGGCGGGGCGGGCCCGGCCGGTGTTGCGCGGCCCGGGCCGTGCGCCAGCAGCGGCTGGGCGGAGATGGCTGCGGGGAGCCGTGGGGAGCCGAACTCCCCCTCGCCTCCGTGTTTCCTTCTGCCGTACCGGAGGACAGATGCTTCCCATTAAGGAAGAATGTCCCCGCCGGACCGGGCGACGGGAGCGCCCGGGCTGAGGGCGAGCGCCGACACACGGCGGCACCGGCTGCGGGACGCCCGACGGCCGCTGGCCGGGCAGCTCAGCCGCTTCCCCGCTCCCGCGCAGCCCTGCCGGGGAACCCCAAACCCAACCCGCCCGCACCCGACCGCTTTCCCGCAGCGGTGGCGTGCGCCGCTCCTTACCTGCGGCTGGGCGAGGCGCTCTCGGCAGGCGCTGCCCGCCGCTCCCGAGGCTCCGGGCGGCTGCGGGCGGCCGGCGGCGCGGGGCCGGCGGTCACCTGGACCCCGGCCTCCACTCCGGCACCGGCTCGCCGAGCCTCATCGCTGCCTGCGGTGGTCCGCCTCGACGCCGACTTAGGACTCCTCATCACCCGTCATCCTGCGGGATCCGCCGCCGCGGCTGGGTCCCCCCGAATGAGCATAAGCGATGCGCGGCAGCCGGGCAGGCACCGCCGGGTGCTGGTTTGTATTGACTGCTATTGTTTCCGAGCGCTCCCCTTCTCCGGGTGCCGCACGACCCGCCGACACTCGGTACTCCGCAAGCGCTCAGCCCCGGCGGGAGCGCAGCGCGTCGCTGCGGGAGCTCCGTGGGCCAGCGGGCGGGCGGGCGATGCGGGCGGCCCCGCGGCCACGGACGGGCTGCCTGGGCGCGCAGCTCTCCCCGCGGCGGCAGCGTCCCGCCGCCCGCCGCCGCATGGGGACCGGGGATGCGGGTGCCGGGGCGCCGCGCTCCGCCCGCCTGCCCGCGCCGGGCGCTGTGCTGGGGGAGGGCGCGGCGCAGCGGCTCCTCTTGCGGGGTGGGCGGCACCGCCGGGCTGGGGGCGGCTGCGGGCGGGCCCGGGGCGGGAGTGGCTGAAATAGGCTCCGCAGCCGGCGGACAGGGGTCGCGGCAGTTGCGGTTTCTGAAGTTTACGGAAAGTTTGTCTCTGGGAGCTGGGTGCATCCAGCACCGTTGAAACTCTCAGACGTGCAGCTACGCATCTTGTGCGTTCGCACACACGTATACACACAGGAGTTCAGCGCATAATCCCTAACCGGACCGGCAGTTTGGGTTTCTTTCTCTTCCCATAGTGATATGGTGCTGAAGGACACAGTTTAGTGGTGGGCTTGGCAGTGCAGGGTTAATGATCAGACTCGATGATCTTGAATCTTTCCTAGCCTTAAAGATTCTTTGTTATAGATTCCATCACAACACAAAGAACCAACCTGATATTAATCCTTATACTTCGTACTGGCGCAATTCTGCTGCAGAGACCTGTATCCTGTCTTTGTGTGGGAATTTGGTCTCTGCAATCATACTCAAGGACAGACCAATAAATGCATGTGAACAGAAAACCTCAGAACTGGAATAGAGAGGAAATAGCAACAATAGAGGAAAAGACAGGAACCAGTAATTAACCAGACTGAACGTAGACCTGGTCATTAATTGCCTTTTAAAATCCACCAGAGAAGCAAACTTTAGTTTAAAGTCATTAAATCATTGACATTCCTCTTCTTAACTTCTCTCTAGTATTAGCAGTTGTTTCAGTACACAAAAGTAAGCCTATGTCTAGTCCAGTGAAAAATGCATGATTCAGAAGACCATGCACTAATATCTAATTGGTTCTGCTGTGTGGTTTTTGGATGTGCACTGTTTTCTGTTCCCTAGATAGCCAATGTGGCTGTTTCCTTCATCTGTTCTAAAAAGCCAAGAAACTGAGACTTTCAAGTTGCAGAAATGAGCATGGATGCCTCCTGGGTCATAAGAATGCCTCCGAGTTTTGATATGGAGCTTTCAGATTCCATCTCCAAGGTAAGTAAATATAGGGAATGGCATTATGTTCAAGGCTGTAAAATTGTGGCCAGTGGATCATCACCAAATTAAAAGAAATAATCAGAATCCTAATCAATTAACCATTTTTAACTTTGAAACATGTGGGTGGTGTGATTATCAAAAGGGTTGGTGGGCAAACCTCTTTAGCTGTTTGCAATAAACTGTTGTCAGAATCTGGACAAGACATATCTTCTAAATGCATTAATAAAGTTTCACTTTCAAAATAAAAGCTCATTATCCATGCTTTTAGCTGTAGAATCTTTTTTTTTGTGTTGTGGTACGTTGTCTTTTATGTCATGTTGGCAGCTTAGCTCCACACAGCTAACTTACTTCAGTAAGTCTCCCTCACTTACCCAGTTTGATGTGGGGGAGGGAATTGGAAGGGGAAAAGTTTGAAAAATCATGGGTTGAGATGAAGACAGTTGCATAGGTGAAGCACAACAAATGCAGAACAAGGAATTCATTCACTACTGCCCATGGGGAGACAGGTTCTGCCACCTCCAGGAAAGCTGGGTGTCATCATGAACAAAAGTGACTTGTGAGGGCAAATGCTGTAACTCCAAACATCCCCGCTTTGTGAAGCTGCCCCAGCGCTACAAGCTGAGCATGACACCATATGGTGGATATCCCTTGGATCAGTTGGGGACTCACACAAGGAGCAGTCCCAGCTGTGTCTCCTGCCAGCTCCTTGTGCATTGCCAGCCTGCTCTCTTGGCAGGACAGTGTGAGAAGCAGAAAACACCCCACCACCACACCAGCCTTGATCAGCAGTAAGATAAAGCATCCCTGTGTTTTCCACACTGCTTTGGTCACAAATTTAAAACAAAGAAACATATAAGCTACATTTAAATAAATGCCAGAATAAATATTGCAGATATTTAGAATAACAACACTAACATGATGTTCACTATCTTCAGCATAATTTTTTTCAGCCAAGCAAAGCCAATACCAACCCATATTATTTTATCAACTCTGTATTAACAGTAAATGCATCAACAGTTCACAGGGTAAAAACCACACTACTTTAGTAACAAAGCACATCCAGCTCTAATATATATTTTAATTTATTGCAAAGTTTACCCTTTCTTAAATATAAATTGTGAGAATGAAAAGTATTAAGGACAGGATTTTTTTTAACTGATGTGTAGTACTTACAGTTAGGGAGTTAGTAGTAAATATTGTTGGTGATATGGAACTCATAGATGTGTTGTCCACATGTGCATGGACAGCCCTGTGGTCACAGTATTTTTTTAGTTTTTTACTTTGAGATTTCAGCTATATTTCAAGGGGAGGCATTTACTGATATCTAGATAGCTGCTGCAGCAGTATAATTTCTCTGATGCTAGGTTTTCTGGCATCTGGTACAGTAAATGGTTGGAAAACATCTTTACAAACTGTTCCAAGTTTTTACACTGTTTAGGGACAGGCAGAGCACATGAATGGTGAAGGAAATCATCCATGTCATTGATATTTGCCATTTCAGCTGTGGTACCTGCTGTTTACACAGAGTTTACAAAGTGGTAGGAAAATATTTCAAAGGAACTAGGAAAACCAAGTAGAAATACTTGAACTGTAGGGAGCACCAAGTGAGTTTCTGATACAGTCATTTCTGAAAATTAGTCTGAAGGTAAAAGGCTGTTCACATGAACAAGAACCTGTTTGTTGTAGGTAGCAGCAAATGACAGGCTTTTTGGCAGGACTGGGAGGCAGCTAAGGGTAAGTCAAGCATGAAAGTTTGAGGAAATGGTACAATTAGAGAGAACTGTCTTTCTTATTTTCACTGAAGTTCCCTAATTGTGAAATACCTTCACTTTGTTCAGATTGGCAGTGTTTGAGGGAAAATTCCATCACTACCACTGTCCTTGTGGTCACTTAGCTCACAGGCTGAGAAGTTACCTTCAACTTTCAGTGAGAGCCAACACTGAAGCATGGTTTTGGCAAACTATTGTAGCATGACTGCTCTCTCAGAAATGAAGTTTTGGGTTTTCTAGGAGCCAGTTATCTGTTCCTCTCTTTGCAGCTGCAGTGCCAGTATGTTCCTGCCCTTTGCAAGGGCTCTTCTCTATACCCTTTTTCAGACAACTTATCTCCTCCTTGCCTTCAAGTTTTCCTCTTTATTTTTGTTTTTTTGGGGGTTTTTGTTGTCGTTGTTGTTTTTTTTTGTTTTTTTTTTTTTTAATATGGTTTAGCTGCTCTTAATAGTTTTAAGCTGAGAGAGAGTAGATTCAGATTGGATATTAGGAAGAAATTCTTCACTGTGAGGGTGATGATGCACTGGAACAGGTTGCCCAAAGAAGTCGTTGACACTCCGTCCCTGGAAGTGTTCAAGGCACAACAACTCCATGCAGCACTACAGGCTGGGGGCAGAGTGGCTGGAAAGCTACCCAGTGAAAAAGGGCCTGGGGGTGTTGGTCAACACCTGGCTGAACATGAGGAACATGAGGAACATTGGAACAGACTGCCTGGGGAGGTGATAGAGTCTGGGAAGTCTTCAGGAAATGACTAGACATGGCACTTAGTGCTATGGTTTAGTTGGCATGGTGGTGTTCAGCCAAAGGTTGGACTTTATGATCTTGGAGGTCTTTGTCAAACTTGCTGATTCAATGATTCTATTCTATGATTTTAAGGCCAGGTTTTATGGCACTCTGAGTAAAGTGGTAGAAGGATGATCTTTAAGGTCCCTTCCAACTCAACCTGTTCTATTATCCTATGATTATCCTTTTTGCCCCAGCTTCTGCTTCCTGGTAAACAAAGTGTACTGCCATAGTATACCCATAGTTCTTGCTGAAAGAACAGCTGTAGGTGCAATGAAACTTCCAGTCTTCTTTCCTCCCCTATTGTCTCTGTCCAGTGCCATCCTTCTCAGTTGGGATTCTCTCTCAGTTTCTCTTGTCAAGCAGCGTCATGCAGGAAGAAGAGAGCACTGAGATTCTGTTTATTAAACAAGACAATTTTTTTTGAAGTTGAAACTGATGTTTCTTATTTGCTATGGTTTAACAAAGCGAGGAATAGACCATCACAGTCTTACTGATGAATAAACTTGATGGACAAGTGGACTTTGCTGACAGCTGTCTCCAAAAGAGGAGAAAGAAGGAGCCCAGAAGACTGAAAATCCCATGAGTGACACACGTGAAAAAGCAGAACTTTTTAAATGCCTTCTGTTGGAGCTGGTAATAAATTAACTATTGCTTTTACCACTTGGCAGCAAATGGAGGATAAATTTTTGCAGATGAATTAGGGCCTTGTTTAACTTCCAGCAGAAAAATGAAGAATTCTAGAAAAGTTGATGGACTGCATTCAACTTTATGATGCAGAAAAACAAACTGTTAGCTTACAGAAATAATACCCATGTGCTGTCATGACTTGTTCACTGCTTGTCTTCAGGCGCTGAGTATTTGTATTGGGAGAGCATGCTGGGTCTACTGCCAGTGTCAGTATTTCCTTTATTTACTTTTGATCTTTCATGTGTTTGAACTATAATGCGTGACAAGTTATATCACAAACTAATTGGAGTAAATGCTGATTAACAAGAAATGAAGAAAAAATGAGGGTCAGCAGCGTGGGAGGGAAAGCAATGCTAGGCCGAGGCTCACTGAGGTATGCAGGAAGCACAGGCAGCAGAGGAGGCAGGGAGTTTGTAACAGAGGGTGCCACAGCCTTGGTGGGCCCTCAGCTGCCATCAGCAAAACAGAACTGTTTCTTGTGCCAGTGCAAACAAAAATGTCACACGGCTGTCCTTGCTTCCAGTGCCTTTGGGCATGTCTGGTGGGTGGCTGGAGCCCAGTGGCTGTGTCTGCAGGGCAGCTCCAGACGGGGATTGCATAGCTGTGTTAGCTTGATCCCATGTCTGCCTTTCCGCAGAGTTTGTTTGCTTGAGCACAGCGCTGGGCTGACACTTCTGCCCATCACGTATCTCTGGATTGACTTGCATCCGGAGACCTTTGAGCACAGGACAGACAGTGCTGTATACACTGCCACAGCTACACAGGGCTCCTGAGTTTCCCCCAAACCAGTGTAGCCCATTTGGACCTGGCTTATCTGAGGGGTGACTTGGATGAAAACCCACGGGGCAAGTTCCTCTTGTTACCTCGAGAGATGCAATGCTGCTTTACCTTTGTTCTAAATTACAAAGCAGAAGGGCAGAAAATGGTGTAGCCTCTTAAAGTATTAACAAGTGAAGGAATAAAGAGGTATTGTGATTAAAAGGATGAATGAAAGAATCTACTTCAATCTGTAATGAGAGATACCACTAGAAGAAGGTTTAGTTTCCTGACTGTGTGCCAGTATCTCTTTATTTCTCTCATTTTATTTCTGTTTTCCCAGTGAAATGTTGTGAAGAAGTTTTTCTTTTAACTGCATAGGATACTTCTAACAGACTGTTAATAACCTGGGGAGTAATAGCATGGAAACTGTTGTTGGGCATTTTCTATGCCACTTCCACATCTTTCAAATGAAGCATAACAGAGCCAAATTTTCTTCTTTATGTTGTCAGCTAAAGAATTAGCTGAGGAAAGAAAAATATTTCCCTCTTTTCAAAAAAACCAGCTGAAATAAAAGAGGTGATGAGAACTTTATTTCATTTGCTTTCTTTCCTCAGCTAAGAATTCAACTTTTATTAAAGTATTACCAAAAAAAAAAAAAAAAAAAGAAAAAGAATAATCTGTAGCAGTGGGTAGTAAATATTCTCCACTTGAGTCTTCTTCAGTGTACTGTGGTTTACACTGTATTATTTGGCATTGAAAATTACAAAAAGATTCTCCACTTCCTCAGTTTTAACCTTCTCAGCCTGTGTTGTTCATTTTATATTGAAGAACAACATTTCAAGTTGAAGAACAAATTCTGTCCTAAGAATGGTGCCAAACTGCTGCTCAGCTGTTCAAGTACCATCTGCCAATAAAACTTAGACCCAAATACTTGGCTCTTATCTTTAAGCTCTAAGACTTGCTACCCTTTTCATGGTGCACACTTGAAACACTGCAATGTGGTGTCGCTTCTTGTTACCTGACTAGGAAGCACATATGACTCTTAGGCCAATGAGTTTAGTCTCCTAATAACACAGGCTATCCTGATGTATAACTATTTCCAGAAACTGAACAAGGTCCTCAGAAACACTAATCAGAGATGTTTTCCCTCTTTCACTGAACAGCTATTCTAGCTCCATTTTTTTATCTGTCCCTGCTTTCAGAAATGCTCTCTTGACTGAAACAAGTGCTTCCCCTACCATTCTTGGTATTCTCATACTGTGCATTTGTGCATCAAAAACTAACAGAGAAACACTTCAGAGTTGCTGGATTTTACATAGTGGAAGGCAAACTTTAATCCTGAAGTGGATGCCCAGGTCTTGACACTGAATATGTTTTAGCAGTAAAACTAGCAGTACTGAAAGAGGCTTTGTATAGCTGGTGCCAGGTGATTAACAAAACTCTAGGAGTGTTAACAAAACATGCCACAAACCCTGGAGAAATCATGAGATGTGTTCTGCTCCATCTTTTAAATATTCCTATAGGCTATAGATACCTCAATGCCCTCAATAAGAACAGAACTGGACGCAACAAAAATAATATATCCTTTTAGAGGTTAGAGGATTTTAGCAATTAACAGCTTTTTTATTTACTCATGTATGGATTTGCAGAATATAATCATTTCAGATCTGAGCTGGTAAGTGGCATAACAGCTTGTGATCAAAGACAAAATATGTTTTCCTAATGCTCAGCATGTCAGGACAGATCAGTGCAGAATTAGATTATGTTTTACTGTATCTTATTCAGTTTTATAATGTTTTTAGTAGTGCAGCATTAGACAGATCTGTGTGATCTGAATGTCTAAATGAAATCCAGTGGCCAGAACATTAGACATCAGTGGTTTTCATATGCTGCTCTGATAAGCAGACATAGCAAAATCTAGGCTTTCTGCTACAAATGACACTTGGAGGCCATATCTAGGGAGAGAGGTTAACACAGATGTAAAGCTGAGCTGAAAGTACTAGGTTAATCTTTTTAGAAATATGTTCTGAAAAATGAAATATAAATATTTTTTTTTCTACTGGAAAAGTAGACACATTTAAAATATTTCTTGTTTATTACTACTATTTTCTCTTCTTTTCTTAAAGAAAAAAACAATATACCTCCACTGTATTTGCATGACAGAAGTTCTTAACATATATTTGTACAGACTTAGGTTTGTAACTTCCAAGACCAATGGTGCGACCATTGAATCCAGATGCAGGGACTTGGCCTTGCTTTTGTAATTGTTTCAGTTATAAACCTAAAACCCTATTTCAAAGTTCAGAATCTGGTTATAAAAATGCTTCCAGAATACAATTTGGCATCTAAGATATCAGTCAAGAAACACTTATTGCTAGTTTGATTTCAGTGTGGCTTTTTGAACTTACAGATTTGCCTTGAGAGTTTTATCCATGCTTTCAGACATTGTAAAGATTTAAAATACCTCTGACTAGCAAATGGAAATCATCACAATGTGTTTTGGAATGTTAGAATCATTTTTAACTAAAAATGCTGTAAAAACTCTAAGTGGTGTGAGTTTTTTTTCTAAATAGTAAAGTAGTTAATTCATGGCAGGTTTGCACTAAGGGTAAATTGCAGCCTCACAATGCTCGGGTGAATATGTTTTCACCTAAAGAAAGGGAGAATTATCCAGCTTCCTCAAGCATAGCAGCTCCACTGTGAATAGTTAATGAGATAAGCTGCTGATTCCAGTTATAGAGTGGAATATTGGCTTCTGTCTTTTTTCGGCTCATTACAGATAAACTGAGCCAACCCCAGCAGGCTTCTCTTGTGTCAGCTTGTTTGAAGACCGCATGAAGAATAACTCCTACACACTTGGGGAATGTGAAAATTTTGTCAAAAGCTTGTCAAGTTATTTTATGGATTGTAGAGCCTAAACAACCGAGGGGCATGGAACTGGCTCTTTGCCAAGGGTACAACATTAGCCCTACAGGCAGTGAGGTCTCTTAATCAGATTCTTGCCTCTTTACAGTGCTAGTTAAGTAAGGTGGTGAAGCCCACTTGGCCTGGGGAATTGCTTCCTTTTGGCACACACAAAGTTGCACCTGGAGCAAAGAAGGAGCTTTCTGGTATCACTGTATTTTATAACCTTTAGCTACTGAAACAATAATATTAAAATGCTTTTAAGTCATCTTACTGAGTGTGGCTGACCAATAAACCCTTAAAATGAGAGAAGGCTTAGAGAAGATGGTCAAGGACAACATGACTGTGAAGTTCAGCAAATAATGCAAGGTAAGACTAACCTCAGATGTTGCAAAGAAACTGACTATCTCAGCAAAAAGAGAACAGAAGGGTGACCTTTGGTTTGGATAACCAGCTATCAACAGTTGAGTGCATCGAGCTCCCTGAGTTCCTTGAAAGAATGTGAATGACTTCCTGAGTTAGGCATGGAGGGAGTGAATACATAGCTCAGCCCAAGAGGTGGAGTATAAAAGGTAGACAACTAGCAAAAGAATTTTTAAGAGAGAAATGGTCTTGACCTGTGGGCCTAATGAGTTTTAGCTGTGAAGTAAAACAACTCCACATCTTGTGAACATCAAGTATAGAAGTCACTTATGAGGAGCCCTTGCTGCCAAACAGGCTTTGTTGTATTTTAAGATTTTCATAAGAACTGCTTCTTTCTAAAGATTTTCTTTTTTAAAGAAGAGCTAATAAATAATTGATGGATTTTGACCTGATATCAAAGTTTCTTGCTTGGAGCAGGGGTGCCTAGCGTTAGTGCTCTCTACTTTGTGTGACTGAAAGGATTTCCATGCTGCCTCCCAGGGATTAAATAGTCTCTGGCATATTAAAATTTATGAAGAGAAGTTAGATGTGTTATGGTGTCTTCATAGTGGAAAATAATTTGGCCAGGGCTTGTAAGTCATATTTAGACATCCAGATAAAAGTTAAACCCATTTTTTTATGGTTGATTTCTACTTTGAACTGAGGAAATCTTTGGACTTCAGCCTATTTTGAAAACCAGATACATCCCATTTTGGATTGGGTGCTTCACACCATCAATGTCTGAAGCTGTAGATTTTCTTTCACAGCAGATATTTTCAATGTTTGGTTGTCTTTGGTTCTAACAGAAATGCAATTTCTATGATGTAGGTAATAAACAGTCTGCTCTAAGTTGGAAAACAAAGGCTGTCTGAAGTTGTTTTGTAAATTAATTAATAAATAAATTATTTTTCCTTGGTTTTTGTTGTTGTTCCGTTTTTCACAGAATCACAGGACATTCTGAGCAAGGAGGGACCCACAAGTATCATCAAGCCTTACTCTCAAGTGAATGACCCATGTGGGGTCATTATGCACATTATACATATGTATAATTTGCTTGGTGATTAAACAACTGAGCCAATTAACATTTCCTGTTCTGAAATCTTGACAATTTTTTCATGGAGCTTCTGAAAGCTGGGGAACAATTTTGGCCAACCAGTAATATATTTGCTGTTCACAAATAGCTTTCATATAAATAATTTAGATACCTCTGTAGTTTAATGAAGCACAGGATTGAAAACTAAGAATGTAGTTATTATGAACGATTATGATGTAGTTATTATGAATAATGTAGTTATATATGAACCATATTATATATGGCTCAGAACTGAAAAGCCAAACTGTAATGTTTGGAACAATTCAAATGTTTCTGTGATATAGAAAAGATCAGTCATTCCCTACTTCCACATCCTCATCCTGCGGGAGCTATCTGTACTCATCACTACTGCAGCTGGCAGTCCTGAGAAAAAAGCCAAAATTATAGCCAAACTCAAAGTAATTAAAGCATCATAAAGTATTTTAGTTTGAACAGTCCCCATTGTGGATTTCTTAATGTTCAAACTTCTTTCCATAAACACTACATTTAGAAGTCAAACCTGATTAGCATCACGGTTTGCTCTTATTTAATACTCAAAGTGTAACAAGTTTGAGTGTCTTCACTTTTTTTTTTTTAAACTCTTACAGATTTCTGAATGTTTGCAAAATCTTGTCGCCTTTAAAGTCAACAAAAATTCAATTATGGCTTCAATACAAAGAGGATAACCTCACTTTAATAAGTTTGTTGTTGTTATGACTGAATAGCTCCCAACTTCTGTTTTTGTCATGTTTTTAATTAAAAAGGGGAATATGGTTCAGGTATAATAGGCATGATTAAGCTTGCCAACAAACCCATGTTTGTGGAATATCTGTTCAATGATCTTCCTGTGGATCTCTTCTATTGCTTAATGCTGCAGTGTTCTCATATGCATAATGTACTTGGTGATTAAATTCAGCATTTAATACAAATATGTATATTATGAGTGATCAGATGGATCCAACCCAGTCTGCCTCTTTTCTCTTTTTCTGTCTAGTTAGGTGCAGATTCATTGTTTTAGGAAGTATATATTATCTAAGAGGAAACTGGGCAATGGGGAAGTGTAGAGGAAGGAAGGAAGCTGCATTCAAACACATACACACTAAAAAGTCAAATGAAAGGGGTGCAGCTGTGATTTTTTAACATTTAATGCTCTTTTTCAAGGGGATGGCAACACAGGAAAGTGAATAATCCATAAATTTCATGGAAATCAAATATAAGCCGAATATCATGAATTGTGAACTTTAGGAATATCACTGGGTGTTTATTGAACATTGCTGAAACATGGGGAATAACTGAATCAGCTTTTGACATACATCAAATAGTTACTTTCTCATAGCTTTCGGTTGAATTATATCACAGTGGTATTTTGCATTCTCTCTTGCATAATACCCAATTCTGACAGCACTTGGATTGTGATGCAAAACCTGTAAATTTTTTTCCAATCTAGACTCACCCTAAATGTGATATTTATGTGCAGCACCCAGCTTTGATTGCTCTCCAGTGCACTGCTGACAAGAGGGTAGAGGACAAACACTTCTGTTTCCTCTGCATACTTGGCACCATAAAGTGGTGGATCAAAGTCTTGCTTCTGTGTGGCAAGCATGCTGGATCTGGGAACAGTGGGCCATGCAACAGTGCATTACACTAATAGATTTCCAAGGGACAACTTTTCCTGTGCTCTGAGCCCTCACTCCAGTGAAGCATCACCTGGGCATGTGTTTTGAAGTGGATGGATCCCAGGTTTTGGCATAGCTACACTTAATCTTAAAAATTCTTTGTGTCTTACCTAATAGACAAAATTATGGGATTCCATTGCAGTTGGATACTAATTGTGTCAGCAACATACATTATATGCATTAGATACTCCATTTTGATTTTATAAAATGAACCACCTCCCTGCCATTTTTTAGATTATAGCTGGCCTTAAAAATTACACAGAACTTCATAGAAAACAAAGGAAAACCCAATACCTCAGGATATAAAGGAAAGGAACAAAGGAATGTAATGGTGTAGCTGGGGGAACAGCTTAAAATCCAATTTCAGTAAGAAATATTTTTCATCCAAGTATCTAGACGTAATACACCAGAAATAAACTACTTTATAAAGCAACAGCCATCTTAGTGATTTATCATGTCATTCCTTGATTGTCAGACAGAGAGTTAAATTATCTAGATGGGATGCAGAGGGTTGTGGAATTACACATTGCTTTCTTCCAAGGTCTATGACCTCCCTGTGTTCTGACTTTCTTGAGAACCACACTGTGGTTAGGCCACTTTCTGGACTTTATTAGTTTCCTTGTGAGGAAAAAGTAGTCTCACAATGAGAAAGCAGCTGCCTAACAGTCTGGATTTTATAAGGTACAAATTACTAATTTCCTGATATTGCTCTTCAGTATAACTTTTCACCAATTTGTAAGCAATAGTGCGATGTAGCATCACAAAATGCCCGCAGAACAATTTTATACGTGGCACTTACAGACACAATTTAAATGCAGTGAGTCAATAAGAAAGCACATGTTAAAAAGGATTTGGTTCTGTATCCACTCAAGTTAGTGGCATAATTATCAGCCACTTAGGTAAGTCAGATTCATAGCTATGAACCTGCCAATTCTTTTTTTCAATAGAAATGCATTTCATATTAAATAAATCAACTAAGCAATTTAGTTTTTACTGAAAATGGGAGGTGAAATGTATACTACAATAATGTGGGAAATAGACATCTAATATAACTAACATTCAGGGTATGACTTGCCTTGCCTTCACTACCTTATTCTGTTCTGTCCTATCCTATCCCACAGCAACCTCCCTGCTTCATGTGCAGACTTTGAAGCTTACTCTGCTTTTCAGTTTGACCAATGTCTTTTCTATTTGATGGGGTGTACCACAGAACAGGGATTGTCTGCAAAAATAGTTGCTGTCAAAAGCAAAATGTGAAAATAAAATGAAATATGTTTTCCTCATCTTTTTTTGAGTACACAGTCATGACTTTTCTGCCAAATGTTCTCCCTCTAGGAGAATTAGACTGAGATGGAAGTCCTGAATGGGTGTATCTGTATCAAACATTAAACCTTGTCCATTCCAGCATATAGTTTTTTAGAAGACTGGAAAGATGGGAATATTTAAAAATATTAATCTATTTGCCTAAGAATGTTAGAAACAGGCAGCACACAATGCCATGTGGTTTTTAATGAGAAGCACATTCTGGTGGCATCACATCTCTGGGACTTGGGTCTGTGGCAACAGGGCCTCCCTTGAGCCATCTGGTTTTAGCCTGATGTGCAAGTTTTTATTGCCCAAATGCCGACCTGGCTAGATATTTTGAATAGGGGATCTGGTAATCAAAACAAATTGGTTACAGCCAAATTTTGCTGTGAAGGGTGTGTTCTCCTCCTTTTCCCCCTCCTTCACTGAAATTCACATGCAGGGTATGTTCATGAGCAGCTGGAGGCAGTTATGCATCTGTTTGGCCCATGCTCTGGGACAGCCAGATAAAGCAACCAGGAATTAAAAGCCTGTGCACGTTAGCTCATGCCCAGCACCGTGCTACCACTGTTGTTTTCCACATTTATGCAACCACGTCAAAGGCTGGGTGGTCTGGGCACATGTCCCCTGGGAGGCAGGCTTGTGGCTTCGTGACAGAAATCACCTTTATGCTGTGAGGATCTCCTCCAACAGGGATCCTTCACTAGACTTTCACCAGACCAGGACGCTCAACTTTGCACTGGTTTATGGGCATGAGAGGCAGATTTATAAGTGCTGCTTTCCCCTTTGCTTTTTCAATTTTGACTTATGCTTCTTTTGAAGCTGTGACACTAATTACTTTGAGACAGCTTTCACCAAACAAAAGGACACATTTCAAATAAAATATAGTCTATAGCTTTTGACCCAGTCAGAACAAAAGGGTCCATGGGCCCCACACAATAGAACAGTTTGAGATGCCTTGGCATGCTGATTGTACAAATATTATCATTTAATTAAATGAAGCTAATGTTCATGTCCTGTAGAAGATTTTGTGCCATTTTAAATTATTCAAATATATATAAATACCAACTTGGAATTTTTCCATTCTTTAGTTATGGTATCTTAGTGTAATCCTATCTCTTCCCCTGAAGACTACTATATTAAAAAAAAACCCAAATAACTGCAGTGTAATTTGTAAACAGAATGATAAATTTATTACAATTCTGTTATAAACTTCTGAAAATTATAGTTTCTATAATAGAAACAATGACACAATGTTTTCCATCTAAGCTTTTTTTGGACTAGCCAGAACCAGCATAGAAAAAAATAAGCCTAATAAAAATACTTTCTCGTTTTATTTGCATTATATGCTGTTCACTTACAAATTCATTAATTCTGTGATTCTATTACAAGTGCTGGATTGAAAGATTCTTTGTTTCTTATACAGCTGCTGAAATGGATGACTCAATCTAAAATTAGTGAAGTATCATTTCCAGAGAGTGATTGAAAAGGGAAATAAAGGATTGAAAAAGGCTAAATATCAGAGAGGTCACAGTTCTGTCACATTTTTTTATACACAGTCGGTTTCTACAATTTCTGAAACTGTTTCAGCACCTGAAACAAGAAATGACTCTTGTGGGAGACCGGGAAAAGGGATGGGCAGTAAATAAAATATAAACATTTGATAAGAAACAAATAATTGCCAAATGGATACTTTAAGATGGGCATTAATTGTAATATAGTAGTCAAGGTGAATCTTCCACCCATGTATAATCTCAACTGTTTTTACACATGGCAGTTTATTAAAGCTGTTTAAATTTCCTATAGTTCTGCCTGGTTTAGACATTCATTCACAGAAAAGAGTCATCTGAAACATTAATAACTGGAGGAAGACTTTTTTCAGACCTGAGGATAGAATATGTTTCTGCTGTTTCCATTTCATAAGCCAGGGAAGCTGATTGTCTTTGCTTTCGTAACACACATCCACTCTTTCTTTTTTATCTCTCTGTGAAAAAATATCTACACACACATATATATATATGTGTTTGTGAATTAAAGCATACATATTCCACATATTTTGTAAAATACATGATTTTCAACCAAACACAGTAAAAAATATATCATGTGAACCAAGACTGAAAAATAGGCAATAAAAACATTTTCACAAAGGGTAGACTGAGTAGGAGTGTGAAGACAATATCACTCATAAATTTTCCCTAGGGCAACTGAAACTACCAGCTCTGCATTTTCTTTAAAATTACTTTCGCAACCCAGCAATATTTACCTAAATTAGATAACATGTCAAATGAATCATCCCTGCATGATCTCCATCTCAGGTTGTTTCCCAGAATTCATAGTTGGAACTTGATTTTCATTTTGCACTCTCGATCTAATTAAGATTATAATTTTCTTAAGTGTTTATGAAACACACAGGCAGTTGTAGACACACAGTTTAGACATAAAACATGCCCACAATGGCAGTACTGCTTAGAATTTAAAGGACTTGACAGTTGTATTCCCAGAAATTACTTCTAGTAGGTGGTAGTTTAATTTATGTCCTTGTCCTCTTTTCTTTTATCTATTATTTTGTACTTTTATCTGAATTAAAACATTTGCTATTTATCTGTCCATTTATCTCACTGTTTGTCTGGGTTCTGTTTTTATTTTGTCTTAGTAGAAACATAGAAGGTATTAAATATCCCACATGAAACCAAAATGCAGACATTTTTATTTCTAAACCATATGAAGGCATTGAAGAATGGACTATTCCATTCTCTCCTGAGTAAAGTAAGATATACAGTAGCAAAGACTGTGGAATTGGATACTTGTCATTAAAAGATTTGAGACTAATTCAACAAACCTGTCTTTTAAAATAATAGTTTAAGTGTATTTGGCTTAGATTTATACTGTGGGTTGAATGAAATTCTCTCCCAATTACTTCTCTAGCTTTATTTTCCCTATTCTTTACTTCTTGAGGAATGTCCCTTCTATTCTGTGTAAGAAAGGTTGAGGATGATCAGAGGCCTGGAGCACCTGGAGCACCTCTTCTATCAAGACAGGTTGAGAGAGTTAGGCTGTTCAGCCTGGAACAGAGAAGGCTCCAGGGTGACCTTACAGCAACATTCCAGTGCCTAAGGGAGGCCCTTAAGAAAGCTTTTCACAAGCTCATATAGTGAGAGAACAAGGGGTAATGGCTTTAAAACAAAAGAGTAGGACTGGGTTAGATATTAGGGAGAAATTCATGTCTGTGAGGATTGTGAGACCCTGGAACAGGTTGCCTAGAACAGCTGGGGCTTCCCTGGAAATGCTCAAGGCCGGGTTGGATGGGGCTTTGAGCAAACTGGTGTAGTGGAATGTGTCCTTGCCTTTAGCAGGGGAGTTGGTGATCTCTAAGGCCCCTTCCAACCAAATGCATTCAATGATTCTATGGTTTCT
Organism: Ammospiza caudacuta; assembly: GCF_027887145.1. Classification (NCBI taxonomy): domain Eukaryota; kingdom Metazoa; phylum Chordata; class Aves; order Passeriformes; family Passerellidae; genus Ammospiza; species Ammospiza caudacuta. The sequence goes on from NC_080594.1 coordinate 97,652,222, forward strand.
GTATCTGATTATCTCTGTTCAGAAAGAAGTGGGGAAAGAGTGTTTCTTCCTCTTACATGAATTGGTTTGTCCGCATAGCATACCTTACCCACTAAGGCACGATCCAAACAAGCAAATCTGGAAATAAAGCAGAAAATGAAATATTCATAATCTTCAGTTCATGCTTGAAAAGAAATGTGATACCATCAGGCTAATTAAAAAAATAAAACTACAAACAACTAAAAATATCCTCTAATGTTTCACTGAGAAGCAGAACTAAGCAAACCAGCCTCCTCTTACCAGCCCTTCATCTTACCTCCCTACATCTTCTGCTGCTTAAAACACAATTCTTCACTTCCTTGTATGATCCAAGCAATCACAACATTTTCAACTTAGTACCATAACCCCTAAGCGCATTTTACTGCTCTCTAGCTAAGCAAGAGGTAGTGTGCCAAGTCAGTACTTTAGAGATGTATGTTCCTGACTGGACTACCAGCCACTACCTCTTTAGTGTTCCTTCCCTTTTCCTTCAAGGGGGACACGGGGAACTCTAATCTTCTTACTGTCTTATTTTCATGGCAATATAAGAAAGTACTATAGCTTGGATCATGCACCTTCCTCTAACATATTCTTTAATAGCTTAAGAATTTTATAGGTTACTGGATAAGGGGACAGGGGAAATAAAAGGAATGCATGTGCAGATGGGAATTATTTAGATCTTAGAGATTTTTTAGATCTTTGTCAGAGAACCAGGTTGGGGAAATCAGTTAAGGTAATTTCCATTTAGTTGGATAAGAAAAGTTGCTAAAAACCATTTAGCATTTTTCAAGAGAAAAAGAAAGTATTTTCTTTTTTAATTTTTTTCCCCTGGAAAGATCATTCTTCTCATTTTACAATTGAAAAAGCAAGCATTCAGAATAAGTCATCCAGTCTCTTAACTTATTGTTGCTGTTCAAAGGGTTCCTTGGTGTGCATAAAATTTGTGATCCTTTGTAACAAGGCCAAGCATGAAAACAAAGGGAGAGACAGTCCATAGGTAACCAAGCTTAAGCATAATAGAAAAAAATCTCTTTAAGGGCTTTAGTATTATATAGAACATTTGTTCAGTAAAAATAACCCAAACCAGAAAAGTTTCTGGATGTATTTCTTTCATGCAAAGTAACAGTCTATAAACACCAAACAAATAAGATAAAAAAAAAAATCCAAACGAAACATCCAGTGTAGCTCTCCCTCCACCTACAGCAGATTTTTTAGTGCTCATGGTTTCTAAGTTCAGCTGAACCTGACAGTATCTGGTGATAAAGCTGTAGTTATGGTCTCCAAGAATCCTCTAGCACTGGCACTGAAAAACCATGCCAACCTCTTCCTTCAAAAGTTCATCAGTGTGTGCCATGCAAAAGCAGAACTTATTATTTTTAGAGGATCTCAGCCATTGGGAGCTGTAGGATCTGTACACAATATAATGCTATATTAAATATTACTGAAGTCCAGCATCCTAGTCAGTGGCTAAACTGGAAATATTGGCATGGATGTTTCAAAGTCTCAGAATAAGAATTATCTCTCCTTTTTCCATTTTCTGGAAACTGTAATTTGAAATGGCTTTGTTTATTGGTGAATGTTAGGAAACCATTATGACTAAGTTCATGCCCACTTACTTAGAAACCTTTTGGGAATAAAAATTGTCATTTATGTATTGAAAAATGTGGGGCTTTTTGGTGGAATCCAATGATTGCATTATTTGCTATAACTTTGCCAAACTGTACAAGTGGCACATAAGAGTCCTTATGTGGACAATTACTTATCTGCCTTTTGAGAAATTCAGTGTTTTCTTGTCCATGGTGCTCCTTTTAGTCATATTTTCTTCTTGGAACATTTTTGTTACTGATCTTTTTTTCTTCAATGAGAATTAAATTTGAATTTACATATTTGCAGAGCATTTCATAGGCTGCTACAGAATTTTAAAAACCATATACATTAAATAGCTTTGCTCCCCTCAAGCAAAGATGTTGCCAATCAATTCACATCTGACATTCTTGAAAACAGCACAACAGATGACAGCAAGAATGTAGAGAACAAAGAGCTGTTATAGGGGCCATATTTTCTCTATGATTAGCTGTGCAGTATTTTATGTCTTTTCCAGCAGTGCTGGTTTATTGTTGATTCCACTATCCATGCTTTTATGCACAATTTTAATGAACTGTAGGACAGATAGAAACCACCCCACATTACCGAGTAATGTCGTGCCTTTAACTGGAACAGAGATCATGACCTCCTGATCAAAACAGAAGAAAGGAAAGTATTCATCATTCAGATGTCTATTAAGGGTTTGCCTCTACCTCTTCAGACTAGCTGAACACCACAGTAAATTTAAGACCAGTAGAGGGTACTAGTGTATGTACACAGAAGTGAGTAAGTAGCAGCAAATATGGCTGCATGAGAAATTTGGATTAAGCCTGTAGACAGTACACTAATGTTAAAGCAGTAAGACTTAGTAAAATATTTTTAGCTCATCTGCATTATTTTCCCAGCCATTGACAACTCCTCTCAGCATCAGCAAAATATATTCTGATTGAAAGTTATGTTGCTATAACCTGTGCTTTAGAAGACCAACATTAATATCAGAAAAAAGGTCTTAATTGCACTGAATCAATATTTTTGAAATATATTTTCCAAAAAAAAGTAAACCTTGTAAACACATATACCTTTACATGTGTACAGTACATTTGTGCAGTACATTCCATGTACTGTTTTTTCCATTCTAAAATCAAGGATGTACCTCAAAAAGCAGTGTCATACAATCAGAAGTATTGTCTAGGTAAGAAGTGCCTAGGTAAGAAGTCAGATTAACACAGTCATATTACTTTTTCCAGCTACATACCATAGTTTATATCTAGACTGTGTACAGTCTCTCATATTCATATCCAGACACCTAAATAAAGCTCTGCTGATTTTTAGATTTGCTGAGCCATCATCCCTCACTGACAACAATGGGAGCTGTTATATAAATATTTATTTATATCTCCCCTTTGACCTTCTCCCCGGATCCTTGCCCAATAATCCCATGCACTGGAGCTTATTCAGCGTTCTACCTTCTGAGCACATTTGAACAGCTGCTATTCATTAGAAAAACAACAAAACATAAAAAAATCAGAACCTCAAACTTCAATCTGAGACGGATATCATTCCTTCTCTTCTCTCCAAATGAATGGTTTCCTTTAAATATCTGTATGTCTGGAGCAGACCCAGGACTTGTAATAAGTTTCCTATGCACAGATATATTATGGCCTTAAGATCCAATATCCTTTGCCCTACAGGGTGAGAAAAGGGAGCTTTATCCTGTTTGTACAAGGGAATATGCAGAATTCAATCCGTTTGCTGTGAGGGCTGGAATGAACTTAAAGTGTTTCCACAGAATAACGTACTTATTAAAAAGTTCCTGTACATAATTTTGTGAAATATTTTGCATATAGTAACTTTGCTTTTCGTCTTTGGATCTCTGCATTGTTGGATTCTAGGTGGTTGGCCCAGACACAATTTGTGCATAGGTTTAACCAATTTGGTTCTCTTTAAAACAAGAGAATTGTATTCTGTAGGAGTTAAGAAAGTTATAATTTCATAGAAGAATAAAGAGGGGGAAAGGAGGCATACTAGAATTATAAAAAAATCTCAAACAGCCAGCTAATAATTTTAATATCAATTTGAATTAAAACCACATCAGTGGAAAACATTATTTTATTACCACTGTTTATAGTCATGACAGCTTTGCAACTGGAAGGTAAAATCACTGATTCTTGATCAACTTATAAAAGCTCAGTGGAGCTGTGATCAGGGCACAGTTTGTGTACGAAGCCATAAATGTCTTGTATCCCCTGAGGTTCCTTAGGGAACCCCAGACACCATGAAGAGCCCAGCATGTATGACATAAGAGACGTAAGAGACCTGTATCATTTGTAAATGCATCTGGAGCCTGGGTGAAGAATACTTTATAGTATCTTGGATGCTTCTAGAATTCCCTCTTTAGGCACCTGAATAGGTTAAGTAATTCATAAATTAGTTAATATTCATCAAGACATTCTAAGATTGCTATGTGAAAACTTTGAATGACAAAAATTAATATGATTTGAAGACTAATGCCAGAGAGCTGTTTTCCAATAATCTAATTCATAGTGTCTTTAACACTCACAGTTCAGAGCAGTAAGACCAAATGAATCAAAGGGAAAAACTGTCCTGTTTTTGTCAGCATGTGCTACAAAGCTGTGGGACACTCCTACACTAGATCCAATCTTATAATATTCCAATGACATTCTAAGACCTGAAAAATCTTTCTGCTATAACAATTCCTGAGAAGAAGTAGATTTTTATTGAAGATAAGATAGGAAAAGTGTACGAGAAAAGGTAACGAGGAGACATATTTGAAATGGGTTATGACAAATGGCAAGCAGCCATCTGTCTGTCGGCTTCTTTTTACATCTTGGAAAAACTATAGCAAAGACAAGCCAGTTCCTATAATTTTTTGGCTTTGCCAGAGAGCATTTTTTCCATGCTTTGCAAGCTTTCCCTTTTCTATTTGCAACTGCTTACCATCTGGGAATTTGTGGTTGTGAACAGTTAAAACTTAGTATTTAAAAACAGACATGTATTTCCCTTGAAATTAGGATTTTCGGTAAAGTGACTGGATTCCACTTTTTAGTGGAATGTGGTGAGATAAATATGAGCAATGCTTGGGGCTGGAATGCTGGCTCTGCACTTGCAGAGAAAGTTGGGGGTTTTATCCAGCTTCAGAGTTTTGATTTTACAGCCAGTGATTAAGTTATAACTAATATAATTTAAAAAAACCCCTTTTAACACCTCTGTAACTTATTTCTTTTTCATTAATTTTAATTTCATGCTTTTACAGTATGTCTTATTAGGGATTAGTTATTAGGGATTAGTGACAGGATACTGACTATATTTCCTCTAAAGATATTGGTTAGCACATATACCATGATACTTGTAAAGTACAGGCACCGTTGAATTGCTGTAAAGAGCTGGCATAGGTGGAGGCAGCACAGGCAAATTCCTGTGATTTAACTTTATACTTGAGTTTGATGGTAACACAGAGTTCTGGGGTCAGAACAAGACTTGCAGTTCCAGAGTTAGATAATTAATATATATCTTGGAAACATTTATTGAATGCTGTAGTTGCAGCAATGTCTTATCTTTAGACACGTTGTAAGTCACTATTTCAAATCCTAGACCTCTTTCATCAATTTAGATCAGAGAAACAGGCAGTTTTAGAGTACTATCTTCTGTCTCTATACTACTTCATTTTCATCCCAGTACCTCTATTAGAATAAGGTGGATCTCTGTCCGGGCAGATTTAGCAAAACAGTTAAAGACTGTCAGAGCAGGGAAATGAACTCACCTTCAGGTCATTGGTCTGGAATAATATTCAGGAAGTGTCTGAGTACTCTCCAGGATTTAAATGCCTCTGTTTGTCTTCTGCTCCTTGTTCTTCTCCTATTGATCTTGTTGTGAGATGGTTTTGGGCCCTTTTTTTTAACAGCACTCTTGGCACCCCTTCAGGTCTGCCTGCCCATCTCTTCTTTCCCACTCTCTGTTTCACTAATCTCCATTGCTGGCTCATTTTGAAAAATTTTCTCTTTACTTCTGTTTTTGTGTTTCTGTACACCTTTGTAAAAAATCTCATTACCATGTAGAATTACAGGACTCTAATTTACTCTGCCATTCTTCAGTCAAGCATTTCTTCTTGGCAAGATATCTGAGGTTCTTCATGCCTCACTGCCTTTAGACTTCATTATAGAAAGTATTTTGACTTCTCCTCTGTTTTTACAAAGAACACTGATTTATCCTTTAAAGAAACTGTCCAGAGCTAGGGAGATCTCCCCACTTTTCTATTTTCTTGCTGTCACTCTGTTCTACATTTCCTGATAATAACACTGAAGACTTAGTCTATTTTAATCTTAAACGTTTTCTTTAGTTTTAGCAACAATTTTTTGCCTCTCTCCCTCCAGCTTTCTCTGCTCATTACTCTCTTCCTCAACTTTTGAAACCCCTCCCCCTTTTTAATCTTCACCATCCTTACAAATACAAAGTTAAAAATTACATCTTCCTCTTTCAATAGGGTATTCCATTCTTTCCACTGCTGATTTACCTATCAGCAGTCTTTAAGGTTTTTCACCCTCAATTGCCCACCAACCAGAAACTCTGAGGTATTTTCATACGCCTTAAATTATGCTTATATTGGAGTTTAGTCACGAAAGTGTCAGGCAGTGACTCATACTGCTCACTTTGAAGAATAGTCCAAGCTCTAGTGGGACAGGGTATCAGCTGCTTTAAATTCCTCTTCCAGATTCTGTTTGCTTTTCATCCCATGATTCTAGGAAGTGAAAACACAGGACAGGACTTTGAGTTTGGTGTCTTTTTGCTTTGTCACTCTCTCTCTTTTTCCCTCTCTTCCTTTTGTTTTACTTGAATGTTGACCAAGATCATTGGGATGCTTGGAGAGCAGCTAACAGCACTTACTTAAAAACAGTTCAGGAGTCAGGTTCTCAAATACCCTGAGACCAGCAAGGACCTAAGTTTCAGATCCCCTGCATCACAGGCAAATAAAATCACAGTATCATGGCATTAGAGACACATTGGTTGGGAGGGAGCCCTGTAGGAGATCAAGTGCTATCTCTCATGTGGAACAGGACAAATGCCAGCAGCAGATCAAGTCAGCCGTGCTATGGTCTGGTGGAGTCTCCAAGATCTCTGAGGATGAAATTTTCTTCATACATGCATGAATGATCTTGACAGATCTTTGCTGGACCCTGCTCTGTTTCGTTACATCTGTCCTGAACTGGGGAGAGCCCAAAATTTGGCAGATTTTGCCAAGCATAGCCCCACTAGCACTGTATAAACGACAGTCATAAGTTCCCATGACATTCTGTCCTTGACTTCCTGATGTTTCAGTTTCCCTTATTTCTGTTGAGAGTTCACTGTTGTCCTATTTTCAACCTTGAATTCATTAAAACCCCTATGTGTTTTCCATCAGGGCCTCAACTGACATGTGTCCTCTTTCTGCCCCAGGTACAGAACTTGCTGTTTCTCTGTGTTGAACTTTGTGGGTTTTCAATTGGCCTAGGCCTCAGGTTTGTCAATATCCTTGGCCTGAAGCTCTGTGTTTGGCAGGTCAGCTACTCTTTGCTGTTGAGCACCATTCCCAGTTTCCTGAAGGTGCACTGAGCCAGTGTACCAACAAGCTTCCTTCCCAAGCTTCCTTCCCTTAGCCCTCATGCTGTGGGACACCTCACCTCAAAAGTCAAATTCACTCTCTGAAGTCACAGCTCGAGGTCCATCTGATCCTTACCTGAACTATTTTTTCCTGTTGAGTAGATCTAGGCATATCCCCATGGATCATTTAGCTTGTGCTTTGAAGAAGAGGTATATTAGAACCTCAGTCACATTTTGAAGTAGAATTTAAATTTCACCTAAATTTAGACATTTCAAGTTATAAGCCTAATCTGGTGTCTGTAACTGATCCTTATAGCACAGAGTGATCGGCTTCCATAAGGCAAAATAATCCTATGTGGTATTGCTTATATTCTGTTTTCTGTCTTGTTTCTGTGCTTTTTTTCTTGTACTTAATGCATTTAGCTTACATACTAATAATGGAGATTGAGGTAGAGTTACAGAAACAATAAATATGTTCAGTAAGAACCGTACCATGTAGCAGATAACTACATGCAGATCTTTTTTCCCCCTTTTAGTTTCTCATCTCTAGATTTTCCTAATTGGTCTGCTGGCAAGTCAGCTGTTAGATTGGGAAGTCACAGGGCTAGTAAACTGAGCTAAATATAGTTGTTACTGCATCATAAGACTTTGAAATAATATGCAAAATAAAAAAATGGGAAACCAAATAAGAATTCATTAACTGGAAGAAAAGATTCAGCTGACAGCTATTGCCTTTGTCCTTGAACATATCAATTTACACCAAAAGTAAAAGTATTGGAAAGTTGTATGGATGTTCTTTATAAACATAGCAATCAACATGAAGAAAAGACATAAAACCTTGAGACAGAAGGGAAAAACAAGATAAGATATGCTCCATGCAGTGCTTTCCACAGAAACCACTATTTTGTAATTCCCTGCTTTTATGGGTGTTTTAAGCGCAGTTATGTCCATAAAAAACTGGAACCATGCCTAAAAGTGAACCATGACCTAAAAGTGGTTGCAGCAATAGCTAATTCTGTAGCAGTCCTAAGACTCAGAACAATAGTGGAGCAATATCTGGCTCCCTAGGTCTTCTGGGAGACATATGCCTGTCAGCAGTGATTGCACACAGAGGAGAAAATCTTGTCTGACCTAATTTTCCACCCTACACACCTGCTGCAATAGAAATCATATTTTACGTGTCAAGATTTGTGAGGAAGTTGTCTGCCAGCATCCTGCTTTCTCTATCCCACAACAAATTATTCACTGGCTGAATTTTCACTTTATTCTCTTTGCCAAAATACACCAAAAACTAGTTTTGTAATGTTTCAGTAAAACCCCTTTGGAATAATGTGAAATTGTTGAGGGTTTCTGAATCCAAGGTTATGATTTGGCCAATTAAAAATATGGAAGCCATTTAGGAAGTTTGGATCCAGGTCTGCGTTTAAATCCTGGACACCCTTAAAACTGAAATAGCACTGGCAGGACAGTGGTTTGCTTTCAGTTGACTCTGAATTAACTTCAGAGCAGGGAGCAGGGCTGCAAAAAAAGAAGGTGTTCGCTTTGGATCTTTAGGCAATCTTTATCCAGCAGCTGAAGCACCCAGGTTCAACCCATAGGCAGATGTAAATTAGTGCAAATACTTGTAGAAATATAAATTAGGAAAGAAACACAACATTAAGTATGTATTTGTTGGGTGAGGAAGCAGGAAATCCTACAATTCAGTCAACTTTGCCAGGGAGAAACCAAATTATTTATGAATGTGGCTTCTTCAAAATTCACCAGAGATCTATATGTGTTACTGTTACATTGGAAAGAGGTGTACCAGTAACTTTGTGTGGGTACACAAAGCTCTTCCACAAGGAGAGGTGCTCAAATGGCAGAGCTGTCCTTACCTTCCTCCTCCATGGGGAGTATGTTGAGGCCAATAAAGGGACACAGGGAAGACACATGGGAATGGGAGACAGAAGAATGGGAATGGAGTGTGTTTTCTTGCCTCCAAGCCACAACACATTCTCCAGGCTGCCTCTGCCTCGTGAGTAGGTTGGTTTGGCTGCTGTAAAGGTTAGCAGAAGAAAGGAGGTTGTCTTGTGTGCTGTGCCAGCTACCAGATCAGCCCTGGTCAGCAGCCAGCTCCGTACATCCCGGCACACACAGAGGAAGAAGAGATTTCAACTTTCCACTTTTTTCTCTCTTCTTTTGCCCGCTTCAGCTTTGAAATAGGGAACTTTCAAGCTTATTTACCCTCATAAAGGTATTTCTTACCCAGAACACTGTTACCTCTAATGACTGATTTCTTTGTATTTGCAGTCACCAGAAGTGAAACATGTTTTGATCTGTTTTCTCATTATGAAACTGTTGTCATTTATGATGCCCAGCAGGGTGACAGCTGATTAGCTTCAAGTTTGTAGGTGCAATTAGTTTTTCCTTTTTGAAAATTATTACCAAGACTAGCAAAACAGAAAACAGATTCTTTTAAGCGTCTGTTCCCAAATATAGCAGGTCACATTTTCAAAAATGCCTAGAACCTTTTCCTGCCTTTTCATACACTTTACACGTAAGAAACTATTTTTCCAGAAATATTACAAATTACAGTGTGGAAGTCCTTTTGCCCCTTCGATATTTGCCGTTAGATTGTTCCTTAAAAAAATACATTACTCGTTCTCAAGTTCATATTTGAGGTCCAGAATGCACAGCTGTGTTTGTCATTAACTCCAACCAGACAAGAATTTATTGAAACTCTATCAGAATAAATTACCAAGAGATAATTTCATTGGGTTAGGCAGCACAAAAAAGACATTTTTCTTTGCCTTACCATCTAGACAAGTAGTCTGTGCAATGGGTGGGGAATTGGCTGATGGACAGCACATGGAGGATGGCAGTAAATTGTTTCATTTCAAACTGTCAACAGTCACAGGTGGCGTCTCCCAGTGGTCAGTATTGGGTCCAATGTCTTCATAAATGATCTGGAAGATGGGATCAAATGTACCCTGACAAAGTTTGCCAATGATACCAAACTGAGAGGGGAAGTTGACACTTTGGAAGGGGAGAGCCTTCCCGCAGAAAGACCTGGACAGGCTGGAGGAATGGGCTAACAAGAACCCTGTGAAGTTCAACAAGGACAAGGTCAATGTCTTGCACCTGGGAAAACATAATCCATGGGAACAGCACAGGATGGGGTCTACCCAGCAGGGAAGAATATCTGTGGGAAGGGCTCTTCGTAGAAAACAAGTTCCATGTGAGTGACCAACATGCTGCTGTGGCAAAGCAAGACAGCAGGACACTGGGTTGGCTCAACGAGGCCTTCACCACCACAGATAAAGGAGCCATTATCCCACCCTGCCCAGCACTTGTTAGGCCACACTTGGAACACTGAGTTCAGTTTTGGCTGCTGCTCTACAAAAGAGATGTGGACAGGTTGGAGAGGGTCCAGAGAAGAGCCACAAAGATGATCAAAGGATTGAAAAGCCTCCTATGTGAGGAAAGGCTGAGATAACTGGGTTTGTTCAGCCCTGAGAAAAGAAGGCTCAGGGGAGACCTTTATCACCATCAGTATTTAACACATAGCTGTGAAGAAGGTAGAGGATTTCTTTTCTGAAAAGATCAAAGCCAATGATGAAAGTTACTCCTGGAGAGATTCTGATTAGACAGAAAAGGAAAATTTTTCACAAAGAGAACAATCGGCCATTGGAATACTCTCCCCAAGGAAGTAGTGGACTCCCCAACACTGCAAACTTTTAGGATTTAGATGGACAGGGTGCTGAACATTCTTGTCAGGATTGTACTTGTGCCAACAAAGTTTGCACCAGATGATCCTTAAAGTCCCTTCCAACCTGGTATTCTATTATTCATGGTTCTATGATTTTTCTGTACACTGTAAAGTATTTGGAGTTTGAGCCTGGGCAAAGTTTGGTTCAAATGTCAAACTCATTACTTCTGAAACTTCTATGTCAGGTATTGTCCATAACAATAACCACAAAATATATTTTAATTAAAAGACTGGAGAAATCAAAAATACTCTCCAACTTTTTTTTAGGAACATAGGAAAAAAAATGATAGTTTAACTTTTATATTCAAACAAATCCCCAGCCAATAGCAAGGCAAATAAATCTTATAATTCTGCTGCAATAATTGCCACTCTTCTCTTTCATTGTTTCCTTTGGATTGACGATTCAATACCAAAACATGGGGTGGTTTTGTACTTGCAAAACCAAAACATAATGCCTGAGGTTTTGAAAAAGCAAAATACTTCCTGGCTCATTCAATCTCATCTGAATTTGATGAAACACAGTCATTTAGGTGCATCAAAAGAAAAAATCCCAGTGTAAACTTGCAAAAATTATTTACAGTATTGGAAGATCTTCCTGGGGTCCTTCTAAGCTGCATAATTCTATTATTCTAGAGAGGAGCTAAACTTTACTCAGTATCATTAAGTCAGACTATCAATAATATTGAAAGAAAAGAGAGCATAGCCTCATACTGTGTAGCAAATTACTATCATATTTGAACTGGATAGGTATAAGAAAAAAACTAAGAATAACAGAAAAAGGAAATAAAAAAGATGAGTAAATACCCAAATCCCCACAGAGATGCATCACACAACTCACACATTAGCAATATATTGCCCTTAACAGATTTATTCTTTTAAATATATTTTATAGAGATGAAGACTTTTATTAACATGCTTACATTTGTAGTTCACTATCACCTGTTGTCATGCTTTTTGTACCCTCACAGCACTTCTACAGCTTTTTTACACTTAGCACACAGTTGGGCTGAAATTTATATCATTATGACAGCTATGAACTGAGCCCTTTACCAATCAAAATAATAACATGACACTCATAATCAGCACTCAAAGTCTTCTGTTTACTTCTAATGTGATGAAGAAAGTGAGAACTCAGAAGCCATTTAGGAGTTGAATTCTGCATTCAAAAATCATCTTAGGCCTACTGAACACTCTTGTAAAAATTCTTCATGCTTGCTAAATAGTCTGAATTTTTATTCAGATGTTATTAGGAATACTTTCTTTCCATAGTATGGAGAAACCTGGCATATGCCACTTAATACTGAGTGTCAAAAAAACCCCACCCTCATAGTAATATAAACCATAAATAAATATTCTCTATTGATTCAAAGCATTGCTGACATTTGAGGCAAGTAAACCAAAAAAAGCAGAATTGAAGTTTTTATATTCTAGATCACTTTAACATATGCAAATAATGGCTAAAATAATCAGAAAAAAATCCTCAAATTTATTACTTGAATTTCTTGATAATTTTCATCTGTCTGGCTACTTAGATGTGATTTTAAAGAATTCCATAAAAGAATCTATATATAATTCATAATGATATCCTTGGAAATCACTGGTGATTTTTATCACACTTTTTAGGAAGAGAAACTAATAAAGCAAGTATTTTCATTGGATAAGTTGTTCTTTGCTGCTAGAATTTAAAGAGTCTAGTTTTGGATAAGATTTGTTGGTACAGTTAGACTAGGATAAGCAGATCCTCTGCAAATGGAAAAGTGGTACTTTGTATTTATGTGTGCACAGCTCTATAAAGAAAATAATGAGAAAATACTCTATTAAAAAATACAGTTACAGCTATCCCCTTTCATCTAGTGTATAATAATGTCATGTAATTGTAAAAATAAAAATTAAAAAATGTGCATAGAAATAAATTTGAAATTTTCTAGGTAAGAAAGACATTGGCAGCCACAATGAATTGAACTCCATGGATTTTTTAACAGAAATGAGCCAGAAATTCCAAAAATTATTTGCTATAATCTTTGGGTTTAAAAATAACTTTTCTGAACACAATTTATATACAGGAGGTTTACTTAGTTGTAAAAATCTCTATTTTATTGCCAATACAATTTGCCACTTAGTGCATTCCCAGTAAATAAAAGTGCCTTGCTTTGTTTTCAGACAGAATCTCTGTGGCTCAGTTATAACACCAGGCCAGATTATCTTCTCAGATTTGTTGATAAAATTGATTAAATACTCTTATCTAATTAATGTCATTAATTTGCTACATATAAAAATATTTTGATAAGTAGTTGCAGGAGAAAATCCTAATTAATTAAATTAAAACTTGTAGTTTAAAAATACATCAGTCACTGCGGTGGGCTTCCAAGCTACCCAAGTGCATCAATGGTTTTACAGCATCTCAGGAGTTCACACTCTTTCATTCAGTTGCCACACATTCATTTATATGAATCATGAAAGAAAATCCCCAAAGGGGCTGAGCAAGCTGTTGGTAGCTCTTTAAGGCAATCAGAGATGCTGTATCAGTAGAATTCAGAGAGCCGTATCTCATATTTTACCTGCACTGTAAAGACAACAGGAAGGACAAAAAGATCACTTTTGTTTTAAATTAACGCCTTTGTTCCTGCTCTCAGATGTAGCTTGATATTACTGTTTGTTTTGTTCTACTTCAAAGAGCTGTATTTTGGATATGTTTTTGGTTCCCCATTGCTTTCAGGGTTGAAATGTTAGGATGCATTTCCTGTGAATGACAAAACTCTTGGGCTAAGGAAGAGCTGGGTGCGTTATTGAAGCTGCATCTGTGGACAGCATTTCAGGCAATGTGAACAATGCCTCACATGCTGAGATACAGGGTGGAAAACATTATGAATAGTTCAATAAGAATCTCAACATCTCTTACAATTCTTGCCTGATCAGAGAAGTGTTGAACAAAACATCTACCCAAAATAATTTGTGTGATGTAGTTTCAGTCTTTCTTAAAAAAAAAAACCCAACTACTTTTGTAGGCCGACTAGGAGAACGTTGGTTTGAGGGAAATTAAAGCCTAAATTGGACAATAGAAAGAAAAAGTTGCCCATCTCAAAAATAAGTTAAAAAATCTTCCATGTAAGGGAACCTTCATTCTGTCTGCAAATAATAAAAACATTCCAAGAAAATCTTTCAAAAAAATCACCAAGACAAATATTTTTTTCTTCACTGTGAATTTTACTAGGATGACAATGCCCTGAATTCTGTTCCCATATGAGTACAAGAAAAAATGGCACAAGAACATGATTGTTCTGACTTCCCCTGAAATTTCTAATAGCAGTGTGGTCTTAAAACTTTATTTATAAAATCCAGACTTCATTTTTAACTTCACTAAACTTGGTGGTTCAGTCAGAAGTTCCACCTCAAATTACATCCTCTGCTATTATCTGTAATAACTGTACTGTAGAAAGTAATAGAAACTTAGCAATAGGGCAAATCTTTTTTCAGTGAGCCACTTTGATACCAGTAATCTTTTTTTTTTTTTTTTAACTATTCAAGTTCTTTGTTATTTTCTATGAGAAAATATCACAGGATCATTTTAAAAATATCTAGTCCAGTCTCTACATAGCACTACTGGCAGGTTGAAATGCAGCTTGCAAGAGGGGCATGGGGAAAACAAGAAGACCCATACTTCCTTCATGCACTTCACTGTTTCTTTTCTTCTGTCTGAAAAAAAATAATCTTAATTTTAAGTAGTTTAATTCCTCTGCTTGTCTTATTCCAAATCAGGTCTGCATTAATTTAGCTGGAGTTAAAAAGCAGAAGGCAAATACTTGTAGAGGGAAGTACAGGTCCTGTTTGAATGATCTTTGCTGGTGGGTATAACTGTGTGCTGCTGTCTTAAAACCAGTTTCCTTCTTTGGTGTCTTCATATGCTATTTGTATTGGCTTGTTATCCATAATGGGATTGTCTTGCCTTTGAAATCACCTCTGTATGAAGGGAGATTCTGGGCTAGATCTACCTGGATGCTTTGACTCCTTTTGGTGATTTCACATGCTGAAAATGGTCAAAGACAGGTCTTAACTGCTAGGTTAAATGAGTAGCTTTAGGGCAGGTTTGCTTTACTAAGGCAATTCAAACTGTGTAAATTGTTTGAATTGTGAATTTAGTTCAGTGAGTCCTATATAAGCTCAGAACATACAGCCATATACAATTAACATAGTCAAATGCAGGATACACTGCACTAAACCTTACAAAGTAAAATGAAGAATTATTCACACAATACTGTGCAATTCAGTCCTCATTTCTGGGCAGCAGCAATTCTGATGGTCTCTTTACTAGAAATAGATGTTAGGTCAAGGCAAATTGGACTCCTAGTGAGTAAGAATTAAGTCAGTGCTAGCCAGTTAAGTAAAATGAAATTTTTCCATTCTGATACTTTTCACTGATTCAGAAAACGGTTTTCAGGCATAGTACGACATGCTGCAGGAAGTATTCATTGCCAACAGAAACTACAAGCATAGAGCATTTTTTTCTCTTAAAGAACAATAATGATCTTTTATAATTTACTGCTGTTCATACAGATAGGTGGCAGAGTACTTCATAGGCAAACTATGTTATTCACTAGCAGAAGGAGGAATTTTGTGACATACATCTCTAGGAGTAAAACAACTAATCCTGAAGAATAGGATTTTCTTCTTTACATGTACAGCATATAAGATTCTCTCTTTTCCCAGATTCCTCCATCATGCTGTCTCAGGGAATGTGCAGTGTCTGTGTCACTCATACAGAAACTGAATCTTCTAAATCACAAATACCCATCATTAGCTGGTTCTGCATGAAAGAAACATCACAAATCATAGAAAACTATTCCCTTGTATAAATTTTGATTGAGTTTTAGAAAAAGGACAAAGAATCAGGAAAATCTGGTATCCTAACTCCTGTGTCCACAGCTTCATTTATGATGTTTCTCCATTACTGTTATGATTTTTGATTTACCACAATAGGTCTTTTGATACTAACCTGAAGTATTGCTTCCAAGCTGTCATCTGAATATTTTTAAGAAGAAATATCTCTTGAGGTAGTTGGGATATTTGCATTTCTACTTTGTAGAAAGTACCTTGCTCAGATTTAGTTCTTTTACAAGCAGTGCATTGTCATAAAATTGACATGAAGTGATTTGCCTTCCATTGACAACTAAGAGCTATTTTGTTAAAATGTGCTTTGAATTTATGAAAGAGCACTTCTCTGTTAAAATGTATTAAGCACGATTTTGTTAGTCTCACCAATTACATATCTCTTTGCTCTAAATATCAGAATAATGTGAAAAGACACAGTCCAGCAACTAAATTGTAATTACTTAATCTTCCCATGTTAAAAAATAAGAATAATTAGATTAACACTGTGACAATTTTAAAATCTGAAATTTCAGTGTCCTAGTTACCAATAGTTAACTGGTTATCAGGTTTCAGATCAGGTGTCTGGTAATGTACAGCATGCAAATATTTCCAGAGAAAGCAAGCTGGCTGCAATAAAACAAAAAAAATCAGCAACAGCATTTGAAAACTTTCATTAGAAAGAGGATAGTGGCATTGGAAACATATTTTTAAGCATGTAAAAAATATTCCTAATGGCATACACCAGTGTATGCTTTTCAAGGACTTCTTTTTCTGTCACAGCAGCGACATTAAGTAATAAAAGTATGAAATATGTGAGAAAAGATATGTGTTTTGTTCTAGAATTATTTCCCACCTGAAGCTATATTCTGCACTTGTAACTTTGTCCCTGGAAGCTGCTTTGAGTGTTATGGTTTAAGATAGATTTGTACACACAGAAATAGTTTTAATGTGTACATTTTAGGCCACAAAATATCACAGCCAGATGTCACAGAGAATTGACAGCTGGAAAGAAGCTGAACCCCTAAGGAAAGGGTTTAAAATGTGGAGTTACTCAAGCAGTACATGCAGTGTTCCAGGACTGACAGGATTGTGTCAATATAAGGTTGTTAATCTTGATCCACACCCAGTCTAAGCCTAGAAAAGAACCTAAAGTTTCCAACTGTGAACTGGGGCAGAAGGAACAGAGGAGGATGGGATGAAGGGTCACCTAAAGATTATGCCTATTATCATTACAGGCTGCAACAGAAAGAAATAAGCAAACACCTCTAATTACAAGACAGGGTCAGGTAACTGCCAGCTCTTCTTGTGGGAATAGGACCACTGCTTTTCTGTAGATTCATATGTCTGGATAAGTGTAAGCTGACAGCAAATGGAAAGGAAGATGTTTTCAAGAGATGCATTTCTAGCTCTTGTGCAAGTAGAATTGCAATGTTTTGGACAATAAATGATGGAAGTGTAATTTGCTCATTACTCACAAAGGGATATATAAGTATCACCTACAAACATAAAACAAGTGCAGACACTGGCCCTTGTTATCATGTCACTTCTTGCTCCCTCTGAGTGGGTAAGGAGCTAAATACCTATTCTCCATGCAGTTTGGGCAAAGTTATGCAGAAATTGCCTGCAGCTGGGGCTCATCTGTTAATGCCCCTCAGCTAAAGGGGCACTGAGAGCTTGTCTTTGTTCTGTTCCAGTGCAGCAGAAAACAAGCTCATTTAAACCACAGGTGGCTGACTACTGCCTATAGCCCAAAAAGCAGAGCAAGAAAAGTACTAGCTGTGGTTTTGGAGGAAAGGCTATGGCACATACCCACATATGATTGAATTTTCCATGTTTTCTTTGGCACTGGAAAAAAAGAATGCTTTGTTCCTGACTACACCTCACGTTGGCCACATCTGTGGGGAGTGCAGTGGACCCTATACTGCAAAATACGCTTAGATCTGTGTGGTTGAATCACACGATCTGCAATAAACAAAAGAAACAATAAAAAAAAATAACATAGGCAAACATAACTATTTCTAAGCAAAGTGCCAGTCCCCTTTCATTGAGTTCATTTGCTCCTGAAAAAGGAGCGAAGTAGAAACTGCAGGGTCAGATTTTGACAATTCACATCTCTGTGGATCTGAGCCAGCCCATGCCAGCAGGTAATTTGTCCCTGGAGAAATAAGGTGCCAACTTTAAATGTGACAGAGCTTTCATTGTTTTCACAGCCTGAGGCTTTTAAATGTTTTTATTATAGAATCATAGAATCACAGATTATGCTGAGTTGCAAGAGAACCATCAGGAACATTGAGTCCACCTCCTGGCCCTGCACAGGATGCTCCAAGAATCACACCATCAGCCTAAGAGCCTGTCCAAATGCTTTTTTGAACTCACACAGGCTTGGTGCTGCTACCACTATTTCCTAATTTTTCCCAATAGCAATAGAGAAAATTTCACTACCCATTTATTTTGTCATTATGGACTTCAATCATATAACCCAAATTTTCTGTCATGTTATAGGAACTTTTTGTGACTATTTTTGGCATTTCTGGATTTTCCCCAAGACATACCATTTTGTTTTCAAATGCAAGTGTTTTTGAAAGAAATAGAACAAAATTCTTTAAGGGTATAATTTTGTCACATTTAGGTTTTTTCCATCTTAAACAAATATTAGAAAGTACCTGTAGGAAAATTACATCTATGGTTACCAACATATGGAAGCTTAGAGCACTGGAAAGATTAAAGACAATTAAAGAAATAAAAAAATCCCCCAGATTTATAAAGTGCAGATTTTCAGAGGCAACAAAGAGCACAAAAGTGCATAACAGTCATTTTGGTTCAATATTAAAATCCTGTATGAGGTTGCTATTTATGAAAAAATCTCCTGAGCCAATAAAAGCAACTGTATGTCAGTGACATAGGTGAATTGCCAGAGAAATTCAGGGCTCTTCAGGAAAAAAGTTGTGCTACAAAATATTTTATGAGAAATGTGAAGCCTATCCTGTTGATGGTTCTTTTTATAGTGCAGAAAACAGGACTGAATAAAACCGGACTTTAGGAGAGATCTTTTTGACATTGCAATGTAACAATGGAGAGAAAAATCTGACTTAGAAAAGCTTTTAAAGTCTCTACCTTCCAAAAATTCCTGTAGGTAAAAAAGCCATTTATGTCTTTATTCTCCTTCATAGGAGAATAAAGTAGATAAGCTATAGGATATAATAAAGCTGTAGGAATAAGCTGGAAAAAAGTGCAATACTTCATTATATACTTCAGAGGGCTAAGAAAGTAAATTTCTTCAATTACTAGAATCCAGTTGGAAAGAAGGAGACTATCAAAATAGTCTCTTGACATAAGAGTTATTCCCACTCTTTTCTGAACTCAATATATCTTTTCAATAATTTGCAGGCCTTTCTCTCCATGAACTAGGCCATGACAAAATTTGTTCTAGATAAGACAGACAGAAAGGGCTCTGTTGCTTTCATTGTCCATCTCCTAGTGCAATTTCTTAAAAAATAATGCAATTTCTTCAGTAGGCTATCCTGGAAGTCACTTTTATTTTCCCTGGCTTTACCATTCCTTCCTTCCACTGCCGAGATATATATATGTGTATGTATGTGTGTATATATATATATATATATATGTGTGTGTGTGTATATGTATGTGTGTATATATATATATGTATATAGGATTATGGATTTTTTATTTTTTTCCTCTCATCCCAGAATTACATCTTTACAAATTGCATCCCATGGAATCATCTTCTGCCAGTGTTTCTGCCCTGTTTGTGCACCTTTGTATCATTCCTCTGCATATGCTAGTTAGGGTAAATTGCTGTCGTCTGCATGCTGATTTCTCCCTTTTGGGGATCATTAATGAAGGAGCTAAACAGGAACAGATGTATATCATTAGACACCTCTCTGATTCAGTGTGCTGCTGTTAATCGTTAGTCAATGTTTATAATCATTTAGTCAGATTTCAAAACACATTACTGTGTTTGCAGCCAAACCAAATTAAACTGAATGGATATTTCTAGTAGGTTTGCATGAGACAAAGTACTAAATGTGAAGGAAAATGTAGCACACTCACAAACAGCCCTTCTGCTGAGTGGTGCCAGTCACTGGAAGGTATATAAGCAGCACTTCAGGATCCCTTTTGTTCTTCTGGTGGTTTTTGTTCAAAAGGAAATCCCAGTATTGTGCTTATTAACTTTTTAAAATTTTTCACTATCAGGCATCTAAGAGAGAAACATTTCTGTTTTTCACAGTTTTTCAGGAGAATTAAAATGACACAAGTATGGAAATCAGCAGGAAAAAAAAGATGAATGGCCATTTTTAAACATTCAGCTTTGAGATACAGGCTGTTCATAACTAAAAATAAGCAAAAAATTCCAACAGTGTTTATACTGGCCACAAGCAAGCAGAAAAAATTTTATTATAATCTGTGGCAAATAGAAATATGCCAAAGCATGGTGGCTGAGTGGTGCTGCTGAGCTGCTTACTTTTCTCTGGATGAAAGTGTGAGGAAAAGAAATGTTTTCTGTAATTGGAAGTGAGAGACACTAAGCTAGTCCATTTGAATAATAGGGAGGAAAAAAAGAGAAAAAATAGAGAAAAAATGAGGCTACCAGCTGGGTGTGGGTTTTGGGGTTGAATCAGAAAACTGTTAGATGCCTATTTCTACTAGGAAGGGAAATAGCAGAAAATTTATCTCTCCTTTCACCAGATGCAAGAGAGAATGAAGAATGACTCAGGAAATGAGAAGCTGAAAATTTTGGAGTAGTCCAGAATGCAGAAGAGAAAAACAGAAAAATATTTTTTCAGAAATTATTACAACAAAACCCTACAGCAGGATTCCCCCAAGTGTCATAGGTCAATGTTTTTCCAGTGCTTTCATCACTCTGATGCTTGTCAAAGTCCATGTTTGTCAATTAGTTTAATTTGAATAATTCTTACAATCTGATTAGGCAATTGCCAGGTACAGTTCAGCTGAGATATATAAGATATATAGCTTATATAGGTATATAGATATATACATACACACATACATGCACAAATATATAGATGTATATATATTTTGTTGAATAAATTAATAAAAATAATTACTAGACAGAGGATTTTAATATATTGACTTTAAATAGTTCAAATTGTCTTATTGTGACTTTCCAAGTGTAAAAATAGAGGTCTTCATCCATCCCAGTGTGTACACATGGAATAAAACAAGTTTCATTAAAAGGAGTTGACCTAGGACATTAATCCTCATAATTTTAACATTAGAGACTACATAGAAAGCAGTTAGAAAAAAATAGCAGGAAACATTTGTAAAGCTTCATTAACAAACTTAGGCCCATTGTGTTCCTCAGACAGTGATATGATAGTATGAAAAGATTTCTGTGGGATTTTAAAACAAAATGAACACTGGCAAGGATATCAATCTGGACCCATTTTAGTCAATTTACCTCTGCTGGTAGGCTCATAAAAGTTAGAGAACAACCAGAAACTTGCTATTTGTGATAATCAAAAGAGAGACAGCTAACCTGATGCTGTAGGAGTGACTTCCCTTTCCAGAGTCTACCCTTCATGTTAGGATGACTTCAGGCACAGGTTATACAAATCCAGCTGCTGCATTTTACTCTATCCACTCCTGACAGTTAACAGAAGTTATATAGAAGTTTATTTAAATGTAGCCTTTGAAGTTATACCATAGATTGATATGCTAAACAGAAGCAGTTAGAGAACCAATTTTATCTGGCAATTTTTCTGCCCACACCCTTGTAATTGGAACATTTGGGCAAAGTTTGTGCTCTTTGATGGGAGGAAAATGATGCATTTGTTTTGGGATGACAGTTCAATGCTCAGTTATTACATATAAATCTCATCTCAGCAATATTTTGGCTTCTGATATTTTAAGCAAAATTGTCTTGGCGTGAAGTGGATGTTGACCTTACGAGGGATCAAGTCAGCCTTCCTGTTGTTACTTGCAGTGAGCACATATTTTCTCTGTCTCTTCATACTCAGGATTTATCTGACTGCCAATGTAATGAGTAGGAGTTGTTGGGAGTCATGGTTGTGATTTTAAGCCTACAAAAAGTAAAATTTACTTCGAAACCCTTGACCATGTTATTAATTTTTCTCATTGATGTCTAGTATGGGGGACTGGTTATTTGAGAGGTGATAAACTTGCTGGCAATATTCAAACTACATAATTTCATTAGTTAGTGAGAGTTGTAGATACTTAGAAATATAGTTTTCTTCTGCTTAATACATAAATTAAGAGAAGTTATGTTGAAATAAAAGATGGGAAAAGGTATATAGGAGTGATCTGACCTCTAATGCAAGGCCCATGGCTCATTTGGACTCTTGAGGGAGGGGTGGAAGGAAGGCTGCAGCTCTGGGGGAAATTCCTCATTGCAAAATGTTGTAACACACCACAGTACACGTAAAACTACTGGGGCTGAAGTGAATCATAACTTTCTAAACCTGAATGTTCCAGAGAGCAGTGCTAACACTATGGTGTATGCCAGTAACAAGGGATTGGAAAAAAACCACTCATTTCTTCTTCAGAAGGGTAAAATATTTTCCACAGTCTCCTAGATGGCCCTAGTTTAGCTTAGAAGTGTGGTCAAAAGTAGCATCTTTCAGTTCTACTAAAAAACAGCTGGTTTTTTTTTATTCTGCCATTAAGTAGTGATACTAACTTGTGAACATCCACTTGCAGAGACTGCAGAATACAGACTAGCAGCCATAATTTGGACTTCTGATTAATGAGACATATTCTTTGTATCTTCATGATAATTATACTTTGGATAACACAGGCTACTTCCATTTTTTCTGGAGCAGGATTCCAGAACAGAAATCTATTAAAGCATGCCACAGCTCCACATAGTATAAAATTCCCATTTCCTCTCCATGAAAATCAAGAAAGAGTACCTTGAATTGCTGAATACCACATTGTATGAAATTTTCCCTAATTCTTATATCTAAATGTACCTATATGGAATTGATAACTGAATTCAGCAGCACCATTCTCATCACAAGCATTTCTCACTAGAGAAGCTGTGAAAGAAATCCATATGCAAGACAGAAAATACCAGAAATTTCCACAACAATGAGTTTTTCCTAGGGAGTGGGAACTAGCTCAGGGTGCAATAATCCTCCTGAAATCCATAAATCCCAGGTCATTTATTAAAGAATTGTGTCTTCTAGCCTTGCTAGGGAAGGAGGGAAAGCCCTGTGTGGGGTTAAGCAATCTGAGTGAAAGTACAGAAAGCCAGCTAGCACTTACCCCTAATAAAGAAAATCAGTCAGTGATGCAAAAGAATCTTTTAATTTTCTGTGGAAAGACTTTTCATGACCTTTAAATGATTTTTGAAACAAATATTTTACTGAGCATGTCATTACCATAAATGATAAGCAACGTAAAACCTTTGCTTAAAACAAAACTCTGCTGGGAAACACTAGAAAAAGCAATAAAATATCATGTAAAATTGTTTAAAAAACACCGCATTTCAAAAGCACACATAACTTAATTCCAGCAGCTTTCTGTGTTTGCTTTTGGAATCAACAGTTTCCAGTAAGGAGGCTATTTTGGGGGAGAGAAAGCCCTCTCATGAAGTTTCTGGGCAGAGGCAGCTGTTTGCCTCTTTGTCACAAGTCAGAAATGAAGTGTGTGGTGGAGCCCTGCCGTCTCTCTCAAGCTGCATGAATGGGCAAACACCAATGTGGCTTTGGCACCTGTACAGCATGTATCCCTCCTTGTTCCCTCCTTCAAAATACAGACATCTGCAGAAATTCATGGCCTGCTTGTTTTTGAGAGGTACAGGCCAATTAGTGAAGAGTACACAGAATAATGTCATTAGAAGAGAGAATAAAGAACAAAACTACATGAAGAAAGTTGAGACATTTCCCAGCCACTCTTCCCCAGTTATCTCAATGGGTAGAAGAAAGAATGGTTGTATTTTTTTCCTTCATTTGTTTTTTGTTTGTTTGGTTGGTTGGTTGGTTTTTTTCCCTATCTTTCTGTGGCTGTTTGCCATCATGACATTTTTCTTCTGACATCTGCTTCAGTCGAGTGTCTCTTTCCAGTCTCCTCAAGATTTAAAATGCCTTTTTACCCTCTGTGCTGAGTAATCCACTCAATTAACTAGCAAGTCAAGACTGGGTGGTTTGTTCTCTGTTATTATTCTAGCTTTTGCATTTCTAACTCCTTTGAGCTTATTTACAGCAGGTGTTTTAGCTTTGCCATTTCCCTTAATTTTTCTGCTTACTTTCTTCAAAGGGTTCTTTTCACTTCATTCTATCTTAGGAAGTCAAGCATAATCAACCTACACGGTGAAGTGCAGCCTATTTCATCACAAAGTCTCTTCGGGCAGCACCCTTTTCTTTGTTCCTCAGCCCCAGGGGCTGTGTCTTTGGAGGCCTCCTAAGGGCAATGTTCCAGTGCCTGTCAGGCCTGCGTCACATGAGAGCATTGCTAATGGTTGGCTCTTGTGCCTAACATGTGAAGAGCTACAGAATTTGGTGTGCAAATTCCACAGGTAAACTGTGCCTACACCACAGAGGTACTGTGGTGCATATTATAAAAACAACCACACCATCCTGAGTTTTCCACAGAAAAGTTTATTTTACTCCAGTTTCTCCTGAGACCCATTTTCTTCTGCATTTGCTGATACCTGTCACAAGACTGACTTCACTTTGCTTTTTTTCCTAACATGCCTCCCCTTAAGCCTTCAGCTTTCCTGGTTCTTAACTCTCCTGCTGACAGCCATCACTCCTGCTCCTTGTCAGGATTATACTTATTACCTGCCTGTCAACATGGGAAAGTGCTTGAGCCTTAGCAAGTTGGGAGTTTTTCCATCACATATCAATCAAGGAACTTATGTTTACTGGAAAATGTCAATGGCAAGAGTGCTGAGCTAAAGACAGGGGTCTGTGAATTACTTAAATTTAAGAACTGTTTTTCTAAAAAATAGCCTTTTTCAACCACTTCTCCCCATGGGGAAAAAGAAATCCATACTTTGCTGTTTGCTTTGCTTTACAAAATAGAAATAATGTGTAAATATATTTTTGGTATGTTACAACACAATTCAGAATTTGTCTGAAGAAGCAGAGGGACTGGCAAGCTGTGCATTGAGACTCTTGTCTTGAATCACTGGCATTGACAAGAGGAAGAGTTCATGTTACATACGCAAATGCACTGCAAGTGTGTGCTTCTTGCTAGCCTGACACTCCCTGGGAAAACCATCAGGGAAAAAATAATGCAGATTGAAAAGAAGGAAGCATAGAGGTAATGCCAAATGAATAGGGGACAAACTAGGACAGTGTTGTGAACACAGATTATTTCACTGGTACTTGCCGGATTTGCTCCCTCAATTTTTCTAAAGCCATTGAAAGAGTGCATTCAACAAGTGTATCTCCAGACAATCAGTTCAGCAGGCTTAGATATTCATTGGTTTTTCTTGTGGAAACTGCAGTGTTAGTTGTTGACAAATCTGTGTGCCTCTTCTTCTAAAAATAAGAACAGTTACAATAGGATCTACGGACACTGATGTTAGCTCTTGTGCCTAACTTTTGGCATGGGAAACACTACAAAACTTGGTGTGAAATTTTCACAGCTAAACTGTGCCTATACCACAGTATGAGTTCAACTTCCAGCAGGGCCTTATGACTTTCATTTGATTTTTCCTTGGTGGATCTTCTAGCAAAATTCACGTTGTCTCAGTCTAGTCTAATGAACTTGTATCTGCATCATTCACTGCCACAAGAACTGCCTATGAACTGAATTTAAATTACTGACCTCTTATGCTAATATTTGCTTTGACCTATATGTTACATTACTGCTCATTTTAGTTCCTGTGTTACATAGGCAATCCCTCAGGCAGAAGATTTAGGACTGGATGAGATGTGGGATTTAACCATGTGTTTTAAAATTATGAGTTCTCCTGGTGTGACGGGACAAATCATCCTTCTTAATTCATACTTGTGTATTTCTGAAAAGAAAGGAAGATTTTTATCTTTGGAGTGGGCATCTAAGAGATGGTAACAATTTGAGCATAGATAATGTGGATTACAACAACATTTTGGGTTACCTAGGACAATCCTACAGCACCCTGTGTTTTAGGAAAGAACATAAGGGTCTCACAGGAGAGAAGACTTGCTAGTACCTTTCTAGAACTGCCTATATTTATATGGCATGTAAATATATATAGCCTATGTATAATATACATGGACACAGGAACACGTGTAAAAAGATAAAGAAAACAAATGAAGGTGTTTCTGGTTAATGATTTAAAGGTCAAATCCAAACTTGATGGATACTTTTTCTTAAACAATAATTTTTATGTTCTTTTTAAAGACAAAGTGTAGAAATACTTCACAAAACAGTGGCTGCTATGTAGTCTCTATTCAGTTGTAAATACTTGCTGCTGTTTCTCAGTTCTATGTACTATTTCATGTTACAGCCTTTCTATGAAATAGATTTCACATTTTGAAAGGCATTCATTCCAGAATAAAATAAAATAAAGAACTAATGGAATTGAGGCTTAGGGATTTGTAGCTTATATTTTGGGCACATTTTGTTTGGTAGGTACTTTTGTTTAATGGTTGTTTTCATCTGGTTGACACTGTAACTTTGACCAATCTCAAATATTTGATAGGTGAAGCTAGCAAAGAAAAAAATCCCCCTAAGTGTTTAAAGAAGGGCATTATCAAATTGAAAGGAAAAATCCTTCATGATGCTTGTAAGAAATAATCTGATGTTTAAGTTACCAGTATTGCTCAAAGCAGAGAAAGAAGCGATATAAAAATGTCCAGAACAATACGGAGATACATATCTTCTTAAAGGAAGAACACTAGTGCAGCGGCGTGTATTTGGCCTTCTAGAGCAGAGAAGGTCAGAGTCCGGCTAGCTGAGGTTAAGGCCGACACCTCGCTGCAATCCTGCCAGCGCCCTCGGCGTCGCAAGGCCTCGGGCTGTGCTGGCTGCGGACTGGATCGCTGCTAAACGACGAGAAGGAAGGAGCTGGACACTCGCCGGGGGCTAATCAGGTTTATTGGAAATCCCACGATGTCCCAGCGAATGACCCAGAACAAAGGGTGCTTAAGGCTTATAAAGGGAAGGAGAGGACCCCGGGAGGGATTTACAAAAGACCAATAGGGGGAGAAGAGGGGATGAACTTAACACAAATGACATAGTGGAGAGCCCAATAGGTACCAGGTATGGGAGGGGCCCCGGGACCACAGCCAACCACAACCCCCAAAGAGGAGAAGCTTCTGGAACACTAGGTGGAGTGGGGGGTGATTGACTTGGCCCAGGGAGGAGAAAAAGCATACATATTAGGGAAAATGGGGAGGAGGAATTATATAACCTAACAGATTGACAATAGAACTGGCAGGGCTGTGGCGGGAAAACTGAGGACGGCAGAACCATTTTACACAAAATGGGGGGGAGCAGATACATAAAATGGGGGAGGAATTAAATGAACTTAATGAACACACTACAACACACGAGGAACACCAAAACTAATTAATATGCCTTTATTAGCACTTTTTTTTTTTCTGGTATATCACTAGTGGATAAGTATGACACTTGCATTTATTAGCTGAGCATATTCTGTTTAGAAAATTTGCAAAATATTTGCCAGATTAAGCCTAGCAAGCACAAAAAAAGTTAATTCTGAGCTGGTTCTGAGTCAAAAATATATGCTTTAAAAATTATTTACAGAGACAATTGCAATTCCTTTCACTGAAAATAATGAGACTTTTTGAGAAAAAGATGAAAAAATAGTTGTAGTCATATCTCTTAACATTTATCCTCCAACAAGCGTATCAGAATAGGTTACTTTCCTTCCAAATCCTTACCTAAATCCTTCTGCAAATAGGTTAGAGCAACAGCTCCATTTTTTTCTCTTAGTATTATATTTTGTTTATTAAGTATTTCCTGCTTCAAAAATTTTGCCTAATTTTCTTTGGTGCAGGCAATTTCTGGAAGGTATGTTTGTTACCTTCCTTATCTAAGACAGATTTCAATAACCTTGTTAAAATACTGTGTTGGAAGCACATTAATAATTTCTCATTTTTAGGAGATAGTCTCTTAATCATTTTCTTTTCTTTTTAAAAGAAAACTGACCTCATTTTTAAAATCATTTGGGAAAAAAAGCTAATCTTTTTCATCCCTTTTCTCCTGTTAATTTTTATCTGTTTTGGTTTTCTTTTTTGGCTTCATACTTTATCCCTGTCATCCTACAGGGAAAGTAAAAATTGTAGAAACTTTGAATAAAACAAACTTATAGAATTTCCATTTTCCCTAGACCTTTTCTGTGGAATTTGTAGTAGGGAAGAATGATCCAGTATTTTCACCAGCTGCCTTTGTTGGCTGTGGGGAAGGGAAGATCACATCTGGAGGAGCACAGTGATTTTGAATCTCTAAATCTCAAACACCATGGAAAGTTTTTCACTCTGTGAGGTTAAACATGCTTAAAGGGCAAAACTCTCAGCTGCTGGCAGCAATCCCTGCTCTGCAGAGATTTGTAATGAAACAACTAACCATTATCTGCTTTCTATGCATCCAACTATTCATATTTTCTACAAGTGGCTCATAATCATTTTATCATAAATTTCTTGAGTTAGAGGTCAAGAAAGACTGACCAGGTTCGATTTTTGGCTTTGGGGCTATTCCAGTAGCTTTCATCTTATGGTTCATATTTTGAAACTAATTTGCAAGTAGCTTTCACAAAGAAGATATATCACAGGCATTTTTCTTGGCTGTACTGAGATAATATCAAAATGCAAAGCAATAAACCTGGGTTTTATGCTGTCTAGATACATTATGTTTATAATTATTATGACTTATTCATGGCCAATTAGGATTTTAATATGAACACATAGCATCTCCCCACACTGGATTTGGAATAGAAAGCCAAGTACTGGTCTAGACTTAGAAATTTTACTGGCTCACTTCAGTCTGTTAAGTGATATATTTTGCTGATGGAGCTATGCTGGAAGGAGGCCTAGGAGTTCTACCAGGAAAAGGTCCTTTTGCCAGTATAGCTTTTATCCTTTTTTAAAGAAAAAGTAAAACCTATGGGGAAAAAAAATTTTTGATTTTTAAGGTTTTGGCTGCTATTTCTGCACTAATAGAGTTTGTTTCCACTCCCTGGGGCATCACAGTCCTGTGTGCTGCTGGAGGCAGACAGTAGACTTGTCTGTAATCTTTTCTAAGCTTATTCCCATAAATTATAGCGCCCGTTGTCACACCTGTTTTAAAAGCCACCTGGGGATGATGACTCTCCAATAACCTGGTAATTGTATATGAAACGGTTTTACTACAAGGAAAAAGAAGTTTACAATATTCATGCAAGCCCTCCAGAAGTGTTTTACTTAGTTGCAGCTGAGTAGACTGTTCCTAGCTTTTTGCTGAGATGTTACACAGGAGCAACCAAGCAATTCAGTCTCACTAAACCTCACTTCTGTTTTGCTGCTAAACCCTGTCAACCCCTCCCACCCACTCACTCCAGTTTTAATTTGATGCAATTAGAGCCGATTTTACCACTGCTTTAAAGTGTCTAGACAATCCCATGCTCATATAAACACTCGAACGCTTCACACCTCTGCCTGTATTGTCTTACCTTTGTTCAAGTTTTGGCAGACAAATGTTACCCCAGAGCTTTGCTGGGTCAGATTTCATCATTTTGTCTGGTTAGGGCCTAAGCCAAGCAATCTGTACCCCTCATAGCAGCTGTTATCCTGCTCGGGTCAAGGAAGGTATGATTTCCTATTTTCCTTAAGCTAAAAAATGTGTGTTGGATCAAGGCTGGTGAGACAGGTGAGCACAGGGTCTGCACAAGGGTCTGCAGGACTCTTAGAGCTGCAGCCTTAGATCAGTATTGCCTTAATTGTCTGATAAAGACCATGCACTTGATTACTTTTTGCATGAATCAAACTAGCATATTATGCATAAGGTAACTAATAAATAAGAGCTCCCTAAAAAACAATAAATTGGTATTTCCTACTTTAATTCAATTTCAATTTTGAACAGAATTCATCCCTTATTTCTTATTCTTGTCAATGTTTGTTTTCTTTGCAGGGAGGGAAGGGGAGGTTTAGATAGTTGAAGGCAGTGATGCCATTTCTGAAAATAAGGATAGATGACTGCTTTCTGAAAGATGGCCAACAATAACTAGATCAGAGACAGTTCACCCTCTTCTTCTTGAAAGTGATTTATGAGACAGTATTTAGTGAGGTCAGACGGCCCTGAAGAAGAGCAAACCCACAGAGAAGCAAAATAAGCAGAAACAATAGAAAAATATTAGGAAATATTTAAGACTGAGAAACTAAAAGCCATGGTTGAAGAATGGAGCCTTCAGTAAAATATTGTTGACTAATTCAGCTCTTTTCTTTCTTATATACCACTTCATAATTTCAGTTTCATTTGCCCAGTATCCAATGGGTACCAAATACTATGTACCAAAAATGCTATACCAAATACTTCATTCAGAACTGCACCAGTATAGTTGTAGTTTCCCATATTTGAGCCCAAAATGGTACATAAATTTTTTGTGTTATTTATAATTATAGTAAAAAATTATATTATTTTTAAAATATAAAAATATATCTCTTGTTTCTGTTTTGATTTCACATATGTAATTTCCATGGTTTTAATTTTTTAGTTTTCCCAGTTTGTGTTTGGAATTTTCATGATAAAATAATGATTTTTGTTTTCCTTTAAATAATTGTTTGCTGCTTCTAACATTACAAAAAATGTAAAATCATATAAAACATAGGCCAAGATTATGTTTTTCCTTCAAATATTTCTAAAATGGAAAGCATACTCTTCAATCCACCTTTGAACTTGTACTTCTCTTTGAAGACTCTCTCTCAAGCATATACTGCAAGAAAAAATGAATACCCTCCACAAAGACATCCATAATGAAAAAAAACCCAAACAAAATGGCTCTATTATGTCATCTGTAAATTCTGAGTCAGCTCAAATTTCATTCTACCAGTTTGTGAAAGGAGACAACTTTTTGCCAGTTGCCACTGACTCAGCTGCTAGACTTCTGAAGCACAAAGCTGACTTGAAGTAAGATACAGGTAGTAAAATGTTTTCTAAAGCTATTGTGATAAAAAAAGGTTATTTTTTAGAAAAGATGAGTTTTCATTTCTTTTTGTCTCAGATTAAATGTTTTCCTTTTTTTCATGATATTCTCTAGTGGATCTAATTGTTTTTACTTTTACAGTATGGACTAATTAAGAAAAATAACCAGCCTTCCCTGAGAAACCCCAGGTCCTTCCCTAGTTTTCAATATATTCTATTATGAAAACTTCCCAGGTCTGAAACTGTCTCCTTCCTTTCATTAGCATTTTTCAAAACAGGGGGGAGTTTCAAACTTGCTGTCCTAACTGTATTTACAATTTGATTCATATTCTGCTGTCTTGTTTCCTGTTATTTGACTTCTTATTGAAATTTTTATTTGTCATCCTACTGACTAAAGGATTTGATTTTTTTGAGTTCACTGCTATTTTATATATATATATATATATATATATATATATATGTATGTATATGTATATACATGTATTTCCTTTTTTTAAAATAAGGTTTACTAAATCAAAGCAAAGAGAGTTCTGATCTAAATTGTCTGGGACCTCATATAGTTTTTTGGTCATTCGTTTTCTATTCATACTACAGCATGTGCCAGCTTTAGTCACACTGGTGTCCTACAGATCAGCCCACTGGGATAACCATTCTGGTTTGCTCCCAACATCTGGCTAGCAGCAGAGGCAGAGAGATAATACCATATTAAAGGGATGTCTGTGCTGCTCAGCAAAATAGTGTATAGCTGTAATGGAAATGACTCCTTGGTCAGAGGCCATATGGCCATGTCCCCCTGGCAGCCTGCCCGACTTGCAGAGCTGTGCTGGGAGGCAGAGAGCACAGATGACACAGGCAGTGGTTGGTGCAGTCCCAGCCTCTGAGATGTGGAGGGGGAAGTCTGCTCAGAACATGATGACCTGTCCCAGGAAGAAAAACTGGCATGTGCCTGATTTGTAGTGACAGAAATGCAGTGAACCTCAGTAATGGGGCTGAAAAATTCTACTCTCCATAGCGTTCACAGAGGAAGCTGCAGGGACTGACTCCACAGCCCATGCCTGGCAAAGGCAGCCTAGACTCTGACAGTGAGCAGGAACTTGGGCTGCTGCTGTGACCAGGTTAGTAGATGTTCAGCTGTCCTATATCAGCATATGCTGCACCACACTGCTGATGAAAGGGCTGAACAGCCTTTAGTGACCCCAAGGTCATAAGACTAAAGCTACCTCATTATTGGCATGTCTGCTGTGTGGATCTGCCATCAGTACACACTCAGTCTTCTTGCAAACCTCCAACATTTTCATCTTCCTACTCTGACAAAGGTTTTATAAAAATGAAAGAACACCAACAAAAAATCAGAAGGGAAACTGCAGAGCGATCCTGAAAACACAGTTGCCCCCTTCTCTAAAGCTGACTGCAGCAACACTGTTCAGGCACAAAGTGGTCCTGATAGGAAATGCACTGTGAATTTTGTTTGCATACATTACTTGTCCTATATTGAGATCATTCTTTTACTGCAGTGGTATGGTGGTGTCCCACAACAATATTGTGGGTGTCAGATGAGCATTGTCACCTTCGTGAGGTCCTGCAAATCAGCCTACCAATGTAATAGCCCAGAATTACTAATTACAGCTGGACAGATGATGTATATATAATGATACTTTAATTTTTTCTCTCTGCCTTTCGTTAATGTAGTTCATATATTCTAAGCCTCTTCATTGACCAATGTTTTTCTCATGCTGTTGATATTTTTTTTGTCTTAATTATTGGTGTCATCTTGGCAATGCTAATTTACCTAGGCTCATAGACCTTTCATCTCCAATATACCAATTTTCTAGGACTTGTTTTCTTCTTTTTATTGTAAGGTTTGATAAAGTCTGTCTGAGGCAAATTAAAATTTTGCAAAGGCTGACCTACTAAATCAAATGCTAGTGATGTCATTCTTGATTTTTGTGGATAAATCACTTTAAAGTATTTTTTATGTTTATAGACACAGCAAATTGAGATAATTTTTACTTTAGGAGATTATCCTTCCATTAGTCAGTAAGTGAATGAAACTTAATTTCAGATGGAAATTAATTTTAGCTGTAGTGATTACAGATTTACATCATCTAACTATCTGATAAAAAACATGTAAAAGACAGGATTTTTCTCATGGAAAAACGAATTTCCTTCAGAATTTCTTTCTAAAGACTCTCGTTGTCAATAGATAGACTTACCAATAGACTGGTAAGTGGCAGGCCAGTACATCTGCATAATAGAAATCAAGCTGAGAAATTTAAAACAAGTGTGAAAGACCCAAGATTTGCATAAAGACTGGAGTTTAGACATAGCCTTGCTTATACCTAATACCACACAGAACATTATGGTTGTTTGAAATAGCCTGCTTCCTTTCTACTGTGCTCACCTCCATGTTGCATTACACAAGAAGCAGTTGCAAATATTCTCTATGTCCTTTAAAAAGTTATTCAAGAGAGAATCCCAGCATCATGGGAGGCATATTTTGTAAAAGCCACAGCTGTTAGTCAGCACCAGAGGATGTGCTGACCAGGCTGGCCCTGCCCAATCACAACTTCTACATACTGCAGAAGGGAGTAAAGATCCCACGGTGCACAGAAAAAACATGCTGGGGAAAACAGTCTGGGTTATTCCTCTCTCAGGCAAAAGCAAAACAATTGGAGAGATTGGTTTTGCTCAAGAACCTGGGTGCATTTGGTGGTGGGTAATGTGGGAAGATTGGAAATACAGTGAATGCCTCAAGGAGCTTTTATTTTGGATTAAAGTAGCCACTTAATTAAAGTCAACTCAATGGACGTTTTTGGGAATGGCCCACAGACTAAGAGAATCATATATGTGTATGTATATATATATATATATATAAAAAGACAGGGGAAGAGATGGATTTAACTGGAATGTATTGGAAAATGTAGGACCTGGGCATGACAAGTTGGGTACTTGCCAACTGGGGTTAAACTATGAAACATGGTGTAGATTGGTTCTTTTTTTTCCTTTTCCTTTTTTTTCTTCTCCCCCCCCCCTTCCCCCGCCCCATTTTATTTTCTTTTGCAGTGCATATGAAAAAAAATGGAGAAAGGATTGTCTCTCCAGCCCATATTTCTTTTAGGTAAATCCCAAGAGACAAAAGGAGAATCAACAGGAAATCAGGCCTCATTAGTTCTGCTCTTCATGGAATTGTCTGGGGTTTAATCACATTTATTTGAGGAGAAGCAATGGAAATAATTTGAGGAGGTCCTCAACCTTCATCTGTTTCCAAGAAAATCATGTTGGGACACAACCATAGTGTTGAAGCTTCGGGTTGCATTGTAAGTATTTCAGGGAGTTCTGAGTATGTGAAAACAGGATGTTATGAACTTTCATGATTTGCATATTCCACTGGAAGAGCTATAATAGTAATAAAAATAATAATTCTTCTTAGCCTAAAAACTTTGAAGCTGAGCAAAACACTGAATGTTCATTGTGAAATGCACAGCTGATTGTAGTTAAATAATACTATCACATGATCGTTTAAATTACATAAAATAAGACTTCAATTATTATCAAGGCATTTTACTACAATTAAATAGCATTAAAATGAATAGCACTTTACAACAAAGAAGGTTTTCTAGAGCTGGTCTCTAGAGAATAATCACATCAGGATGGAAATTACAAGAAGAAGAACACATGCGTGTGTGTGTGTGTGTGTGTGTGTGTGAGTGAGATTAGGAATGAAAGTTAGCATATTGAGAATTTCTATCCACTATCTTGCATTAACATTTGAATTGTATTTCTTTCCTGTTGTGCAGGAGTCATGGGATTAACTTGCTGCTTTTCTGCTTTTATATCCCCAAAGAGAAATGCAACAGGTTTGGGGTTTTTTGATAGGTTGTTTTGGGGGGTTTTAATAATAAAAGAAATATAAGGGTGAATCTGAAGATTAAATTAACAAAACTCCCAGTAAGAAATTGAAATTAATTACTAGAAAAGAGCTGAATCGTGAAAATATTAACTACTGTGAACCAGCTGAGATGAAACTGAGAGAATTTGATTTAATATATATGTAAAATAAACAAACATGTCATAAGAATATGTGCATGAATGTAGTATTTTTGAAAGTACAGACAGTTATTAGTACTGGCTGAAGTCCAGAAAAATGCAGCTACACACTGTTCAAAAACTTCGCACAGGTGTGCCTGTATTTTGGTCCATACCAGCTTAGCAACTGCAGCTTTCTTATAAGCTCAAAGTGCCAATCAAGCCCAGGTGGACCTTCACTGAAATGTGAACAGTTGAGGTCAAATATTGATTTTCAGTTGTGATCCAAGCAAAGATCTGGTGAACAGAAACTTTTCAGTACTACTTTAACTAACAATAGATCACAAACAAGACCTCAGGGTTACATGAGAGGAACCACTCAGCGCTAATTTTCTAGAACTTCAATTTAAGAAGGGAAAAAATAACTATGATGTAAGTTTCAAGCCTTTAAAAAACAAAAACAAAAAACCCCAGTATATTTGGTCAATAGCCATTTGCTTTTGCTGGAGCTTACCCACAGTGTTTGAAAAGTCTCAGCACTCTTCTGGATTTTGGGGCTCTCACAGGTGAAAAGGATATTGTGTGATGTTTCAGAAAAGGATTGCATGTAGTGGAATGTTTCTTCAAAGAAATCCATATTACTGAAGTTGTGTAACTTTTCTTCTGTGCAATTGCTTCTCAAATCACAGATGATTTTAGAAGAATTGCTGAATATGCCGTGTTCAGTATGTGATGGTCATATCCAGGACTCCTCCAAGTCTGCTCCTTGCCATTCACTGTAATTTGAGCTTAAAGTATAAATTCAGACAGACAATTACACACTTTTTGCCAATCATTCACAGTGCTTCACTGAAACAATAGATTTTCTATTTGACTAATTAAAAAAAATCATTAGCATCCTGGGTTTTTATTCAGGTCTAGGGAATTGAAAAGACCCTCAAAGTCAGTTCCATCATAACTAGTTTTCATTTTTTACGTCTTTATTGAAGAGGACTAAATCCGAGACAGTCACCTAGAAGTGAACATTTGTAGGGTGATTAATCTGCCATATTTTTTACATCATCCATAGGATGAGATAAATTAAGCTCTTAGTCTTCAGTCAGATGAATTCCATTCCCAAGCAGGACACTGGCTGGGTTGGGATCATATCTGTCTAGGAAAAGCAACTAGTAGATCCTGAATATGACCTGGGTCCTGAATTTCCTGAGATCTCCTGGACTTTGAACCAGGGTACCTGTGTCTGTGAGCTTCAGTGACTGATTCCTTCCTCCCCATCTCTCCTCCCCAAAATGTAAACACCCACATTCTTTTGGCTCACTCCTCTTTGCTGAAAGCATGGCTTGTGAGCAGGATCCTACAATCACAAAAACAGTCACAGACCTCTCCAAGGAAGATGAAGATTGAAGCAAAATTTTGTCCTAAGTCAAATCTGGGCCCCAGCTGGCATCTTGCATGAGGCTGGAGGGTATGTCAGGAGCCCCTTGGCAAAGCTGAGCTACTGGTTCAGATAAAAATGTAGGATTAATAAGTGCAAAGGGAGTCTCTAAATGGGATCTATCAGACACCACTGAAGAGGGCATCTCAGCTGCAGTTGCAGTCATGTAGACTAAGCAGAAGCAGTGAGAGCAACACTGGGAAAGCCCCAACCACTTTACACTTTTTCTACACAGTGTCTGTGTGGTATTTCATCTTTATTTTGTTGAGTTTACATTTATTTATTTTCCCTGCTGCAATTGCTGGTAACAGGTGAAGGTCACTTTTTTTTTATTATTATATGGGAAACACTATCAGTGCTGCTGGGTTTTGAAAATTAAGTGTCAAACCCAAAATATATAGTGAGCTAGAATACTTAGAATACTGGCTTCTCTCATACCAATGGCTTTCTATGCAAAGATACGGACACCGGTTGGTAGAATAATTTACTGTTTCACAAACACTTGTACAGAGTGTTTCATGCTTGATGAAAAATTACACCCATGTACTGAAATGAAAATGAACACTGAAAGCTTTCCAGTGGACATGCAATCAAACAGCAGGTAGCAGAGCAAAAAATACTGTCCTTGCAAAGTAAATTCAATTCAGATTCAATTAATGTTTCCTCCTGAATTAAAAATATTTAAAGGTGTAAATGTTTCTTTGCAGGTCTGAAAGCTGGTACTTGCCATTGCTGACATTCACAGCATTGTATTAAAATTATGGGTTTTTGTCTGGATGGATGGTTTGCCATCCATTGTTAGCAGAATATATATATATTCTTTTAAATTATGGTCCAGGAGAACTTTTGCTTCAAACAAGGGATCTATTGCAACTGGAACAGGAAATCCTACTCTATTATCTTCAGTCTCCTGCAGATTTTTGAAATACTAGAAACCTGACCCCAACATGGAACAGACCTTCCTAGGCTCTGCATGGGGAATGAAGCTGGAAGGAAGTTTCCATGACTCTTAAAATTCCTACAGTGTCCAGCTGAACAAAGAGAAAAAGAAACTACACATACAATTATTTTCTAACTAATGTTGATACTGGAACCTATATTACAAAATATAAGTTTTGCTTTAAGTTATAGTGACAGTACATTGGACACCATGCTAACATGTTGTATACCTCAGCGTGGACTAGGCTGAGGTACCTGCAATAGTCTATATTCAGCTAATTAGATTGAAGCCTGAAAGGAGGCTGTAAAATTAGATTTGCTACAGCAAACTAGGTGTTATAAAATAACAACTTACACGTGCAACACTCTGTGCTTCCCATATCACACTCTGACAATGAAATTTGGATATTGCTGACATATCTGTCAAATAGAGAAGCTCCAACTAGACGAGCTTTACTTCCCCTTCCCACTCAGAGTGACACATAGTGATGCCAGCAGACATCCAGTCACATGTGATGTGACCTGGTTAGAAGGGGAGAATTATCAAACACCTGCTGAATTGCCAACAGACAAAATGCCTGCCGGCCTAGGAGCTGAGAGCCTGGGAATTAGACCCATGAACCAGAAGCATCCCTGAGTATTGTGGGTGCATCTTTGAAGTGCATCTGGGCATCTGGAGACTGACATTGTGAGAGACACCATCAATAAGTGAGAAAACAATAAACTGTAATTGCAACTTATCATCCAAAAGATGAAAAATAGTCTGGAAAAAAGGAAAATCATCCTAAGAATTTAGGATTTCATAAATGCCATGAGCAGTTCTAACTGCAAGTAAAGAGAAGAAGCCTGGGAAATTAAAAATTGTTCTGAAGGAACAGAAAGCATCGTTCTTTGACTCTTG
This sequence comes from Ammospiza caudacuta, assembly GCF_027887145.1. Lineage (NCBI taxonomy): Eukaryota > Metazoa > Chordata > Aves > Passeriformes > Passerellidae > Ammospiza > Ammospiza caudacuta. The sequence goes on from NC_080594.1 coordinate 97,690,406, forward strand.
TGAAAAGCAAAAATCAACAGCACCTACTGGCTAATCAAAAGGGTGGTGTTCCACATTCCCTTACATTTCTATCATATATAAATGACTCAATTTTTATTTAAAATGGAGCTTCTCTCATTGAGAACTTCCTATGCTGCATGTACTTTCCCAAACTCTCCAGATGAACTTCCTGTGAGATCTTGGTCCCTCACCAGGGACAGTTCTGTCTGACCCTAGACTTCAGGTCATGGATCATCTTTGCAATGAGCCTTTGTCTGTTACTCTGTTGGATGCCCCTGACTCAATTCTGGGATCATTTCAGTCTGTCCTCCCATTTCTGGGATGGTTTGACCTTCCCCTCTGGGATGAGTTTGATCTTCCCTCTAGGATTGTTTGGCCCTTTTTGAAATCTGTCTAGTGCTCTTGAAACCAATATTATTATGAACATGCATATATATGCATACACATTATTTATCACAAATATATCTGTGGTTGTATTATCAATGTTTCCTTCACTCATGATAAGACGCCCCTTAAGGTAGGACATAAACTTTATTTCACAGTGAAATGTTAATTAATGCTATTACTATTACAACACAATAGAATATTAATTACAAAATACTCAATTTTAGACTACAATTAAAAAGTTTAATAGGAGAACTGAAGATTAAATGGTGGCATTTTCTTACTACTTACTCAAGTCCCTTTTCTAATTGTCAAGACTAGTGAATCTTAAAGCCAGCAAAGAGAATATTATTTGCATCATTTATCAGCTAATCCCTCTGAAAAAAATGCTACCCTGTAATACATGATGCTTAATTACTTCTATCCGTTAGACCACATACTCTAACTTTTGGCTAACTCCTATCAGACCAGACGAGGAAAAGCATGAGATCAACAGGGATTTCTAGTAGGGAAATTTTCAATTTTTAAAAATTTTATTTATTCAGAATATTGAAACCATTTCTTTCCCAAAAGGTGAGAATTTAATGCTATTTACATATCTTAGCTACCAAATTAAAAAGGATTCAGACAGCTAAGCATTTTCTGCAGTCTGATTATTCCCTTCAATTGTAAGGTTAATTTATTTTTTCTATTTCTCTTCCATACAAACACTAGTTAATTATTATTTTGGAGACACAGGAAGTCAAGATCAAGCAAATTGCACCTAAAAATATGAAACAAGTCATTCTGGCAGCTTTTTAGCAATTCTAATGTAATTGAATGTTTGTTCTCTTATTCAGAGCAGATTACACAACATCATGTGTAATAAATAGTTATAAATTGCCTTTAAATCTAAGAAAAGTTGGAGAGTGTCATTGTTTTCCAGCTTGTAATAAAATATTAATTTTGGTTCATTTACAGTTGTTTAAGGGAAAAAAAAAATTACTACAGTCTTAAGGACACATTCCTCACTTTCCCCACACTTGGCACAAATGTTGCTGACATTTTAGCAATAATGAGTGTTTGGCAACATATCTTCAGAAGGATCAAACAATATCTTACAACCAGAGAAGTTCTCCTGACAGATGTCCAACTGAAAGCTTTGTCCTGGCTAACAACATAAGCATTTATTGTCCAGTTAAATCTAGGCTAATCTACTTAAATCTAAATATTTAAAATGAGAATTTTTGGAGGTCAGTTGGGATTTTAAGTGATGAATGCTTCTCTGCAGTGCTATGTTTTGCAAGAAATCTCTCCCCAGGTCTTCATATTGTTTCTGCTGTTTGAAAGAAATATTTATTTTGGAAATGGAAGGCAATTTCCTAAGTCTTCATGTCACTTTTCACTCCTCAGCTGAATGAACAGATAGATTCTGCTGTACAACTTGCTCTGTCATCAATCATACAAATCACAGAATATATACCACATAGGTTAAAAATGCAATATAACTCTTTCTCAAATAGAGTCCTAGTACCATTTGTGTTGAGGAGAAAAAGTGCTATAATGAAGAGTTTCCTGCAGTTCTTACTTACATAAATAATTAAAAACCTCACAAACATCTACTTTCTGAATTAGAATAGGTGTTGTTAATTTTAAATATTCTAAAAAAGAAGAATATAGGAAAAACCTCATCAGAATTTGTTTGAAGACATCTGGTGTGCCAGGGGCCAGGTTGCAGTGTCGGTTTCTCAGCTGTTTAGGTGACCTGGAAAGGCCCGGGGTGGCCTTGGGCAGCCCGCGCTTCAAAGGACGAGAAGAGGCTCCAGATCTTTTCTCGGTCTCGGTGTTTATTAATTGTTTATCTAAAAGGTTTTCTCTTGGCCCGACAGAGGTCTGCACAGCAGCCAGCCATGAGCACACTGAGAGCCCCTGGGGCGGTCACCTATCTTTATACTCAAAGTTACGTATACAATATTTATCAATTTTCCCCAATGCCTTTTACCCTTATTAACCAGTGCACTTTTAGTAATAACCAATCCCAAAGTGCCAACATCACCACAGAAGATGGAGGCCAAGAAGAAGAAGAAGAAGAACAGGACACGCCCCAATTCTTCCATCTTACTTCTTTAGACCCCCCTGTACAGAAATCCTAAACCCTGTGTCTTACACTCTAATTAACTTATCCCTTCACCATTTACCCCAGTGAAATCCTCCCATCCTCATACAGGCGTCGTCTCCTGTGTAGGATCAAAGTCCAGCCACCAGACACTTCTGGCAACATTCCAGGACTCCTGAGCCCCCCAAGGGTGGTCTCGGTCCCTCTGCACCTCAGTCCTGAGGTGCTGAGATCCCACATTGCAGGAACCAAATTTTATGTTAGGGACACTGAAAGCCCTGAGATAACCCTTTTTGGCCTTTTAGTACTATCCATGAGATCCAGCAGACCCAGAACGTTGCGGTAGCTAACTGCAGGACCTGGAAGGAATTCAGGCACAGAACAGATGCAGATGAAGTATTTAGACATTTACATAGAAACTAATCACCAATCTCTTTGTCCCAGTGAATATTTAAACATTTTTTGTGAAGTAGAAATGTAGAAGATCATTAAGCAAAGCAGGACTTAACCCAGGATACTTCCACTTTATTGAATCATATAGTCCTTGTATATTTTCAACTGCATACAATACTCTAGATCTGAATACTAATAGCCTAATTCAAGATAGCACTTAATGGATTGATCCCTATCAACAGAGCTGTGGAGAGAAGGAAAAGAAAAGGCAGAGGTGTACTTTCCCCCTCTATGAGTTTGGGCCCTTTTCACAAAGCACTGTTTGGCTGAATGTATTCAGAAAACTTTATTCCAATGTATGGATATTTTTGAGGTGCCTAAATCCACATTTTTAGTGAATAAAATATAATGTAAGTAAGTTCCACCTCAGTATTTAGCCTGTCACTGGAAATATCTGACTCTTCAATATTTTCCTAAATAGATACAAGGAGTATCCAGCAGGGAGGAGAGAAACAAAGAAGGGAATTGGTGAGAAATCAGAAAGAAGATCAAAGTTGGTTTTAGATCTTGTTTTTTGTACAAAAGCTCTCCCATGAATAGGAAATTGAAACCAAGTGATTCAATAGCACTCATTTCAGAGTTTGTTGTGTACACTTATCTAAAACCTTCAGCATTGTGGAGTCATTCTGGGCAACACCACTTCCACTGTTTTCCAGGATTTCATTATAACTGTAGGCATTTGTACAGTGGATTCGAGGATAATGCACTCGGAAATCAAGGAGAAAGATAAAGAAGTACAGTTTTGAGGCCATTGTAATACACAAAGAGATTAAGTATCTTAGTGTTGGTCAAAGTCTGGATTGCATTTTCTCATAACCTGTTGGAAGCTCTGTTTTGTTGTTTTGCTGGAGTCACAGACTTACCACATTACTCAGTATTTCTGCTTATATCAAAGAATCTTTCTGGATCACAAACTCAGACTAGTTGGCACCCAGTGGTTAAAAGGAGCAGGAGTACATATCTTGTCTTACAAGAAAAAACTTATAGAAGCACATGATAGTATTTAAAATGTATAATATGGGCTGAGTAGAACTCCTTGCCATGAGAAATGCCACATCTGAACAAGAGCTGCAATACTTGTTGGCCAAGTTTCATGTCTGCAAGAAATTAAGAAAATATCAAGTTCAGTTTCTCTTGATCAGGGGTCTTTAATGAGCAGAAAATTTGAAATATCAAGAAAAAAATTGTTTTTCATATATACATTTTGCTCTTGTATCTCTATATTATATTCCCAGATTTTTCTGTTAAAAAATGAAAGTAGTCAGTAACAACAAAAAGTAATTTACTGATTCTTTGATTTAAACGGGGCAGATTTCTGAAAAGAAATAAAGATTGCAAGCTAGGTAAAATATTGGGTTTAATTAATCAGGAAGAAAAAATTGAATAGGCCAAACTCAGAGCATATGAGTACCAGAAGCCAGTGCTGTGAGAGCTATTGGAAGGCAGCTGAGCATCATAGGCTGATGAGTAAGGGTAAAGATCTAAATCAATTTCAAATTTATGCAAAAGGTGCCACAAAGGTTAATTTACTACAGAGATGTTACCAGCAATCTGTTCTACCAGTGAGTGAGAAGCATGGAGAGAAACACAGCTGCAGCCAAAGAAGCAGAACAAAATGCAAAGAGATGGGGGGAAACTAGGAAAAGATGAAGAGGAGGAGAAATTATTAGGAGCTCAACAGCTATGGCAGCTCTCAACTCGAAGTCCCTTATACCAAGACTGACACAAGTGCTTATGTCTTGAAGAAGGGTACGCTGTCATTTTGCTCTCATTCAGGCCATTTAATGTGCCTACAGACATTTTACATTCAAATGACTTCATTCATCCTGCCACAAATAGTGCTTGTTTGGGAGTTTATTTATTACCTTGAAAATAAGAAAATTTTTTAAAACATGCTCTCTTAGGTAAACCTCTCTTTAAGGGAGTACTACAGACAAATCCTGCTTGTAATGAATTACATACTTGTGCAAAGGAGTGTTGTCTCTAGGAGTATCCAGTAGACTTTTTAGATATTTTGTTCCTCGTGTATTCCAAGGGATAGAAAACATTTTTCCATGCTGCTCTACCAGAATTCAAAATTGTGATATATAGCAGCTTATCCTGATTAAGATCATCCCTGTTTGTTAGGGGTGTTAGTACCAGAGAGCAATATCAGCAGTTGAAGAACTGTTTGGCCATGGTAAGGAGCAAAGCTAATTTTAAAATCAGGCAGAACACAGAGAGTTTTGGAGAGGAGAGACTGGGTTGCCTAATTGTCTGGATATGAATATGACCTAAGTATCTGATCTTAGCTATTGTCAATGGCAATCTAGAGCTCAGTGAAATTGCCATTTAGTTTCAACTTCATTAAAAAATATCAAGGGTTTTCAGAAACCTGGGGCACTTTAGGCTGCCATCTCACCTCATGACAACATGAACTTGCCCAAGAATCAGGCTGCCTTAACTCATTAATCAATGAGTTAATGTACTCTGCAATGGGCTTCTCAGAGTAGAAAAGAATTTGTTAAGGTTAGAAAAATCTCAGAATTTCCTGAATACTTTTGGAGTCATATGACTCCTACATGTGTGTAGGTATAATGTGTAACTGAATTGCAGACTCATGCTCTGATTTCTCTCTCACATATAATATTGCTTCAGGTGAATAAACCATTTTTTTCAAAACAGAAAAGTAAAAACTTGTGGGCATTGGCCAACATAAAAATAATATTCCTTATTATGCTATTACTTTCCAAAGAAGACACTTCCACATAACTCTAAGCTGTTAAGAAATAGCTGGAAGGGAGACCAGAGGACAGTCACTTCCCACAACATGTATCTCAGCCAAACCAGAGCAATTCTTGTTACTTATTAAGTCACTGTGAGGCATGCTTGGTTGCAAACAAACATTTAAAAGGCAGAAGAGAGAGTTATGCCAGTCCTGAGATATTATCAAGACCTAATGGTGAAATCATTTACTATTAAAAACAAATGTGGTTATAGACTTCACCTGCATTAATAAATGTAACTCCTTTTTTCTTGTACTAAATAAGAAACATGCAACCTTAATATAGTCTGTGTGTTCAGTTACAAACAGTGGCTTATGTCTCAGAGACACAATTCTCATACAAGTTTCTATTTTGCTTATATATTTTGACAGATGTTTGTAATTTATAAGCTATATGCCTTGGATAGCTCTCCAAATTATCGTATTTTTCATGATTCTTTGCTGAGAGCCTAAAACAACAATCTGCATCTTTCTGCCCAGTACTGTGGATCTGGCAGTATGCTTGTCTGTCATTCCCTGATGGAGGAGAATGGAGGGAATGCAGCAGTGTGAGTTCTGTGTCATTCCATGTTGAGACAGTGTCTGCACTTCTCTAGGAGCACACAGGCCCAGACAGAGGTGCTTGCAAACAGCACTGATGTAAAGATTTGCAGTCCTGAAAATCCCTCAGACCCTTAAAGCACAGCAGTCTGCAGGGACTGCTGGTCTTGGCTTTGTGTTTCTCACCCCCCAGAGCTGTGTTTCCTTGGCTACTCAGCAGTTCTTTGGGCTTTGTAGCCCTGAGGTGGGATGACATTTCTCTCCAGCTTTCAGGTACAGACTCTGTTCAACAATGAAATAAATTCAGTGTTGTCTCAAGGGCATTCTTGTAACCATAGCCAGACTATTCCTACCTGGACAGAACACAAAATTGGCAATGTGGCACTGGATTCATCTTTTTAAAGAATGTGTGGCAAGGAGGGCCAGGCTCTGAGTGCAGCCCGTGGCTCTGCTATCCCTCCCAGCCCCCAGGGCACAGGCTGCCCCTGCTCCAGCCAGCACTGCTGAGCCTGGCTGGGGCACCTGGGCTCACACCACTGGCAAAGCCCTGGCACGGAAAGCGAGGGCAGTTTCATTGGGGAAACAGCTCCCATTTTCTTGGGAACTGCACCAGTGACCAGATCCTCAGCCTGGGTCCTTGCCTGAGCTACACCACGGCCGATGCCCAGCCTTGTATCTGCTGTCCTTCTCCTACTGTCCCCGCTGGACTTCACCCCTGGCTGTCTCATCACTCTGCTCTTGCCAGGCGTTTGCAGGGCTCTGGGCTGGGCCTGGTGACAATCTCTGCTCTGAAGATCACTTGAGCACTTGGTGTTAAGCAGTTAATGGACAAGGAAAAAAACCTGGGTACCTCCCAAGAAGGGACTCCTGCCCAGCGTGTGGCTTCCCAGGCCCCGCTGAGGAATGTGCAGAGTGTGGCAGTGGGGACACTGTGAGAGTCTCTCAGTATCTCCTCAGGTCAAGACAGACCTTATATCTGTCCTGTTATACTGAAGAAACTTCTAGAATTAGAGAGAAGACCCATGAGCCCCAGAGAAGACCACAGCTGCAGGAATCTTTGCCTGAGTATTTCCTCCTCACCAGAGGCAGGTGGGAGTGCTGCTTTTGGGTAAATCTCCCTGCAGCATTCAAACTGGTTCAAAACAAAGTGTGAGACTGAACTTTCTACATGTGCTTGTCCTGCACAGAGCCTGTGTATCTGGTAACAGGATTTTCTCTTCCCACTTAGCATCTAGGTATTGCAGTACTTACTACTGCAGTCAGTATCTAAGCCTCATTTTGGTTTCATACCCTTATTTCTGTGTTAATAACATAGTGTTTGAATGAGAACATGGCCACAAATCCTAAATATGACATCTTCATCCTCTCTTATTCTTTACATCAATAATGAATAAAGTAAAGCTGTTGCTGTTTCCCTGCTCAGGGAGCTGCCTGGGGCTGGGGCTTGCTGGTGCCCCAGGCTGCAATTCTGGCTGAGGGTGGGGTGGCCCTGAAAAATATATATCAAAAGTATACTAGAATCAAGATTATAATTAATTCTGTTCAAATCTGAGACAGACAGAACCCTTTGACTCCTACACAGAAACAGTATCCTGTATGTAGAAACAACTGAGAAATTTCTTCATTGTCTGAAATTTCCCTGCACTAGATTGCTGCACTTTTTAGAGTGCAGATGGTTATTGGAGTGGATTGCACTTTATAGCTCAAAATTAGGAGAACCAAAATAATTGTGTGCACTAGGCCATTACATCCCTCTCTTTTCAGTTCCCAGGCTGTGACGGCCCCTGTATAAGGAAATTAATCAAATTTTCAGTGCTGCAGAGAATGCCAATGCAAAGCATAAACGGGGAAATGACCTGTGAGATTACCTAGTCTGCCTCCCTGCTACTGCAACATCATTACTGTGAACATGTTTTATTCATACTGTCTCCAGACTCAGACAATATCCTATATCCTGATTTCCTAGCATTTTAAACAATGGGATTTTTGCCCCTCTGGGGAATAATTTAGCTTAAGTGGCCTTCATTACAATTTTTAAACTATTAAATTAAATTTTATTTTACCCACACTACTATTAAATTGAAAAAGGCCATTTTGCATGAAAAATAATACCTTAAATGAATAAGGTTACTTGGGTTTTATTTCTGAAAATTGGGGAAAATCTCTGAAGAGAAAAAAATGAAGAATTCAACATGAATAAGAACTCAGGGTGTATTTTGTAATCAATCTGGTTCATCAGAAATTCAATAAGTGAGCACAGTGTACCGTTTTTCAGATATGTTTTTTGAGAACTTTTAATAAACTTTTAATTCATTGTTCAGAAATTGCAGCATGCTTTGGTGCTCTGAGAAGTAAAATCTGTATGTTTCCAGAGGTATCTGTGAGATAAACAGAATCTGGATAAACTTTACTCTTGGAATGCATTAGAAGAAAACAAAAATTGAGTTTAAATGTTTACATGGAGTTTTTCTAACATGTCTATTAGAAAAAAATGTTTTTTACTTGTAAGCTTAGCAAATGCAGTATGGTATCACTGAAATGCAATAAAAAACCACAATGCATTTTATAGTCACATTTCAAGCAGAACCACATGTTAAGTATTTACGTGACAGTCTGCGACAGTTCCTGGGCTGGAAGCGTTTATTGGGTACCACTGGCTTGATTCTGCTTTCCTTGCATCTTGTGCAGTCATTTACACCTGTGCAATGATGCATTCCACTTCACATTATGTGCTTTTTTATGAGGTTTTGTCAGCACCAAGGGGTCATAAAGTCAGTCAATATAATCATTGAAGAGTACTTTCAGGCTCTGCATGGTGTGCAATCAACTTAAAGATCTTTTATCACTCCTCTTCATAAGCCTGTAAATACAAACCATAAACCTATAATTACAGAGAAGGATGGTTGACTGCAATATTGAAATATATGAGGCAAGTGAAAACTAGACCCACTGAATGGAACCAAGTCTAGTACAGATCTTCGGATTGCATTTTCCTGCTGCTTCCATGTCCTGAAAGACATCAAGATTCTGTTTGGTTTGGGAAGGATAAAGTGGTAGGAGAGGCTGCAGATAGTCTTTACTCCTAAAGACTGGCTGAACCAAATCACTCCCAAATGGAAGAATTTAATACATAACCTCCATATTAATCCAGTAATGTCTTATCCCTTTAAAGACTCTGGCTCAGTTTTACTTCAAACTCATTCCAGAGTTTTTGTCTGTTTGGCTCTCTTGCCATCTTTAGATAGTCTCTGTATTTCTTTAATGATGTCTTAAGTTAATTTGCAATCTCAGAGGAATAAATTTATACCTTACCTTCAAATCTTTTTGTGCCATCAACATTTCCTGAGAAAAATTTTGTTTTAATTTTTGTGTTTATATGGAAGAGATCAGCAAAGGTACCTGGCAGACAATGTCAGGGACAACAGAAACAAGAAGGATGAACTTGTCTGCAAGGAACAGATGATGGGTCTGGCTTTCACGACTGCACCTTGCTTCTGACCTCCTTAATGCTTCACTAATGACTGATTTAAATTCAAGAATTTCTATTATAGCTGGACTGAGCTTCTCATTTGACTTTGCTAAATGAAACTTTAACATTAAAACATACCAAGGGAGTATACTTGGACTCAAGTGAGTGAGACAGCCATTTCTAGGCCCCTATTCCTTCTATAAGCCAGCTGTTGCTGGAAAAGACTTCACACAGCTGCTCCTGAATTTTTTTCCTTTTGCATATAGACCAGAGGACTCATACTTTATAACAGTGGAAAGAAGGAACAAACCCAAGATTTTTGCAGCAGTAAGTTCTGCAAGCAGGAGTTACTAATTTGAACTAGAGGGTAAAACATTTTCTTTTGTGGTGAAAGCTTTGAGGAGCTGAAAATATCCTCATTGTTGATGTTTCAATGAGCCCAAGGATCTGTGAGATTTTTGTTTGAAAACCCTTTGAAGTCCTTCTCAGAGCAGCAAATAGCTCAGGGGAAAAGACAACCATCTGAAATGCAGGAGGTCCACTTGGTCATTTTTGCATCCAAAGCAGAGACAGAAGCATCAGTTGTATGTCAGTCAGAGGGTGTCTTGACCACCACATTTTAGTTATTTGGGTTCTTTGCCTCCTCACCAGAGGCCAGAATAACATTCTACCAGTAGGAAGATTGAACATTATAAGAAATATTGAAAAGCATTACAAGAGAAAGAATATGGCAATTATGTTAAATAAAAAAACATATGGGAGGTCCATACTGATCTAATTTCTGCTTTATAATCAAAGCAAATGGAAAAGGAATATCAATATGACAAATGAGTGAAAGCTGTTGGTATAATGTCAAATTTCTAAGAAATGTAAACAAAAGTTAGCCTGTGGTCACAGAAGAATGTGAAACATCAATACATCATAGAAATCCATCATGATAGCTCTCAGCCCTGTCTGTGCAATTTTCCCATCAATGCTGTAAAAAACTGAGACAAATCAGGCTCCTATTTAAGGGCTTAGAGACAAGGAAAAGGAGCTCCAGCTTTAGAAGAAAACAGTAAATCCTCTCCAGTGCTGATATCTAATATGCAATCTGCTCTAGAGACTCACATGATGGCCAGTGCTGGCTCTGGAAAGATTTTGGCAAAACTGCCCTCAGTATAGCAATTCAAGATAGATTATCTCCACTTCTCTCACGGGATCCACTCTGTTGGCAAGCACTAGATCAAGGAGAGAATCTTTCCAAGTCTGCTCCCTTAGATCTGTTCTATAAAGCTGCCATTGAGATTTTGAGGAATCTTCTGGCCTGGGTTGTGATGGTATACCCTTGCATAGACTAATAATAAATTCTCTCAGCTCCTTTATTTTCAACTTCATTTTAACTTTTTTCTTGTGTTAATCACCTTCTTACTGCCTAAACACAATTTCATAAAATTTTTTGGCCTTTTGGAGTCCATGAGATTTTTGAATCAAAGTAATTGCAACCCTCTTCAGCTGTAGAATTGGTCTTGAAGATGTAGAGTCCCAGGTGCTCCTAAAAACCAGTCAGACCATTTGCATCTTTTGCACTGTGATAGAGGCCAATTAGGGTTTAAAACAGTCCCTGATTATATCCAGGGGTTTGTTCTTTATATTGCAGCCACATGTGGTATTTTCCCAGTCCACATGGGTTTCCATGGCGCTTTCTGGTTTCAGTGCTTTTCATTGCCCTCCATTGAAGTAATTTTTGTCATTTGTACATGTAGCTAATAAATAGAAACTTCATTGTACTATTCCTATCATGTTAACTACTGAGGTGATCAGGTTTTTTTTTTTTTTAATTTGGTTTCATTCTAGGTGCTTTGTAACAGGTAAGTAATCTAAGATCAGCATGGCCCATGGTTTTTTTTCTTTTTATTTTATCTAGATGAAACAGCATGGTTCACCAATAATGAAATTTCCAAATCACGTGCTGTTCTGCATCTGCCATTTCACTTCTTCTCACTTCAAAACACACTGATGATCCCCTTGGTTTTAAGTGTTCATAGTGTGGCTCACATACAATCTGTTCTTTCTGTGCAGACAGAAGTTTAATCCAGAAATTTTCTTAACACCTTAAGTATTTATTTAATATAGCTGAACTGGATCAACTATTGGACTGAAAAATTCAAAAAATAAACAACAATAAAGAAAAAAAGAATTGTGCATTGACACATCCAGATACTGATCATACAAGATTTACTGCCATACAGAAAATTACTCAAATTGAAAAATTTAAATTCAGACTCTGATAGATGGTTCAGATAGTCAAGTGTGCCTCTTTTTGATGTCTTTTCAGAGGAAGAAAGCTTCATTATTTTTAAAATATGTTTTCAAGCTGGCTTGCCAAATACTAGGCTTTCTTAAAACAAAAGAGGGAACAGTGTATAAAATACTATAAAATAGCCTAGTTCTGTTTTATTTTCAATTTTCTTATCGTTTCCCAGAGTCATTTGGGGAGGATTTGTATCATGCTGTGGCACAATATTCTGTATGAAATATTCCTGTTCCAAGTAGAAAACAAAAATTTGACTGATCTCAGCTACCTACCTGCATACACATAGCATTTGTGCACACTGGGTTACATGGTTTCCAGATGTCTTAGTGTGCCTTTCTTACAGAATTTGATGCAAAATTTTTGAATTTTTCTGGATAATGAAAATCAAGATAATTCATTGTGAATACTGAGGATGAGTAATTATTAGAAAAGAACACATACTTTTTATGTTAGGAAACAATTTGTCAAATGATTTGTGACTAATCATTGAAAATCATCTCAGGTAAAAGGTGAGACTTTCACATAACTATTGTTATCCTCTAAGATTTATCTACCTGAAACTGGAGCACATCCACAGAAAAAATTTTTGCATCAAAGAGAACTAGCAAGAAGCCTAGTTATCCAGCAAAGGATCACCACAGCAAATGGAGCTGTTTCATGATGCATGAAACATTGAAATATCCTGTCTGTGTTAACTTAAAGAAAAATAAGAAAGCTGCGTTGTAAATTCTTTTTCTGCTCTTTTCTGATGAAGGTGACTTATATCATTATCAGGTCTCCAAAGTGAGAGAGTATTTTCTGCTGGCTTGTGCTGTGGAAAATAAACACCAGAAATTAAAAGGGACTTTGAAGCTACTAATAGCATTTCATTTTGCAGCTGCAGAACACATGGTTTCTGTTCATGTTGTACATGCTCAATGACTGCTGACAGGTTATTCACTTCTTGACATTCTTTTGCATTTTGATGATGCGAGAGGTCTTGCAGTCTTTGAAGCTTACATACATTGAAGAAATACTGCCAGCCAAACCCTTAGCACACTCACAATAGATGGAGATCCCCTATTTTTTCAGAAATGACACAGGACGTTGTAGGCATCCTGGCTAGCATGAGAAATCAAGATACTAAAAAGGAAACAAAGACTTACTAAATCTGCATGGATTCCAAGTTCTCTGAGTGGAATTGTTTTCACTATTCAAATAAAAATCCCTAAAAATATGTTCTGAAACTAATTAAATTTACTTGCAAAAAGGAAAAAAAATGTTTAATTTTACCACTGAGAATTCAGACATAAAGAAAAATATTTACCACACTTTAAATAAGTTCCATAAACTGACCATGAACTGTCATCTTAGACACAAAATATTTCATTCTTCTGTGTGTGCAGTCTCATGGTAACAGATCTGCTTACAAAATGTATTCAAAACTTAGTACAATAGAGATTTGAATAGAAAGAATGTGAATGGTTTACACTATATATCTAGAGTTCACTGAAAGACATCATGGGTAGCAACATTTTCAAGTTTTGTCCTTGCAGACATGATAGGGACCAGTATGTAAGGCATGCCAGCAGAAAGCAATGAACCACATAGAATGTTTCTTCTTCCTGTGCGTGTAGGCATGCATGCATCACATCCTCACTGTCCCTACTCCTCCCATAATATTGACCTCTGAAGGAAAAGTTCAAGATGTCCAGAGATGGCAAAGAGAAATCTCTTTATATGCTTTCTAATTGTTGAGACGGTCCTTCTAGTTTGAAGCACTTTTAAAATCTCTCCACACACTGACAGTCTTGTGAATCAAGGAAGAAAACTTCCCTTGAATCTGATATGCCTTACAATGAAAGCAAATAGTTCTAAAGGAAGCAGGAAAAAGTGGGGCAATGGTTTTTTTTTGCATGAAGAAGAAATCTTATGGAACAGATGTGTTTTTACCAGTTTTTTTTAATTTTTTTTTTTTGTTTTTTTTTTTTTTTTTTTTTTTTGCTTCTGTGCTATTGTAGCTTGTAATGAGCTTGCTATTGTTCTGGAAATGAGAACTCCAAGCAGATTTTTATTGCTGCGTTTTATTGCTCTGTTATCTATGCAGATCATAGATCGTATGCAGGTCATTTGAGTGATTATAGATTTCTAATGATGCTGATTGTTTTGTACACAGTTAACCAGAGATTAGGGACAGTAGTGAGCTCTGGAATTCATCTACCGGGGCTTTGAATTCAATGTGCCCAAATAGGAGATCATATTTGTGTCTGTACTTCACTGAAATTGTGGCCTTTGCAATAAGTCAGAAGCTCGAGAATTGTTTTCATATGTGTGTGCCAATCAGCACTAAATAAAAGGAAAAAGAAAAATTAAAACATTTCTGAAAGAATATCTATGAGGCAAATACTGAAAGTGAAGATGGAAAAAATGCAGAACATGCATTTTTTAATATAAATCAGATAGAGGAATAAAATCACACTTTGATGAAATCTAATAATTAAGATAACACTTGTGATAGAGGACAAATTAGAACAAAAATACATACTGGGAAAAATCATATACTTTTCCACAAATAGATAATAAACACAATTGATTTATTTGATGTCTCTGCTGGTAAAAGGATACACACATCAGTTTAATAATGAAGTGGCAACTTGGTGCAATTCCATTTTGGAATGCCATAAAAAAGTTCAAAGAATTTGACATTTAGTTATTTGCTCTGAAATTTCACATTAAAAAATAAAAAAACAAACAAAAAACATCACAATGGCAACAACAACAACAAATGGAAACAACAACAACAAAGAGCAACAACAACCAACAGCAACAACTCTCTGTTGTAAAACTGAGCTTATTGACTAAATTAATTATTTTGGAAAATAATGGTGAATAATATAAAGTAATACAAGCTGTGGTTTTAATGAAGTTATTCTGTCCACAAGCCTCACAGTGAATAAAACCTAACTGTCTGTTCCACAAAGGTAAATTGCAACTGGCACAGACAAAATGGAGTCATCTCATGATGCTTTCAGTGTTTATGGTGGTGCATAGTTTAGTGCTAATCTCTCCCAAATCACAGGTTGGCTGCTGGAGTAGAAGAAGCTCATGAAATCTGGAGTGCCAGCAGTGCTCACACCAACCATTGGAAAGACTCTTATGTGACAATAATTCTGTATTTGTGTGTTTAAGTCAGAGCCTCAGACAAAATGCTCAAAAAAATCTTCGTTTATATGGCTTTCTCTCAGATCTGACCAATGCCCAGCAGAATAATCTTTATTCAGGGAATTCTGTTAGCAAAACTTTAAAATCTTAAAAAGTTACACATGTGCGACACATCAGTGGTTGTCAGCCTTGGTGTGCTCATAAAGATTCATGTAACCATAACAAGGCTGATCTCAAAGATGTGGCTACAACTGCAGAAATTAGAACAATGTTTCAGCTGTGTTTTTATAATGTGTGTCTACTGCCCCATTTTTAATCCTGATTTCACTTTCATGGAAACACATCCATATTTGCAGAAATTCAATTCTAATATTTGGGAATTATGGGATTGTGCATACATATTATATGAAGGATGCTGCAAGTTTATAAGATCAGATGAGTGAGGTTTGGTACAAGCTTTTCTATTTTTTTTATCTCCCTAAACCAGATGTTCACTATTTGAACATTTGGAGAAAAATTAACGTCTTTATGTTCCAATATTTTGGATTCTTTCTTTCCAAAGTTCATGTATGTATGTGTTTAGGAAAGAAGCCACCTTTAATATGATTTAGTTAAATTTCTCTGCAGACAAAATAATTTTTTTAAAAAAGGTGCATTTTGAAATACACAAAACACATTTTGAGGAAAATGCTTAGAATACACTCTTTGTAAATTCAACATAGTGTTTTCAATAATTCAGTCAAAACAGAATTCTGAACACCATAGCTTTAAAACAAACTTTAGGGTGTTTCTGAAAGCGTCTTAAGGAGAAATTCTGGCAACTACAAAGAATGTCATTAAACTTTAAAACATGGTGTCCCCAGATTGAGTTTGTTGTTGTTGCTGTGTTGAAAAATTTTAGGTTTTTTTGAAATAACATTCTCAAGAATACTTATTTAGAGAAAAATTGTCCCAAAAATTTGAATAATGTATATATGTGCTTTAGGACAACTAATACTTAAAAATATATTTGATTTTAGGGAGAAATGTGAAAATTGCTGTGTGAAGATTAAGTGCTCTGCATTTTAAAGATTCATGTAGAAAAGGCATTCAAACAAAAATGTTCTTTCATAGATGAAAAACAAAATAAGACTGCCTCTCAGGTACACTATTTTGCTACCCCCTCAGGCCTAATATTTCTAGTGTAAAATACACACAGACACACTGTACTGTAATGCTGCAGCTGAGACCTATCAAGAAGCTCTGAGATGATTGTACCTAGAATATCCTGCCTTATTCTCCTATTACATGTCTAGTAAACTCTCACTGATTTCTTTTGAAATCCACACTCTTTTAAATGCATTCACCATAAAAATGGAGTTACCTTATATAATTCTTGGCCTAGCCTCTAATGTACTGAAAACAAAATACTTCATCTTTTCTTGGCAGAATTAGTGATTGTCTAGGCACAGACCCAATACGGCTCTTTGCTGGGGCTGGTTTTTCCTGTTTCCATTTTTAAACAATGTAAATCCAGTAGCTGGAATTTTTTTGGATTATTTACAGATGAACACAGGAATAATTTTTCTAATATTAGTAATCACAGTATTAGCAACAACAATTAATCTTCTATTAGAAAACTTAGAGTAGCATCGTTTTCTAACGTAATAGGTACGGTAGAACAAGCTCAATAGGTTAAGAGAAGATTCTTTACAGTGAGGGTGGTGAAACACTGACATGGGTTGCCTAGAGACATGGAGGTCCCATTCCTGAAAGCATTCAAGGTCAGGTTGGATTGATGCTCTGAGCAACCTGATCTAGTTGAAGATGTCCCTGCTCATTGTAGAGGGCTTGGATTGCAAGACCTTCAATCTTCCCTACCAGTCTGAGCTATTCAATGATTCTAAGGCCAGAAAACCAGCAAATTGCTAAATCAACAGAAGTACATTAGCCCACTCAAAAACTGAATATTAAAGGCTATCTATTTCAACATTTCATATTAAAAGAAGAAAAATTTCAGATATTCAGAGCAATATGTAAAGAAATATTTTTTTAACAAAAAAGAATTCTTATTGTTTATCACCCTTTTGTGCCACCTTGCTTTTGACTAATACATCCAATAACATTGCAGAAGTTAAGAAGGATTATCTTTGAAATATATTTGGTGAATAATTACAAATAATTAATAATGAATATAAAAATGAAGGAAACTCTTTGCCCACATTTCATCAACAGAAAGAACTAAATAAATTTAATATATTTTTAATGGTTTTTTTAACTTTACATTTTAGTTACCATCAGATAAGTGTGGAGAGGTGAGTAGCACTATCTACATATGGCATGCAAATTAAAATGCATAAGCTGTCATAAAATCAAGGTATTGACAGCAGTCATAGGGGCAGTGTTTAATATCTTAAACCAGGAAAAAGCAGAATTTATGTGGTAACATTTAAAAATAAATAAATAATTTAAATATTAATTAAGAAAAAGAAAACACACTTTAAAATTACAGCAAATACATAGATCAAACCTAAAAAATCAATTTTGGCTCATGGTGCTGCACACTGAAAATTCACCTGATGATGACATGGAAAACAGAAAATTCAATAAGCTCAAAAATCATGTATGAATCCAAAAATGATAAACAAATCATTGCTGCAGTATGTGGCCCAAGGCTGTTGGTGTCTTCACTCACATCTGAAAGAGTCTATTGATAAATGTGTTCAACATAAATAGATAAATTAATTTTCAAATTATGTATTTTTCCTGGTAATTGAAGTTACATTATTTAGTATTGAAATTATATTTTTTTCTGCAAAAGGACTATACAATATCTGTGTCACAAAAGGCTGGCAGTGGGAGACATTCACAAATCAAAAAGTGCATGTCTCATTTCAGAAAGATATAGTATTCATGCCTCATGTCTTTTTTGAGGGGACTACCATGATTCTACTCCATAGGCTCCATTTTTGGTGTTGCTTCAAATAGCGGCCAAATGAAAAAAATATATCTCTCCTATCCATTTTCACCCTCTTCATTTCCTCCTCTCTTAATTGAAAGAGCTAGGAGCAGAAGGATGGAGTCTGTCAATATAACCCAGTTTAATACAAACCCCTTGGTCATACCAGGTTCGAAACCTGCAGAACTTCCACATGGCCACAAAATATGAAACTAATCTGGATGGATTCACAGGAAACTGTATTTTCCACACAGTAAAAGCCTTGGTGGCTTTACTGACATTTTCCATCTCAGACTGAAACCATTAAGGAAACATATGGATACCTGAAAAACAAAGTGATTCTGAGACTTCCAGCTGTGACTTGCATAAGGGCTTTTTACAATTATCCATTTTCTAGTTACCAATTTCAAATGATCTGGTTATTACATTTTTTCTCAAAATAAGGATCAAGTTCTTTTAAGATTTAGAAAATGCTGTGGTAATGGAGAGACCACCCTGTTGGGTCTGCTGCTCTGTGCTTTCTGCATTGAAATTTTCATCCATTTTCATGCACACTGGAAATTTCTGTGTGGAGTCTTCACTGAATATCTGCTCAGCCTCCATGAGAAGTCCATGAGCCTTTATGGGAGTGCATGGGAAGAGGTAAGATGAGCTGGGGAGACTGGGACTGTTGGGGAGAAAATTAGAACAGAGGGACAGGAGGGTAAAAGAGCTCCAGGATGACTTTCCTTGAGGAGAATGAACCTGGATTTATGAGCCAAAAATGGAAAGGCGTAGAGAATATGCTCAACAGAAAGGGAATTAAGGTTTCAAAACAACAGATGTTTTTCTCTTTGATCACCAGTTATGATTACAATTTCAGATTAATAATCCTAAACTGAGCATAAGTAATTTTAAATGTAAAACTAGTGGGACACTGTTTCACTCTGCAATTTAATTTGTAATGCTTATAGGAGATAATTATTTTCTTTTAATCTTGTAAAAGAAAGGAAGGTTAAAAACAGGGACTAAAATAATACTACTCAAGTTTTCCTACCTCACATGAACATAAAATATATGTTAAGAACAGGATAAAGCACTGTCCAATGTCTGTAAGTTTTTCTGCAGTATGATTTTATTCTGTTACTGATTCACTGAACGTATCCAATGCCAGAATACTGAAAACTGGCGCGAGAATTCTATTAATAACACTGAAGACAAACTTTACCAGAAGCTGTATTTGCTACTTATGACAAGAGCAAGTCTTCCAGATGAATATAAACAAAGCATTTGTTGACACATCCCACAGGGAGGTCTGCTGCCTCCCTGGGGCCCAGGTACGGGATATTACCGAGAGACTCTCTGGGCTGATTCAGCCCTCTGATTATTACCCACTGCTGATACTCCAGGCTGGCAGTGATGAGATTGAGGAGAGGAGCATCAGGGCAATTAAAAGGGATTTTAGGGTGCTGAGTCAAGTGGTTGGTAAGGCAGGAGCACAGGTAGTGTTGTGCTCAGTCCCTTTGGTGGCTGAGAAAAGCAGTGAAAGGAATAGGAGAGCCCACATTGTCAACAAGTGGCTCAAGGGTCGGTGTCATCAGCAGAATTTTGGGGTCTTTTATCGTGGTGCAACTTCTTTGGCACCTGGCCTGCTGGAACTGGATGGGCTGCATGTTTGTTAAGGGCAGAAGGATTTTAGCTCATGAACTGCTGGAACACATTGAGAGGGCTTTAGACTAGGTTTGAAGGGGGAAGGGGATGCAGCTGGGCCATCTGGAAGCAGATCCAAGGGTGATAAGCCTGAGTTAGGGGTGAAATCAGCAGCCCAGCTGAGGTGCATGTAGACCAATGCACACAGCATGGGTTACAAACAAGAAGAGCTGGAAGCCATGGAGCAGCAGCAGAGCTGTGATGTGATTGCTGTCACAGAAACGTGGTGGGATGACTCACATGGCTGGAGCACTGCACTGGATGGATACAAGCTCTTCAGGAGAGACTGGAAATGGGGAAGTGGTGGAGGGGTGGCCCTTTATATTGGGTAGGCTTTTGATGCCATGGATAGTAAACTAACGACAATGAAGGTGAATGTCTATGGGTAAGAATTAAGGAGAGGGCCCACAAGGCTGACATCCTGCAGGGAGTCTGTTATCAACCACCCCACCAGGGAGAAGAGGAGGACAACTTACTCTGTAAGCAGCTGGAGAATGGCTCAGGACCACCAGCCCTTGTTCTTGTAGGTGACTTCACCTACCAGACATCTGCTGGGAACTTAATACAGCAGAAAAGAGGCAGTGCAGGAAGTTCATAGAGTGTGTGGAGGAAAACATTTTGTCACAGTTTGTGGGTGAGTCCAGCAGGGGATGGACTATGTTAGATGGACTATGTTGTTGCAAACAGAGGTGGGCTGATGAGAGATGTGGTGGTTGGAGGCCACTTGGGGCACAGCAATCATGAAATTATAGAGTTCTCAATATTTGGTGAAATGGGGAGGAATATCAATAAGATTCTTACACTGGACTTCCAAAGGGAAGACTTTGGCCTATCTAGGAGGCTTATTAAGAGAGTTACCTGGGAAGCAGCTCTTAAAAACAAAGGGGTCCAGGAAAGGTGGTTGAGCTTCAAAACAGAGATCTTGAGGGTACAGGAGCAGACTGTCCCTGTGCCAAAAGATGAGTCAATGAGGCAAACATCCAGTCTGGATGGGAAATGAGGTTTTGGAGGAACTTAGGAATAAAGGGACAATGTATCATCTTTGGAAGAAGGGTCAAGTCTCTCAGGAAGTATTTAAGGGCACCTCCAGGGCATGTAGGAAAAAATTAGGGAGGCCAAAGCTCAGTTCAAACTTAATTTGGCAACTTTTGTAAAGGATAATAAAAATTGTTTTTACAAATATATTAATTTTCTACTGCAACAGTTGCATGTGATAAGGATATCAGCCTTATTTAACAATTCAAGCATAACAGATTAAAGTGTCCACTCTCAGTAGGTTTTTCCAGCCTGCACCACATCAGAAGAGCTGCCTGCAATAAGAGAAGTTCAGGATTATTCAGCATTCAACAGCCTCTCCCAGCCAGCCCTGAGCAGGAATGGAGCTCTTAAGCTTGCCCTAGGCACATCTCAACTTTAATTCATGGAATCTAAATGCTTAAATAATTTTCAGGTACGATGCCAGGACCAAACAGTTAAAACATTAGACAAGAAACTGCATAACTCTTAGGACCTAAGGTTGTCTTTGGTAGGCGGTTTTTCTTTGGGTTTAGTCCTCTGCTGCAAGACAGGAAGATTGGATTTTCTGCATTAGATTAAACTTTGAGAAGAGATGTCTACTGTGCTGAAAAGGCACAGTTGGAAGTGAGAGCATCTGCAATGATGTGATAGTGTACACATGGTGGATGGGAGCTGTAGCTTCTGCTGATCTTAAACATCAATTCTTCAATGGGAAATCCCACTGACATTATTAGTCTTTTTACTTAAGAACAAGTACATCCTCCAAGTTCTGTCTAGTGTGAAAAGATTTATTTAAGAGTAGGTGAAAAGCTAGCTTTACTATTGCTTTTGTATGGCTCTTGCCTATATCACAGAGCTGTATGCAAAAATATAACAGGAATCTGGAGCACCAACATGAAATTTGCACTGAAAAATAGATCCAGATCACATAGATGATTCTGTCAGAAGTAGTTTATACCTCATTTAAATAAAACTTTTATTTTTATACACCTAGGACACTTATTTACATTTGATTACATTGAAAATGATCTTCTTTTAAGTGACATTAACAGGAAGATCATCCATAAATCAACTTCAATATAAAGACAAAGTAGAAGTAAGCAAACAGCAGCTAAATAAAATTAAAAGTAAGCCATCATTGTAGCTGATGAACTAAGTAGTTTTAGCACATGACCAAGCTGGAAAACTCTGGTGAAATAACTATATCCTAATTCTGTCATGTGCTAGATATAAGCCCAAAGTAGATTATACATTGTAATTACATTCTGATGATGACTAGACTCCTTCAGTGTAAACACATGACTTCATTTTCACTGTAAATCAGTGTCTTCTTGTTCTCATTTCTATTTATTCCTTTGGAGTTCTGAAGCATCAAATCATCTATCTGAGCAGTTTCCAACATGAATCCCAGAGCTGGGGAATGATTTATACCAGAACCTCATGTATCAGCATTGCTGTACTTTTTCTCCAGAATTTTGTCATATCCTGTTTTGCATATCTTGAGTATAAATGTATTTTCCACAGGGGCAGGATACAGTTTGTTTTGATCCCCATCTCAAAGACACTCAAAAGCCAAATGAAGAAAAACAGACTCAAACTTCTTTCTCCACTGAGTTTGATAAATTATTCTAATATGCAGAAATCATAAGGAAAAGGTAGGATGGTTCTGAACTGGAGAACTACCACTTCCCTCTATGTGGAAAAAATAGATCTGAACTTATAGAGTGCTTCTATTTCTGCTTAAAAGAATAATTTAAATATGCTTTATGCTTGTGATAGATAGATGGAATGTCTCCTTACTGCTTTGGAAGGAATTACTCAGAACACATCTGTCCCTCATGGAAAAAAAAAGAAATTCAGTGTCTCCCCTCACCTATAGGACAGACTGTATCTGAAATTTTTAATTCAATTTCCTTATCTCAGTAGTTCAGACACATGTGGGAAATTGCAGACTGTGCAGAGCAAAGCTGCCAGAGGGTTTTCCTGCACAGCCCTGTCTTCTGCATCCATGGGCACTCGAGCAGGGCTCTCAGGAACACAGAGTCTCCCTGCAGAGTTGGGTTCTGCAGCAATGAGCCAGGAGAACACAGGCAGGGCACACCATGACACGTGGGTGCCAGCACATGGTCAGACTCCAGCCAGAGGAGCTGGGAGCACAGCTCCTCACAGCTCCTCACTGCGCCAGCACAGGTTAGGGCTCTGCCTCCTGTGAGCCCCTCTTCCAAAACTGAGGTGAGGGGGACAGTCTAATTAATACCACTGCTCTGGATCTGGTCCACCAGAAGTAAGCTCAGTTCTTTTTGTACCACAATCACAGCACAGTGCAGTCTGGTTTCTACAGGGACTGACAGAGACTCCACAAAGCTCAGCAGCCTTGTTTCAGTGCTGTTCTGCTTCTGGTGTCTGGAGGCAATGGAGGCACATGAAAAAGACATTAGGCCTGATATGATCAGTCTAGATGGACTGTGGTTAGGCAGCGTGGACATAAGGCACAGATTATCTGGAGCCAAAATATGTTGCCCACAGACAGTGGAGGTATTCAGGCTCCATGATCTTTCATTCACTTCAGATGACTGCATAAACCCCAATTAGATTTCAAGTCACTTCTGTGAATAAAGCCACAAGTACTTTTCTCCCTTTCTCATCTATTCTGGCCATTTATTGTCCACGAGTTCCAGTGTTCCAGGGTGCAGAACAGGAAAGGCTGTTCTGCTTGCTGGGACCCTGGACAATTCAGGTACAGAATTAGAAGATCAGGATTTACTTAGGAGTAATCCCACAGTGTAAAGGTAAATGAAGATCTCAAAACCCCTCCTTGATCATAATCTGTATAAAAATTAAGGAAAAAATTTGCACAAGTTTGTTTTCAAGATTTTTGTCTGCATATAGATACTTAGCCTTGAAAGAAATCTGAAAAGGGAGAAAAATGAAATCTGAGTAATTTATTAAATGGTAATTTTTTTTTCTTACCTGTGTCAGCTGTCTACAACAAAACTTGCTGGCATAACCTACTGTGACTATTTCTTCTGCAGGCTTTCATAACACACTATGCAAGTTGCATGTCAGTTCCCAGTGTCCTACTTTAAATTTGAGATCCTCCTCTTAGTTCAGCTGCCAAGATTAAAAAAAAATCTGTTCTTGAATTGAAGTTTTTTTTTTTTTTCTCTCCTAATTACAGTTGGTTTACAGCATATTCTGGATTATCACTGGAACAGGTTGTCCAGAAATGCTGTGGTTGCTCCATCCCTGTAAGAGTTCAAGGCCAGGTTGGATGTGACTCTGAACAACCTGGTCTGGAGGAAGATAACCCTGCCCATGGCAGGGAGTTGGAATTCAATGGCCTATAAAGTCCCTTCCAACACAAACTATTTTATGATTACATGATGTCATGGTTTTATGATCCAGTGTACTTTCAACAGAGATAATTTTGTTCTTCCTTGCATAGTTTATCACTACTAGTGGAAGATGAGAGAATTGTGAGGGAAAATGTGAGAAGAATGAAGAAATAAGGGTTTTTTTTTTTTTCATTACTCCATTTCCTCAACAAAATATGGCAAGAATTAATGTTTTATGGTTCACAGGAATGTTATATGGCCATATAAGGTTTTGAGGAATTGAGACAAGAGTCAATCCACAGCAACCAAGTCAACATTGAGACAAAGTGCCTGTAAATTGCCAGACAGTGGTGGGATTGCTTTGACACAAATCTATGTCACAATATACACATACCAAGCTGTGTCTCAGCTGGCTATGCAGATTTCAGGGTGATGAGTTTCAGGAAAAAGCCTTAAAGATGATGTCTATGAAGATATATACCTAGATTAACTAATAAATTGTTATAAAGCCTGAATAAGTGAATGGCAAAATTACTAAACTGAATATCAGTTGCCCATGAATAAGTAAGTAAATAAAATCAGACAAATCATGAATGTGTATAAACAGTAACCATTTTTTTTCTTTTCTTCTTTTATCCTCCAAAACCAATTTAAACGAAACTATATGTTTTAATGTCTGATTTTTCTGTGAAATACTTGATATTTCATCATTAAACATAATCACTTGTCAACATTCTTTGGGCACATGACAAATCCACTTTATCAAGAGCACAGCTTTGGTTTCTGTGTAGCTTTCACTGATTTAATAAATCCCAAGTGTGCAAGCTTAGCCTGAGATGTGTGAGGCCTTCCCCATATGGTTTCTGATGCTTCTGAGATAGCTGGGAGCTGTGCTGCCAGAATAGTTTGGGAGAACCCTGGAGAAACCTCTTCCACTTCATTTTAAGGCTGGTATGCCTATCCCATTTCCAAAGTATCATCTGGTAACCCCATAACGGATATTAGCAGTCAATTTCAAGCCACAGATGACTTGATTAAACTTTTCAGACTCCTATTTCATTGGGTCAAGGCTGCCAAAAATAAAAAAAAATATATATATACAAACATGATGAGCCACAGTGAACTGGAATGATTTGCTAGTTTTAGGATAGGCTTTGGACTACATTGCTGCTTTGAAGAAAAGCAATAATATGCATAAAATAGCATCTGGAAGGGAGAGGTAAGTGGGAATTACCACCTAGTCTGCTTTGAAGAAACTGTGGATGGCAAAGTCATCTCTCATTTCTATGAAGGCAAGCAAGCAAAATGTGTGGGGTCTTTAGATGAGCTCATTCTCCCCCACATTAAAGCTTTTACACTGATATTGTAGCCTGGAACATTGTGAAACTCAGCATTATTTCACAGACATTTTTCCTTGAGGAAGTGACTACTCCTCAGCAGATTGCAGGACACTCCTGTGCCACTCTGTGGCTGAGTGGCCTGAGAGGCTTCAAAAATAAATGCTTATAATGGTTCAGAGGGATGAATTCTGAGTCTCCAGAGAGCACATACACGGCATAACTGGAGTGTATAGCTAAGCCAGAGTTAATTAAAATATCCCAATGCTCTGATGATTTCTTTAATCATGAGGATGACAAACACTAAGTATTGAGGATTAATACTAGGAAGAAAATCACTCATAACTTGTATAGTCAGTATTGTTGCCACCAGTTTAAACAGTGATAATTTGATCAGTACTTGAATTGGATTCAAATACCACTAATCACATTTAGCAAGAAGGACCAGATGTTTTCTGAGAGAAATTACTGCAAACAGATCTCTATTTGTAATGCAATCTTTTACCAGCAAGTTCTACAAAGTTTCAGCTGGTTTGTTCCAGTTTCTAAGGAAATAAGGTCTCCTGTCTTCAGTTGATTTTGTAGACTTTTTGACTCTCATCAGTGTTTCCTCTATTGGACAAAAATAAAGGTGGTCATTTTAAAGGCTGTGGCCTTTTCTGACAAAAGAGCTATTGCCATTAATTGTAACAAACTTTTGTAATGCCACACCTCTTCAAAAAGAACTTCCATGTGCCTTGAAGTCCTGTAGATCCAACATAGTATTTACTTTATTTTTCTTATTTCCAGGACATATTTTGTGATCTGGTTACTTTCCTTAGTTATTTTCTGAAAAAGACTGTCTTTTCTGTCTATGTATTACCCTGGAAAAGAAACACAGCAGTTACAAAACAGTGTAATTACTTAATCATTACTTTTATATCCCAGCACTATGATCATACTGTTCAATAGTTGCTCAAGTGGATGAATATTTTCCATTTCAGGCTCTAGTATAATACCACAAATGCACAACACATTTTGGAGGCCCTGTCCCAACAAGAAAAAAAACAACTTTTTTTTCCATCATAGCTGAGTGGAAGTTATAACAAGCAAGATGAGTAAATTGTATGACATTCATTAATATTTAACACATGGTTGCCACTTGAATTAATTGGTAAACATTGGATATCCGGTGAAATTAGGTATTAATGCTGTCATAGGACAGAAAATTAAACACCAGTTTTGTTGACCATTGTTGTGATCCTGATCTGCAATGGTAGCCAAGACTGATAAAATAGCAACTTAGTGCCAAACTAAAGTCAGTAAACAGTACACTTTCCTCCTTTATATGATTTTTTTATTTGGCTTGTAATTGTTTTCCAGCATATTAAGCTAATCTGGATATGTAATAACAACAGAAACCAAGAGTGCTCCATATATTCCCTTTGGACACTGGTTTTCAAAGCAAAAATTAAATAGGCTTTGTCTATGTGGCCTGTAGGATTTCAGAAAACCTGTTCATGCCACTGATTCTCCCATATGCTTATACAAGGATTTGTATCAGAGAGCTGTGACACTCTTGAGCAAACAGCATCTTCTCATAATCACAGCACAATTTAGGACATAATTAATTTTAATCCGTTTTGTACTCTTCATTCACTGCTAAGCTTCATCCAATTTAACTTTCCAACATGTTTTCTGTCACTCCATCCAGAAGATTCCACAGTATCTCTTATTGAAAAAGTATTTTAAAAATACACAAAGTTAACTGTCTTTCATTTTCCAGTACTAGTGTCTTGAGTGTGTTTCAGTTGTTAAACCTCCAAACGCATTACAGGAACCTTTTTAGACAGAACAAAATTAATAATTGCAGTGATCACCCAGTGTGGGCTCAACATCTCAGTATTAAAAGTTTACTTCCAGACCATTTGCATACATAAAACCTATATATGTGAACTGTGAGTACTTCAAAATCTTACATGTTTCCATTTATGATTCAAAAAATATTCATGCCTTCATCTCTGTGAGGACACTCTGAGAACTCTACTGGCTCTATCCACTGAGCAATGGAAAGATCTCTGAGTTTTCTCTGCTTCACCCTGCCTACACTTCCTCAAGTAAGACATGGCAAGTAACAGGCTGCCAACTCCTTCCACGTGAAATGCATTTTATTACCCTAGTAGAATATCCCACTTATTTTCTTGTATTTATTTTGACTCATTTGGTGTTTTAGAAAGGAAATCGCCAGAATAATACTTCGGAACTGAGCAAATATTTCTTTCTTTTAAAAATAAACAACCTAACTTCACCTACACAGAGGCAAATCCCACTATGTATAATAGAAAACCGTATGTTGGTATTAAGTGGAAAGGGAAAAGTAACTCATGCAATGAAATTTGATAATTTCTGTAATATCAGTAACAATCTTGGTGGACCTAGAACTCTACTGGCCTTTTAGCTGGCACTCTAGTCTCATTTTATACTAGTACAGACAATACCCTTAACTCAGACAGACATAAGGAGCTGTACCACTAGTCTGAGTAATTCCAGCTAGATTGAGGTGTCTGTCAATTGAACATTTACAGATGTGCCAATATAGAGAGTACATTCATTCATGTAAACAGCCTATATCTCACTTGAGATACTGAAAGAAGGCAAGTTTAAGCAAGGCTTTAAGTAGGAACAGGATTTTACAGCCTTCACCTCTTGGACTGATAGTAGCTCTGTATCCAGTCACCTCAGTTTATCCACCCCTGCCTGTGGGGGCATTAAGGGTTACATATATCCTATAACTTCCTTCATAACTGAAAAATATATAATTACAAATAGCAACTGGAATAAGCTCCAGGGAACCTGCCCACTGCTACTGATGTCCCAAAACACTTGTAATTTTTTTTAATTCACTATTATTCTCTGTAGTCTCCAGACATCAGCACAACCTCAGTGGACTAGAACAGAGCTCCTAGGACATTTACAACTGGAATAACTCAAGAATATTTCAAGCATGAACAATTTTGCTGTGATATTTACTGTGTGACTCTTGTCCTTCTGGCTTGCAGTTACCTCTTTCTTTGGGCTGTAGGCATGATAAGAAAGCTCTGGTCATAATTTGCATCTTCGCTCTAGACAATATACAGCATATTTATGAATTTTCTTCTACTTCTGCTGCTCCTGAGTTTAAATGTTGGAAACAGTAATATTTCTCATCTCTCTCTACTGATTTCCCAATTCTGACATTGACAACCACTAACAAGAATTGTTCTTTATTTAGCATCTTTACTTGTGTATGATTTTACTGTGGCTCCACAGAGTCCTGTCCCATACTTACCCATACCCTAGTCTCCAGGGTTATATTATACTCATTTTTATGTGGACATATTTCTCACTACTGATTGCAGAGAGATTCTAGATGTCTAGATGATAAAATACAATTCACTTTTTTGACAACTGAAGAAAGACGAGATTAAATCCACTTAGGGTTTCTATAACAGCAGAGACACACTGTAAAACAAAGTCAGCCTTTCTTTGTGAAGACTAAATATGAAACTAACATGAGTCAACTTTAACTGTAGGAGAGGCATAGAGCATATTGAGATATGTGAAAAAAAATAATTATAAGTAGTTCTTCAGCCAGTCCATCGTTGTTACAGCCTTAGCTATAATGTGTCCTGTTATAGATAGGGCATATGAGGAAAAAAATGGACTAATCTGGAAGCTGAAAAATCTGGTTTAAGGCAAGTCTTGTTTTGACTAAAGAAGAGAGAATTGAGGGAGGTTGTCATACAAGTTCCCAAGAAAGTAAAAACTGTTTCACATTGCTCTGACAAGTGGCAAGGAAAAAAACCCGTGTTCTGGGTTAGTGGAGGAAAACAGGAAAACGTGAATTTCAGCTACAAAAACATTCAGCTAGGAAAAAAATCCTAGAAAAAAGAACACATAAAAATAATAAAGTGTGCAAGGAAGTTATATTGCTTTAATTAATTGATATCTTTATAAGCAAATTAGACAGATTATTTACAGTTTCTTTTGAGGCACAAGGGGGAAATATCAGAATTATCATTCAGCCTCTGCATATGTTGTGAAACCCTATTTTTCTTTAATGATGGAGTAAAAGTCAAGACTCAATGGCCAATTTTTTTGACTTTCTTTCATGAAATTAAATCTAACTATGCATGTGCATCTTATATTCCTTTCCAGTATCTGTTTTCAAGGAGGGCTTCAATTCTCTGTGTTTTCTCTGAAAGTCACTCTGTCTCTCTGCCTAACCAGCTTAGGCTGAACAACTTTTTCTGACATACTTCAGAATTAAGGGCAGACTGCCTATGATTTTCCTAGGTACTTTGGACTTAAGTTCTTACCAATTACCACCAGCCTGACACTGCCTTTTGGTTCGCTTATACCACTCTGAACTGACAACCCATAATTAAACCCTGAGGATTTTTAAGGGATGAGATTCACAGAACAAACTCCACATAACAGAAGTGGGAAGAGGACTATCTGCATCTCTTGAGAAATGCTGTGCTGAAAATGGGACTAAAATCATATCCTTTTTCAGTGTCTGTGGGAGAGGTTATACTGCCTAATCAGGATACAATGATATTATAGGTGTAGACACTATAAAACATTATTTGAAAAAGTCAGTGATCTCTTTTCTAAGATACTGATGTTAAAGCAATAGAAAATTATGTCCTTTATTTTCAAAAGCCCTTGGTAAGAGTATTTTAGGAAGTGACAAGCCAGAATTCAATGCCTTTTTTATCTAAATTAGTAAAAAATGCACATTTTATTCTCCCAGGAAATAAGACCTAACTTCTGAGATCTAAATCCAGATATCAGAAAATGTAAATAAAAAAATATTTGTTTTATTCCAATGTCTGTTCAATTTAAAAAATTGTGAATGGTTCTGGAAACAGGGACGGAATACAAACATGAGTTGGAAGCAGAAGAAAAGCAAATAAAATTGTACTGGAGTCAGGGATCTGGTCTCAAGTCTTCCCTTTCTTTGAGTGTTTGAACTGCCAGGACAGCACAGGCATTGATCCCAGGATGGAATGGAGGAAAAGTAGGAATCTGTGTGCTCACATTGGGACAGTTCTGAGTAGCCACAGCAGCAGAAATTCAGCTACAAGTGAATTTTTAGGCTAAGAAGAAAGATGCTTAATGATTTCAGGTGACTTCTGTGCTAGGTGTCTTTGGATCATGTTTTTGCTTGCATTACTGTCTCAGCCTTTGGTGCCTAAAATTTAATTAGCTGAGACAAAAAAAAAAAAAAAGTCTTGTTAAGAATTAGAATCCTCAGATAAGGGCACAATCAAATTACATGTTGATCAGAATCTTCTTTTAATCTCATCAAATCAATGGGGCTGCACAACTGCAATGAAAACAATATTTTGCTTAGTTATGCTGATTTGGCATTCAGACTTCTTTCTGTTTGTCCATTCATATGTAAAACTGGAATGATTATTCTTTTTGTAAAGTAAAATTGAAGGTTTGAGGACTTTGCATTATTGTTGTTATGAGAATAATTACAGAAGCCAAACAGTAAATTAATAAGTAAGTAGCATTGATATGGAGGAGTTCACCCATAAAGACATTTATGCATCAAATGAAGAGTAGTAGCTCATGAACCCAAAGTGTAGCCTGAAAACAGGAGCTCATACAGCATTCCTTTGTTTTTTACACCACCTTATATTCCCAATGCTCTTTTTGAGCAGTGACTTCTACTGTCCCAAAATTTTGAAACTCAGAAAAATTACATCAGCAACTGAAAAAAGCAATAACCCTTGAAATTTTAAATGTGAACCAAGTCTCATGATATCTATTTAAGTGCTCCTTCTGTTGCAGTAAGCATTGCTATGCATACCAAGGGATTTTGTCCTGTACGTGCCACAAATCTTCTATATGTAAAAAAAGAATAGGTGATTCTGGATATGCAATATTCTGTGAAATGCTTTTTTGCCACCCCAGGCACATTTACTCCCAGCTTTCAATCTTAGTAGTGGAAATTTTAACAGTTTTAGGTTTGGGGTATTTTTCTTGTCCCTGCTTATCCCATAGCCACAATTAGATATTTTCCAGTTGTGAAAAGTCCTCAAATGTCCTGGAAACAGATCAGGTTCTGGCAAACAAAAAGTAATCCCTAGAGACTGAGTTTTGATGCTCAGTGGGTCTATCCAATAAATTTGTTCATTGTCTGTGCAAAGCAGTTTCACAATGGCAGAATAGTTTTATGAATAGCATACCACATGTTAAGTTCATAACCATGGAGTTGTCAGAAGCAGGGCAACAAGTCTAAGATTACTGCAACCCTTGCCAGTTACACACATGTATGATATTTTTAATACATGGACTGACTGAAGTGTCTCACAGCCTAGTTCTTGCCCCAGGCACAACCTGCATTTTCTTGCTGCCCACTGTTTGAGAGGGACCATGGTCCTATTTGAGTATTTGCATTCATATGTGCAGTCCTTAAATCACACAACTGCCCACCCTCTGCATAATGCTAATAATTGGTGCTGTTCAATACACTGATAGAAAATGTACCATAACCCAGGGTAGAAAATAAACACCAATTAGGTACAACATATAACATGTGAAATTCATTAGTGAAAATTATCTCCAGATCAAAATAACATTGGGAACACCTTTTTATTTAATCTCTAACCAGTTTAGTTCAACAACCAAACTTAATTGAGGAGGAGAGTCTCATGTCATGGTGTATTATGAAAACTAACCTGGCATAAACAGTCTGATATAAATATATGTAATCCTTCAGCACTGATGAAGGCACATAGCTTGACATAATTAATCCTGTCTGCCAGCTTAAATGCACAGGAATTACAGTTCACTCCCCAGGTGATAACAAGATCATGCCATCTTAACATAACAGCTTGTTATGAACATGGTGTTCAACAGCAGAATTCAGCACTCTTCAAAGCTGCAAATTTTGTCTTCAATTTCAGGTCCCAAGAGTTAAGATGGGGTGAGCAAATTTGTTATTTGTTGGTGTGCCATTTTTTTTATTTCTGCCTTTTGTGTTTTTATTTATTCAATGCTATATGAATATAAATTTTAGTGGTTCTTTCTGACATGAGCTAACATATCAGCATAAAGCAGATGCTGTAAGCAGTCATCATAGCCACAATGACCATAACCTCTGCCATACACACACACACTTTGTAGGTGACTTTTTATCAAAAAGAGTTTAAAATCAAGAGTAGAACTGCAGATGAGCGGGAAGGGAAGGGAAGGGAAGGGAAGGGAAGGGAAGGGAAGGGAAGGGAAGGGAAGGGAAGGGAAGGGAAGGGAAGGGAAGGGAAGGGAAGGGAAGGGATTTACTTTGTTGCTTTCTCTCACTGTCTTACCTTCATGCTTTTTGCATTAGGATACTTAACCTTTTTTTTCCCTTTTTCTTTCTGATAGCCTCTTTCTAAGAGTGATTTGAAGGAATACCACAATTTATTATTAGTTTTTAATGCAGAAAGAGCCAAAGCAACGTTGGCCTCCTGAATCAAGTAACACCACAGGTTTTTTCCCCCTGGGAGAGGTCCTGTTACGGCTGCTCAGCCCTGGCAGTGGTACCTGATGGGTCCCAGCTGCCCACAGCAGCAGGGGCTCAGATCAGTGTGTGGGAGGTGAAGGGAACACATGCTGCTCTGACAGCAATGGAATAAACCTGGCCCGAAGGCTGGCTGCGGTGGTACGGAACTGATAAATCAGATTTTGATCTGTGCAGAGGTGAATGGAAAAAAGGAGAAAAATGTTGAACTTTTTACCTCACCAGAGGGGAGGAAGGAGCTGAATCTCAGATTCATCTGCTCTACAAAAATGTGAAGAAAACTGTTACTTTGCAGGGCCTCATCCCTATCTAAAATTGAGAAGCGATGCTAAGAGAATATGTGAACGCAACAGAGATAAAACTGCATCTAACAGTAGGGTATCTTGTCAGCCCCTGCCTGTATCACACATGGCCTTGCTCCACAGCTTTCTCCCACTGTGAGCACTGTCAGTGTCCGCTCACATGGGCCTACAAACAACCTTAGCAGCTGATTTTTGGGCCCCTGGGTTCATCAATGGAAAAATACAGACACCCTGCAGACGTGTTTGAGATGCAGCCACAAGTGAAGCAGGTGACTGAACTTCAGAAAGGTCAGTGTGTGTTTTTTCCAGTCTAAAGTACAAACTTAAATCCCTGGAAAAATGTGGATTTTGATAACCAGCTTCTGAGCCCAGAGGACTAATGAGACAGATTGTCTCCCATATCTGTAAATATGGAAATGAAAATTATATTGTTTACCCTCCTCCTGTTTTGACATCTCAGAATAGCACAGCATCCTTTCCTAACAATATAGTAACCCCCCTCCTTCCAACCAAAATATCCAGAGGTGGAAACAACTGGCAGCTTCTCCCTTCCCTTCATTATTATAACCCATTCACTTCCTCTGGGAAACAGAAAGAGGAATGTTTTGCTGTGATTGTGTAAAAGGAAGCTCCAGCTTGCTGCATGTGGGTCAGAGGGTCATCTCACCCTTCAGGAACAGCAGAGAGAGGATGGGGGAAATGGTGAGCAGTGAAACACTGAGCAGAGGAGTTATTTAATGGGGGAAAAGAGACAAAGCCATTCACTGATCCTTACATGAAACCTGTGCAAGTTGTTGGAATCAGAAAGAAAAAATCTAGTAGAAACACAAAATGGTGTACACAGGTAAACCAAAGGGTCAGTCTGGGAAAAAGGAATGTCAAGGAAGTAAAGGAGCTGAGCAGTTTCTGGTAAGCGGGGGGTAGAAAAAGAACAAAAAGTTCTGCTAAATAGCAGAGGTTATATATTCATGTGAAGAAAAAAATTCACTGAAAAATGATGTCTGTAAGAAACATCTTAAAAACAAAGGCTGCAGGAAGTTGAGAAAAAACAAGAGATAGAAGGTGGCATTGGAAAAGTTAGTGAGAAAAATTTCTGTTATTTGCTTTTCCCACAACTATTCCCTCACATATATACCCTTTCCAATATGCAAGCAACATTTGGTTCTTAGGGGAGTACAATCCTCAAATCCTGCTGGGCACTTTCAAAAACTTGATGCCTAATATCCAGAGGATCCTTTGAAAGTCCAGGACATAATTTCTGATAGATGTACTATCCCATTGAAAAACAGCATTTACTCTACAACAAATCATAAAGGCTTTTGCTACCCTCCCCCTTATGATTTATGTCTTGAACCCTATCTTATGCCAGAATTCACCAGTCTGTAATTGTCCTGGATTAATCCACTTGGCAACAGTTTAATACTTCTTACTCTTGGGCTGTGATTTAGCACTGAGGTTCTGACTTTTGAGACAATAAGGAACATGCAGAAGCGATATTTGATCTCTTTCCCTCTCATGAATCACCCACTCTTCTTAGAGGCGGTCTGTTTTCATTATATCTGATCCCTGAATTTTACCTGTGAGAGCAGGGATCACAAATGTGAGGATGCTGCATCGTAGAGATCATCAGTGACTTAACAAAGCCTTAGTGACTAAAACCTTCTGTATAAGTATAGAATTGTCATTAATTTGACGCATTAAATTTTTCTTACATCAGGAGAAACACAATAAATATTAAGGAAAATTCACTACCCTCTTTGGCCATCTCACACTGTCAGAGGAGTAGCAGTTGAAAACTGATGCTGTACAAGTAAGAATCAGCATAACAGCACATCTAGGTCCCTAAATAAATTATTCTTTGTCTCCAGGATTCTCCAGTAAGGCAAAGGCACTGAAGGCTGTTCTGTTCTGCAAAGCAGTTCTTTGAACATAGAGATCAAGAAATAACCAGAAGAAAGGCAGGTAGCTTTTCGTTAAAGAACTATTTTTAATAGAAAAGAAAAAAGAAAGGAAAGGAAGAAATTAAAAAATTCAAGGTTCAGCCTCATTTTAATAGAAGTCTCATTATGACTTCAGTGAATGCCACATGAACTTACTTGAGAAATATTAATGGATATAAATTAGTACTTTTAAAACTTCCACTGTGGCTAAGATCTTGCCCTAAGTGTAAGAATTCTGAGAATGGAAAGTCTCTGCAGGATATACTAAAAGGAAAAGGAAAGAAAAAAAGATTTTATCTGGTGTCTGAATTCTAGTAGCTTATGTCAGAAATTTGCCATAATTTCTCACATGAAACTCATAAAGAAATGCAAAAGTAATCAGAAATCTTAATCCATACAGATAGTTTTCCTGGGTCGAATGGAATCATAGTGTCAATATTCATAAAGGCTGAATATCTGCCCAAGTATGCAACTGTGCTTATTTATGTAGATATAATAATGCTAAGTGGTCTACGGGTTAAAACAAATTCTTTGCACTCAGGATTTCAGAGATCTGCTGTTTCTAACACTAACAGATGACTCAATCTTACAGGATGCTCTGTGTTGTCAATTACAATTCAACTGGGATTATTGTGCAGGTAAAGAGAAGGGGTGGAGATGGAAATTATGTATATGCAGCCTCTGCCAAAGAAACAAGATAACTTTTAAAATGGTTTTTTTGCTGTGATTCCTGCAGAAATTGTAACTACTATAAGTAGTTAGCAGAGTGATGGAACCAGACATTTTACTTGGAAATAAATATTTATTTGATAACAGCCTCAGGCGAAGACCCAACTCCAGTGAAAGTAGTTGCAATGCCTTGTAACTCCAATTACATCTTCAGCATAAGTGATTCCTTGCTGAAATCATATGGCCTTCTCTCAAAATACACCTATTTGAAAGCACGAATTAGACTACTTTGCTATTTTCATAACTTTAAAAACGAATGCTGAACACAGTTCATCTTATCCAGAAGTAATTCACAGAGAAAGCACCTGGAGTCAGTTCATCACTTGGTGCTTCCCAGCCTTCTGACTTTTGTCATGCAGATGTATACATCTCTGTCAATGGAAGGGAATGAGATAGAAAGGAGAACTTAATTACCTTATTGCCTTTTTGAAAAACATTTCTTTGCAAATTTTGCAAATTTTAAAACTAAATTTCATGAGAAATGTAAAGTCAGTTGCCTACAAGTGGAATGTGTTTTAAGATTTTCCCCTGGGAAATAAGTCCAATTTTTCTGAGGTGTATGGTGGCCCCTAGTGGCCCTTGTCTTCAGACCAAAATGTGACAGCTGTCATGTTTTAAAACATGCTTATTGGGATGATTTATTTCATACATATTATGTAAGTGCAAATGACATATTTATTAGCTTTGTTTATTTGCAACTGCATGTAAGTGCCTGATGTTGTTTATCTTCTGGAAGGAAGCATGCCATAAATAAATAAATATTAAATTTATATAGATAAGTATGTATATAAAGATATATTCAAATCAAAGATTAGCTTGAATCCAATTCCTTAATTTAAACATCCTTGTAAAAAGATAAGAATATTAAGTTCAGTTTCAAAAGGTTTTAGCTCTAAACATCTTCCTTTCAAATAGGTTTTTGATATTTCTCCCTCTGAGCTTATTGCAATGTAGAGAATAGTTACATATAAAAACATTGCTGGTGCTTCCAAGTCCAAGTATACATCCTCAAACTTTGGTTTTGTCTCATCTCATTCTAGAGGTGCATAAATCTTGGGAGAGTCTTAAATCCTTTAACATTATGCATTTTTAGGATTTTTAGAACTCTGGTTTGAGGCAGCCCCAGAGTCACCGGTGTCCTGTGGTGCTGAGAAGCAGAAGAGGATCACACACCAACCATGAACATTTCAGCTGTGCCTTGGTCTAGAGTTGCTCTGTAAAGAGCCACTTTCATTTCCTCTTGTCTCCTAATGCTGAATCCTTCATGTGTCGGAGATCTTTATAAGAAGAACAAATTACAGATCTGTAACTACAGATCTTGCAGATTACATTATAGGACGTCTTCTGCCTTGGTTGGTTGCTTGTTTTATGATGACTGACAAATATTTTTTAGTTTAAAAATTCTTTCCCAAGAAGATAATAAACAACATAACTGTATGATCATTATAATACTGGGCACTAAAGCAGTGAAACAAATTGAATGGACTGAGCTGTGGGAACATTTGTGTTCAAAATTGATCCTTTTGTCAACAGTATTATTTTCATACAACAATGTGAAAATTCTTCCTATGCTTTAAAATACATTCTTTATTGCTGCCTGCTGCCTGCTGTAGACCAATTAATGCTTTGAAAATAATGTGATATGTCCTGAACTGACTGTTACAGTGCTTTATAAGTAGGCATTTAATATATTCAGATAATTCATAATTTTTCTGAAATATTTGTGGCTTTGTAATTGGTTGTATATAAAGCTGGTTTGTATATCTTTGGTATCTCTCAAAAGGCTTTCTTACTGAATATTTAGCAGGTAAAATCATCTTTAGTTATCTTGCTAGTTCCAATAACCATTACCTCAATTTCAGAGCTGCAACATGGAAATAACTAAAAATTTAATTTCACAGTAGAATCGTTTCCATGGCATTTAAGATATAATGAATAATTGTGAAACAATAAACTGGGAAATGAGATGTGTCTATGGGGGGAAACTCATCTGCAGAGAGAATGACAGAATGTCACCCTCAGTGCACGCCAAACAGCAAATCATTTACTGCCTTTGTACTGAGCTCTGATCTGCTGGGCATTGACTGTCCCATATATTTCTGAAAGCTGCTGTTATCAGGAGACAGCTGTAATGACAGTGGCATATAAATCCTAGAACAGCAACAGAATAATCCCATAAAGTTGCATGCTGACCCTCAGGAATTTCCCCTTCCAGTTTCCATGTCATTGTGGTCTGCAGAATCCCAGATTTGCATTCATACTCTAAACCTTTTGGGTCCTTCATACTGAGACAGTCAGAGCTTTCTCTCTTCCTTCTTTTCTTTACTCTCAATCTTAATCATTTAGACTTCCATGTATGGACTCCTGTCCTATTCATTTTGTGCCAAACAAATGTTTGTCCTCCAAGTTTTTCTTTTTCAAAAGGCCCCTTCTGTTACGTACTGCTACCTTCCTTTTCCACGTATCTCTCCTTAAGTTTTTTTGACCCTGCTATATCCCTATATACAGAAGAAGAGGAAATTTAAAAATCTAACAATAAAGGTCAACAATTCACATACTTTCCCACTATAAATAAACCAGATGATCTGACTTTTTAATATAAAAAAGCTTGTCTTTGTGACCTCTAAAGTAAAACTTTAACTCATCAGTGTCCTTGTAGATTTGGATCTTCTTAAGGGATTGGAAAGCTTGATTAACTGGGATTGTTCAACTGGGATCTACAGTGCTGAGAAATTGAAGCTTTATCTTTAGAAAAAAGAGATAAAACAAGTGGCAACTTGTTTATGGCACCTTGGAACTTTTTCAGCCCTTGGCAAGGTGACAAAAATTAGCCCCTGGGAAGTTTGTGAGAGCTGCATCTTTCACAGTGGGTTCATGTCTGTTGGAGCTTTTTACTTTGAGGCATGAGTGCCCTGACTTTGTCTCTGGAAGCCCAGGGGTGGCCTTGGCCATGTCTTTGCTGCTGTTTGGAGGGGTTGGTCACCTGCAGAGCCCTGTACAGAGGATGCCAATGCTGCCACATCTCTCCTGACATCCCCCACTCTCTTTTCCCACCTCCCATTTGCAGAAATGGGTGAACATTATTATTTTTTTTTAAAGAACTAGAGAAGTCTGTTTATATCTGCTCAGTTGCCTCACTTGCAATGAACCCTCTTCCTCCCTGAGGTTTTTTTTGTGTATATATGCAATCAATTATCTTTGTAGGTAGCATATGTCCATACTGGCTATCAATTTCTCCATAAATACATCCTCACAAGGAAACTCACTTTTAAACCCCTGAGTCCTGAACACTCTGAAATGCTCATCAGTTCTCTTTTTCAACTCTCCAGTTATTCTGAAATATAAGCCTTTTCTGGATATAAACATGTTTGAGATCAATTCATATACTCACTAACCCTTGTACTAAATGAACATACATATTGTGTTACCCTGCACCACATTAGGAGGAAAGTCAGTAAATCATGTAACAATTTCAAAAAAGTATTGTTGCCATAGCCCATGGTGTCACTACCCTGAGTTATTTACAGAAACAAATCCAGTGAGGATATCCAAATTTTTTAAAGAAACACAAGAAATCAGATTTTGGACATACCTTGAATGAAATTGTAACTGCTTATTGCGTTATAACTTTGCATCTTCCAAACAAAAAATTGAAATCAACAGTCAGGAAAAGCTCAGATTCAGAAACTTACTGGTAAACTAGGTTTCTAGTGCACGCTGAACCATATAACTCAAAAGTGGTCTCTTCACTATTTAGGAAATGTGGAAAATGTTTCTGGCATCCTTGAATGGAAATTCAATCACTTTCAGTAAGCTTGCTCAGAAAAAATATCTTGGTCTGAAGTGTCTGGGTGTGTCTGCTTATACATGAATTTTGTATTTGCAAATGTCCAAATTTAAATGTCCAGTGACACAGACACAGAAATGCTAATACTGAAGACTTCTCTGAAAATCTAGCTTCCACTCTTATTATGTTTAAAAATATAAAATTTAGAGGTACTGATCAAAAAGCTTTGAGTCTTAACGAATTTACCCAGTTTCTGAGGGCAAATGCATGACCAGGCCTTGTAATTTTCACAACCTGCCATTTGCTACTATTTCTTGTCCAATATCTTAAAAATACAAACTTGATTGTTTAAAAGCAGAGTGGGGGTAAAGATAAATATAACTTAAACAAACATATACAATAAATTTTTGATGGCTTAAATCTACTCCACAGGAGAAATTTTATGGTGCAAAAATGCTATTAAGTTTTCTATAAATAAAAGCACAAAACCTGTTTTTTCGCCCTGCTTTCCATCCTATGGTACTGTGACTTAAAATGAACAAGCAGAAAGTGTCAGACACCACTGAATCATGATAGGAGCACAGTGAATTTCCTGCTGAGTGGGGCAATGGCTATTCCAGGTAGGCGTAAACATGGGATCAAATGACCATCAGTCCACCATGCTTATTTGAAATATCTCTGAAAGAATTCTCTATTAGCTATTGCTTTGTTATTTTCCACAAGTTGGAGTGCAAGGAGAATCCCACGTAGCCCATTCTTTGCTGGGCACGTCACCTTCCTAATTGCTGAAGCCATAACATGGAACGCTGTCACACATCATCAGCTTCACCAGCTCTGAAAGCCATGTGCTGGCCAAATTCACAGTAGCTGTTGCCACAGACAAGAAACTTCAATGGCAAACAATTCTTGTGCATTGCCACCCTCCTCAGCTAAAGGTCTCACTTCATAAACAAAATTGACATTTTATGGAAAATGCTTTTGCAAAGTTACCGGTGTTGGCCTGGGAGGGCTGTGTGGATGAAAATTCAAATTCAGCATCCTTAGAATGAAACTAGAATTTCAGAATTTACCATACAGAGAAACTCTGATTCATCATTGTTTAATTGAAGTTCAGTAAAATCCAATTTGGTAAGAGACTTATAGTAGTAGTATATATAATTTTTATAGTAGTAGCTATATAAAATTTTTATATGTATTAAAAATTACAATAAGTCAACATCTTTCTCTGCCATAACAAATGCACACAGTTGGGGGTTCATATATGCTGAAAGAAAAAAACACATCTGGTTTACTTCAGGCCTTGACTGTTTAAAATATATCTATGTTTAAGCCCTGTTAAAATGTCTTATTATGCAACCAAAGCACTGTACATTTCATTTACATATTATATTTTGAGTGTTAGTATTGAGAAAACAGAAAAAATAAGTTAATTTATTCTCAAGAAAAGTTTCTGGCCTTTCTCATTCTCTCCCTCATGTCTTAGCAGTGTACAGTGTCTTAAAATCCAAAAGTGAAAACAAAACCTCTCCTGAGATATTAGTCTGAAAGCTGCAAATGATTTTATGAGCCTTGGCCATTGATATTCCACAACTGCTGCTATACAACACCTCCAC
Organism: Ammospiza caudacuta; assembly: GCF_027887145.1. Lineage (NCBI taxonomy): Eukaryota > Metazoa > Chordata > Aves > Passeriformes > Passerellidae > Ammospiza > Ammospiza caudacuta. The sequence continues at coordinate 97,731,772 of NC_080594.1, forward strand.
AGAGTTATAATGATTTCTTTCTGTCAGCCTGTGGGAGGATGAAAAAGAGAACAATGAAGAATGCTTTTTTCTTCTCAAAAACATCACAAAATATTTACTATCAAAAATATATCTATTTAGCATTTACTTCTTTCAAAGGTAATCTCATAATTCCTGTTAAGTCAATTTTCTGTTTTGTGCAGTCTGCTAAGGTGCAATGTGCCAAATACATCAGATGGTCCTACAACAACACAGAAGACGTTTGAAAACAAGCCAGTTCTGAAGAAGTGACACAACTTTCTAAGCTTTCTTCTAGGTTAAATCTCACCCAAGTGCTTCCTAGGTCCAATCTAACCTAAATCCTGAGCTTGTGCAATGTGTGACTGGCTTCTCCTGACACACATATTATCTGTACGGAACTGAAGTTCTAGAGTCTGCTTACACGGCTTTTGTTAAATTTAACCCAGATTCATCTAGATCACCACTGAACTGACAGACTACCATAAAAATGTGCTTTGTCCCTCTTGCAGAAGCCAGTTTCCAATAAATTTATCGTGCAGTCATACAGCCAGCTGTATCAGGAAAGAAAAATGGGCAGTGCTAGAGTGAGCTGTGGGTGATACTGAGATCAGTCTTCTTCCTCCAGCTGCTCCCACTTTGCCATTATCTTATGCTCATATCTAAACTGCTTAGTGTCTCTCAGGAGCTACTGCAGCGCTCCAAAACCTCACTCTGTTCTTCCTGTGACATGCAGGGACATGGGAGTGATCTGCAACAACCACTGGCAGACGAAAAGGCAGCAGGGAGCTCAGCAGGTACGGCCAAGTTCTCGGCAGTAGCACACAGCAGGCTCGCAAACAGCCTGTTCTCAGAGCTGCTCCTTCCCCTTCCCATATGGACACAGACAAAAAAGCCAGCTGGAACAGCTTGAGATTTTATGCAAAAGATCATCTTACAAAATACTGAGCTGTCATACCTCAGCCAGCAGGGCAGACCTCTACTGGGTCCTCCTGTTCCAAAACATCATCATGGAGCAGACTTTTGAGAAAATTGTGGTTTGTAAGAAGCAACTGCACTTCACTTTGCTCCAGAAAGACACTGAATAAAAAAGAATAAAGCAATTAATTATAATTCACTTGTGGAGTCTGAGGCAAAATGAACTTAAATCTCCTGAAAGAAAAAGTAAAAAAAAACCCAAGAAGTTAATAAATAAAGCAAGACTTGTGTGTGTATGTTTTAATTCAGTCAAATAATCTCTTTGTTGCTTTGAAACAATTCACTCTGCACTTGGGGCTTCATCAGAGAGAGGAAAGGATAAGGGCTGATCACAAATAAAAGGGAGGAATGAGAAAGAAAACATAATGAAGAACTGCTGCTGCTTCTTCAGTCCAGACGCTGAATCCAAATCTGGAACTGGATTGGAAAATAAATCAGTAAGCCAACACATTAAAACAGAAGGAAGAGACTGTAAATTCATGCTGCTCATTAAAAGTTTATTCTAATTACTTCACATTCACAGTGAATACAGTCTGAGCTATGAAGGTGAGCCTTTTGGGTACAGGAGGGGTTCTCTGACAATCAGCACTTCTAGGGGTGTTTATTGAACAATTCAGCAAATTTGGGTGTGGTCTTGAGACTGACAGAGTACAGGAAAATACAGTGTGGCTCCTGACTTCTCATGTTTTCTTTTCCTTTTTGTCTTTTTCCTTATTTTGCAAGATTAGGAAGAATTTCTGAATTTCTATATTTCTCCTCTTTATGCCTCTGCAGCTTTTACTCAGAAATGTAGTAAAGGGACAGCTTTTGTCTGCAAAAAAGTTCTCTGCTCTGAGATGTTTTATTATTTTTTTCCTTTGTTTTAAATAAAGAAATGAAAAGGTTGCCTCTGCAGCTTATTGCAGAGAAAAAAAATCACTTCTGTTTCTCTATTCTTGCCTCCTTTCCCCCATCCCAGTAAAACATTTACAGTCCTAAAAACAAATATCTTTTATTTCTTTCTTGAATTCAGTTCACACCATCACCTTGTCTTAGTAATGGGCCTGAGTTGTAAATGTAAGCACAGATCCCAGATATCTGGGAATGGAGAACTTTTTCTGATTTTTTTTGGTTTATCCTTTTTTTCATGTAGATGTCAAATCCATATGGAAGTCTTGCCAGATGTTCCTCTTTAAATGCAAATCTGTCTAAGTCATTCAGCTCCTTGCTGTGTTTTAGATGTTAGTGTTGTCTTTGTTTGCCACAGAAGAAACCAAGAATCTTAACCTTAAATATAAGCCAAGTAAAAAGGCAACAATATCACTTTAATATCTTCATTTTAGGTCGCCTTTTCACATCTCTAGATTCAGCCATGTGAATATAGGCTTTAAAAACTTGTGTCATTTCTATAATTTGTCTTTTAATAAAAATGAAACGTCTCCTTATCACAATGTATTAGAAGAAGTAAGATTTTGTAGGAAAAAAGGAAAGAAAAAAGAGTGGGAAAACTGACTATAAAAAACCATGAAAGGCAGTGACAGAGAATCACTGTCTTGATCATTTAGAATGTGTGGAGGAAAACTGCTAGAAATATGTGGTGCATCTGATAAGATTTTGGCCCCAGCACTGGTGCTGCAGTAGGGCAGTCAGTTTATGTCTTTGTATCCTTATCTTACTTCCCAGACAGTTCTCTGGAAGTGCAGACTCACACAAAGAACTGTTGAAATAGGCCAGGCTCACTAAGAAAAATTATCTGTGAGAATTCTCCATATTTTCAAAAGCAAGTTTGAGGTGAGCACATGATTTTTTTATATGACCTGTGCATACAGATAGGGGTTCCCATAGTTTTAAGGCTTGACCCACTTGGCAAAACCCACAGCAACTGCCTAAATGGGTGTTGCCATTTCTCCATATTCAGTGAATGATTTAATATCAAAATATCCAAAACTGTAACAAGAAAGACCAGTCGTGATATCTTTTCCAGACAGATAATACATCAGTGAGCCTAGGTCTTCCAGGAAAATTTATAGGGTCCAGTTTAAGATAAAACCAGCTGCTTCCAGTTTTTCCAGAAGTTCCAGGGTGTTTTAAAACACTTTTTCAAGAGATAGTACATCCTCTACATTCACTGCACTGACTGCATTTGTCAAGAAAAAATGTACAGGCATTGGCAGGATACAGGAGAGGAGACAAAAGACAGTCCACATAACAGTCAGGAGAAGAGGCCATATTAAAAGAAGTTAATACCAAAATTTGGCAATAAAGTATTTATTTGTTCAAACACTAACACAAGCAACAAAACAAATTGTTTGGAAACCAAACTTCATAAATATACAGCTTTTATTCCTTTTCATCTTATTAAGAATTATATTCTTGATAAAACCTTTGTGTCCAAATATCTTTCTAATCTAATACCTCCTTAAAATTTTTAATGCGTCTTAAAGATTTTAGCTTATGTGCGCATAACTTCACACAGCTCTACCCAAAAGAGATGAAAACAGATAACTTTCAGATTGCTAAAATGTACAATAAAATGTTACAAGAAAAGAACAGGATTTTTGTTTTTATATCCTCAATTTTTAGGAAAGGAAGGCTAATGAAATCCAATTATATGCAGCTCAGTTCCTGGGATGAATGCCAATCGCTCTGTCTCTTATCTTCTCCTTTGACTTACAGGGCGTGGAGATTATGTCTGTGAAGAATTAGAAAGAAACTTGTATGCTTTAATTTAGCTTTCTATTTATTTTCTCTACAAAATGCTGCCTCCAAACCATACCTGCTTTCTCACACTGCTATGGTGGTCTTGAACTGGTAGAAAAAAATTGTGAGTTCTGTTCTCATTTTATTATGGTCTACTTCCCTAATCATAGCAACAAGTCATACAAAAACTCCAACATCCATGTAATTTATCTTTTCTCCCACATGCTTTTTGAGATATTGATCCTTTTAAAAACAACAAGAGAGAAAAGGAAAAACCTCAGTTTAAAATTTTCAGAATCAGACAACCACTTCTGTCTCCTGTAATAATAATCTGAATTCTAAAATACTTCCTTCTACTGAAGAAAGTCAGCACATAAACGTTCTAAGAAACAGCCTGTAAAACAAGGTATTATGTTCATTGAGCATCACTCTCAGTAAAAACTATTTTAAACAAAGGCAGTACCAAATGGCAAAACTATCATAAGCTCTGTCTAGCCACACTTTCTTAACCTGGAATACAAACCTTCAGTTTCCTCTAAAAACATCAGAACAATTTTATTTAATCCAATATCAGTAGAGGTGCTGCTGGTTCCTAACCACACACATAGTAAGGATATCTGAAACTACAATGCAGCTTTTCAGAGAAAAGCACTACTGTTTCTATGTTTATATGAGCACCTACCCTGAGTCCTACCAAACTTATTCAAACTAAGTTTAACTGGAAGCATTTCAGTGTCTGCAGTGAAGTTCAGCACATTTACAAGAGCAGAGAACTTGGTCATGGAATGCAGATCAACAACTTATGTGACAGTATTTTTAACAACTCATGAAGAATAATTTTTATATGACAACTAAGACAGAAAATTGAGAGTACCTTTCCACAAATAAGAGAGAATTACTGCATAATGACAGTTCAGAGATCCTGGGTGGATGAAAACTACTTAGGGATAGATACTATGGATAGAAACTACTTAGGGAATACTCCCAGAAAATCAACAAATGCAGTGATCATCAGAGGTAATTGTATGAAAATTGCTGGATTTTGAAGACTGTAAATGTTCTCATTCCTTTTGTTATTCTTTTGGAGGCCTTGTTTCCTCTTTCCAATTTCCCAAGCTTCAATGAAGGGATGTCGGAAGGTGAAGCAGTACACTCTACTAAAATACCATTTTCTGGATGGCTTCATATAAAACAGGCAAGAACTTATTGCTAGCAACAATATCCTAACAACAGACTGCTGTACTTTCATTGCCCCAGCTTTCCCCTTGATGTAGCCACGTTCATCTGCCAACTGGTCATTCAAATGGGAAAATTCATTAGAATATGATTTATAGTGCATCCACTGAGATCACATTCATTACTATTCTTGGGAGTTATTTCAGCAGTATAAAGCAGGCATCATGCTGACTTACCCTACTCCAGTATGTTTTGGGGTCTGTTGTATTATTAAAGCAGTGGAATGTAGTAAAACCACACCTATTTTAATGTTCATATAAAATATTCATCTCTGTTGGATAAAGGTTTTCATTTTTAATGCATTACATAACATTCCTAACTTTAGTGGCAGAGGTTATAACTCAGGTTGTTTGAATTTATTTATATTTTTTCAAATGAAAAGAGATTTTCTCTTTGGTTTCTGTAAAAACAAGCAAAACTATTGAGACATCTACAGCTTCTGTGCTCAATAAAGAGTCAGAATGTCTATTTAATAAAAAGGCAGTTTTGATTTAATATCTGGTATATTAAAAAAACAGTTGTCAGTTCTCAGATATAGGAGGTACCTTAGTTCTACTCTGGAAAAGGATACAGTATATATAATTTCCCAAGAGCCTGACTTCTGTAGGAAGGTAAATCCAAGAGATGTCCAGGATCAGGGGCCCAAGGCCATACAGAATGCTAAGAGGTGACAGCCTCATCCCATCAGGGACAGAGACCAGCTTCTCTGAGCCCTGTTCCAGTACCTGGGTAAGGAGCCCTTCCCTTTCTGCTTGAAGCTGAGGACACCTGGGCTTCTCTTGCATAGCTTAAGGAGGGAATTAGTTCAATAATCCCACTTGGCAAGTGGCCCGCAGATACAGAGGATCTAGGGAAGGGAATTAAACAAATCCTCATATTGTGAAGCATGCACTCCTTTCAACTTATTCCCAAAATCCTGATCAGGATTTTGTAGCCTTTGTGCATAGCAGGCTCCCATTCAGCCAACATCAGACAAACATCAGGAATCAAACTATAATGATGTTAAAATTAATTACTTTCTTTTACCCTGTAATTGAGTCTATTAATTACAGATAATGACAAGCAAGGATTTAAAGGTAATGCCTATGGAGAATTGGCCTCCTCTGTGTATTCTGTTTATTTTCTCCACTAGTATTTCCATATTTATGTGCTCCCTTTATGCAGCTTTCTTATCTGTGCATGAGTGTAGGCTGTGGACTTTCTAGGGTGAGACCATTTTTATATGAAACTTAGAAGAAGAGGGTCTAGACAGGATTTGTAGCTCTACTGTAAGGAAAATAAACATTATTAATAAAATAATTTAATTTTATTGAATTTTCCAACTTAAGAACCGAGAAATTGATTTCATAGACTATTCTGTTTACCAAATGTAGTGCAACCACAGATAATTTTTTTTCATCTCTGACATATATATTCTTACATGTGCTGAGATTCCAGAAATATTACGGTAAAGGATAGGTTGCTTTTGATTTCTTCAAGTTATTTAATGTGTTTAACCCAACAGGATAAAAGGAATTTTTAAATCCTGAAATGTATGTCTGGTTCTTTACATAAAACTCAACATCATACAACTGCATCTAAGGAATTTACAAGGTAAGAGGGAGTTTCAGAAACTTGTTCTGAGATAAAGCTGTCATGTTAGAAGAGAAAGATAGTTCAATACACACACATGTGGTGGAAATGTGGCAGCATATCTGGAATATGTCCTCATAAATACCATTCTGTACTGACTGGGTGAAAAGCTCTATAACATCAAAGGATGCTTTGGGAGAACATGGTTTCTAGGAAAGAATAGATTACTGAGTTTGGAGTTTAAGTCCCAGAAAAAAATGTCAAGATGAGGAAGGAAATTCTTGATGCCTTGCAATGTACTCAGATCACCTAAACATTCCTTCTATTTAAAAACAATTGCTTTTGAATAGGTTTGAGTTTCCAGTATTGCAGTATTGACTTTCATACCTTTTTGCTATGTATTCATTATAGTGGTCATTTCTATTTAAAAAACAAATTACATGGAAGAGTCTGGTAACAATATGTCTAATTTGTATTTCATATTTTTTGCAGTGTCCTTCTTGCAGAACATGATTTTGGAAAAGAGGTTGGTGGAGAACAGGTCACAAGCTCCAAGATGAGGAACTGCAGCACAATGGGGTCTCCTTGGGGGAGATGATAATATAAATAATAATAAAATTATAACAATTCTGCCTGCCAGGCTTCCTTCTTCAGGATATTACTGCAACGCATCTGAATGTGCTTTCACCTGCCTAATGCTTTTTGATTCCCTATTCTGGGAACTATTTGCTCCTTCATGCATATTTCTGACTTTCTTTTAGGAGAGACATTAAATGATTGAACAGATTTGACCCAATTTTTGGTCAGCAGCAGTCAATGAATTGCCTAATATTTCTTTTTCTGTCTTGGTTTCACAGAAGCTTCAAATCTGTCAAGATAAAATCCTATACAAAACTTTCCCCCTGAAATCTTGGGAAAGTCCTACTTTTAGTCACTTACCTAAGTACTATCCAGATGCAGTTTCTGTAATACTTATAACCAGAACCTACCTTTAATTAAAACCTTATTGCAACAGAGAAACAGTGGACTTTTCCACCCAGTCAAGTGGAATCTGCACATTTTGTTTCATAATTCAATTTTTACAGTGCCCTTTCCAGAGGAGACTCTTCTCTTTCCTGTCTGTCTTTGATTACTGCTGGGCCGGTGCCACTGTCATGGGCTCTGCACCACAAGACCAAATCTGAGTTTTTGCAGCACAAAAGAGTGGGTCCAGCTCTTCAGTCACTCCAGACTTGTATCTGACAGCACTCTGGAAGCACAGACCTTGCACAAACTGCCAATAAAAGCCAACCTTCCCAACTACATTCCTTTAAAAGCCACTATTGTTCTCATTCATGATTGAACAGCTCAGCTTTCATTCGAAATAAAAAAAAAGAAGTCCAGGCTGCATTGAACAACTTTCAGATATTTCCTATACCCTCAGAGCATGTCAGTACTATTGTAAGGCTTTTGAGTGTAGCACCCCTGAAATGGTGATGGGGTTTTTTTCCAATAGGATGAAATATCTCTGATTAATGCCAGCACAATATTTCTACGATCTTTTAAAGGAAATTTTCCATATGTATTAACTTGCAGAATTGGAAAGGCAGAGCAGTAAATTCATGCAAGGCACAATTTTACTGGCAGACAAATAGATGATGGATTAAATCTGGTGTTACTTCAGCTTCTTCAGTAATGAGCCATTTTCATTGTGATCCCAAACTGTTTTTCTAAGTCACATTCTGGGCTTCAAGACAATGCAAGCAGTAATAAATTATTTTCATTTTACTCAGTGTTATGCTAGAAAAACAATGAGCTCTGGGAAGATGTCATGAATGGAAGCGTTTTTAACACAGGCTTCTTGGTAGCCTTTTTCATCTATTTCTTGATTGTCTTTCTGAATTTATCCCTTTACTAGAATTACTACCTGAAAATAAACTACAAACTTCCAGTGTGGTAAATACGAAAAAGAGGGCATGTTCCTTACCCAGGAGACATTATGATGTAAAACACTAGGCAACTGGCCAGTCAAATTAGTGAGCTATAAAACAAACATCTGTATATTTTTAATATCAATATATTTTTAGAAAAGGTATAACGTGCCTCAAGTCCTTTCATATTCTGACACATGTATTTCAGGGAAGGAAAAACAGAATAGAGATTATTTATATTACACAAACAGAATCACAGGATGGGTCAGGTTGGAAGGGACCACAGTGGATTATCTGGTCCAACTTCCTTGCTCAAGCAGGGTCACCCCAGAGCACATGGCCCAGGATTGTGTCCAGATGGTTTTTAATCAACTCCAGTGAGGGAGACTCCATAACCTCTCTGGGCAACCTGCTCCACAGAGGTTCCTATATGGTCACCCACACACTAAGGAAGTCCTTGCTGATGCTCAGGTGGAACTTCCCGTGCCTCAGCTTCTGCCCATTGCCTCTTGTCCCATTGCTTGGCACCACTGAGCAGAGCCTGGCTCCATCCTCTGACACCTCCCTTCAGACACTGACAGACACTGACGAGTTTTCCTTCCAGGTGTCTCCTCTTGAGGCTGAATGGGCCCCGCTCCCGCAGCCTGTCCTCATACAACACACTCCAGTCCCTAAACCATTTGTGTTGCTCTCTGCTGGACCAGCTCCAGGAGCTCCATGGCTCTCTTGCCCTGAGGAGCCCAGAACTGCACACAGGACTCCAGATGTGGCTTTGCCAGGGCTGAGTAGAGGGGCAGGATCACCTCCCTTGACCAAATGCTCTTCCTGATGCGCTCCAGGATTCTATTGGCCTTCTTGGCCACAAGGGCTCACAAGTTCATGGACACCTTGTTGCCTAATATTAATTTAAATTTTATTCATATTAAGAAAACCCCAACACACTGCTTTCTCTATGATGAACTAGCAGAGGTGGAAATACCCAATATCTATGGGCAGGTCAGACAGACTTTGGTGCTTTGCTTTCTAATGGAACAGGGAGCAAAATACTAATGCTTCCCTCCATTGTGCAAGGGAAAAAATAGATTGAAATAAAATTATTTTAAAAATCTGACCTAGTGAGTAGGAAAGTATTTACATGAAAATGTTAAGTAGGAAGGTATCTTCAGTCCTGCTTCCTGGTGTTTAAGTGCCTTTTTTTATTAAAAATAAAAGAAAAGAAAAGAAAAGAAAAGAAAAGAAAAGAAAAGAAAAGAAAAGAAAAGAAAAGAAAAGAAAAGAAAACAAAAAGAAAAACAACAACAAACCAAACCAAACATTAAAAACCAAAAGACTCTGCTAAATGTGAGCCCAGGCAGTTTTTCATTAAGAATGGTCCATGGAAGATAAAAAGCGCTTCTCTTGTACAGAATTTCACTTGGTACGGGAGCGGTGAAAATGTCTGTCCACTTAGGGGGATTCAGACTCAAAGTTCCCGTGAAGCTGGGGTGGGAACTTGCCTCAGATACTCCAGTGAAGCTGCACAGGGAAGGCCCTTGAAGCTCACTCTAAGAGGAAGCAGAGAGATACAGTGAAGGTGGGAATCTATGGCACCCTGACAGGACATTCACCTGGAAAGCAGGAGTCTAGCCAGTGATTTATTTGTTGTACCAGGTGGCAAAGCCCAATCCATATCCCCAGCAAAGATCACTCCTAAAAGCACAAACACTCGAGCAGGAGATCCAAACAGCCCCACAGTGAACTAATTTAGCTACCCAGGAATCAAACCCAACACCAAGGAGCTGTCCCTTGTCATTGGAAGCACCTGTCCCAGCTTTCTTCCATAAAAGCAAATAAGCTGGACTCCATTCCTCATTTTTATGAATATGAAAGAATTTTATATCAAGTGTAAATAGCATAAATTTGTGAGCAGGAAAGGAATTTCCTTAGTGGGAGAAGAGATGATATTTGTTCACATTGGACAAGAAAAGAAGACACTGAATGGATCCTGCACAAACTGGATGAATATTCTCTCTACAGAAATACTAGGAAAGCTAGGACCCACTGTTTTGGGCACAGTCCTATTTAATCTACATACTCAGCATACATCTATAAAATCATTCCCTTGGACAGCATTAGCAAAAATATACTGATTACTATGTCTGCTGGGGCTGTGATGGACCAAATGTAGCTGCCCTGTTTAGGCAGTGGAAGTTGCATGTCTGAGATAAGGAAAGATTCGTACAGCTCAAGAGCACATGATGTTGGTGTAAGTTCTGTCATGGTAAGGAGGTGCAAGCTGGCTAGGGAAATCTGTATGCAATGGGATGGATAAGATCTGCTATCCTAATCTCTCCAGACAAATAGTATAGTAAAGCATTGTCTAGATACATCTAAATTTAACATGAGTCCTTATTGTTTTTACTTAGTGAATTAGCAGTGACCTTATCCAAACATCCTCTTCCCTCTCACTGTTTCCTTCTCTATTGCCTGTTTCTCCTCCACAGCTGGGAGGAAACAGGTCCCACAGGACTGACCACTGGGTCACACTGCACTTTTCCAGGGCCCCTTGCCCCAGCTGAAGCTGAACACACATCTTAGAGGTGTTAGAAGACTAAAATATATGGGCAATGGTAAATAAAGATTAGGCACCAGGAGGCAGGGAGAGATGGAGGAAGTATGTAATAAAATTCCTTTCCTGCCACCCACACCAAGCTCTCCTCTAGGTGCTGGAAGGGGATGAAGTGTCTCTTTCTTGTTCTCTTTCTCTCTTTCCCCCTGCTTCCCTTCCTACCTGGACAGACATCCCCTGGCCACTCTCCCACCAGAGCAACCTCCAGCAGATCCAAGGACTTGTGCTCCCAGGTTACTGGCACACGTGAGGAACTGGCCTCTTTCAGAAAATCCTGGTGAGATGTGGCCAGCCATTCTACACATAAAACTCTGGAAGTTCCTAATGGGTTCAGCATGTGCAAACTGATTAAGTTCTGACTACAGGGAAACATAATCGTCTGCATATAGTTGGAGGTAGTAAGAGGAGAAGTTATTAAACATGGTATGAGGGAGTTTATTAGGAGTAATAGGATGGAACTGAGAAGGCAAACACTTGAACATATGGAAAAGCTGCCAGACAATGAGATCAACTCAGTATGAAAGACTAGTTCAAGGAGGTGGAGGAAACCACATTTAAAATTAGACAACACTAGAAAATGTGCTGTGGGGAACACGCCTGCCTGGCAGAGATGTGCAGAACCCCATTCTCTCCATCCATAGCACCCTTGGATCTGACAACAGCTCCAAGCACAACAGATCCAGACTCCAAAATCTAAGGCTTCATGCCATTTCTGCTACCCTCAGAAGAAAAATCCTTTTAATATATGTTATTAGCTACTGGAAACTGTAGCTGAGTTGACAGTGACAAAGATGGGAAAGCCAAACAAGGGATATGAGGACACCTCATATAGGCCAAAGAAGATGTTACAGGATTGTGATATTTATTTCCAGACTTGCTATCACTCATGCCTTTGCCTAAAACTTTTCCTGTGCATCCAGTATTTTTCTGGGTAGAAAGGGGGTGAAAGGAAAGTAAAATGTGTGAGATTAAAAAAGAAAATCCTTAAAATTATGTCCAGGGTGTGGGAAGTTCAAGCAATATATTTTGCCTTTCAGTGCAAGGGAAAGAGAGCTGTTGGGAAAGTCTGGCATGGTTATTTTTACAGCTCCATGACTATTGCTAAACGCAGCAATGTAGACACCACTGACTGGAAACACCCACCCACCAACGACATATTTATTGTGAAACCAAGGCAATAGCAGAAGGCATCAGGGCTGCTGTTATCAAGTCAGCTGGGAGCACCAGTAATTCCCATGTCCTCCCAGCAGCCAGGCAATCCTGGAGCTCCAACTCACAGCAAAACCTTGCTTCTCAGCTGATACAGCACCGCATATATGGGACTGAGAAGGCTTGAATTAACTGTCAGACATTGCCTCAGGACACAAAGATGCATAGATTTTTCCATTCTCCTTTTATTTGCAATCTCTCTGCTTAATCCCACACAGCAGTTTCAGTGAAACCCAATAGGTCACTGGTGGGCTGCTTCCCACAGCTCCTGTTTTCTTCCTCTGCAGACAGTCTCAAACAGAGCAACTAAAACAGGTTTAAATGTCTGACACACAAATACCAGAAAAGAGCAGAGGTTTGTGTGGATATATTAATGGGCACATAGATTTGCATGACTGAATAGTGCTTTTTAGGGGACAAACATGGAAATGGCTACAGCTATTGTTGCAGTTTGGTATTTTGAAGGGTATTCTGTTCTTAGAACTGGAGATTTTTATTTCTGAAAAAATATTTCTGTGGCTCTATTCTGTACAATATTGCAGTTTTACACCCTCATGTATGGTCCCTTGGGGGTGTCTTTATACTCTTGAACAATTTTAATGTACAAATCAAGAATATTTCACTGTATAAACACACACCCTAATGAGGCAAATGAACTATTTCTGTTTCCAAACAGCTGCTCTGTCTCAGAGTCCTTACAAGCAATTACACAGTTGAATATAATGTCTTTGATGCTTTTTCATTACAGAGTCTTGGCTAAAATATTCTGAGTTTGTATTTATCTTCATTATTGTTACAGACTTTGGCAGCAATACATGAGGAAATCAAATAAGGTCATTTTCATTATTTCATCCAAATGATAAACATTTTCATCATGTGGCTTGGATAAAATACTGTAAGTACAAAGCTGCGGGGAGCTGATGAAATACTTAATAATCACAATATTGAAAAAATGTCAGGTGGATACTGAAAAAACATTCAGGATTATGAAGCTGTATAACTTTACAGTTGAAAAAAAGCCCAATATTTCCATTAAACTCAAACACTATTTTTCTCAATTATACTTCATACTCAAATGCATAGTTAAAGAAAGTCAAGAAACATTAAAAGTTTGTGTTTGTTTTTCTGTAAGTGAGAAAAAAAGTCAGTGTGTGTTCACCTCAATCTTTTGAATTATGTTTTCAGACAGCCTGTAAATGCAAGGGATTTGTCTTCAAAAAAATCTATAACATTGTTACCACTGTAGAGCACCTTCTTAGAAGGCTGTTTTAGGAGAATTATCTCAGCTGTCCTGAAGACTTTTTTAACTCAGCTCCATCATATTTCTTGCTTTTCATTATAACTTAGGTGGACACAAGCACAAGCTACACGTTGCCCTTTTTTTCCTGCTGTGCTCCTGCATAATTTTTTACCAAAGGATGAGTTCGAGAAAAAACAGGGTTTGGAGGTCTGGAGTCTTGGACGGCAGGCTGAATTTGACCATTTAAGTGACCCCTAGCAAGTAATTTAATTTTGCACATCAGTTTTCCATTGTAACTGCCATTTGTAATATCCAGGACATTGAGATTTCTGGGTAAATGACACTTTTATTAATTGTTTGCATGACTCACATCTAAGAGGCCTGGTCACACAGTAAACTCATCTGCACTGACCACAGTACAAAACTGGTAAACACACATATACAGACTGTAAAATTGTGTGTTAGGGGCAGAGTAACAATAATCCATAATGGCAAATAACATTGAGATTAGCTGTCTTTTATGACTCTTGCCCATGATTCATAGAAAATCCCGATGGAAGCAGAGCTTTGAAAATTGCACAAATTGATAAAACATCCACTAAAAATTACTTAGTCACAACAAGTTCCCTGCTCACCAGCAGATTGTTTTGACAAGCTGCTGTCTGGGATATCTGAGGCAAGGCAGCTGTTTCTAGTCATCCCCCTCCACAGCGAACTGTGCATGGAAGGTGTTCAGTGAGTATATGTGGAGGCAGTGAGTGCCTACATGATATCACCCTGAAGTGATCAAACCTCTGAGTTTTGTGTTATTTCATAAGCCTTTTTTCATTCACAAAGCCAAATGTCATATTCTGTTATCCTAGTACTTCCCGTAAAAGGATTATAGCCGTCTAGTTTATCAGGATTTATTTTTTGCTATCAACGGGCAAATTTCCTTCTCTTTACAATATAAGACATTAATCTTCATTTTTCTACTAATCAGTCCAAGGATTTAACACTTAATACTTTATGCATGGAAAGCAAAAGAACTGTCAGCATGATATAATTAAATTTTCTCTCATTGACCCTTAACATATTTAAAAGCACCTCTTCCAGTGACATAATTACAGTGAATTGGAAGGAAACCTTCCAAATTCTGTTGGATCTCCTGAATAGTAATTTCATTCTTTATTCCTGAATCCACAGCTGTCAACACTCCTGTTGAGATGTATTTCAAGAACCTTCAAAGAGTTACAACTACATACCCATAACAATATTAGGTAGAAAATCCTACTTACATCATTGGTGATTTGTTAGACATCAATGACCTTTCTGCAAAATGTCTGATTTTCCATTTAGAACACAGTATCCAGGATTTAATCAAAATAATTTAGTAGATGTCTCTCTGCTCTACATTCTCAATGACCAAAAGTACACAAACAGATATCAATGACAAATGTTTCTGATTAGAGATACTTAGGGGAGTATCCATGTCCCAGGCTTCAGAAAAATGAATACCATCTCAGGTCATTTAGAGGTAAGATTGAGGAACAGATATAGAAAAAAAATTGATGCAAGTTTTAAGCCTTTCTGCCACTCTCTCACACAGACAAAGGCAGAGTACAGATTGCCTTGCTCCTGGAAGAGTCCACCCTTCAAGTGAGAGAGAATCACCTGGTATGACTGTCACAGATACCCTAAATGAAGACTTCTCTTGTTGTTATTTTCTTAGTGTAACTAACTCTCAGTTTTAATCCCTACAAGTACAGGATTGCACAGACAATTTCAAACTGAAAAAACTCAACCTTTTTTGTTTAGTCAAATGTTCTCTTTCACAAGGCAAAAATTCCATGCTGTGACAGCTGGAATCATTGTATACACACACAAAAAAAAATACCCTGCCAATATTGTCACTGAAAATAACTCTGAGAAGACACTGGATTGCCATCTGTTCACTTCCTATTGATTTATCAGAATTTCCTTCCCTCCATGACCAGCACTGACCATGCACAGCTTATTCACCAAGCAAGTGAAACAGAAGACCTGCATTTCAAGGGACCTCACAGCTGAGCAAGAGCAGCCACCCCTCCAATTTACACCAGCAAACCTCTGTTCTCCACAGAGAACTTCCCTGGACTTTTTCTGCTGATCAAAGTATTGCCCAGTGATAATGTGGAGCAGAAATGGAGGTTTCTTGGCCGCTGGAGGCAAACATGATAGCACTCAAGGTTAACACATGTTTTTGCTCTATCCGAAAATTATCTCAGTTTCCACCCCCTAAATTTCTTATGCTCGAGGAAAATCAGACAAAATCAATGTAGCAGATATTTGAGGAGTGGGAGGAGAGTTATGTTTCCTTTAACTTAGGCACCATCAAGAGCTCCATCCAGCTCTGGCACATCCATCTCCCCTTACTGCTTTTTGGATGGGCAGAAGGCATTTTCCTCTCTGTCTTGCTCCACAGTGTCCTCAGGGCAGATTTCAAGGCTGTTTTATGATTCCCTAGCCAGACCTAGGAGCTGGGCCTGGGGCCAGGAGTCCAACTCATTGTCCAGAAATGTGATTCTGATTTGGACTTTGTGATGGGTGAGGGAGCTGTGCTGAGTTTCCTCAGGGAAGAAAGGAGTTTGGCCTTTGTAACACAATACAAGTGTAAACCCCTGATCTGGAGAATGCCTTGTGATTGAAGGGGCTTTGACCAACCTCACCTGCAGCACTCCAGGACCTGCAGCTGTAGCAGAATAGCATGTGAGTGCTAATCATCACTGTGCTCACAGCCATGGAAGGGCACAGCAACCCTTCCACACACAACCGAGCACAAATGATCCACATTCTCCTCACAGCTGTTTGCTCCTGCTTTGGGAGAGGATTAAAAAAACATGGAGAGCAAGGAAATGGGATTTGTGCTGGCATCCTGCTTTTCCTTCCCTCTTGGAAACTGTTAAGTGTGGAAGAGCTGAGAGGCAAGCTAGCCCCCTTTCCATGAGCAAGGTCTCATTGCAAACTCAACTGGATGGAGACACTCAAACTCACTAAGACAGAATGCCAAGGCTTGGCAACACAGCTGTAATTATCTGAGCTGTTTGCATTTTGTTTATTTACTTGATTGTTATATAATTACAAAAATAATCTGGTTTTCATTATTTATTCCCTATCCTTTCAATTTTCTCAGGAAAGAACAGAACAAAACAAGTTTAATAAGCCAAGACAGGGACTCACAGTATTTCCAAGGTCTTTTATCCTACAGGCTCAGGAATAGAAAGAGAGCAAATTCGTAAGCGTTCAACTACAAATTATGACTAGTAGAAAAGTAGGTAGGATGTTGAGAAATAAGGGAAGTGTGCTTCCAAACTGGACTGGTTTACCTTGCACAGCAATAATCTCTGCTTTGGGGATGGAATGCTAGACTGCTTACCAGGCTGCAAAACCCCATCCATACCTGATCCTTGCCCCTATAGCATCACCTAGCTTCAAGAAAAAACATGGTGAGGGATGAGAAAGTAAACAGTGGTCTTTAACTTCTGTTTCCTTTTTATATTCTGGTTAAATAACTACTATTTTACAGAAAATAACCTAATTGGGAGACTTTGTAGTTGCCTTGTCAATCTGTAAGAGAGGATTTGAGGCTTTCACTCAATCAGACTGAGGCATCTTATGAGCACGTCTGTCTGTCTACCTAAGCTCAAGAAAGGAGAGTAAGTTCCTCTGCACTATTCCAGTTTAAAATTTATGCTATTTCACATAAAGTTACAGTAATAGATAAATTTATTTAAGTAACTCACTATATAATAGAATAGTATTCACTAAAAACAAAAAACAACAACAACCACAAAAAATAAATTAAAAAAAAAAAGAAAGGACTGCAAGGAGAGGACAAACAACTGTATATTTATATTTACATCCTCCAAAGCAAAAATCAGGACTTCCTAGCAGGCAATGAGCTTTGCTGAAATGATGAAATGGTGGCAGCAGCCCCCAGGAGCAGGAGCCCTGCCTGTGCAGTGAACAGGACTGCAGCTCTGCAAAGCTGCTTGAGGTGAGCCAGGTCTGTTTTCACTCCACAGTCCTCTCAGGGGAAGGGGATTTTTCTGCTGACTGACCCAGGCTATAAGAACAAGCTTATTAGTAGAAGCAACTTTCTAAAAACCCTTAAATATTTTTGCTTTTTAAGGAGGCTGCTTTTTCATCTGAGTGAAGCCAATGTAAGGCAAATGAAATCTCTCTATTCAAGTCCTTTCATTTCATCAAAGCCTCATTCCTTTTTAAATTAACTTTGGCTCTGTGACAGCTTCCCTTTCCTGTCCTGTTGCTCTTTCAGATCTCACTTTTCCCCCCACGAGCTGTCAGAGCTCTGTTTTTACTCTCTGGCTGTCACTTCTCAGTGCAAACCCCAGATCACTGACTCTACCCCACAAGCTCTTTTTCCTTTCCTCCCCTTGGACTGTGCTCACAGACTCTCGTCTTACTAAAACACAGTAGAAAAAGACCACTCCTCATCTTGACTCCTGTGTTTATGCTGCTGTTACAGAAAGTCTGCAGAGGCACAGGAGATGTGTGGCTGTTTGGATCTGCATGTTGCACACAGGGTGCTTTGACTCCTCCACCACACTCACAGAGACAAAAATATCAAAGAATTTGAAGTACTCATTGTACTAATTTAAGGACTGATTTGACCCCAGAAGGTCATTTGCTGTGACTGTGCTGGATAACCACCTGGAAGGACAAAGCCTTGGCTCAGGCTGAAATAGGTGACTCAGGGTGCCAGGCTCCCTGCACTTGTGTCTGAAAACAATCAAAAATCCAGTGTACTGCAGCCCTTCAGAGCTTCTCCCACTATTTGGATGTGTTTGTAGGATAATGTGGAAAGATCATATTGTGACAGGTCTGCAGTTCTTTACTGGATCGTGGCACACTTGTTGTACGTGAAGATGACACATCTCCAGCCTCTTGAATCACATCTTTTAAAGACTCCATACGGGACCTGGATCTGAAAATATTTTGGTGTATTAGTAAAAGATTTTCTTGTCTGTGAAATCATGTGTTGAGGCATTCTCATTAATCAAATCACTTGAATCACTTTGTCCTTAACTTCTCTCCCAGCTACTTCTCTGTAAGACTATTTAAAGCAAAAAAATAGAAATTTTGATTCAACTTTGTTTTGTTTATTTTTTCCTTCACATTCTCTGGTGCTAGTCCACATACTATACCATTTTCCCCTCAAAATACCTGACTTATACATTCAATTTAATAATGACAGTTGCATTCAATTAAAACAGAAATATTATGATGTTAACCTCCTATAACTGGCTTAAGGGAGACAGACTTGTAGACATACAAAGAAACTGATGTTCTTTAAGTGTTTGGAAACTCCTAAACTATTATAGGGGAAAGAATCTTTCCAATCTCATGACCATGCTCAAGTATTAGCCAAAATTCTAGACATTAATGTGATGACAAAAGTATTTTTCAGTGAGTAAAGGCAACCTAAAAGGATAGCAGAGCATAGCAACATCACAGCCCTCTTAAATCACAACTGAACTACTTTAATGATCTTGGCTGACCTGAATAGGCAGCCTTTAATGGTTACTCAGTTAAAGAGTTGCAGAGTTTTCATCTGGATAAACCTACAAGTGGCACTCTAGTCTAGAACTTCTCGGAAAACACCAGAAAAAAAAAGAAAAAAAGAAAAAAAAAGAAATAAAACCCCCAAAGAAAAACAAAATTACCCTTGTTTTATAAAATAGTCCCATGAGATGCCCCCCAGTTAAATTCACTATGTTTTGTATTATTACCCTCTCTGACCCAGTGATGTTGTATTTGCAGATATATCATAAACTATATATTTCAATTCTGTGAAGTTTTTCAGACTCACAAGAATATGATAAAAACTCTTGAAACCCCCTTTACTCCAAGTCCACATTTAATGTCCTAAGCCTGCGATGCCCCAAGCGAGCAGACACAGCCCCTCCAGAACTGTGGAATCTCCTTTCGTCTGAGGACATTTTGAAGCTCCCTGGCCATTTATTTAAATTCTTGGGGCAGAGTTCCCATCTCCTGATCTGGTTACATTCCTCCTTTTCAAATCAGGACCATTGGGAGGAACCAGAGCTCTTGGTGTGTGTCAGCTGATGCTCCTGTTATCTTGGTGTGATTTTGCTGCTGTGTATTACACTTGCAGCACTGTGATCTGCAGCATTACAGGGCAATGTAAAACACATTCAACACAATGCAAGCTGGAAGTACAACTGATTCCATACCCAGTAGTACAAAACTACTGAAATGTTTTTAATAGTTCATTTAAATAGGCTCCTTTTTAAAGACAAAAAAAGTTTACACACTGGATTACAAATTCATGCTTTGCTTGTGAGTAGAGGACATTCAGTGATCCTTGACTAGAGGGGTTCATGGAGGAGCAATGCATGCTAAATTAACTAAAGATCCCAAATTCCCATCAATTCAAACAGGAAATGAGAGGAAGAGAGTTTTGTTTTCCTGCACATCTTTTTAGGATCAATTCTTTTAACTCCAAATTTAGAACTGCTTGGAACAAAGCCTAGTTGAAACAATTACATGATTTACTATTGTTTAAAAATAAATATGACTCCAGAGTATACTTTAAAAGTACTTCTGTGGTTATTTTATTCCTTTTAATTTTTTTTTCAATTTAGAGGGAGAACAATTCTTCTTCTATATTTCTGTCACCAAAAGGACAAAGAACAACTCAGGCTCTGTTAATTAACAGTGGAAAAACATTCCTTGACTTTGAAATGATTTATTAAATTGTTACATGGTATTTCAAAAGAGAATGATTAAAAATATATGGTGTTACTAATGTATGCACATAAACTGATGCTTAAGTAAATGAGGAGTATATCACAAGAAAGGCATGACTTGGAAGTGGCATCAGTTTCTCTCTGTTTTCAATTACATGTATTCCAGGCCAATTCCCATGGCACAGCTTTCAGGGGAGGAGAAAAGAAAATGCACTCTGTGCATTAGCAAAAACCAAAATATTAAAGGGAATTCTTTTGTTGACATGAGGGCCCCTGCATGATCAATATGGAAGTTACACATTTAGGGTGCTTGAGTAAAACCAGGTGGGAGCAGGCAAGTCTGTGTCTTCAGGCCTATGGCACAACTCTGTCCCCCTGCCCCAGGAACAGACGTGGGGCTGCTCCAGCCTTTGTCCTGGACACCTTCCCTGACCCAGGAAACCTCTTTCCCAAGCAGTCTTGCTGTGCTTCTTTCCCATCTGCCTGGGATAAATGTTGGCTGGTGAGCCAACCGGGATCATGCTCGGGCTCTTTTTTGTGGAGACACATTCCCTTCCCACACTCCAGCCAGCCATGTAGGATCAGCATTTATTAATCCGACAGACTGTGTCTGGTGAAAATGCAAGCACCATGCCACAAGATGTGATTATTTGTCAGCTTGTCACACCATGATAGAAAGAACTGGCTGCAAGTTAGTTTCTTGTGAAATTTCTCTGTTTGATAGAGGCGTGTTCTGTGCAACAAGCAGCACTTTTTGGATTGAGTGCACACCCAGCCACCTGTGAGCACACCAGGTTTTGTTTCTCAGTTTGCAAAGAATCAAGTCCTGCATTAACTTCAACCTGCCTCTGCAACCCACAGGAAGGCCACACCAGCTTTCACACTTGAGAGAACAGAGGTTGAACGGCATGGCCATTTAGAAAACCTCTGAGGGAAAAAGATTTAGTGACTACTGGAAACTGTGGTTCTACACATGGAAGGCACTGTAGCAATTTTTTACCATGAACTTGCTGACTAATAAAATAATTTTTCTTCCAAATGAAAATTCAAAGCTGTCTATAGACAGCAAACCCAGCACCACTTTTAATCAGGACTTGCTTGTCATGAGCAACCAGCGTGCAGCAGCTGGCACCAACACATGGTCTCTTTCACAACTTCAGACCTGAATTAAGTCCAGAGAGGTTAAAAAGTCCTTCTGTAGCATTTGAGAACACAAGGAACTGAACAAAATTCACACTTTGTAATTTCAACTCCACTGAAGTTTAAGTTGTGAGAACAATGAATTATATTAGTAATAAATAATAACTTATTAGTGGCTGCTTAGAAAACTTTAAAATGGAAAAAAAATAAATCTAAAAATAAATGCTTTATTTTTTAGTGAAATACAGGAAGAAAAGAGCAGTGTATATTTTATTTTCTCAGCTTTTGAGGATGGCTCTAAGAATGTCACTTAAAATGAGTACAAAATTTTGTTTTGTTGCTTTGGCTCCAGATGGCCCTGCCTGAGCAGGGGTGTTGGGCCAGCTGACCTTTGGAGAGCCTTTCCAACCTCAACCACCCTCTGCTTCTGTGAGATGGTCAAGCGAAAGTCAAAACTTTTCCCAAGTATTTCCTTCCCCTGCTTCAAATTAATCCACCTAATTTGATCCTTGAAGTCCTGAGCTCCTCTGGTGTAACATAAGGTACTTGCATGAGATTCTGACAGAATACTTTCAAACCCAAGGATATAACACTTCCTCTCCCATTCCCAAGACATTGCTGTTCTTTAGTTTCAAGTCCTCTCTCCACCCCTAGAAACTGCATCTGCCTTAAATCAACTACTGCATGGGTGGTGGGTTTTTTTTAGTTGGTTTTGGTTTTATTCTCATAGAAAGGGATACAGTATCAAAGGAAATGAGTACTGAAGATTTTTATTTCACAGTTCTTTTTCCAATTTGAAAAAATTTAACCCCTGAGCAAAGGAAGGTACACTGCCTAAATGTGCTGTGGTGATACCAGGCAATAAATGCAATGCAGATATATTTTTTCCTGCTTTTTGCCACAGGTAAATATTTGTTCTGCAGTGTTACATTTCTATTAGAGCATTTTGTAGAAGGTAAGGTTTTCACATACCCAGACACTCTGCTTTCCCAGACACTTACACACAGCCCTACTAACTTCAAACTATTCAAAACATGCAAACCGAGATAAATTGGGTAAATGGAACTATTGACATTAATAGGAGAAACCTTATTTATTATTTCTTAAACTTTACATCTGTAAGGTCTTGTTTGAAAGAATTTTAATTACCATGCTACTGGAAATCCTTTTAAATACTCTACAATGATAGGATGTGGTCTCTCTTTTGTTTGTCTCCTCATTAATTGTCTTCCACGATAATTCATTGTTTGAATCTGTAATGTATTGCTGCTATTACTCATAATACTTTGAGAAAAAAAAAACCAACAAACCAGGATCAGAGATTTTTTCAATAAAATAAACATTAGTGAACTCCACTGAATGTCACCCTCAGGGCAACAGGGAAACAAGCTTGAACATGAAGCAAGCACTTACAAAACATTACAGGAAAATACAACTATTGATGCCTTTAAAATGAACTAGCTAAGAAAAGTAAATGCAAGAACTTTATTGGCAATATATGAAACTATACTATAACTCAAAGCTGTGTCTCAAGGTGGCTTTTGTTTTAGCTTCCAATATATCATATGCATATGGCCCTATGCAGAGAAAAGAAACCAAAACCCAACAAAACCCTCACACTCTTGGACAACATATGTTCTAAATGTCATTGACTGTTTCTATATTCCTCTTGAAGATTTTCTTCTTTCAGTTGCTTGAAGTTATGCCAATCTCAGATCAACTAAAGAGATTTAGAGAGAAAACTTATGGAACTAATTATTTCAAGTAGGATGACATCTCCACTCAATGTACAGAATATACTAGAAGCTTAAAAACAATACAAGGAAAATGACCCTTCATTTAAATTTTTTATTGCATAATTACTATTCCTCTTGACACTTTGAAAATAGAAAATCCAGAACACAGGCCACAACAAATGAAGTCACTTTCAGTACTGCTCATGGTTTTGGCACTGGCACGATAAGAAAGTCAATTTAGCTTTAATTTTTAAATACATTGAAAAAATAATCACTGTTTGATCATTCAATCTTCTCATTTTATACTTGGAAATATAAAAAGTAAGAATTCACAGAAAAATAAGAGAAAAATAAAAGAAAAATAAGAACTCTAAATCTGAACACATTCAAAGCAGGAATTTATTAATCTGAAGAGGTTACTGTTTATGGATAATGCATTTACATGAGATTGCTGTTCCTTGATAATGCATTTCCATTATCAACTGAAAGCTCAGCTTTATTAACAGGGGAAAAAAAATTACCTACTTCTGTTTACTTACCTGCTTATTTTTTTGCAAAACTTGCTAGTAAAATAGGTAAAAGCTTGACCAAAAACTAAGAACAGAATGTTAAGTCATCTAGTTAACATGCATCAAGGAAACTGGTTATCAGTGCAAATGGAAGACATGCCACTTGTGAATGTTTTATTTACTGTATTAACACAGGTTAGCAGCACTGCTTCACTTAAATGGTGCTTCACAAGCATCTTGATTTAGAAGAGGGCCCAAAATTCAACTACAATTTCTTTGTAACTGATAAAATAAAACCAGGCCAAAGAAGCTACTAGATATTATATACAAAATTTGAAACACTCCATATTTTTTGGCATTTGTTCATCAAACTTCAGAAGCACATAATAGCACAGAATATTTTACTTTTGTATTCCAAATCAAAAACTGAGCTCTCTAATGCTTAATTTCTGAAGAGTTGCCATTGTAAAGTGCAGAGTTTTTCTATACCTCAGTCTTAATATTTGTTAAGTTGCTCAATTATACTCTCTCAAACCTGGTCCTCCAAGGTGAAAAGATTTAAGTTTAGGCTCTGCAGGCTCAAGCAAGCTGCTGTTTTCTTCATGCGAATTGCAACAGTATTGGCAATGAAAGCACGGCCACCTCCTCTGCACAGCTTACACCTGGGCAGAAAATTAGGAGCATGACAACTGTAAAGACTGTCCTTCTCCAACCAAGGGATTTTAGTCCCAAGGATTCTCTAAACTACACTGATTACTGACTTAAATTGAAATAAACTCTGACTCCCAAAACTACATTTTTTGATATTGAGAAAAACAGGAATTTTTGCTTAAAAGCCAGCATAAACCTAAGCAGGCACCATCTTTTCTACAACATTTAGTGATAGAACTACAACACTTAGTGATAGATTACATTTGCAAGTATGTAATTGCCAGGCATATCAAGTTCTTTCTTGAATTAAAGTCCAAATCAAGCTTTCCCCTCACCCCAAATATTTTTCTCACATTAATTTGCCTGCTTTATTGCAATTATCCAGAATAGAGACAATATACTCTAAAGAAGAATTAAAACAAACAAACAAAAAACCCCAACAAACAACTAAAAAAAAAATTTAAAACTCTGAATTTGGTTAGTTGTTTAAACTGACACCAACTACACTGTTCAATGTATCTATCTGTACTCTGGCTATGTAAAAACAAGTACAGTAGAGACCCACCTACATGGCACTTCAGACTTCTGCACACTAGAAGTAAGACAGGCCTGCAATTTTGGTCTTTGAGGTCACGTATCAGTTTTGGGATGCGACTCAGAGACTTCAGTGGCCTGAACTACAGCTGCAGTAAGAGATGTCAGACTCTCAACAGCCCCAGCAACTTATTAGCATTGAAACAAGTGTCATGAATCAGATAAACCTACCTTAAGTCAAAGTTGGTGCAATAGCCCCGCTGACCGCTGCACTTTTCACAGAATAATAGTTTGAAATATGATTGCACAAAACTGGAAAAAAATTTAGATACATGGAAAATTGTACA
This sequence comes from Ammospiza caudacuta, assembly GCF_027887145.1. Classification (NCBI taxonomy): domain Eukaryota; kingdom Metazoa; phylum Chordata; class Aves; order Passeriformes; family Passerellidae; genus Ammospiza; species Ammospiza caudacuta. The sequence goes on from NC_080594.1 coordinate 97,756,870, forward strand.
ATTCAGCTCATTAAAATTTTACAGTATTTCTGGTTTCAAGAATAAATACAAAGCTTGACACACATTCATATGTGGTGATTTTTGAAGGGTAGATAGAAAGGGAATGGAGTTGTCTTCTACTGAGAGCAGCAGCAGAGCCTTTTACTTTCCCTGTGAAAAGCCACTTGAATTCTGCAGCTGAGATTGAAGCAGCTAGCAGGGGTTTGCATGTGGAAGGGCTTGATTTGTGAATTATGTAAGAATTCACAAAGTACTGGGCAGGTTCCAGATGTAACAGTGCCAGCTGATTTCCACCATTCTTTATAGTATCATACCTTCAGTGGTTAACAGGGGGTCACAGAACAGTGGGCTACTGTCAAATGTGGTTTTAAGAGTGTTTTGCCCTAAAAAGGCCTAATGAAGCATGAAGTGAGAGATTTGGGGGTAGTGAACAAAACCTACCTGCCCTGAATGAGTGAAAAAGTGTATTTTAAATGGCTTCTATTGGAAAAGATAAAAAGAGTTACATGTACATTCAAAAAAGATGTAGCACTCAGGACAAATGAACAAAAATTCAGCCACATGGCTGGGGTATGAACAAGATACCAAAGTTCTTTCTTGCTGCCATTAAAAAATTTCCTGTGTTTTAACTGAAAAGTTCTTTTGATTCATGACAAAGACATGACTAAAAGCTTGCCAGGGCTCATTGCAGTATTCCTTCACTTTCCATTAGCAGTCTCTTGAAGCACACGACATGGTGGTTTACAAGAGAAAAACATCAATGCACAGAATTTAGAATGAAGCCAGGCAGAAAAAAATCCATCTTTAAAAAGTGAACCCATAACTAGCCCAAACTGTATCCAGTAGGTTCTATGACTATGTAATTATCACCATATTATGATATCTAAGTGGTAAGAAATAATTGAAAAAATAATTCTCTTTGACCCAAGAGAAGGAATTTAAACAGCTAAACAAATTTTGTTAAAAATGAACTTTTCAAATTTTGATGGACGATGAAATAATGGGTAACTCAGGTAGACATTGTAAGAATATTTTTCAATGCTTAAAGAAACTGATTGAACTGAGTGTTTTGGGCAGTGTTCAGGTCATTAAGTTGTTAAAATGCCAAAGGAATTAGGGTCATATAATCAAAGTTTAACGAGAAGTTCAAATTAACACTTTTGATTATTGGTGCACTACCTGAAATGGTTTAGAAAATGTACTTTTTGGTGTTTCTTCGACACCACTTGAAATCTGTTCCAATACTTGCAATCTTGTTCTGTAAAGGATTAAAATGTGAAAAGAAGGAACAGTTGTTTTTCTGCTACTTTTATCTCCCCTTCACCATTTTCTTGGATGAAGAACCCCAATCTCCTTCCAGCATAAATGGAAGCAAACTAGGTTTAAACATTTGAAAAGATATAAAGGTTTATTAAATGAATCCAGATTTGACAGATATTACATTAAATTAAACAGCAATAAAGTTTTACTAGGGTTTATGTACAGATCACAGTGATTTTTCATTGTGCAATGAGGGCTGACTTTGTAAGTTGAACAGTACTTACACGTGAGCTACAACAAGCAACCAGCAACACACAACATTAGCCCAAGTGAACCTCGCAAGTCGAGCAGTCCAAACTGATTATGCAGCACACAAATGCCTGCTACCACTATCACTACTTTCTACACAACAGAGTATTTATAAAGCAGTCAAGGTTTGCCATAGAAAAGTGCAAAACATGGGAAGTCTGTACACAGTACAGTACAAGAAGAAATCATGCTACAGTCATTGAAAGCTGAAAAATAATTCTATAGCATAGGAAGCACTGCATCACAACTCTTCTGAATGGCAAGCAGATGGGCTGAGGAACAGCCATATCTTCATTGCTTTCAAAACTGTAAAATCCCTGTTTATTCATTTAAACATAGTTTAGATCCATAACAATGACTTTCTACAGTGGAAGATCACATGAGTTAAAGCTCAGTAGCACACATATTCATTGATCAAGCTCATTTACAGGAAAATCTACAGCATGTTCTTCATTTCAATCATGAAGCATTTATATCATTTGGTTACAAGGCAATTGAGTTTACAATTCACGTTTATCACTTAAAACCTCAGACTGGGCAATTAAAAAAATATATATATAAAACTCAAAAATAAAGGTTGTTTCTTTAATGTTTAACATTCTTGTTCACTGATGTAGAATATCAAAGGCCTATGGGCTCTCTTGCAAGACAACAGTCCTTATGCAACAGTCTATATGGAACAGTACACATTAACAGAAAGAATCAAAATAAAATGAACTTCAGAGAACACCCTACTTGAATAGGAACTAAAAAAATCTTCTAGTCTTCTTTAAAAAAACCCATAAATCTAGAATTCCTAGTGCAGTGTTTACCTGCATGAGCACTCAGACAGAACTACATTAGCGGGCCATGAAGTCCCAGTAAAGACTTAAAGCAGACTCACTTGTGCAAATAAATAAAACAGCCAGGTAATAACACCTCATTAAGCCCAGGACTGTAAAGAAAATAACTGATCGCTTAAAATAATGCTTAAAAAATGTTTTGGTTTTATTTTTTACTTCAGTATTTTAATTTAAAAAAACTGAAAGCAGTTTTGTACTAGAAAGCATGCTGACGAGGTCAGTAGTTAGGTGTATGTACACATGGCTCGGAAACAATGTAAAGTCAATGGATTACCATTATTAATAACATTGTACTCACTTCCTTAGTCTCCATCAGAATGAGTGTCAGTGCATCCACTGCCAGCAATGGATAAAAGTCATAAAAAGAAAATTCACTATCTCCTGTTGTTCAAGCATTCAAAACTTCTAACCGCCACTGTGGCAAATTACTCAATTTCAACTTAATTTCCTCAGATCTGAAGACTTAAACACAGAGCAGCTTTGAAATTTGAAGAAAAATCCTATGTTTAGCACACTTTCTTGAAGTATGTAAATTTCCTAATATGAAATTGATGTATGTATTCAGAGTCCATAAAATACCATACACTCACACATCAAGAAAACTCCCCAACTGCTTTTGCTCCCCCTTACACAAAGTAAGCTTTGTTTAATGTAATTCCGTTTTTTCAATTGATTTAGAATAACTAATTCCACAGATACAAACATAGTGAGCCAGATTCATTTTTCCAAGAGAATAAGGTACTTGCACTAGGTTAAAACTGTAATTTCCTATGGATTGTCCTGTATTTCATTACACATTCCTACACAATATTCACTGAGTGGCAGCTGCGGCCATCAACTTGCATAACATCAAGACAGCTTTGTGCTATTCCAGAATTTTCATTTTGAAATATCCTGATTTTGTTACACATTGTGCATTTTTGACAAGAGTTATACAACCTCTTGTAGTAAGACTTGCTTTATGAAGAAATAATCTAATATCCTAGATGTTACAGGTTCTCAATAGCACTTCTGTACTGTTTAAACAAAAAAAATTGAGATCACTTTTCCACAAGGAGACTCCAGTAACAGATCTGCAATAAAATCATAAATATGGTAATTTCAGTAGCAATTACTAGAATGCCTACTTGGTAGACATTCAGGATTTAGTTTAGAAAAACAAATCTTCGGCCTGCACTTACAGCTCTCAGATCAAAAATGTGGAGAGTAGTTTTTGAAAAACACTCTCTGTATGATCTAATCAAACAGTATTATGTAGAGCCATAAGTCATAGTAGTAGAACTTCAGAGAGCTGATGTGTTCTGAGAAAAAAAGAAGGTCCAAATATGGTAATTTCACTAGAAGTTATCTAAACTGACAACATCCTAAAAAAAGGTCATTGTGTTTTTTCTAATTGAAGCACCTCAAAATCAACTCCCTTATATTAAGACAAGCATCACCATATGTAACATGAAAAAAAACCCTAAAAAAGAGATTCTGCCTAGTATTCAATCTACCTTCATGTTTCTGTGCATTCATATATAGAGATACATACTTATGCACATACCGATATTTAGTGCTACTTAAAATTAAGCAATATTGCAAATACTTCTAAAAAAGTGTGCTCAAGCTGCTAGAAAGATGTTAACACAGGATGAAAAAAGAGACTGTGCATCTAAGGTTTGAACTCAGTACATATGAAATTGCTGGCAGCAGGGACTAGGACATTTTCAAAAACAGAGGAGGAGAAAAATAAGGCTGTAATAAATATTCTGTCTTCCCTCTGATATTCTGAAGTGTTCAGCATACAACAACAACTATTTTGCTAATGAAAAAGGTCTGTTATGGCTCATGCTTTACATTTGGAGAAGACAACAAACTTGTGAGTGAACAACTCCTGTCAGAGCCTGTTAAAGCCCTTTTATCAGGATGGACTGACTTGCATGTTTACAGTGAGTTTTCATGTGAGGAATCTCATTTCAGACAGTGTATTATCACTCAAAATTCTGGTTTTCAAAAAGTCATAATTGTAACAGAACTTCATAAATTAGCCATTAAGATACATCTTTAACAACAATAAAACGTGCCCTGGTCTTTCTGCTTTCAAGTACTATGGTTGTAAGTGTGAGGCATTGGAAATTTTAGGTACAAATCTTTTTTAAAACGTAATTATTTCTGTTTTTTACAAAGAATTATAAAAGGTATATAAGATGATGAAAAACTCATTTATCCTTTTTTAAGACTTTTATTCCTAAAGAACTTCTTGAAAAACATTGTTTGAAAAATAAAAATCATAGACTCTGCAAAGTACAAAAATTTACATCTTTGCACAATTCCTGTGCTTTAGTTGTACTGTATCCATTATATACATATATACTAATTTGTGCTTTTAATTACACAACTTTAGTATAAACTTATAAAATTAAGTCTATGAGTTAATTATGCAAAAAGGATCTGGGAATGGCAGGAAACTCAATTCAACCATAAGTTAAAAATAATCCTAAAAATATAATTTTAATCAGTCTACTTCAGAGCAGACTACCATTATTACAATTTAATAAACTAAGGTCAAATGTTTACAGCAAAAAATTATTCCTGCCTGCCTCCATATTTTCTGACATTTACTGATACACATATCTGAATGCAGCATCATTCTTAGCCACAAAGAAAATCTTCCTTTATATCTGAACTCCATTGTTCTTCAGACTTGCTCTTAGCACTTCAATTTCCTTCCAGTTTCTAAGACAAAAAAAGAGAACACAAAACTCAAGGTGGACTATTTGAACTCAGTAATAACTATCAACCTATCACATTTATAAGAGAGAATATTCAGGGTACAGAACTAATCTGACAATCTTATTCCTATAGAGTAGTAAAACCTTACAGTTAAAAACTATCACATTTCCTTATCAGTCAAATCATTCTAGGTGTTTCTTTTTACACACTATTTAAAAAAATTTAAGGACAGAAGGACTTAAATATTTGTAAGCAAATAAACCCTCATGAATGTAGAAAACCAAATCCTGTGAGGTGATTTTTGTCACCTCAAGCCGTTATAAATCAGAAAATGTAATTCTGCATATGGTTCTCACTCACAGGTCTGCAAGGCTTTCAAGGGCACTCCTGACACTTGGACATACCTTGTTGAGTGTAGACACTACACTCAGAAGTTCTTGAAAATTTCTAGATCTTTAGCAGGTACCGGAGGTGTTTTGTTCCAGTCATCTTCAGGATAAGCTTCAAAATTGGAAGTATCCCCATCATTGGATACTTTGGGCACTATGGGAGGCTGGTCAGAAGAAGTACAACAAAAACGTTAGTAGTTTCCTCAATGAGCTCCTCTCCATCATACTATTCTGTAAGAGATCTATTAAACAAATGCAGTACAGATTTACCTTCACCTGTTCCCTAATAATGAATGGCACCGAGAGAGAGAAACTTGCAGCAACACATACACTTTCCTACATTTTGTCAATTGCACACTTAAATTATGTGGCTAAAAGACACTTAGATAATTAATACACTTAACATAGATACCTATTTTATTGAGAGCACTAGCTTCTTTTCAACTAAGAATCTTCACATCAGCATGGGAATCTGCTACCATATTGAAGGTAGCCTCCTCTTCATTGCTTTCAAATAGATTGATTGCTTTTAAAGAGGTTGAAATTACTAACTTCTGTCTACCAACTGTGTTTTTTCCTAACCTAGCAATAAATTCAAGCAGGTAAAGAAATTGCTTCACCATAACTCATTTCAAAAGCATGGTTATAAAAGCATCTTAATTCAAATAGACTGTTTTTATGAAACTTGAAGGTGCCAAGTATCAGTTTTTGTTTGTTTTTCACAGAGGATCCTTTTAAATTCTAGCATTGCTCATCAGCTTTACAGTACCTGTAGTTTTTACTTGTCTGAAATCTAACATTGAGAATGCACTGTGCTTCTGGCCACAGACTATGAGATAAAGATCCCTTCAGGAACATTTCATTAATTGCAGGCATTAATGAAGGGCAAACCCCTTTTCCTCTCTCAAGGGACATTCATGTCTCTATCCTCTTGTCAGCAACTGAGAGCTTAACTATCATGCTGAATCCAACAGAACACTTTAGAATGAGAAAACCCTATGGATGATCACTGAACTGGCTCCAATTTACACCCAAGACAGAATTATAAAGTATAGCAAAATGCTATTCCACATATCCTCAAAAAGATAAAAGTCTGGCTTCCACTAGCTCATGAGATCTTATTTGATCTTTTGGGCTTTTCAAAATGGTGTCATCATCAGTTGGTTTTCAATGGGAAAGACAAGTCCCTGTATGACAGTACTTCTAACCTTCAGCCAAAAGCAGAGTGCTAATTTTGTGTCTGGCAGTCACAGTAACACTGCCCAGATGCTGAGGAAAATGTGCAGAATCTGCTCTGCCCCTGAGAAATGTCTGCTCCACTGTGGGCAGTGCCTGGTATCCCTCCTCCCTGTAAGCATTTTGGCAGAAAAAAAGTTTTGTGAAGTGACATGTAGTAAGAAAAAAACAAGAGAGAAAGGATGATTAATGAAACAATTTTCTCCCTTTCAGCCATTGCTATTGTTTATATGATATTGATATTTAGGATCTTATTCAGACCATGATTCCATGCATAATCTATACAATAGACAAATTCAGGCTTTTTACTAGGAAAATGGAGCATTGTGTGCATTATTTCATATTTTCAATCTCTTCATCAGTATGAAATCATGAGAACAAATTCTATAGAGGCAGCTATAGTCTTCAAATAACCAAGTAAAATTCTGATCCACTTCACATCCCTACTCTAAAGTTTAATTAAATATCACTTCATCTTCCAAGACCTTAATAGTAATCTGAATGCTATGGTGACTCTTTTTTGATTAATTTTTAAAACAAAAATGCCACATAAAGGATGTTTGGACCTGAGACATTTGATTGTACATCTAATAATAATTTTTAGTACTATTTGTTTTTTATTGCTTAGGTTGCCATAAACGTCTGAGTTTATATATTATTAAACAGGTTATCATCTAGTTTGTGTTCTTTGCAGGTTTGGTAAACAGAATTTAGAGTAAATACCTAGAAAAATGTGACTTCATTACAATGCATATACATAAAAATATCAACTGGTTGCAGTAATGATTAAAAATAAAACAAACCCACACATTTAAAATACTGGAAACTTATTTTTCTTAAAGAGAAAAGCCATCTATAGCTTTGTATTAGATATTATTTACAAGAATACATCAAGAAGATTTTAATATTGTCTCTTTTTTTTTTTTGCAAGAACTCAAGGTATCTACCTGGAATTTAAGTGGAAGAAACTAGTGCAAAGAAAATAAAAACAAATGTTTAATTTGTACTTGACTGACTGCATGAGGTAACTCAGCCTCTGCTACAGAAAACCACTGCTGTAAGCAATTGTACAAGTTAGAACTTTGAGGAAGGAAAGAAAGAAAGCAGTTTTACTTCTAAAGTACTTTAAAAGTATTTTGTAGTGTTGGTAGCTTTTGCAAACATCTGCCCTCATATAATACTAGAATTCAGTGCTATAAAAGTCTGTTGGAATTACATTCATAAATCCTTCTCTTTCACCTTTCCTATTCCTCCTACTCCCATGTGCTCTACATTTTATTAAAACATTTACCTGAATTGAACTTGGTACAAAAATTTAAAGCCCAGAATAAAATGCCTCCATATATATAAGGACAAGGAAAAAAGAAAAACAAAATCAAACCAACAAATGAGCAATCCCCTCCACGTCCCCCAATAAAAAAACCGCTTACAAGTAATCACTTAGAAAACCCTAAACCTGAAAACTAAACTCTGCATTAACAAATCATCTTCAGCAAACTAAAGCAGGGATTTTTTTAGACAGTTCGTATACAGACAAAAATGCAGCCCCTCATACAATGAACTCCACATTGCAAAAAGGCCAATATGCACTTAATTACTAAGTGTGCATATAGACATGTGCTTATACACACACAAACACACAGATGCAACAGCCAACAAACCTTCAACAGATCAGCTTAAATGAACAATGATTTCTCCTTGTGATGTCCTACACAGTATTTGCAGAATGTACCTTGAGTCTCCTTTGAGGTACAGCATCCCAGTCTATCGACCTGAACCATCGATGTCTCTTCACATCATCGGCTCCATTCTTTAAGGAAAGAAATCAAAATTACTATTTTTTAAGCTTACATGTATGCCAAACCATGTATTTCATTACAAGGACTGTAATAACAGGTCTATCCTTTTTTCTTTTTTTTTCAGGTGATAATCATGAAAAGACTCTAAAGGATAAATTCACAGTGTTAATTCCCTAGTAGGTCCTGAGTTCCAGCAATAAAACCCAAGTAATTTTGATTTGGGTTTTTTTTAGCATTCTTCTGACACGATGGAGATCAAGAACAGGCTTTAAAGTACCCACAAAAGCATTAGTTACTGTCCTATTTACTGTTGTTTTCACCAACATTTTAGAGAATGCCTTATATTCAGATATACTTTCTAATCCTTGTGCTATAAAAAAATAACTGAGGGTTGATGGTGTTTTAAATAAAAATAATGTCTGGGAAGCACATAGCTTTTTTAAATATTACAGGCATTTAATGCTGACAGCAAGAGGTTCTCAGTCCTGTTACAAAAGTAAATATATTAAAACATTTGTTTTCATTTTAGATATACAGCTAAAGGTGCATTTGCCTTGTAATGATTATTCTCTCTGGGGTGCCTGTTTTATTTATGTGCAGAAGAAACAAAAATGTCTCTTTTTTTCATGATTAAGCTTGTTTCAAGCACAGACTTGTTCTTGAGGCATTAAGCACTGGGGAAAAACAGCTGGTTCCCTGTCTCAGGCCTGATCAAAGCACAGCACTCAAGACTGTAACACATACAGCTCCACAAAACCAAGCATTATCACACATTTAGGTTTTTTCAGATTTAGGTGGAGTGGAAATATCCATGCTCATATCCAATGAGGCATCAAGGAGAACAGTTCACGTAGTTCCCTCAAAAGCAGATCTGACTGAATGTTTCACCAGAAAATGTTTTGTGGGATTTACATATTTTTAAAACAATTATGACAATGGAAAAGGATCAGACACAAGTCTGACCTAGTGCTCTCACTCCAAAATCTGTTCTTAATTAGAACTGGTTTTGATTTAAGAATTTTAGTCAATTGTAGGGAAAGCCCCAAAACAAACCTAAGCAACCATGGACTAAAAAAGTCCCCAGAAAACAGAAAACTCAGCCAAACACATTTGTTCAAAGCCCATGTTTGAACAAGTCAAGATTTGCTTTTATTTTTGTTTCCCTTCAAAACTGTCTAAAGATATAAAAGTTTTCACTGATAAATGAGTTGAAAAATTTTCAGCTTAAGAAATTCTCCTGAAAAAGACTACAAAGGATTCTGAAGGATAAGGAAAAACATTATGTTCTGTTTTTTCTTACCAGTCTAACTTTGTGCCATAAAAAAGCTCCAAAAGAAAACACCGGAGAGCTGGTTAAAGCATTTATATTAATATGTTAAGAAAACCCTGGATGATTGTGCACTTTTTACCATCTTCACCTATGTTTACCATTCAAGGTGCTTTGGGCCAAAAAGCAAACCTCTAACATCCCTTCCCCAGAGAAATAAAAATTTTAGATGTCTCCTAAGAGAAAGATTATACATGGTAATTTCAGTATCTATTGTCTTCATAAAACTGTTTGGATTAGGGTAAATAATTCTTCCTGGTGGAAGAGTATTTGACTGTGCTTAATCAGCACCACCAAGACAATGACCAGGTATCACTACAATCCTTATATTTTTAAAATAATTTTTAAACTTCAAGTTTGATTAGTGGCCCTTCTGGGATTATCACTGCCACAAAAAAGGAACCAAATGAGCTGGCACCATCCACTACAGGACTTAATATCATGTTTCTGGTCTAATCTAGGTTTTCACATTAATGAACAGGTGGTGGTGAGGAGAGAGGAAAACCACCATCAAGAGTAGCATTAATTCAAATAGTGGAATGATTTTCAGAAACACAGAAATACAGAGGTAAATTTGCATTTAGGATTGCATAACCTAAGTAATGTATGGGAAAATGTATGTGTTTCATGCTTCTCGAACCAAAAATTCTATGAAGAGCTGGTCTATATCTTTCCTACAGAATTCTTTCAACCTTGTGTGTTACACTAAGGATTTTACACTGACCTTCATATTTCCAAGTCGTCTTGTTCTGTCAACCACAAGCAGCTTCTTAATAAGGTCTCTGAAGTAGAGAAAATATGTTCTCTGTTAAACAGAAGTAACTTAGATTTGATTGTCAAGTGTTACAGAATACAGACATGCTTCCCTCTGACCATTCATTTCCTCATATTTTAGGACATTTAAGAGTAAGCAATAAAAAAGAATCTAACAGAATTCTTGCAGATTTCTTTTAGATTCTTCCAAGAAACAAAGGGAAAAAACCCTCTTCTTTCTCTTCCCCTGCCACTTGCCAAGTAGCACCATTTTGTTCTTTGTATTTTTTCATTTTGCTCAGCATGCCTAATCTCAAAACCTCAATGTTTTTTCTCCAACAGATCTCCAATCTGCCTGACAGAACTCAACACTAAAATGTATTAAAAAAGCAGATAAAGTTGCACCCTCATCTTTCTGCTAAATATCCAGGGAAACCATGGAAGAGCTAGTCATCTGCTTAAAACTAGTAACATCTATAATTTAACTGAAAACATAAAGTCTCACTGAGATACTGGCTCACTAAACAGTTCTACATAAAACTAAATCAACATTTTAAGCAACTAAAAGAAGTTTAGAGACAGAAAACTCTTCCATGTTAATAGCAAAGTACTTCAAATATTAAGCCCCAAACAACTATGACATAAACCAAAAGTATCATAATTTATGGAATTAGCTTCATTACTTGCAAGTTGAAAGAAAAATACAGCTTCATATTTCTATAAGCAGTTGCATTTTATCTCAAAGATTATTTTGCTATTTGATTTTAGAAAACTGGCATTCTGGACTAATTGCATGAAGTACCAAATATCAAGAAAGAACAAAAGTTTAACCATCCTTATTTCTATAATCTCAATTATTCCTGAGAGATGACATACAGCATGAAACGGAGATTAAGGAGTATGGCTAGTTCAAATTTTCAACAATATCAAAGGTTAAAAAAAGTCAACTGTTTTATTTACAGAAATTAACACAAACTTAATGACACACCTGCCTCTCTCCATCCCTACCTGTAATGTCTACTATGCCTCCCAAAAATAGCAGTGTCACCTATCCTTGATATCACAAAAGTGTGTGCAGAATGAACATATAAACTGAATATGCTAGACTGTTTGAAAAGCTGTTGCATTTGGCAGAAACACAATTCTAAAATTCAACTGGAAAAAAATTAAATCACCAGATATATGAATAAAAAAAGTCCATGGAGGAAGCAGTTTTTAAAACTCTCATGATTATTCCAGACAATCAATATTTCAATTAGATTAAATCATGTGACCAACTCCTTTCACAGTCACCTTTGCAGAAAGATCCCTTTCTACTTCAAAAAGACCATTCATCACGGAGGAGGACTATAAGCACACTTGAAAACAGAAGTAGGACTGAAAAGAAATACAGAAACCCAAAAAGAGATTCACAGAGTTTATGGGCAAAGACACTTTACCATTCCTATAAAACCAGAAAACATTTCATGGATCATTCTTGGCTTGCTTCAAAAATTCATCATAAAACAGGTAAGGGATGAGCTTACTTGCTGATACAGTATTGTTACTAAATATGATACTTGCTGCATTGACCAGTGAAATATCCATTGAATTGAAACCAATAATAGTTCCGTAGTTCTTTATTACATTGGTTCTAAATACTCATTTAAAAATTATGTTAAAATTAATTTGATAGATATGCTGGTGCATGTTTCTGAGAACCATATTCTACATGAAGGTCTCTGCAGAGCAATAGTCAGTAAAATGGTGTAACAGGGACATTTCGTTTGGAGGTTTCCAAAAGTGGCTTTGCAAAGAAAACCTTAAAAAAGCAGTAAGGAAAAGTGACATTCATGCATCAGGAGGGAAAGCAGAAGTGGTACAAATTCAGAAAATAAAGAGTACAGGAGGGTGATAAGGGATAGGTGAGTAAAAAATGTAAATGTCTGTAAGCTCAGGCAGTACATATCCCTAGGGAGAGAAGCGCTCTCAGAGTTCAGAAAGGGAAACAGTTTTGCTGCCTCAGAACAGAGAGTTAAAACTTTATATAGCACTAATACTTCAGACAGAGTCTGGATCTGACAGGACCCAAGACAGTCTTCTTTCTGGCTGAAATACTGATTTATTGGAAGAAGAGAGAAAACAGATGGGTTAGAAGGTAAGAGAAGAAGACTGCCTTCATTAGACAAAATAATCTCGGCACTTGCTTTAAGGTAATGATGCAGAGATGTTCAAGGACTATCCAGTTCTGCATATTGTGGTTTAAAAGAAGGAAGAGGGGCTGACATCCAAGACACTGTGTTCACAATTCACTGCAGAAAGTAAGTGAAGCCACAAGAGTAGTGTGGCCAGCAGGACAGAACAGTGATTGGCCCCCTCTACTTGTCAGTGGTGAGACCACACTTCGTGTTTCTGCGTCCAGTTCTGGGCCACTCAATTGAAGAAGGACATTGAGATGCTGGTGTGAGTCCAGAGAAGGGCAATGGAGCTGGTGAAGGATCTGGAGGGTAAGTCCTACAAGGAGTGGCTGAGGGAGCTGGGATTGTTTAGCCAGGATAAAAGGAGGCTCATGGGTTATTAGTCTCTGTAACAGCTTTCACTATATTGGATGGGTTGTTAGAGATGATAACCGAATTTGAGGTGTTCCTCCTCCTGATCACAATATTACAGTTCAGTGCACAGAATACTAGAAGAGATAATAAATTTTCTTTCCCAGACCAATTGGATTAGAAAGACCGGATAAACTACACTAAACTGTAAACTGTGTGGAGCTACTGACAGAAAACTGTTACAAAGACACAAGTCAGCCTAAGGGGAAGCAGACATGCTTCATTCAGTGCACTCAGTGATTCAGTGGAAACTCAAAAACAAAACGAAACACAACACAACACTTTCTCAAATGATTAGTTTTGCTTGTATGTTTACCCAGTAGTGACAGTAAGCAAGTGCCTCTCTGAAGTCACCATCAAAACATCACAAGTGATTAACAAAGGAGTAGCTTCCTGTCTTCACTCCATCACTCACTCAGTTGTCACTTAGAAGAAACTTCATGTTTATAATCGCATTTCCTCATGTTCCAATGTTTACTAAAAATTATTTCAGTTACGGAATTTTCAAATAGGAAAAAAAAACCTTATTTCATCTGCAATACACTTTCAGCAATTGCTAAATACTGAAAATTAAACCCACCTTATATGTATATGTAATACTCCATATTGAACTGGGCCCCTGCTATCACAAATTTAAGTTGACTTTACACTAGAACTTCTGAAGTACCACAGTTCACTCAAGTAATTATGCTGAGAGTGATTTAAGTGGTATGTATCTATGGATAGAAACAGTTTTAGTGTCCTCTTCCTGCTCTCCTAATTTTTGCTCAGATTATCTCCTCATATTTCTCCTCTTGACCTTCTTACAGGACATGCCAATGGGTGGAAGGTGGAAAAGCATTTAATAACCCATAATAAACAGAAAAGATAGGCAGATACTATCTTACAACTGTATCACCACCTTGAAGTCTACAAAATATGTAAGCTTATTTGGACTGAAAGTGTAAATGTAATATCAAATATTTTCCAACATGATGTTTCAGAAAATCAGAATCTGAAATCAGGTCTTCTAAAAAGATTTTTAAAAATAGTGCTCAGCAGGTATTTAGAATAGAAAAGCCAGTGTTGGGAGTCATGGACTTACTTTACATATAAATCCAAATGCCTCGGGAAATCTATTTTGCCAGCAAGAATCTTCTGATATATACCAAATGGATTGTCATCAAAAAATGGAGGAAACCTATTTTAATATAGAAAATTTTCAGAGGTTAGAAAAGAAGTTCTAAAAATTTTATAAGCAATATTATGTTATAGAAATTTCCCTCAGAAATAATTGATGAAGTTGTTCTTTTTGCTAGGACACTACCAATCAAGTACTATCTTGAAGAATAATTTAAGGCTGCCATTGTAAAACAGAAAACATTTTTGTATGCAACACACTGAATGCAGAATTAGAATTTAAATATAACAACAGAATAGAAAAATATAAAATTGCTACACAATTGCCATAAAAATATAACTTATGAAAAAAAAATTCAGTTCAAAAGTAGAAAATGCTTTGCTTTTATCTCTAAAACCCAGGGATATACTGTCCAAAAGAGCATTACCGTTTTTGATCTTGTCCTGTAACTGCCAGCACACCCTTATTTATCAGTTTCTCTCTAAAGTGTTAAAGGACCTTCACATGAATACATTATCCAGTTCAGTTATTTGTTGTACATCTTGAATTCAACTATGTGTTTTGCTAGATAAGGTTTTTCAAACAGTCAGACTGCTCACAACTCTCCAAGTGCAGCTGCCTTTCTGTGTGGGACAGATAAAGTTTTCATTTCAAAATCCTCCCCACGATGAATAGTAAACAACATGTAATTAAAATTCTACATTTATGTCTTCTATGAAGTTCTTCATGAAGTTATGAGCTAACAGAGAGACTACTTCTTGTCATACAGCTACAGTAAGAACTGAAAGTTTTCTGCTGTGCTTCCTTTACGAGTACAGCACATCCCTGATGGCTGCAAGAGGTGCATCAGTACAGCCAGGGCAGGCAGCTGAGCACAAGAGCTGACAGCTGTCCGAGAGTCACTCATGCTCTTGAAAGTTAAACAGGAACCCTTCTAAGGGAATGGAATGGCTCATTCAGTAATCTCAGTCCTGCTTTGCCCTCTGTAATATGACCAAAACAACCCTCTTACTATGCTTCTGCCTCAAAATCCCCACAGAATTAAAAAACCTGCAGCTTTTGAGTGCTGATCATATCAAAAACATCCAACCACTATTACAGTTTAATTTAAGTATTTTCACATCTCCCTAACATAATTACTTTCTCAGAGAACTTAACTCTGTGCATACGCACACAAATACAGTGCCTGTGGCTTTGGAAATCACTGATAGGATTGAAACTGAAGGATGAAAACAACATTTCTGCACTTCAGGCTCTTTTTTAAAATTTTATGGTAGTCAAACTACCTTGTTCTTCAGCAAGTAATATACATTATTTCCATTATGTTTTCAGAAATATTAATTTCTTCATTATACAGCTGATGATCAAGTGGATTAGCATTCCCTTTGAAATACTGTAAATTTCGGCCACAGGAATAATCAAATTCCATCAGAATAATTAAGTAAAAGTATTTGTAGGCTTATGGTGAAAAAAACATAATAATTCAAAGCACTGAAAAGCATGACTAAACTATCTGGTTAGGGAAAGACTAAAGGACATTTTTTGTCGGTTTTCACAAAGTCAGAGTACTTTATGAAAAACTACTTCCCAGCTAACTGAAAAGTGGAAGAATCTCAGGAATAATACTTGTGCTATTAAAAATTCCTGCTTTGACACTAAAGAACAAGGAAAACATGATTGCTATTTAGCATGCACGGGTTTTTTCACCACAAGAAAGACTATCATATAGTTTCTTTTTTAGTCAAGCAACATAAATATCATTCACATTCTCCACAGCAAGTTGACAAACCCAATTTTCTACTTACTACCTATTAGAATCTATAAATGCATAAAGAAATTAGAATATTTTTAACTATGTATTACAAAGCTACCAGCTGCAGTAAGCAGATTACTGTACATTACTGAGGTGTGAAATTAAGAAGAACAGAAGTACGTATAATTTTTTTCATATTTATATTGCATTGTTTTAATTTGCTTTCCCACTTTAAAAATCCAAAATTACTATGTCTAGAGTTCTTGTGAAAAATTTAAATCACAGTTGGCTATATAATAATTTTATTGCAACAAAAGTGCATTTGAACTCTATGCAAAATGACAACAGCTTTGAAACACTGCAGTTTTCTCATGGACAAACCAAGTAACTTGATTTTGATGCTTTTTATAAATGTCAATCTTCAACACAGCACAGATTTTAAACAAAACAACACAAGTATTGTGCTGGAAGCTACTTAATAAATCAGCAAAAATCCCCCTGAGTTTCAGACTTTCTTCACACCACCAAACAGCTGCCTTTTCACCAACTGAAAAGAAGATACAAAAAATATCATCTCTGTAAATGGGAGAACAGCTGCAAACCATTCCTTTTGCTAACTGAAGCATAACAATGGCACGGACATAAGTTTCCAAGACAGTCTGAAGAGAGAAGTTGTAAAATCTCAAGGGAAAATATACAGGTCTGAGAATATGAAATTGCAGACAGGAACCATTAACCTACCTAAAATGCCAGACCACCACATCACACATGACAACCAAAACAAAAGTAAAACCACAAATCCATATTAATACACAAAATTCGTATTAGCTGCATATCTGATAACAGTACAATTACAACCTAACTTACCTAATGTTAAATAACAAGCATATTTTTCTTTCCATTAAATTGCAACAGAACTCATTTACTCAAAATAAATAGATGTTTTTGTATTGACAGTTTGCTTATCTTGTTTAGATTAACTCAATGAACTTGGTGTTATCCATCTGTTAAGTTTTCTTCTCACCCTTGCTTCTCCCTGTTCCTTCCCCCTTCTGTATCTTGCTATGTTAAACCTAAACAGACCTTGCCTCAAACCTAGTTTGTGCAGAAGAAGAATTCAATGGGCCTCCAGAGATTAAGTTAGGGAAACAAGACACTGTGGAACAGGAAGGTGTGGGTTTGTTTGTTTTTAGAGAGGCCATTTCCTTACACGCACACCTACCAATTCTTTTCAATTGCTTTTGGGCTTCAGGGAGACTAACTTCAGGAAATAACTATCAAATGTCTTACATTAATTTACTTGCAGACAATAACTTAGTCTTGAAGTCAGGTTTTGGTCACCTTCAAAATATTTTCAGATTTCTTACATCTTCTTTGAATTTTGAACTATAAAGTTAACTAGGACTGCTTCTGTAATAAAAGCCTTGATTTGATAGTAAATATCTAGCCAGATCTTGAGCTGGTGAGGAAAAGTGCTTCAAAACACTATTGCTAAGAACAGTAAAAAGTTTATAAAATGCTAAAAGCATACATTCATTGTGACAACCTTCCCATCTAAAGGAAACACATACAAGCCATAATCTCTATCCTTCTTTAATCCCCTAAAAAAACACCCTAAGAAAGTAGCATTTCTCCATTTTTAAAAAGTCCAAATCAAACAAAAAAAAACCCCAAAAAACAAGCCTCAAAACACAATCACCCCAAACATATAAATTTGTATGGAGTCCCTATTCCAGCTTTGGAAAATGACTGAATGCTGCTGTGTTTAATTTTTTAGTCTTGGATGCAATCCCTATCCAAAGCAGCATTCAATCATTATAAAGAGCATGTCTATATAAGCACTGTAATAAAAAAACCTTAGCAAATCACACACAACAGACAGCTGCTCTGTCAGTCAGCCTATATAAAACCTCACTTGACTGTCAGGACAGTGTAAGCTATCTCTATTGGTTAAAATTCTCTACAAGCCAAAGTGCTCATTTTAAGCCACCCACTCTGAAATCCAGGTCTCATTCCCTGAGCCAGACAGTGTCATGACACAGAAGATCCTACATAGAAACAACAGCAGCTGCTCCCATTTTTAATGAACAATATATACCAGTCATGTTTCAATGGAACACACAGAAGCCATACTTAGGACCCTGCAGTCTTGAGGTCTCAATGACTCCAAATATCTTGTCTGATGGCCACCTGTAGTCTTTGTTAACTTTGTAAACTACATTTCTATTAGTGGTCTAGTGGAGAGAATCCTCCCAACATCTCTGTAAGGCATGCAAATAAATAAGGTCCAATATCCACTAACACTGAGACCACACAGACCTAACAGAGAGTGGCCACACTGAAACCCCTGGCAGGAAGGTAAATCACAGCTGGGTGGCTGCAGCACCTGAGCTCATATTACAGCCCAGACACTTTTATCTACAGTCTTCTTGCTGTCCAAGGCTAAGATTAGTGGCAACAAGCTTGCTGGGAATCTCTTTTTTCTTTCTGAGAAGGACTCTTTTGACCAACTTGGGCTGCTCACCTTGCAGGAAGCAATGGAAAAAAGGTGGAGCCTGGTCTCTGCAAATCAGCCTCCATAAATAACAACTTGGGCCAGCCAGCAACTATGTTTATTGCTTTTCTGTCTACAAATTGCCATAGATCTAAAGTCAATGCATATGTAAGCCTTCAGGACACTACGAAAGCAAGCAGTGGGGAGCAATGCTGTGCTAGGGAAAGTTGTGTTGCTATTGAGTGAACAGCAGTCCCCCACAATGGATTAGAGCTCTGAAGTGACCACCCTTTCATCAGGGGAGCTACTTGCTCAGGCAAAACTACAAGCTTGTCCAAACACTGGAAGAGTCAGCAAAGTCACTTTGAAATTACAGAAATACACAGATAAAAGGATGAATAAATCCAAGCAAGGACACTGTTCTCATCATTCTACAAGGCTGCAAATTTATAAAGAAAGGCCACAGAGGACACCTGATGCACCTGGGGACCAAGAAGGTGTAGAGCGCAGAGCCAGGTACCAGGCAGAAGGTATGAAACTATGAAGAAGGTAGAACTATGAAATCAAACTGATAAAATACCCTATGTTTCTTCAGAAGCTATGAAAACCTTGCTTTCACCTGCATTTGTCCTATAGCACCCACCACGGCAAAGCCAATTGCTTTCAAAAATCCAAACCTTTCTTCAAGTACCCTCAAACAACAGAGCCAAGACAAAACCAAGTAAGAGGAAAACCACAATAAGTAATGAACAGATTATTATATTAATGCCAGAAACCGTTTCTTCAGTTTGAATTTGTATCTTCTGAAAACATTGCTTTATCAAAAAAATTCCAGAACAGCAAAAGCAGCATTTGAGCAAACTGATTTCAAACAGACCTATAAAGCTTTTCACTATTCTTCTTCCTCTGGTTTAAAGAAAACCAGTGCTCCATTATAATACAAATTGTATTAATAAAAGTCTTCCTACTTGCCACTGTGCATTTTTACAGACTAAAGCTCCCACTGTAACTAGGATTTCCCTATGTTGGAAATTAATTACAGAAGTAGTCCTGTTCTTGGCCCTTTAAATGTAAAGGACCTCGTAAATAAAAATATAAACTTCAGCAAAACCTGAATTTCCAAACACATAAGGAAAAGAGAAGCTGTTAAAGTATTAAGAAAAACAAAACAAAAAACCCAAACCAAACAGAAAACACAAACTCAAAACAAGAAACAAAACCAAAAAACTCAAAACCCTAAAACATTCCCACAACAAGTGATATCTGTAGTTTTGTAAAGCTTCCCAATTCCTTTCTTCAAAAGCAGAAATTAAACCAGTAAATCAATAATAAATTTGGCCCAAATTTGCTTATCCAAATATTGTAAACAGAACTAGCAAATAATTCTGTATTACATAATATTGCTGTGATATAGTAATTATCACTTACCCTGACAGCATCTCAAATATAAGAATTCCTAGGGCCCACCAATCCACAGCTCTTCCATGGCCTTTACTTTGTATGACTTCTGGTGCAAGGTACTCAGGAGTGCCACAGAGAGTCCACGTTCTGGTTGTAAAAGAAGGGAAAAAAAAGCACAAAACAAACAACAATAGCAGATCAAATTGAAACTGAAATAACAGTTACAGGAAAAACCAAACACACACGTAAGAACTACCCAACATATACCTACCTATGTATTTACAATACAAAGGAATAGAGAAATAAGAAAGGCCTGTACAAGATTTAAACAGACTACTTTGATGATGCTGTCCAATTCTCCTGGAACACAGATATGTGCAAATTAAGAAACCTCCTGTCTCAGAAAATACCTGTGCATAGAGTTTCCCAGGTGGTGCTGTGGTACTCTGCTCATTAAGACTCTACATTGTTTTGAATTATTAACAGTGTTTTTCATGGACTCCTTCTGACAGGCCCAGCAGAAGACAAGCTTAAACGGCTTTTTCCAGAAAAACAAAGTTTCATTTAGAAAAAAGAAAAGAAGGGAGTTTTTAAAGCAGTCGTAGTTTAAATCAGTAAATAATAGCACATATATGAAGACTTGTTTTACAATCTAAGTAATGTTTTTCAAATAGTATTGAAATCTAACCTGTCATCACTTCCACAATATTCATTAAAGGGAAATATTTGTATTTTTAGTTATTTTAAATATTTACAAGGTGTAGTCAAGCAAGTATGAGATAAGTAGGCAATACTTTTTGATCTATTTTTAAGTCATTTTTAATTGTAGCTTTCTATGGTAAGGTCAAAATAAAACTCTTATATTGCTAACTAACTGAAGCTCAAGTTCTATAGAGAAAAGAAAAACTGAAGCTAAGCAATTATGTTTACAAAGACCAAATTACAATTGAAAATAAGAATATTCTGATGTAATTTCTTCCAGAAATGTGAACTTTTCATTGTAAAAATATCCATGTAGAATTTTCTTGGCTTCACTCCCTTGACTTAGGTTTAAATATACTTGAGAGAAAAAGGTCCTCTCATTTGAATAAATTACCCATCCCTGGCAAGTCAGAAGATAAAACTTTGAAAATGTGCTCACCTATTCAAGAGAAATTGAAATCCCAGCACAGAATAAGAAAGAAAACTGTACCAGATTTTAAAAGGAGCTCTAGTAAAATATGACAAAGACTATAATCACAAATGGTCACCACATGATTTCTAACTTGCACCAAAAAATTCTGAGTGTTTGTGAGAGGAAGAATTTCCTCCAATCAAACTGGTAACATGCTCCTGAACAAATGCATTAAGATGAACAGCAATCACCCTTAGAAGTAATACTAATTCAATTTCTTTTTTCTGAGAATGCAAGGAAGATGATTGTTCCACCCTACTCTGTGCTGATGCAGCCTCACCTTGAGCCTGCGTGCAGTTTTGGGCACCACAATGTAAAAAAGATTTTAAGCTACCAGACAGTGTCCCAAGGAGGGCAATGCAGATGGTGAAGGGTCTGGAGAAGCCTTATGAGGAGGGGCTGAGGGCACTTGGTCTGTTCAGACTGGAGGAGACTGAGGGGAGACCTCATTGTGGTCTTCAACATCCCCACAAGGGGAAGCAGAGGAGCAGGCACTGATCTCTTCACTCTTGTGCCCAGTGAGAGGACTCAAAGAAACATAAGGAAGCTGAGTCAGGGGAGGCTCAGTTTGGACATCAGGAAAAGGTTTTTCACCCAGAGGGTGGCTGAGCACTGCAGCAGGCTCTCCAGGGAAGTGATCACAGCACCAGGCCTAAGAAAGTTCAAAAAGTGATTGGAAAATGCTCTCAGGCACAGGGTGGGACTCCTGGGGATGTCCTAGGCCAGGCCAGGAGTTGGATTTGAGGATTCTGATGGGTCCCTTCCAACTCAGCATATTCTATGACTCCTTGCAATATTTTAAAGGGAGCTTTTGTTTCTGGGTTTTTTTTTTCAGTTGGTTGGTTTTTTTAAGCCTTGAACATTTGATTCATAAAATTAAGATAAAGGAAGGGAAGCTGTACAGTCAGTTAAAGCTTTAGCTGAAGAATTATAACTTGAATTTCTTTAAGTTTCAGTTTACTAAGGCAAAAGCCAAAATTATTCCAGCTAAACTGTCAGAAGTGTTAGGCACATTTTGCATCCAATGCACTTCAAGGTTCTTGAAATGACATTTTTAAGTGTAAATAATACATTTTTATCATGAATTTATCCAAAAAATATGAACTCTCATTTTCCAAATCAAGGATACTGAATTTTTACATACAGTGCTGCTTTACACTACTGCCATCTAGCAGCTACCTAGATCAGGACTATGGAATTAAGACTAACATCTTTTAAAACAAAGTACTTCTCCCTCTCCCAAATTTAAAAAGCTGTATCTGTCATGTGACTTAATCACACTGATTTAGGCAAATGCCGAAATGAAATCAGCTGACTGCAAATAAATTAGCTGACAGTTTTACCATGTTTTTATTCAACCAAGAGGAAAATTGTGAATGTAACTTGCCAATGCAATTTGAAGTTTCCTAGCTGCACTAGGAAATAAAATTTATTACTACCACATTAACTACTTCCTTAATTTCAATCAAGAAATGTATGTTTACTAATTACACAAAAACTTGGAACTCGTGTTCTTTTTTAAGATATGCATTTGTGCCGTAAGATCGCGACTTGTGTTTCCTCTTTTGTTGGCCATGAAACATACTATTTAGTATTTTGGAAAACACATCAAGTAGATGCTACAAAAAGATAATATGTTAAATTATTTTTTTAATCATTACTGTTTTATGGCTACTGCATATTTATCTGAAGTTCCAGATAACTTATTTGAAGATAAATTACAATGAAAAAGGTAAGAATAGACTGTTCCCTTCAAATGGCTACAAAATATTCACTCTTCTGAATTTTCAAGATAAAAGCTGAAATACAAGAAAGTGGTAATTCATAAGCTTGAATATGTAATTTTAAAACATGAAATATAGAATCTACTCTGGTTAAAAAGGTAAGCTACATAATAATTTTGTGAAACTGCTGAAGGGTACTGTGTGAAGAAGTTCAGTCTCAATGGTTAATGTGTTTCAGCATTCTACACCATTCAGCATCCATCTGTGTACCTGAAAGCTTTTTGCATATGAGATTTGTTTTGGTATTCTGGCAGTTTCTCTATAATTATATTTAACAAAGATTGTTTTGCAGCCAACAAATATTTATTCTGCAAGACATTCTTGCTTGCTTCCACAGTGACAGAAGATACACTTTGCAAACTAGACTTACTATGTCTTACATAGCCTTTCTCTCTTTAGTCCACTGTGTGGAACAGTCATGAGGCACATCCAGCCCATGCAACAATGCAGAACTGCCCCCAATATGTTTAAGATTAATCACTTCAACTTTCTAGAAAGACTCATGGGTAAATTTCTTTTTTAGGAATGTAAACTGAATAAACTCAAATTAACAGTGAATAACATTCCAGAAAAAAGAAAAAAGATCACTCAAGTCTTATTTTTACCTGTCTTATTTAAATCTGTCCATAAAAAACCCCATAAAATTCCATGCAGATTAGCCTTGTGCTTCTCTGAAAGAACATGGGAATTAAACGCCAACCCTCCAAAAATTCCCAAAAAACACTAAACACCCAAATGAAAAAAAAAAACAAAACCAAAAACCAGACAAAAAAAAAGGAAATCAGAACAGAAAAACATTTCAATAAAAGTACTATACCCAAAAAGTGGTATATGCATTTCAGAAAGAGAAAGGGCTACAGTTGTAAAGTTCAAAGGAAATTCTTTTTACAGCCTTCAGGTAACAGTAATTTATAAAAACCCCCTCCCCAACTTCCTTCCTGACATTGCCCTTTTTTAGAAGTAGTGGCACATCTATTTTATATGAATGTACTTACAAGAAACTGAAAAGGTTATTAAGTCTTCAGTTAAGCAACATCAAGGTGGAAAAGAGAAGAAATAAACAGCAGCTGAGGCAAAGACACACTGTTTTGGAGAAAAATTCAGAGTTTTTAAACATACACTATGAGTGAAAAGGGAGGAACAAGGATAAACAGAAGGACATACCAACAAGGAACAGAAGGAGCAAAGAAAACCTCCTCTGTCTCTCTAAAAAAAAACATTAAGAGTCTAGCCCTTCAGAAATTGTAGTAACAAGAAGGTACAGGTGCAGGCTGCTTTCCACAGTGGGAACGTGAGCTATGAGCCAAACCTTCTTTCTGAAGAGCAGCTTAACTCTAGAGGGACATGGTGAAAATTTCATCCCTTTACACACAGCAGTGTGTAAGAAAGGAAAACGTCTACAGAAAAACCCCAATTAAGCAGCTACAGAATCATTTGGTGAAGTATTATGTATCTGGAATGTGAGATCGTATCCCAAGTCTTCTGCAGACCATGTTTTCATTTATGTAAAGTGTCCTCTTTCTAGGGATGTCTCTGCTGATCCTGAGAGCAGGTTACCTCACAATGTTTAAAGAACACAAATACTTCAGGTCTTCTTCTTGCCATTCATGTATGCTGTGTATATGCTCACATCTATACACTCACTGACACCCATACACATAAGATTCATTAGTACAGATATCTGCCATGCATAAAAATGACAACATCTCCTATAATTTTGATCAAATAGGCTATGCCATAAAGAAAAGCACCTACTGGAGGGCACTAGTGAATAAAGGGTTTATAACTGTATATTTTTACAGTGACAAAACCAACATTGTGAAAATGACTTCAGCTAGTGGGGAGAATACCATGTAGTTTCAAAAAAAAAAAAAAACCAAAACCCAATAACACAAAAAAATTAACCAGATTTGCATAGGTGCAACATGTGCAGTCTTTGCCACCTGCGCTCTAACTGATAATGTTTTTGCTTATTTCAATTTTATGTTCTGCACTCATGTTACCTGTTGTACATTTGAAGGAAGATCAGCTATGAATACAAAACTACTATACTCTTCTATGATTCAACAAAAACTGATCAACTCCACTGCCCCCAAGCAATATGGAGAACACAAACCCAATTAAAACCAGTAGCAATAATCAAGTTTGATATCCTAAAATATATTTGAACAAATTTACTCCTAGAGATTCATCTACCAGGTTGAAAAATATACTCTGATATGAACCTTATTTAATGAAGGGTTACTTCTCTTGTGCCTTAAACCCACAGAAGCACAAAACAAGAATTACCACCAGGCGGCAGTATATACATATAAAGAGCAAGTTGTGAGTACTTGTATGAAAATGTCTTATAAAGAGATTCTACTACTTTCTTACATGGAATATGTTAGCTCTTCCTGCAAAAAGTTTTTTTGCTTTAAAAACAAAGTATTAAAATGAAAGGCCAGAATTTGTAGGCCTTTTTACTTGCCCAGTGAAAACTTATTAATATACTCCTAATAAAAATCTATGGTATTAAAACAGATTTTCAGACCTTAAAGGTTAATAGAACTTTTGATTCTATTTTGAGATATCATTGCTCTCATCTGACTTTTACTTCATAATGGATGCATTAAGCAGCTTCTTGTTACTGATAAGTAAAACCTTACAAAAGGAAGGCCTTGTAAAATCATGGCTCAGGCCTGTAACTTTGGTTCAAACTAGAAAAGGACTGTGGGAAGGAGACTCAGCTGAATTAGGGGTAGAAAAACAAGTTATGTAACCATGGTGTGTTCACATCATGGTGTATGGCGGCTGAATTATGTTTGCTATGATTTAAAAGTATGTAGCTGCTAAAGCAGCATCAAACAGGTTGATGAGTGAAGAGGATGAGCACCCATGTAGCACCTAACTCAGCACCGTGCTGCCTCAATCTGAACAATCAAATAGAGTCTCCCTCAAGAGATGACTCAAAGGCATAACATCAAGCCTTGTCACACCACTCTTCTGATACAACAGGCTGGTTTTTACCTCCCTTTTCTTGAATCCCAATGCTTTTGTTTACTTTTAAAAGCATGTATTATGGTCTTGAAAGAGTAGTCCAAACAGAGAGAACAGAGAAATCACTGGAGGGGAGCCTCTGCATCACCAAAACTCACATATGTAACTAAAGCTAACAGTAATACAGAAGCTAGATTTAAATAAATCAGTGCTGCTGAAGCTGGCCTTATGGTTTCTGTCTAGGCTTTCACAGTTTCATTTTTGCCACAGGCTAGTGAAAACACTGTATCTAGTTTTAAAATCACTCTTCAAAAATCTCTAAAAGGAAACTAGAAGGAAACCTGAGTTATAAAACATATTCAGTATGTATGGAGGATTAATTTGTGTATCTTCGTATTGGTTCATATTATTTTCCTTAACTCCCTTTTTCCAACATGACTGCTGAAAACTTAAATATACAAAACCAGCCATATAAAAATATTTTCCTGTCATTGCTTATGTGTGATATTGCTCCTGGTGATACCTAAGGGATAATACTGCTTTCCATTCAGCCATTTAAAGATTATCATTTCCCTCATATTAAGGGATTTGATACGTGTGAACCACATGGAGTGTTAAATCAAATGCTGAGCACCTGAAATCAAACATTTTTTCTAACTGTTTAGCATGCAAAATGTAATTACCAGAACAAAACTCGACCTACCTGTCCACCAGTTTTTTTGCAAATCCGAAGTCAGTAAGCTTGATATGTCCTTCTTTGTCTAGTAATATATTTTCAGGTTTTAAGTCTCTGTAAACTATTTCTTTGGAGTGCAGGTATTCTATTGCACAAATAATTTCCGTCGAGTAAAACAGTCCTGTGCTGTTGTTGAAACGCCCCATGTTGCGCAGGTAACTAAAAAGTTCTCCTCCTGGCACATATTCCATTAGCATATATAAAAAACGTTCATCGTGGTTGGTCCAAAATCTGTAACAAAAGTATTGTTTTAGTGAATAAAGAAATTATGTCTTTGATTTGCTTTACGAGTAAATGTCTGTAAAATGGCCTCTGCTACCTCAACTGTGTACATAACTAATTTCTGATTCCTTGTCTGCAAACATTAAAACCTCCAAGAATCCAGCAGGATTATGTAATACACTTGAGTAACGACCTTAAACTACACTACAAAACCAGATAGCTGAGGGTAAGTACAGCACAGGAAAAACTCTAATTGATAGATTCTGTTTCATCATGCCAAACAGGTCTCTTCAAAGCACCAAATAACTGACCCGATATAAAGACCAGATATTTTTTACACACCTCGCATTTTATATTATCAAGCATTACCAAAGTGATGGGGGTAAGCAGAATCTGCTTTTGTAAAGACTTTCATGACAATATGTTCAAAACCAGACATCAAAGAGTTCTCCTCCTGTCCTATGCCTTCCTCCCTGGAGATACACAATCCCAACTAAAGCATCAGATGACAACCCTTGATCTTTCACAATAACAAAAATGATAGCAGAACAAGATTCATTTCTGTACCTCAGAATTAATCCAAGGATAGGTACCTTCCATTCCTCAGACTACAACCTTTAATTTAAGAGCTATTTCTGGGGTAGCCAGAGAAACATAAAGAACAGGTATAGAGGAAAGAAAATAGTTATATGTGGCTTTAAAATGTTTCATTACAGAATATAGGAATCTTCTCTTCTACATTGCCCTAAATTATCTTTTATTTCATCTATCTACATTAAACAAGTCACCTTACCCCTAAATGTAGCTCAACAGTTAAGAAGAAAACAAATAGGTGGTAACATCTTGAAGAACACTGCCATTTAAAACAAAGAACTATCCCTAATTCCATAATAAAAGATAGAGAACACTGTATCCTTACCTACTTATTGGTACAGTGATACAAGAACAGAAGCTACCTCAGCCTCTAGTCAGTGCTTCTGCAGTACCACAAGTACCTCATGGTTAATCAGGGCACAGAGCCTCAGGAAAGGTGAGCAGGAACTGAGCTCCACAACACATGAATGACTTTTAGTCCAGAAGATTTTATTTTTCACAGTAGCACTGAGGCAACCAAGGAAACAAGACAGACTAACAGACATGAGCTACTGCTCTTTGATTCCCTCAGTGAAGGAGAAAGCAGAGCCCAAGTTTGTCTTCTGCTTTTATGGAACTTCTTCCCTATCACAGTCATCAACATCATTAATTGGCTATTGATGATGTTCACAGCATCTTTATAGACTACACAAAAACACTCTGAAAATGTATTTTACGCAATTAGGCAAAGCTATACCTACAATAAACAATGAAAGAAGAGCAGAAATGGGTGAAAAAAGCAAAACACCTATATATAGTAGAGGAAGAGCAAAATCTGACAATACAGAGGGGAAAAAATGGAACTTCTGCATCATTAGGCACAGAATTTTTTACAAGAATTAATTTATTAAAAAGCTGACTCTTAGATGTTTGTCTATCCACAGAAAAATGGACACATTATTTGGTATACATGAAAAAGAGCAAAATTAAGAATTTCTGTACTTGCAATTCAGACTGCTTTAAATGGTAATGTAATACTAAAAGAAAAAAAAATCACAGAAGCTGTGATTAGAATAACATGTGGTGTCATTAACTCTACAATTCAGCTTGCTACATAAACTTGAGATGCCACTGTGAAATCCTACAGACTAACAACCTGCTTCAGCTTATACAGCTACAAGACACAGTTGATTTTTATTAATTCTTCCTCTCTTCAAAAACATGTCAACATTACATCTCACTAAGAAGACTTGCACCACAGTGAATATGACACATTACTCAATTGTCAGTAAAGATTGCCTAGGAATCTCCAGTGATCAGTTGTTGCAGAAGCACTTAGGAAGTGTTTAGAAAAAAATTGTTTAAAAAATACATAGATAAATAACGCCAGTGTCTACAGAAAAACTGTACCTCACTATATTTAGAATAGGTATTTGTCAAAAGTAACAGGTAAAGGAAAAAAAACCCCATTCTTTACATATAGGAAAACTTATGGAATTTCCAAACACCAGCATACAATTATGTGCAGCATTACTTTATAATTTTTCATCATAAAATCCTGAAATACTATGCTGCACTGACACCAAAGGAAAATGCTATCTGTGTTAAAGATGGTGAAGCTAACTGAAAAGATAAAAACCAGACCATGTAGATCACATACTTTAAAGGCATTAAAGCTGAACTATATAGTTTTTCCCCGTTTTTGTTAAACACTTACAGTAAAATAATAACAGATAAAAAACCAAACAAATTGGGCAGGAGGTGGCTGAAAAAATCTTTTAGTCACACAAAAAGCTGCAGAAAGTGTTATTTGTCATACCATCTAGTGATAATCATTCACAAACGTTTGTTTAACCTAAAGCACATAAGTATCTTTGTGACTTAAATTTTAACTACCTCACTTCAGCTATGTTGCTTGGAGTCTCCTCTGACAAGGGAAAAAGACATCACATGGACAATTATATGAACATAGCTGCTGATGCAACATACCATTGGACATGTCAACAGAAAAAGCAGGGCTCTAGAAGACATGAAAGATGTTTTCTTTGCATACAAAGAGAACTATTTGAATTGTGTCCTTTGGCAACTTGAAAAATCTGATATTTTGTAAATAAGGTGTGAATGAAATCCAGGAAAACTCCCCTAGTTTGGATTTTTAATCACTTCTGTATGAACATGAATCCTCCCTGTCTCTGACATGTCACCCAAATTTCTCTACTCCCACTGTTCCTGACACACAGACCTACTGGGATGGGGTTTGTCTGGGAATTTGTTCGTTGTGTTAGGTAGGGTTTTCCTTTCAAGAAATTCAAGATGTACACAGATACATATACAAAATCCTGTTCCCCCCATTCCATCCATACTTCAACCAGTCTAACCAGATGTACTCAGCTTCTCCATCTTGCTTTCTTCCATGAATCTCAATCTCTACATATTCTAGAACTTGTCTTACTGATACTATGCCACATACAGGATTTCTGAACACTAGCTGGAAACTAACAGCATCATGATGCTGGGAAAGCCAACACCACACCAGGGAAAAAGCCTCCTCCTGCAGGGCTCATTCCATCTTCTGAATGATGACCATGCTGTTCCCTTCTTCTTCTTCTCCCTCTGATACTTGCCTAACCCTGGCAGGAAGCTGCACTCCCTGCAGCTAGATTAACTAATGCTAATTTTGTCTAATTCTATGTAAAACTGATTAAGGCAGGTAAATGAAAACAAATCTTAGTTAATAGCCGGCCATGTATCCGTGCATGAGAAACCATAAATGGAAATTAACCTGCAATTACCAGAGGTTTAGTAATGCCATTAATAGATACAGACTCAGATACACAAGAAGCACTGTGGTGCTGTGAACAGCAAAGTATGAGAAAAGTTCTCCATTTAACAATGGGACCACTGGGATCATTAGAGTTACCTCAATTCCACTAAAAAAGAAGTATTCTTCATGAACTGAAATGCTTCTCAATAGGTTCCATCACTTAACTTCAAATACAGGAAAGTCCAAGAAATGCTGCAGTTATTTAAACTCATTAAAAATAAAGTTTGCAGAAGTTCATTTAAGTTTTTAAAAACTTGCTATTAAGTCTGGGAATATCTTTAGCTATTTACCAATATCTACAGCACATACACGTAGAAATACTTTCATCACAATTCTAACATCAAGAATCATTCTAGAAGTTATTTTGATGAGCCAAAGCTAACAATTCTTCATTAGTATTTTCCTCTCACTTTCAAAAATGTCTCTTTAGCAGTGCGAAGATAAGAGAGAAAACACCTTATAATAAATTGTTTCAATGTTTAAATAATGCCTCTTTATTTTAAATTCTTGATTCTTCTAAAATATGTATTTCATTCCAAAGTCCATTTTAATCTAGATTACATATGAGAAATTAAATACTCTGTGTCATTAAAGTACC
This sequence comes from Ammospiza caudacuta, assembly GCF_027887145.1. Lineage (NCBI taxonomy): Eukaryota > Metazoa > Chordata > Aves > Passeriformes > Passerellidae > Ammospiza > Ammospiza caudacuta. The sequence continues at coordinate 97,787,746 of NC_080594.1, forward strand.
TAAGAACTTGCAATGAGATTCTGGAGTACTTTAACTTCACTTCCTGTATGAGTGAAATGAATTAAAAAAATAAAACAACTTACAATCTGATCAAAAAAGGGTGGTTGACTTCTTTCAAGACAGACTTTTCATTGTGCACATGTTGCTCTTGCTTCAGTCGAATGACATCAGGAATGCTCATTACTTTCAGTGCAAAGTAACGCTTGGCCATTTTCTCCTTCACCAGGTGAACACGTCCAAAGGTACCTGTGCCTGAAAAGTTGGAGAAGAAACATCAACTTAGCATAAAAAGGGAAAAAGAACAAAGATAATTTGCTAAATTAAAACCTACAAGAACTGCAGTTATTCAGGTGCGGAGATTATAAGATTATAAACTTAAATGTGCACAAAGAGGCAAAGCGATTCAGTAGGACAAGGAAGTGATGGGAAAAAATACATAATATTTGCTGATCCTTCTAAAAATTAATACATTTTTAAAAATCTGCTTATAGTGCTCAGTGCTATATCACTTGGAAACAGCAGCTGTCTGGCACCCCTTTTATTTTTTTAAAGTAATGTACTCCTTTTTGAACTCAGTCTAAAAAATAAAGAAGGAAAATAAAAACGTAGTGAATTTTAAATAAAGCATTAGGCATTTCTCTATTCAACAGTCATTAAAGTTCCTTTTAAGTGCATTGCACTCAAGACAATCATATAACTGAACTGAGTATCTCTTAGTTTGAAATCAAAGTTAAAACTGGCACATTTAGCCAGACTGCTATTTGTTGCGCAGCAGTTTTACACATTTGAAGACCAACACAAATTTCAGCTCATTAGGTGATTGCTTACTGTTTTTCTGCTCATTAAACAATGACACAAAGGTTCCATTACAACAGTGCACCTGATCTTTTGAATCCCATTCTCAGACAGCAATATGTACCACTATAAAGGACACCTGGCATTAAAACCAAGCACCTAACTTGTGAAAGGTCCCTCTCTCCAGAAAAGTCAAAAGCTTAATACTTCAGCTCACTATCATCCCCTTACTTGCACACACCCTTGGAAAGGCAGCACACAGACCTGCTGCAGTATTATTAACTGGTTTGTTACTTGATTTCAGATTGTGTTGATCAGTTATGACCAATTTATAGTAAAGACAATTTCCTAAGATGTGCAATAGGTACAGGGAAAGGAGTGCGTACGTGAAAGGAAATACATTTTTGAGAGATAGGTAGGAGCAAGAAACCAACAAATGAACTTCTAAAATTGCATTACTGGGGAGATGAGAAAAAATAAGGGAATTTTCGCCTCTGCTAGCTTCAATTTATGCTTGAAGTATTTGTTTTCTGTATGTGGATTCTCAGCTAAAATATTTTGTTATTTAACAGTTTTTCTTTCCAATCACTTAAAATGTTGTTTAAGACAGCATTTACTAAAAACCACTAAAAACTACTAACTCCAGCAATCCAGTTTTATGGAATTTGCAGCTCCACTACCAATACAGATTTCAAAGCCAGTTTTCAAGATAAAAGTTCTCACTACACAAACACATCAAGCATTACCATTGTCCAAGCACAAAAGATTCTATCAAAGAAGTTTTACATTCCCACCTGTCCTGAATTACAGTTCTTTAACCATGAAAACTACATCTCAGAAAAAGCCTGCTTTTATAGCAAAGTAAACCATCAGGTTACCCTGGAAAATTTATCATGCAATGAAATCCTTTAACAATGTACTCATATTACATGACTGTATCTGCAAACAACTTTATTTGCTCAGGGACAGGCTTCTGCAGTAAAAAAATCCCAAACAAATAACATAAACCCAACAAACACCAAAAATGGCCCAAAAGTTTCCAAACAGACACATCTGTTCAAACTACTTGAAATACGGATTACTTACATTTACACTGCATATCATTACAGACAAAAAAAAAAAAAAGAAAATTAACTCAGTTATTTCTGAATTAGGAGCTGAAATTTAAATTCTGAGTAAAAACATTGTGAAAAATAATGATAGTCATATGGCACACTAAAACTAGAAACCATCTTTGATTTTTGAGACTTCCAAATGTGGACTCAGGGAAATTAACAATACTAACCCCCCATAAGCAAATGTGGTTTTACATGCATTTTGATACTTGTACAAACAAAGTGCTTCCACAGACATATCCAACATGAAAGTCAAAAGTGAACACATATCTAATTGTTCCTAGATCTCTAGTGATTACATGCTTGAGGACTTGTTCTACTTGTTTAAGAAATTTTTATTTTAGAATGCTTTACTTTTCCTTATGCTAATAATTTCTCTTTACAAACCACTGGTCAAAAATAACAACAATAATAACAGAAATCCCAAGTTCCACCTAATTTCAGAGAAGAACCTGTCAGAGTTAGTAATAGTTCTACTTAGCAATAGTTCTGACTTTGGAAACACTTTCTCTGTAAAAACACCTCTGCCAGGAACAGCAAAGCCTGGCAGGCTATTCCAGAATAGTGGCAAGGCCTAATCTACAAAGCCTCTGGGAAAACCAGACGACCACACAGACAGGTGAGAACACAGAACCTCCCTAACCAGTTTTATTGCTGAACTGATCCCAGGCAGGCTATTTTAAACATCTTGAGCACACTTGCCAGCAACTATGAAAATCAAGACCATACAGACCGAGAAGCCATCTAACACTTGTTTTGAGACATGTCTTCTCAAAATATGCATTTTCTCCCCATCAAGTCTTCTCAGAAAATCCATTAAGCCTGCATTAGCTGGCAGTACCCACACACTCACCACTCTTCCATGAGACTAATTGCTATGCTTTTTTCTTGTTTTGTTTTATGCTTAGCCAGTCTTCAAATAACCAGGTAAAATTTGCATAAATTACTGCAATTAAAAATCTCACTTCAAACCTGCTCATACTTTTTAGCCATTTCTGCTAACATTCTTTAGGTGTTCCTTCTTGCAATTGATAGGGAAGGTAGGAGGCTGCAACAAGATGTTATTGTGGTTGTTTAGCATAGGCAAGTATATCTGTTCTATAAGAACAGGTTGTTGTGTTGTGAGTAGATGGAAATTCTGCCCCTCAGATTCATAAAAAGAAAACTAAAAACCTGAAGCAGTAAGTGGCACTGAGCAAGACAAAGGCCCAGTTCCATAAATTTGAGGGAAGATTTTTGGCAGCAAAAAGGCAGTGTTATTAGTCTTCCATCAAAGCCCCACTCCAGGTGAGAAGACACCTAAATCATGGAACAATTTCTGTTAATCCCTATGAAAGAACTGTTCAACATTTTCCCCTGATCACCTCAGAGTTCATCTGTGTGAACCAAATGAAGTTGACCTCTTGTGACAGATAAGTAAATATTCCTTATATTTACCTTAAAATGGAAATATTCTACACTTGTCTGTAAGAATTAAGGGAAGCAGTGTTCACAGATTTGCACTTTAGTCTACTCATGTTTATTTCATATTTAGTTCAAACCAAGAGAACTCGAGGGACATGGTACCATTCTGGATTAGCCCTGGGATCTACCTAATACTATCCTGCTGAAGGAAGAGCAATGCTTCATACACTTCCTACACATATACCCCTATCTGTCTGTTTAATTTAGTGCATGTTACCAGAGTTTCAGAGCAAAACAAAGCACCTACATGATAAGATCATACCACAAGAAAACAGCTGTTCTTACCAAGTCTGAAGGCAGAGTTGCAGTTTATTTGCACAGGCCCCTTCTCCCTGCTAAGGCATATGGTAAGTGAAGGTCTCTGGCCACCAGTAACAACAGCAAGAATGGTGCCTGTGCTGTTAGCAACAAAATTCAGGATTTTCAGGACTAAATGGGCAAACAGAATAAAATATGCAAAATGCTAAACACTAATCCAGTATAATCTGTTTACAACAGAAACAAAATTCTTGGATCCCATTGCAAATTTTATGTGTTTGCAGAGCTTGAAGGAATACCTGCAATCTTCTCCACTAGGTAACCTTCTCATGTTAAACACAAAGAGATGAGGCCAAAATCTGCAGAGGACCAACTTGGGCTATGTATCAAAGACAAGTAGGGTATTTTCAGTCTTACAAAACAAGCTGGATTCGCTAATACCATTCAAAAACACCATGGCCAGTTTCCATTTTGTTCTCTTTGAAGCCTGGCAGAAAAGAATAAAGAATGTGGGAACATTTCTGATGCAATTTCAGATACTTTTGATGCTAGGTAAAACAATTCTACAACTTTTGATCCGCTAAAACAATTTAGTGAGTAGTCATGAAGTGACTATTTTGCTATTGATGTAGATGACTAATTTAATGCTTAGATTGCCTCTTTACTTGCTCCCATTAATCAGACCCAGCTGTTTTAATCCCCAGCTCTTTCTTAAAACCAAGTTTGCCTTGCTCAGATAGATACCATCTGTTTTAATGAGGAATAAACTAGGTCATGTGAGCTCTGTGACCCTGGGGGCTGCTTTCTGAGTCCCAGAAGGGTTGGCCCTGACTTCAACAGATGCCTACAAAAATCATCAGATGCATTCACTTTTATTTACAGTTAGAAGAAACATTTCCTACTATGACACAATTGTTTCAAGAAAATGAAGTGTTGCAGTTTGCTCTGGATTCCTACTCAGGACAAATTTCGGTAGCGCGGCCCGCTCACAAATTGTTCGAACAAGATGTTCAATTTACTTTAAAATTGAGAAGTGCTCTAAGTAGGAGACCTTTACAAAAGGCTCTGACTGTCTTTACAGATGCATCCGGGAGGTCCCACAAGTCCGTTATGACTTGGAAGGATGCTCAAACCCAGCAGTGGGAGACAGACATTGCTGAGGTGGAAGGTTCACCTCAGGTTGCTGAATTGGCTGCGGTTGTTAGGGCCTTTGAAAGGTTCTCAGAACCATTTCATCTGATTACAGACTCTGCATACGTGGCAGGAGTAGTATTCAGGGCAGATCAAGCAATACTGCAAGAAGTGTCTAACATCGCACTTTTCGAATTGCTCTCAAAACTGGTAAAGTTAGTCACTCACCGAGAGCAACCTTTTTATGTGATGCATGTCAGGTCACACATTGACTTGCCAGGGTTTATCGCTGAAGGCAACAGAAGGGCAGATGCTCTTGCTGCACCTGCAGTGATGGCCACTCTCCCAAATGTTTTTGAACAGGCAAAAATCAGCCACCAGCTTTTCCACCAAAATGCACCTGGCCTGGTTCGTCAGTTTAACATCACTCAAGAACAGGCCAAAGCGATTGTGGCCACATGCCCAAATTGCCAACAACATGCACTCCCTACAGTGAGTACGGGAGCAAACCCAAGGGGACTGAACAGTTGTGAACTGTGGCAAACAGACGTAACACACATACAGTCTTTTGGACGGCAGAAATATGTTCACGTTAGTGTAGATACCTTTTCTGGAGCGGTCTATGCTTCTGCTCACACAGGAGAATCATCTATCAATGCTATTAAGCACCTCTTATAGGCTTTTTCTTTCATGGGTATCCCCAAGGAGCTGAAAACTGATAATGGGCCTGCTTATAAATCCAAGGAATTTGGGAGCTTCCTGCAGCAATGGGGAGTAGAGCACAAAACTGGCATCCCCTACTCCACTACAGGTCAAGCCATTGTAGAAAGAACTCACCGTGCTATTAAAAGGGTCCTGGACCAGCAACAACAGGTTCTGAAGGTAGAACCTCCCCACATCCGGTTATCCAAGGCGCTATTCACAATCAATTTTCTGAATTGTTCTTTTGACAGCCTGAACCCACCCATCCTATGCCACTTTGGGGGGAGCAGTCATAGGTTGATGAAAGAAAAACCTCCAGTTTTAGTAAAGGACCCTGAGACTTGGAAAATGGTGGGACCTTACAAATTGGTTACTTGGGGACATGGATACGCCTGTGTGTCCACCCCCTCTGGTTTAAGGTGGGTTCCTTCCAAATGGGTAAAGCCCTATGTTCCCAAGGTCTCAGAAATCTACAAGAAGCACCCCAGGTTGCTCATGCTGCCTGGAGAAGAAAATGCCGTACGCGTTCTCTGGAGGAAATTCCATTTAAGCCTCCTATCTGGAATAGTTTGTAATATATGTTTGTCTCAAGTTCTTGTACCAGTTTAGATCCCACGGTTCGTGTGTAGCCTCGAGACACCCTGAGACTGAGCCTGCTTCTCGTCCTACTCGTGATCATCCCACCTGCGATCTCCTGCATAGTCCCTCAGCCCAAACCACATATGGACTACCTTGACAAAGGCTCTCGGACATCAACAGAGATACTGACAACTGGCTGAATGGACTGTTCAAAGGCTGGGGACTCTCGGGCTGGTTGGGATCTATTCTGAAAACTGTGGTTTTAGTGCTGTTTATTTTAGTTATAGTTATTGTAGTTTTTAGCATTGTTTTTTCACTAATCAAACACATGGTTCTCAAGTTAATTTCAAGCTCATCCCCCCCTCCTGAGGTCTACCATTTGGAAGCCCTCAGTGCTCCAATGGATGACCTGGAAGCCTCTGTGGAAAACACTGACCCTCCTGTAAAGAAGAACCGATTTACCAACCATGGTTTGGCAAGCATTCTGCACCACAAACACAGTCCTCTTCTTTTTAAACAAAACTAGGGGGAAAAGGTATAGGCACACCTGGGAGGTGACCTGGAAGTCTAACATGGGACATTACAGCACACCGCAACATGACACATTAGTCTTTACTAATAGTCACAACACAACAGACTTTATTCTGTTAAATATCAGACATTAAGTGATATGTATCAGATTGCAAACTAAATACTAAATATCAAATATTGTCTGCCATTTAATCACTGTCTTATTTTGTGATTTAACTTCAACAGACTAGACTAGGAAATGGGGGTTGTCAGCTCTTGACAAAAAAGTGGAAAAGTGGCACAGCAAAGGAAAACCAGCCTGCCCAAACAGACTGGTAATCAGAAGATTAACACTTGGGAGAATGATTTAGGGAAACCACAAGGCACAGGCAACTGTGGGCTTCTACAACAAAAGATGTGGCTGGCAAATGAATAGGACAACTCAAAATGAGGACCATGATGATTTTGGACATCAAAGTAGTGAAGTTTAGATTTTCATTCATGTGTCAACCCATTACCCAATGTCACTGAAAATGCCAAATACAGTGTCTTCACTGTTCTGCAAGCCAGCTGTGGATTGTTCACTGTAAATCTTAGATCACTGCTTTTATAGATCTTTATTACTTTAGAGGGTTCAGATTTAACATTGAAAAACAGTGAAAATCAGAGAAATAACAAGTTAGAGGAGGTTTTATAGGATGCCTTTTTTTTGCCTAGAACTGGGCATCTCATACTGCTGAATCAACAAAAGAAATATCTGATCACAATTTTTGTAAAGTTTTTGTATCCTTCAACACACTGAAATCAGAAAGAGTCTGATTAAGACCTTAACAGCACAGAAAACAGAGATGCATGTGTATGTTCACCATGGGCAGCCCTGCCAGATGAGCTTGCTTTGATGCTTCTCATTCATTTGTTGTGCTGTGATTCCATTTCCACCAAGCACCCCTTCAAGAAAGAAAATGACTTTCTATTTAGCAATAACGTGAGAGAGTGCACAGCAAGAACTATGCCCATCACATTCCAGGCAAGATCATTGGATTACCTGTTCCACAAATTTTATTGGCACTGGCATACCACTGGTTTTCTCTTTTGTTTTGCATGATAGCCATACCTGTTATCAAATCAATTGAAAGCTCAGTATCATTAATTCTTTACCCCACCTCAGTTGAACTTAAAAAGAAAATAGCAATGCATGTTCAAAGTACAGCCTAGCTTCTGACTCAAAGGGGATGCTGCAAAAAATTTCCAAAGATCCCAAAGCCCTGGCAATTTTTAGGTTCTTTCTTACTTGGTATACTGTAACAACACACCACTAAAACTACATTTAACTGCCTGGAATTCAGCTTAGTCTCTTTTCAGTTTCATGCAAGATTCACACAAGTATGCCAGAGAATACCAAGAAGTTGTGTCAACAACTCTTGTTGTTTACCCACTCATTTAAATCCGACTGAACTACAATCCTTAAGAACTAAGGACATGGGAATCACCAAGCTAATTAACACCCATCAGTCAAGTTTCCTGTTTTTCCACATAGTTCAGAGACATTTCTGATTTCCAGAAAGTGCCAATCAACTGAACATCAATGATGCAAGTTCCTCTATAATGTCAGGTTTTTGATTTTTTTTATTCACAAATTATTGTCTCTCTACAAAAATACTGTAAACATCAGGGTGCCCTGCCCTTAAGCAAAACACTCAGAATTCTTGAAAGTTTCTTCAGTCTCTTCATTCTTTCTTTTCTAATTTATTTTGAAATACTAGGGACCAATGAAACCAGAAAGTAACCAGAGTGCTGATTATGATAGCCATAAATCCCCTCAATTTCTAAGCAGCTTTTAGAACACTGATTCTAAATGCATTTCCCTTCTCAAAACTTTTAATATCCACAATCTTCAGAACAATTCTAATAAAATTAGTATTTCCCTACTTGGTTCTTCAATGGTATTTTTACAGCTCTTTCTATAGTCTTCCAAAACCTGCAATTCATGACAATGACCAAGAAAAAAGAACATTGATAAAAAGAAGATGAACACGTGAGTGGATGATAAAGCTTTTCTTTCATAGTGAAACTAGGACATTGCAAAATCATTATTTCTCCTACTTTAACCTATTTAAATATTACACTTGAAGTACAGATAGATCACAACTTCAAAACTGGGTTTTTTATAAAAACTGCTGAAATAGAAACCTTTAATGATGAAATCCTTTTTCATCTAGAAAATAAGTTTTATACTATTTCCTCAACTAAATAAAGGAGGCATATTCAAACAGCTTATTTTAAATTATACCAAACACTTGCTAGAAGTGAAGCATATCAATCTGTATTAATATAATTTTTAAAAACTTGCTCTACCATGTTTTAAAAGACAAGTATATTTAAGCTAAGAATCATGCACCTGTCTAGCTAGTAACACTTGCCAAGCCAAACACTGATACTCAGAGAATCATTATATTCTCTCTTCCATCTGATGAGAATTTCAGGTAATTAAAGCATTATCAAAAAGTGTCACATTTTAATGGCTGGAGAAAAATCTGTAAATCGGAAATTATACAAGAAGAAAAGATCTTTTCTGGATTTTAAAAAGTTGTAGCATTCAAATCCTATTCATAGAATTGATTCTTTCAGGTAGGGAGAGGTTAAAACAAGCATATGAACTACTTCTCGGAATGTAAATATTAAAGGGAAGAATTTTTAACCTATTGGTTTTTTTCCAAATAATTTCTCAAACAACAAAAGCCAGGCAGGCAAATCCCACACCTAGCCTCCTGTACATTGACTGATGCTTAAAATTCCCATCAAGTTTTGAGTAATTCAGGACTCTGGCTAAACAAATGTGTTCAAAGTGAATCTTTTCCAGTGGTGTTAATTATCTTTAAGTGTTTAAACCCACTATGAAACAGTTTCCTTAAAATGAAAACTAACACAAACAGACATTTAGCACTAAAGTTACTCCACTTAATTCAAGTGTGTTACACTTCCAGTTACCACAAACAAAATTAGATACAAAATAACCCAGACTCCAGCAAAGAAGGAAAATCAACAAGAGGAGTGAAGAACAACACCAGGTATCATAAAACCCCAAATATTAGTCTACAAGATTTGTCTTGATTGTTTAATAGAAGTAATAAAAAATGTTATGACAGATACATTTTCCAATACAATTCAAAGTAATGAATCCTGATCTTTCTTCAGATCCTCTTTGATTTTGTGTCTGTGAACAGATGTGAGTTGTGATACACAGCTCTGGCTTCTTGAGCTGGGATTAGAAGTACACCCAGTATTTTGAACTGGATGTCCCAGAACCAGTCTAAGCCAAAAGGCTTCTCATTTTCTGCAAGGATGAATAACTTGCAGTTTACCTCTGTAGTACATAAAGAATCAATTCAAGCAAATAATTAACACACCATTTTACATGTGTTCTGTTCAGTTAATGAGAAGTGTTTCCCAGTATTTTTCCCCTTCCAAAAAAGGTAAGTAAGAAAAAAAAAAAAAAAACTGAACAGGGACAGCTCATATTGGAAAAAAAAAAAATAAAAAAAGCTCAGTTTCTAAGTTTTATCCTCATAATCAAATTTTTACCCACAAGGAGAGTAAAGCTCTCTCTCATAATTTATCAGCAGTTCTACCTTCATCTTCAATTTCCCTGGTGACAGGAAGTGTTTACAGAACTGTTTTAGCTGGTTTACTCAAAATTCAGCATAAAGAAATTTAGTTTGTTTTGAACAAAAAAAAAATTAAAATCTGCAAAACAAAATAAAACATCCAAACCTGAATAAATTGCCATGTCATAGCAATAACAAGTTTCAGCAGAATAAAATCCTTTTCAGGTACTTTAACTAAAAGAAGCAGCCAATAAGGTCTTCTAAATTTAAAACAGAACCTCTGGAGGAGATACACAACTGTTCAGGTACTTGAAATATTGTTCCAACATATTTTGCTCTCTCAGATGCAACAGCTGAACTTATGAGGTTGCATATATGACCACCAAAGAATTATACACATCACCACTGTAAGCTTACAATTACCCCCAAAGAAAAAAGAAAACCTTAAAATAAAAGTGGCCAGCCAAACAAGTACAAAACACGGCTCAAAACTCACATTTACATCCCAGAAAAATAAATAAAAAATAAAATTTTGATGACTAAGAAGCAAATGTAACAATGTAATGTTAACCAATATTAACTAATGTAATAATCCATACAGGATTTAGAAGCATTTTGTTCCAAAGAAGTTCATGTTACATAGAGTCTGATAAAAATCAAATCCATGCAAGAGCACAGATAGAAACTTTAGCAACTCCCTCTGAACTTGGTAAGTCTAAATAGGGGTATTTGGTATATGATTAAAACCTTTCTTTTCAACCCAGAAATATTTGTATCTACCTACTTGTATGATTTTTACACAATCATCGTCTTTTGGTTTGTCCTGAAACTCAGCTTTTCCTAAACAGTTACTTGCGGCAAGTCAGTCCCATGTTAATGCAAAGAAAGCATGAGCTTAATACCCTTGATAGTGTCCTTTTAAAAAGCAAACAATAGAGTCTTGTGAAGTACAAAGGTTTATTATTGCTGACCCAAGGTAATAAAAGCCACATTGTTTGTACTTGACCGATTTCCTCCTTCACCAGTGCTGGACAGAAGCTTTTGAGGGACTAGTTCCTCTTAGAATACATTCCTTTCAATTACATTTCACTTCCATCTTCACCAAAAGCAGCGCTAAACCAGATACAAATCAAGAGGAGGGATTCCACACAGTGCACAAAAACTGTATTTTTAAACACTTTTCAAACAGATTGTCTATTTATTACTTAGCATGTCCTACAATGATTGTAAAGTACAAGACTGGAATTAGGTTGAAGAGCTTCTGCTTGAAGACAAGTAAGGCATTTAAGACCTAAAGTCCTGCACTCAGGACATTTTATTTCTCTCGTGTGTTTCAGGAAATGAGTAAACAGACAACTAATAGAATAGTGTTCCAGGATTCCTATCCCCTGCTATTATCTGTGTTACCACACAGAAGGCCCTAATCCAGAAACATACAGACACAATTGAGAAAGCTGGAAAGGCCAGGTTGAAAACCTGATACAGTAATATTAAGAAAGCAAAATGAAATCAAAGTTCAGCCGTGGTCAACAACTATTTTTCAATACTTTTTTCCAATCAAACTTTTCACTTTCATTTTTAAATTTAAAACTGATGTAGAGCTAATTCAGGATAAGCAAAAACAAAACAAACAAAACCTCTGGACATTCCCACAGAAGACAAAGCCTGACCATTGAGTAGTAGTTAAAGACCTCAATTAATCAGAAAGCTCAGTCTTCATATTATATCTTAAAACCTTAGGACTGGTATTTTTGAAAACTGGAGTAAAACTTCCACTTTCAAAGACAGATTACCACAAAGCACCATGTAACTCATACCATATTCTTCATGGTTGCACATTAAAATACACAGTAAGCATATGTTTTGAAAGAAATACCATTATTCCGGGCCTGTTCCAATTTATGGTAGAAACTTATAAAAACTCTTTGCACAATACAAAAAAAATTAAAGTTGCAAAGTTGCAGGCTATGAGTATGCAAGCTGTTATTGCATATATATGCAACCCAAACAAAAGGTGAGAGACACATTTTCTCCCATCTTTTAGGCAAAGAATCAACAGTCTCTGCACTCAGAGCTGGAATGTCTTCACTTATTACACAGCTTAACTTTGGACCAGCCAAGTGGAATTCCCTGCAATTTAACAGAAGAGGAAAAAGGCACTTCTGTATTCAATAGATTGGTTTTACACACTCAGTTTATGAACACAGAAGTACCTATTTCCCCCTGCTGACTCGACACACATAGGTTTGTTAGTTGTTTACAATGCATAAGTCTACATTCAGACAGAAGAGACCACCTCAAAGTTACATGGCCTGATAAGTGCATGACACTTATGGCACAGAAACTACTTAAACAGAATATGCTAATCTGTGTAAGGAAGTATGCAAATTTGCAAGACTTGAAAAAGAATTGCTGACAACTCAATGAATTCTTCAGGCTCCATGTCATGAAATCTGCACCAAATGATATCACAATGTACAGCACAGGTCGCAGTTGAGAGGGCCACAGAGCACCACCACAGAATTTCAGAAGGCTCCAACCCATACAAAGTAACACCACACCACTACAGAAGACTTCAGGAACCTGCCCTTCTTGTTCTTCAGCCCAACCTTTTATACCCCTCATATTCATGCATTGCACCTGTGTGCCCTCTGTTCCCTTCCATGACTGGTCAGTGCACCTGGGCCCTTCATGTCTCTTTGCTTCCAATGTTTGCAAGGCTCATTGCTGTCAGTGCTGCTCACCTGCTTTTCACAGCTGTAGCCCATTGGGGATGAGGCTCACCTGCAGCCCCACCCCAAATTACCACAAACTGTGTGCCTACAAAATGATACCTATACTTCCTTATAATCTTCAGTACTATTACCTAACTTACTGACCCAGTGTCACAAATGTGGTATTCACAATGTCAGTTCATTCACCTGGCATTTTTTTCCAAAATATTTATATAGTTTAACATTGCACACAGGAAAGGATACCTTGTATACAAATAATCATGGTTCAAACCACATCCGATTTGCAAGCTTGAATTTATCTCTGTAGTCTGTAATGTTACATATGTTATTCAAGTTTATATAGCACAATAGTCTTAGAAGGTATTTAAAACACTACTCTCAAACTTGAGCTATTATACTGACAGAGAAAAATATTTCTGATTTAACTATGACCATTTCTAAAAAATCTATTTTGTTAGATCTTTGTTTTAAATGGATTGTAGTGAGTACTAGAGATTTCATTATTATATGCACAAATGACTCAGCACTGTAACCACAGCAAAAGGAAAGCCTTTCCAAAAGACCCAAATAATTGCTGCAGTGCAACTACAACCCTGCATTCTATCTTCTGTAAATGAGATTATACAAAAAAACTACAAGCCCACAAGAATTTTGTCCTAAAACACTATCTCAATCTGGAAGAAGTATTGCAAATATACTTTTATTTGGTTAAATGTTAATACACTGAGAACCCATGAGTGGAACAAAACATTCCTCAAAGGGAAGGCTTTGTTTATATTCAGAAGGCAGTATCAATTGATATTCCTAAGAGACTAAAGAATAACAATGCCTTAGGTATCTAGAATTTACTTCATGTGTTCCATTACCTTTCCAAATTCTCACATAGTATACCTTACAAAATTAGTGTAACTCTGTACAAGATAAGGTGATGAAATCACCATTGTTTGGCACTAGAATGAATATCACCATATTCTCCACATAAAGAGCTATTATCCAAGAAAGAGGAAATAAGTCTAGAATATCCAAATAAAGTTGTATTTGATATGGAACTGGAACAAAAGCCCTAACACAAATATTAAGTTTCAAAATCCCAGTCTCCAAATTGCATTCTCAAATGTCAATTAAACATATTGGGAAAAATCTTGATAGTGTCCAAGAATTACATTACTAATGGAATAAAGACTGAAAATATCACTTGTATTAATACCTAATGTTACTGAAGACATGCCAATGCCAATTTAACATTTAAATACCCTATCAGAAAAGGACTATGGTCTGAATTTTTCATACTATTCAGGACTGTATGGACCAGCCACTGTTTTTTCTTTACAATGCAGAAAAGTAAGGCTAAACTTAAATTCTGTTCTAACTTCATATAAGCCAACTATGTGACTGAAACACAGAATGGATGTAGTAGTTTTTTCTATTTTTACTGTGCAGTTCCTTAAGAGGAAAGAAAAGCCACTCCACCAATCTCCCAGTTTCACCTTCCCCCAAGTTTTATGCACACACTTTCCATTCCTTCTTGTTTCAAAACTGGGATCCAATCTCTCTCTGTTATTACACCTATCAATACCATGCACAAGGAACCCATCCAAATCAATAAATAAGACTTTAAATAGAACACTGTACATAACTGACATTATTTAAATGGACCATTATTTAAATGAGAACATTTGGGAATTTATGAGAAAGTACACCAAAACACGCTACAAGTAAATTCCTTTCACAAAACAACCCTGATTTTCCAAACTACTCTTAAGAAAGCAACTCCACAAGAAAAAAGAAATCAAGTCAATATTAGAGTAAGTTTCAGAGGCCATGGCATATATTGTAACAGTATCATTCATTTTGCAACAGTAAGGAAAGATATTTTGGCCAGTAACCGGATAGCATTTCTGTGCTGGACACTGTTTCTGTACAATCTTTCCTTTTGTTTTTCTTTAAGCATAACATCATGTGAGGTCCAATATTTATTTTTAAAAAAATTGTTTGCAGCAGTTTTTAAAAAAACTTTGCAAATTTCATACATCTGAAGAGACAGGTGGAAAGATGTAACATGCCACAAAGAGGCGAGGCTAGAAGTGAACTCGCTACACAATACCTTATTTTCCACACAAAAGGAAGATTGACATACAAGATTACAGAATAAAGCTCATTTGCAATGACTAGCTGCCCTGAACAAATATATTTAAAGAGTAAATATATGTGATTAAACAAGAATTTATCAGATTTGAAATTATTAACAAGAAATGCATGCTTGCAGCCCAGAAGGTCAACCACATCCTGGGCTGCATCACAAGCAGTGTGGGTGAGCAGGTCCAGGGAGGGGATCCTGCCCCTCTAAGAGCCCACTTGAGTACCCAGCTCTGGGGCTCTCAGCACAAGAGACACAGACCTGTTAGAGCAGGGCCAAAGGAGGGACACAAAGGTCATGAGAGGGCTGCAGCTCCTCTCTTGTAATGACAGGCTGAGAGAGCTGGGTTGCTCAGCCTGGAGAAAGCAAGGATCAGGGGAGATCTTACTGAGGCTTTTTGGCAGTTAAAGAGGGCTTAAAAAACCAAAATAAAATGCTACTTTTTATATGGGCAGATAGTGACAGAACAGGGGCAACGGCTTCAAACTGAAAGAGGGTAGGTTTAGGCCAGACGTTGGGTTGGATTACCCAGGCTGCCCAGGGAAGTTCGGAACGCCTCATCTCTGGAAGTGTTTGACACCAGCTTGGATGGGGCTTTCAGCAACCTAGTGAAGAAAGCTGCCCAGAGATGACAGGTTGGAACTAGATGGTCTTTAAGGTCCCCTTCAATCATTTCAAAGCATTCTCTGATTTTATGACTACTCAAATCTTGAAAATAAAACCAAGGCCACTTCTACCCTAAGAATCAACATTTCCTTTCATATTTTCTGTTATTTGACTCTGCTATTTCACTCTTCATCCTAGGCATGTCTTCATCATACATGGAATTTCTCAGGTAAGCAACAGACATATACACATGCACCCATTTATCAAAACTGAGGTTAATTTATTCTGTTGTTTACTGCCATAGTTGCTTCTTACTTCTACTCTACAATTCTCTCACCCCAAACAACCTCAGAATTAGCTGCACCTCATCTGATACACTTAAAACAAGACCACAGCCAGTAGTAAAGGAAGTAATGAATAGCAAATCCAACACCACTTTGATAGGACAGATTCAATTACAGCTAATTGAATTCATGAGCTATAGTTCACACACCAAGAGTACTTGATATGCCCTTGGTAGACTGTGTTTCTCCAAAATTGAAACATCATTGCTGAGGGTCACTCACTACTATAGCTGACACAGCACACAGCTCAACAGAAATATATTTGTTTTCAATTTAAAGAACAAACAGTTCAATATAATTTATAATTCAGAATCTACATTTAAGGAAACAGAACACAAACTCAGAGCTGCTAAACTTAGAAGGCAGGGACAGAATTTAAGATCAGAAATAAACACAAATTATCTATCTGGGCCTGCTCACCAGCTCATATTTAAATCAATTGTAACTGAAAGCTACTGGTGATCTGATGGTGATTATATTATTATCCATTAACACTTTTTACAAAAGGTGAAGCATGTTAAGTTTTTGGTAGCAAAGCTAAAAGGCATATTTCTTCCCTGAAGACAGATGAAATAGCCAAACAAGAAACTTTATCAGGCAAATTAGGTATTTACTGTCACTAGAGCTTGTTTCAGATGCTTGCAGATTTCCTAGGAACAAGTCTCAGGAGACAGAAGAGAGACTGATGAAATGATTGCGTCATACAAACGAGGTCCTCATACATCGCTAATGGAAGAAACCTGCACTGCACTGTTAAAATACACCTCCTCACAAGGTACCAGAGGAAAGCTCCGACAATGACTAATAAAATTTCAAACTTCTTGACATAAAACCTAAATGTTATCCTTTGTAGGACATGCCAGTACACAAGCTAAGTATAATCAATGCTTAAACAGCTAAGCACCTGTTTTCACCATAGTGCCCTTTGAAGTCAAGTTTACTTTCAGTCTTTAAAATGAGGTCTGTGCACAACATACAACACTCCTTAGAGATGACTGCACTTTATGGCAAATTATTAAATAGTTTCCACCTTTTCCCTCCCACCAAAAAAAAAATATAATTGTCTGCTTATAAAACTTACATAACTATGCTGTGGAAGGCTCTCCAAAGTGAAGTGATCAAACACAGTATGGCTTTTCTCCTTCCCTCAAGTGGCCTTATTTCTAGGTGGCTTTTTTTTTCCTGTCCTATTATTATAATCAGTGTTTAATTCTATATCAAGATTCACATTTCAGAGAAGCAGAGGAGGCCAAGCAACAAAATTGTGTTTGTTCTCAAACAATGCAGCTCCTAACATTTCTACCAAAAATGATAGCAAATCAGACTAGAAATCTCAACTATCATGGGAGGATCTGGAGTTCTGAATCTCGCCATAGGTATTATACCCAACTGCTAATAGGAGATTTTTCTCCCTTGTAGAAATATTTTAAATGACAAAACACACAAAGATTAGAGAGAAGCTTATCAATATATTTTATTACAGGACATAAATCATCCACATTTCACTCAGGAGAGCCCAACTTGAACATATCAGAAAATCTATAAAAAAGCACCACAGCTCAGTTCCACATGAATAGATGACACTGCACTCACAGTATGACCTAGCAAAAGCTACACATTCAGACTCACTTATCAAATCTAGAACTGGTGACATCAGTTTCTTCACTTACAATCATCTAGAATATCCAACTGTGCTTCTAGCCACACTCTCACTCAGTTGTACTGGTTTTGCTCTGAAAAGAAGCAATTATCCAGGAAATACAAGCCCACCTAAACAAAATGAAAGTGTCTCAAAACAGCATTAAGCCCCCTTCTCCCTTCTTTTTCCAAAATCATTTTTAGTAGGAATTTGAACATTCTGTACCAAAGGTATAGCTTCAGATATGCATTCATCTCCACTGCCTGCTAACCTTCTCTTATTATTAATTTATTTTGCTAAGTCCCCATTTCACCAAGAACCCTCTTTTCTAAAATGCAAATAGCAACCACACAAAGTCAGTAAAATTCTAAAAGAATATTTAACACAGAAGTGTAAACCCTGTCTCTAAATACTATGCCAAAGCATTTCAATTGCAATTCAAAGATAAAATTAACTGTATTACAAGCTTTTATCACCCAGGTACACTCACAGGAAACTCTTAAAGCAATGTGAAACAGGTAGACACTAAGCTATGAAATTAATAATTATGAAACCAACTCCTGACTTATCCTTAAGATAGCTGGGTTTACCTGCAAACGTGTCAGGATAAAAAAAAAAAAAAAAAAAAAGAAAAAAAAAGACTGCTTGCTGAGACACTGATTAATAGTCACAAAACCAGTTGTCCTCCTCATTTATCATTTCACAGTGTTGCCTCTCTTCCTACAATTACTGTGTATTGCAAGCTCTTCTCGACAGATCAAGAATTCACTGATCATAAACATCCCTTGTAGACAGCAAAATCCTAAGTATTTCATGTTCAAAATTGTTTTAAAAAATTGTTTTCACATAATTGTGCCAAATCAAACAAACTGGGCTGTACTCTGTCTAACCCTCAACCAACAGCAGTCTAGGAGCACTGAAAAATTTAGGTCTGCCTAAGAACCGAGGCAGCAAAAAACTATCACCACTGCCACCACAATACATCTTTTACTTTACAGTAAGTCAGGTGTTGCAGATAAAGGAGTTAAGATAAATCTAGAAACTCTTCACTTATTAGAACAAAGACTAAAATTTATTTTCCTAAAATACTTGAAATGGATAGATGTCATAAGCTTTACAGCATCAAGACTGGATGTACCCCAATTTGTATCTATTTTTCAACTCATGAATGTATAAAACCTGAATGAATGTGTAAAACTGAAATGAAAAAAAAATTACAAAACCTCTTTTTTCCCCCCAGCAGAAATATATCTTCATGTAATTGAAGATATTTTGCACCAACTGTTAGGGGTTTTTTTCAGATTCTTTCCAATTCTCTTCCCAGTTACTTTTGCTTTTCTTTCTAATGGTTCTTTAATGGTTCTTTCTTGTAGGACACACTCTTTCTCACAGCTTCTTCCCAGCTGGCATTTGTAGCAAAAAAAAAAAAAAAAAAAAAAAACCAACCAGAACAAAACAAACCCAACTTTAACCAAGAAAAACTTTCCATAAACAAATCCAAGGAACCACAGCTACTCACTGTAAAAGGTAAAAGTACTACAATAGATGTATAAAAGCTTTCAAACAAAATAATTTTAATTAAGGTGCAATAATGGGAAAATTTTAGAAATGTTTTTTACATTTATTATAACCCAAATTCCACTATTTCCAAATATATGAAAGACTGAACAATTTCTACAAATATGGGAATTAAAATGTGTTGATTACTAAAAAAAGGAGGAAAAAAACCATTGCTGATCACCATAAATTCTAAATTCACCACTTCAGAGTGTGACAGCTGGGTGGTTTAAATAAAGACATACTGCCAAAGTTTTTAAAGGCCTTTGAGAGTCACAGAAGTCAGGGAGAATTTAATGGCCTCAGGACACAAACTCAACATAGTGACATGCAACTTGAAAAATTTTCATGAAAGAGGGGACAATAATCCCAATTTAGAAACAGACTGACTACCATTGTTCTCACTGTTCTCCGGGGACAGACAACAAGTTACCCACTAATTTTCCTGAAAACAAAGAAAAATTTTACAATGTATACTCTGAAGTTACTTTTGGCAGGCCATGCAAATCGAAACTGCACAGGCTTTCATCTCCTGCACCCAAGAGCTGCAGGAAGCCAGTCCAAGGTGGCAGGGAAGAGCTCTGAGGCTCCAAGTCTGTCATCAGTTTTGGGGCAGGGGGCACAAGGAGTCTGCTGTTATAGCACCCAAAGTTGAATATGAACACAGTCAGCCACCAGCCCCTCCAAATCCTTCTATTTGCCATACATACAGCTATTACAGGGCATCCTCATTAGCACATCAGCAAAGTAAAAATCTTATACCAGTTTAGCCTGTTTCTGGAAGAGTCTGTAGAGGGACAGTTCCCTTAACATCTACCTAAAGCATTTCAGAGCATTTAATTTACTGACTGGAGTAATACCTGAGAGGCATAAAGGGCAGTACTAACTAGACATTTTGTTTCCATCCAGAGAGCACCCTGCACCTTCAACAATAATGGCAGGGTCATTTCTATTAATATTTCAAATTGCTCTGAGTCACCATATTCCCCTAAAGAAACATAACAACACTTGAACAAATACCAAGAATGCTCTGTAAGAAGTTACATTTTAGCAAAGAACAAGTCCAAAACTCATAAAAACCACAGCATAATGGCCAACTCAAACTGTCATTTTACAGGATTTTGGTAATCAGCCCTTACCTCTCTGGAAAGAATCATGAAAAATAATGAAGAAACAAACAAACAAGAAACCAACCAAACAGAAAACAAAACACAACAAAAAAATCCCACACCTTGGCACCTTCACCTGATTTCCTCTTGTATTAGACAATGTCAGAGGTTCTATAATTGCATTTTCCAGGCAAAATTATTTACCATATTGTTAGATTTAATGCTTTTAAAAATATGCCTTAGACAACATCGAGACTATATACAAAAATCAACAAATCTAAGTCACAGGTCACAACTGCTGATAATTGTTTTTATTATATAGCTCTTCTGCTTTGAGTTCCCTTTCTCCAGCACTCCAATAAACACAAAATATAAATAATTACACCTGAATATACAAATTGCATATTAGAATCAAATTAACAAATAATAGGTACATGATCTTTCATGCAAAATTAGCTCAGAACCAATCCTTTAAGGAAGTAAAAAATATACCAGCTTAAAAATTAAATAAAAAACCTGCTACTACATATTTTAGGTACTGTATTTGAATAGTTTCCAGAAACAAATATCTGGTGTGAGAGCCATTTAGAAGCTCAAATATGCTGACAGAAAATGAGCAGAAGAATTACATATTCTCACTCTTCCTCTATCAAGCTGCAGAATAGTAAAACTTAAAATTTACGAGTTTGTGTAAACTTAAATAGATATACATATTTACATACATAACGTATATAGGTATATATCCAATACAGAAAGCTGTGGGTGATACTCAAACCAAATATCCAGGAAAGAAACAAGAGCAAAGATTTCCCATAAAAATTAGTCTCTTGATATACAGACAAGATAAGGGCTGGCATAAGGGCTATGAAATACTCTCCCTAACAAACAAACAATCACAAGACTAGAAAATCAGATACCATGGGAATGGTTTCACTGGCCAGATCAACCCAGCAGAAAGTCTCACATTCCATCACCACCAGTAGCACACAGAAATAGGTTGCACCATACAGCTCAGTGACATGAAAAGGATGCTTCCTTCATTTATATTTAATGTGCATCAGTTAGCAATAAATAACACACACACGATTTGTCTGATTTGAAACGTGTCGAAGCAGACCAATTGATTCCCTGAAGAAAAAAGACAACACATTTCCACAAAAGTTACAGTCAATCAACAGACCAGCCAGCAACTGCTCCAAGCTGGGATGTGAGTGAAGAAACAGGCCAGAAGAAAAAGGGCAGCCAAGTGAAAAGTTTTCATGACCAAATTCTACAGATCACCATCTTTGATTCACTCCAATATTAAAAATAAGGGTTAAAAAAATCCATATTTTATACAAGAAAACGAACCAGTGCTTTAATGTGAAGTGCAAACAGTGCGGCTGACAAACTGAATATTATTAGCAAAAAATGTTGTATCATATATCTCTCCCTTCTTTATTTTCTAAACAAAGAAATCAACACTTGTTCAGTCATTTGGAAGACAGTCTTTCTATGGGAAAGCATGAATAGTCTAATTTTGAGAATTGTTCTACCCTAAATATCCCAGGTGCACACTAACACACAGTATTCAGAAAATTTTATGTACCAGTTTGAAGCTGCTAAAAAACCCTCTAAAATACTGCAGATTTTAAAGGATGCTTTCCCAAGTAAACATAACATGTTAAATTACTCCTGAGTAGTACAGGCTAATACTGAAAATGTTCTACACTGCTAAGTGTCAACAGTAGGGGAATTACACTGAGCTAAATAATTTGGTTAAAAACAGCTTATGCCCAGACAAGACCTTGGAAGGTAAACACAGGCTCCTATCTTAACAAAAAATCACTCTTCTCTGCTGTATACACCTCTATGTCTCTCATAATAAACAAAACAGTATATAAATTTCACCACACTTGTCTTTTTTTGTCTAGTTATACTGACTATCACCTTTAAAAGTGGACCAAACCAGGATTAAACACACTTTGGGAAGGGATTTGTTTTGCTAAGTTTTCATTACATGAAAGCCAAAATACCAATGCAGTCATCTCCAAAAGGCTGCTCTCTCTGTCCTCTACAAGCAGTCCAGACTTGCATGCTCAAGAAGCTAAACATAGAAAAAAATTGAGTCAAGCCCTAAGAGCCTACATGCTTTCAACCCCTAGCACTTTAAAGTTCCTGTTTCTTCCCACTGAAAAAGGAAAACTAAAAAAAAAAAAAATAAATAAAATCTCCATTTCTCTGCAGGTTTCTTATCTTCTTCAGTTTGGGCTAAGACAACACTTAACAGAGTTTTCCCAAAGTATTTTCACCTGGAAAATCAGGGTTTTTTTAAGCGTAAACTTGGCAGGGGAAAGGTATGGTGTTGGGTGCTTTTGATTTTGTGGGTGAGTTTTGCATGCTTCTTATTTCTGAAATATTAATACCAGTTGTGTCCCAGATTATCTGATTATTTGCATTGCAAAAAGCACTTCTGGGCATCTCCGGGCTATTTATAGGACTTTACAAATCACTCATCTTTAAGAAGCATATTTGAGTGTTGAAGCCTATTCTATGACACACTGTCAAATTCACAACATCAGATAAAGAATGCTTTCTGCAATCAATTAAATATCTAAACTAGATTCAGACAAAAGAAACAGGTGACAGGCAAACACTAACAATTTACCTCAAGACTGATTTTAAACACTGCAGATAGAAAAGCAGAAATGTGAACTTTGAATTTTCACATGTTCAGACTTCTTCCACACACTCTCACTTTTCTGACCTCTCTGAAAGATAAAAGAGAATACTTGTTTCAATCCATTTTTTTTTCCATCCTAAAGAGAACAAGAAACTTATGGGAAAGAACCTGTTGCTGCCTAAACTACAATAAACATTATGGTATTGAAATTCACCTCAGCAGTGGATAACAGGAAAAGCAAAGGAAGAAAGCTGAGTCTCACACCTGGTCATTTCTCTCTAGACAGCAGCTATAATAATAATGATTTATTTTGGGACAAGTGTCATTTTGTAGGAGGGAAAAATGAAGTAAGAAATACAGAGACTGAAAACAAAATTCAAGTCATTTAGCTTTATGACTAAAGCCTCAAAGATGTACAAACGTAATGGTGAATTCAGGTCACCATCACAGTCACAACATTCAGACCATGTTTTCTTTCAAAACTTGTGGTATTCAAGAACATTGCCAAGTAAAATAATGGATTATTATTTATCATCTCAGTATCAAGAAAATGTGACAAAACACGGAAAAAATGCTCATACATCCCTTAGAAAATTTAAAATAGGTGACAACCTTGGTAGTGAAACCAAAAATAACACTTGGTAAGAAAGTGAACTAAATTAAGCCTCCAAGAAAAGGAAAAAGCCACCAGTGTTCTTTTCAAGTAAAGAACTTAGCTACTCTGGGGCACACTTTCTTACTTAGACAATTCCCTGGCATTAGACTACAGTTGTGTACCTACTGTCATGCTGATACAATGCCACTTGAAATATATTTGGCTAGTATATTTTCTGTGCGAACATAGAGAAATTAAGTATTTGAAAATATGTAGCACCTCATTTTTCCCATGAACTTTTTAAAATTTTCCCACGTGCATAAAAATGAAAATACTGCTATGCCCAATTTTTATTCTGCATTTGTTCAGTGTAAAGCACTTAATGGGAAAAGTAGTTTAAAGAATCTTTTTGCATAAAAATACTCTAATTAAAATATTTCAATCAATTGAACAGATTCACAACTCCAAACTTACATTTACATAGTCTGCTATGGAATTCACTGCACTTTGAAAAATGGACAAGAAACAGATCTCAAAGGAGAGAGGATAAGAAAAAATTTGTCATCTTTCTCCTCCTGGTGTTCTCTTCCTTCTCCCTTTTCCATCACTATGCATTTCAATTGGGAATGTAACACTTTTCCCATCTTTATGTACCCAAAAATGAAGAAGTACCTTCTGGTTTCCCTCTATTACTTACTCTAGTTTACCCGAATTACTTTTTCATTATGGCACAATTAAAAATTTAGTGTCTCTATTTCAAGATACGTGTCAGGTGTCCAACTGCAGGCACTCTGGCTTCTGGAACAGGAAGGCTGCCCATGTTAAATGCCCATCACAACAAAGGATGATTCAGAAACTCTGCCATTAGTGCTCAGTCTCCCCTTTTCACTGACTTACAAGAAGTTTGAAATAGGTTCAGGTGAGCACAGGTCATGAACTTTGAATGAACATGGTGGTCATGGCATATAATTGTTTTTGTTTCTGTCCAGCACAGAACTACCTCAATCTTGGCACAGGTGAGTGCATAGATTCACTGAGATTCACAGAGTATTCAGCCTGGCCTGAACAGCAGTTTCTGAGTGTGCTGAGCAAACATTTGTATTTCAACCTCCTTTGAAAGGAAAATTAATTCAAAACAAGATGAGGATAACCAAGCACCTTCAATGGCTCCAGAGCAGGAGTGTTCAACTTTCATACAAGGAGACTAGTTAAAAAACCCATATACTTCAAAGGTTCAAAGCCACATGTTCAACCCCTCAGGAAGTACCTTCAAAGAAATATTTTTCCTGTTTAACTTCTCTTAGTGCCAGAAACCAGTATGTGTCCCAATCCTGTGCCCTCCCTAAAGCCCCAACTTCACTTTATCAACTAAGTATTAAAGCACTTCCCTCCAAAGCAAACTTGTATTCCAGACTCTGCTGCAATTGCCTTTTAACAAAGAGCCCACAAACACCCAAACAAAGGCTGAGTCCTGGGATGTTTGGGGGAGATAAATGTCCTCTGACTCATCACACTAAACTGTACTTCCCTTTTGCTCTTCCCACCTTTACATGAAGTTCTTTGCTAAACCAGGCACAACATCCCAACAGAAATCACAGAAAACACATGCCACAGAAAATCCAGCCTGCATTATGGTGGTGAGGTTAACAGAGAGATTTTAATCCTCTGAGACTATGAAGGATACTTAAAACAGTAGCTGCTATATTCAAAGCAGGTATTGCAGTCAACTTTTTTTTTTTACATTGATTTTATTCCATCCTCAGAGAGAAGTTGCTTAAAGTCATAGATGACTACAATCTCACAGACACCAACAGAATTCTGTTACCTTAAATATTAATCATAAACAGCTCCCACAGCATGGAACTTACCTCCCTGTTTTGACTTTCAACTTTCTCAAGTTGATAGTTTCCATGGCCATAACTATTTCTAAGCCTGGGAATATCTATAAGCAATGATTCTAGTAAAAAGGAGATACCCAAAAATTACATAACAGGAAGTTCTGGTATTTCCCCTCCCATCCCCAAACATCTCCAATTATCTCAGAGCATACAGCTTTCAAGAACATCAGCAGAAAGAAAATGGTTATCCTTATCAGAGCAGTCAAACTGCAGACTACTCTAAATTGCTGTAGTGAAACTGATGACATGAATGCCATCTATTTGTGCAGGGAGATCAAAATGGAGGATAAGGTAATACTGACTTAAACCGCTGCTAAAAAGAACTGCAGATATACTCTTTCAGTACATGTGATATAAACCTACAGTGTGCTTAACTAACTTAATTTAAAAAGGTCAAAGCCAAGCAAAAAAGTTTCTCAAGCTAAAAAACAAATCCACTCTACTACCCTGCAGTATTTTGCACTGATTTAACTTGCAGCCCGTTTAAATCAGGTCTCCAATGCTTCATGCTAGCAGGTGCACACAGAGCTGCCCAGCCTCAGGCAGACTCAGATCTGACTCAGAGCCCTGACTAGTGCACTACAGAGGCATTAGAGGGGCACTGCATCTTTTATAAACTCGGCCACTCAGAGCAGGTACTCACGTGCTCAGTTTCAGTATCACTTTAAGGCTGCAACATTGCTTCCTAGTCAGGAGCGAGATACACAGGCATGTCACAAATTCATTTTTCAACCAACTTAAAATAAGCCAGCTCTGTTTCTTTGGCAATGTAAGGCCTTATGTATTTATCTGTGCACAGTTTTATACCTTTCCAGTTTTCTCTTTTTTTATCTTTATTTTCCCTATTAAATGACCAATGACACAGTTCAAAAGAGATGCAAGTTATCTTTGTTATCTTTGGAGACAGAGTTATTTGAGAAACAAAGAAAAAAAAAATCAAGCTGGGGAAGACAGAGAATGAAGGGACACTACAGATTCTGTCAGTGTCTTGACAGGTAGCTATCTGCTCCTTTTCCCTTTTATTTCTTTCTCTGTTTCTTCGTAACAGGCAGTGTCTCACTTTTTTTAAGTCTCTCTTTAAATCCTATGGCATCACAATTTTCCCTTTCCTCAGCCTCTAAAGAGCATCTTAAAGGACACTCTAATAAAGGTATACTGTTTAAGGTTGACACCAGGATTTCTTCATTGGCTGCAGAAATATTTCCATGACTACCCTGCCTTCTTTAAAAATTACTCTTTTTCTGCAATCTGTGTTTCACTCGAAGTCTTAATCCTCACTGATGACTACCGTATCCACATGGTCATGATGTAATGAAGAAAAGCAACCACTTCTGGAGGGAAAAAAAAATTACAAACCTTTCAAGAAGTCTCTTAATAATCTCAAATAATTTATCGGTAAAATGTCTGCCCACATTTCAAATTGGAACACTATCTCAAAACACAACGTATTTCAAGAGAAGATAATGCATTCTTCATTAACAACAACACTCCTGGGCCTTTCCAATTCCATGTTTAAAGCCATTACCTTCACTAAAAAAGGGCTTACATCACACCTTTTTGGCTGAAGAGAGCTTAGGGGAAATTAAGATTTACATTACATTACTTACTAAAATAAATCTATCCAAAATAATTTCACAGTCCTATAATGAAAAAGTGAACAAAACTTCCATATAGTTGAACACACAACTTGAAGCTTTCAAACCAGGTGCAAAAACATATGCAACTATCAGTATGTATGTTCAAATACAATACAGAGATACAGCACACATGAACACCATGAACATCACGGATGTCTGACACGTCTATTAGGCACACTTACTCTGCAATGCCACCGATTACAGGCAGCTTTAGTAAGCGTGGTACTTGTGAGATGAGACCTTACCTTCTACCAAAATTCTACACACGCAAAATATCTGTGCATCAATATTCAGGGCAACAGCGTGTCGGGGGTTTGACATACACTCACCTGCATTCGGTTAACCTGTTTGATCTCTTCCCTGGCCCGACAGCTAATTTAAATGATGAATTTTTTATCATGATGCAGGTAAATGAAGTTAAACCAGATAAACCAGGTTTTATACTAAAAGGTCTTTCAGCTTCAGCAGTGGCAGTACTCATCCCAGAGACAAGCCAAACCCAGGCCCGGGTGCAGGCTCGCTCCGCTGCAGATCCCGCAGCCGGGGCCGTGCAATGCCCACAGCATCCCGCAGCCGAAGCCGGTGACACGGCAGCACCGGGGCGTACAATGCCCACAGCATCCCGGAGCCGGAGCCGGTGACACAGCAGCACCGGGGCGTACAATGCCCACAGCCTCCCGCAGCCCGGCTCCCGAACCGCGCGGAGGCTGCGGCGCGTCCCCGCCAGCCGCCCACAGGCACCTACAGCCACCGCAGGCAGCCCAGCTGCCCTCACACTGGCCAGCGGCGGCGCGGCGGGAGAAAAGCCAGCGGAGAGGGAGGGGGAGGCGGAGAGAAATTAAAAAAAAAAAAAAAAAAAAAAAAAAAAAAAAAAAAAAAACACAAAAAAACCCACAAAAAAACACAAAAAAAAGAGGGCGCTGGGGAAGGGGGCAGCCAGCCGTTCGGGCACCTCCTCTCGCTGGGCACGGTCGCAGACAGGCACCTCGAAAATTCCTTTGTTCCCCTCCTTCCCGCACTCACCCACGGTGGCCAGGGTCTCCAGGTCCTCCAGCTTGAAGGCAGCGGGCTCGAGCGCGCCGGGCGAGCCGGGACCGGCGGGGCTGGGGGCCGGCACGGCGGGCTGAGGCGCGGCCACTCCTGCCGCCGCCGCCTCGCCGCCGCTCTTCGCCCCCATCTTGGCCTTGGCAGCGCTGAAGGCGTCCATAGGGCCGAGCGGGCGTCCCGCGGCCGCTCAGCGCATGGAGAAGGGCGAGAGGAAGAGGGAGGAGAGGGAGCGGCGGGGACGCAAAGTTTCAGTCTTCAGCAGGCGGGGTGGCTGCTCCCCAGGGCTGGAGCCCGCTGCCGCGTCTGAGGGGGCGCGCAGCCCTTCAGCATCGCGGCCACAAGCGCCGCGCCGCCCGCCGGTGCCCGCAGCAGGCAAGGACCGCCGCACAGACAATGGCGAGGGTGCGCCCAGCCGCGCCACACGCGGGGCGGAGGGCGGGGTTTGCCGCTGCCGCTGCGGCACCGTCCCGCTGAGGGCTGGCGGGGCGGGGAGGGGCCGGGGGAAGCGCGGCCCCGCCACACAGCGGGAGCGCGGCCCTCGCCCCTCGCCGCGGGCACGGCCCGGAACCGTGTGACAGCCCCGGTGCTCTCTGCTTCTCCTTCCCCACCCTGCGTCCCACCCGAGGGGCTGCGCGGCTCGGCGGCAGGGAGCGGGGTGCAGGGAAGTGCCGGCGGCTGCCGCGCCTGCCCCGCGCTCCCTCAGCGTTGCAGGGACACCTGGGACGGTCCCGTGCGCTCCCCGCAGAAAGTTAAAAATGAGCGGTGAGGTCCCCTCGGCTGCACAGTAACAGCCCTGGGAGGAGCTGGTCCTTCCCCACGCGTGGGAGCGCGCTCGAGTAGCTCCCCCCGCACGTCCCAAAGGGTTTGTCACGCCTTATTTTACTCCCCGTTTCCGAGCAGGTGTGGATTCTGCACCGGTCACAGCGCGTCCTGCTCCAGCCTGCCGTGTGTTCGTGTTGCTGGGGCTGGCTGGGGGTAGTGCTGGGCTGCGCTCGGCCGAGGCGAGCACACACCCGCCCCATGCAGCAGCAGCAGAGTACCGAATATAGCTCCTTCAGAGCAGCCAAGAAGCTGCTGACGATTATGCTGAAAGACAAGGCAAATTGGTGTGTGAACCAAGTTACTGTAAAGCGTACACATCAAAACTGGGAAGGAAATCCTAATATTTTCCATGCCTTTTTCTGGCCCAGTTTTGCTCAATTTACAGCTACTACCCTCTGCTCCTGTGAGCAGGGTGTCTGCAAAGCTGAGTGTAAATGAAGTCACGGGGGTGGCATTTGGCATCTCCTTTTTATTAAATGCGACATCATGAGAATATAAGGCTTATTAGTTTCTGTGTGGAGTAGGTTCAATAATATTGAGAAATAATTGTGTGTATATTAAATGAGTACAAATATATAAATTATTAATAATAATTACAAATATATGTACATTTATCCTGAATTTTAAGGTATCCTTAGAGTCCAGTTTATAGTCATAATATCAGAGGATATAAAATGCATTTTTATCTTGTAGCTTGTTGACATGAAGGGCTGCTATGACTAACTCAAAAAATCATTAGGTCATCTCTGCTTCCTGTCAGCCTTTGAAAAGTC
Source organism: Ammospiza caudacuta (assembly GCF_027887145.1). Classification (NCBI taxonomy): domain Eukaryota; kingdom Metazoa; phylum Chordata; class Aves; order Passeriformes; family Passerellidae; genus Ammospiza; species Ammospiza caudacuta. The sequence goes on from NC_080594.1 coordinate 97,817,466, forward strand.
ACCAGTCAACGAGGATTACATCACTTTTCCTCCAAAATTTCAGATTTCATCTGTTAACTCTTTGGAATGCAAGTTTTGCCCTTCTATATTACTTTACTACTTTACTGTTTTACTTCCCTTTCTGCTTCTTTACTGCAAGGTTGACTGAGCACTAGAGCAGGTCACCCAGAGAGGTTGTGGAATCTCCCTCACAAGAGATATGCAGAAACCATCTGGATGCAATGCTGTGCCATGTGCTCTGGGATGACCCTGCTTGAGCAGGGAGGTTGAACCAGGTGACCCACTGTGGTCCTTTCCCATCTTACCCAGTCTGCGACTATGTTCTGTACATTCTATACCAGATTTACCATGGTTTAGGCCTTGAATAATGTATTTTGAAGATTCCTTAAACTGGAAATTGTAAGTGTTCTGGCAACCTGTAAATTTAATTTCTCTTTGGTCTAAAGGCAAGCAAGCCAACAAAGCTCTTTTAACAATGACTGATTTTTTTTTAAGATAGCAATTTGAAAAATACACATCAAAACATTTTAAAAATCTTAGTATGTCTAAAAATCTAAGTTTGTTTTACTAGCCAAATAATTGCAAATTGAGAAAAAAGATATAAGCTGTATTGTGCTAATTATTTTCAAGAGAGAGTTCTTTACCTTCAATCTAGCCAAGAATATTGATATTTGATCTTCCTGAAACCTTTTCTTTTCAATTAAAACTAAGAAATCATTCACTTCTCAGATGTTAAAAAGGGCATAAAGTATTTTACTTCAGGTATTGATTATCTTCAACTGATATTTCCATTTATGCTACAAATTTGACCTAAAGTTTAAATTACTTGCATGCAGGACCATAAAACTTTCTTGTAAAGAGCCTCCTACTGCCATGCTTCAGCAGTTGGGGGCCTGTATGACAGCACCCATTCAAATCACCCAGCTGTGATTCAGCAAGGGTGCTAAGCACAGGATTAGTTCCATTTGATGCAGTCTCTGTTCTTAAGATTTAAGTTTGCTTCCTTCCTCTGTGTGCAAGGCATTTCCTAGTTGTAGTTGTAACAACATAATTGTAATGTTTATATTTAGAATGTCAACATATTATTAGTGTGCTTTGCCACCTCTCTATAACCATCTGAGAGTTTATCTTGCAGATACTGATTGTTATCCACAATACTTCAGGGAAAGAAAATGTCATTCTTTCTACATACAATGAGGTTGAGAATCAAAGCTCCTAACTTTATAAATTGCAAGTGGAAGTAGAGCTGACCACTAGATTGCAATAGTGGATATGAAACAGAGTTTCTTGCTCAATTTGGGCATAATTCATAGAGAAGCCTGCAGCCCTATATTCCTCTTTTCTTTCTTCTTTGCCTTTAACTTAAAATGTCACCTTTTGGTCTCAGGTACTTTTTGAATAATCTTGGCTTTTCCCTTGCTCTCAATAATTCATAGTTTTCAGTTTTTTACTTTCCCCACACATGCATTAGGTGCCTAATGCCAGATTTCTTCATCTTAAAATAATTTGCCTCCTTTATGTTTCTAGTCCTTTACCTTACAGGTGCTTACACCAAGGGTTAGTTCTATTTTCATTGTCTCTTAAAATTACCAGATGTTAGAAATGAATTTTTCCAAAGACAATTAAGATCTTTTTAAAAGAGATTTTATTTAGAAAAAGACCCCCCCAAACCAGAGAATAGTAGTATTAATAGTTTTCTCAATTCATTATTTTAGTGAGGGCTTATTCTTCTATTTCAGTTGCAAAAATTTCTGTGTACTTGTATTCCTTTGTAAACTCAGAATTTTCAGGGACCAGAAGGGTTCCAGGTGTACATTTGGTTGTTCCCTGTGGCCTTTCATATATGTGCATTTGCCAAACTTCAGCACATAAAACCTCACTGTTAGTTAAATGTTTATTTGGGTCCTAAATTACTAACTTTCCTCTCATTCCTTCCTTATGGTTTGTAGGTTTTCTTTTAATTTTCCCCCAGGAAACCTTTCGTTAACAACATAAACCAATGGAAAGGATAACAAAACTTACTACCTATCCATGAGTTGATATAGCAGATCTTTTTTCTTTCATTTTGGGGGAACATTGTGGTACACATTCCGTGCAAGTGGAATATGATTTAAGCACCTAACTCTCTGGGAAAGGAATCAGTCATTTAAATGTCTCCATGGCTGCAGACAAAAGTGTCTTTCCTGTAGTCTGAGGAGGTTTACGTTTGTCTTCCTGAAAGCCGCCTTCTTTCTTCCCTGCAAATATATAATTTTCCTTACAAATCTTGTTAAAGCATATATATTTACCATCACCATCACAGTAAAACTACTACAACAAGTTTGCAGGAGAACCTGTTCAAACCTGTAGGGAGGAAATGGAGAAGTCCTTCAGTGGTGGTTATTACTAATAAATAGCTCCATATCATCTCCTTTAGTCACATTACATACGGTGCCTAAAAACGTGGGACTGCTCTGAGGAGGAAGAATAACTAGTAAAGATAATTAGTACTGGTATGTGTTTTTCATTTGTTTTGTTTTGCTAAAGAAGTTCATGATCAGGCAAGTCCTGTGATGTAAACCAGCACCCTTTTGTGCAAAAAACCCGGCCTGTGACAAAGGAAGGGGGAAATTATTCCACCCATCTGAAGCAGTTCCTTCATAGTATGGAAATAAGCCTATCTGTATAATGAGCAATCACACAGCATGTGAATGTACCTGCACCTTCATACAGCAACTATTGCACTTTTATTTGAATATGATTATGTTTAACATTTTTTTGAAAGCATTTAAATTATGATGAGCATAGTGGCAGTATCCAAATGAGAATTTGAACACAAAGAATTTAACGTTGTTGCCTACATCCAAAACTGTGTTTCTGATGAATCTTGCTGAGTTGATTCCTTGCTTTGGAAATGCATTGGTGTAGCCAGTTCATACATGGAAATGCTGTTACTAGGGTGTCTAGACTTTCTGCCCAGTCTGAGCAAGTTTGTGTCTAGCTTCTACCAAAACTAGATTGAGATCTGGAAACAAGATGTTGCTTTGCCTATGATTGCTGAGGAACTTGTTCTGTTAAACATTCTGAGGGTATATCTCACATACATGCAAAACTGCTACCCTCACAAAAGTGAGTTGTGGCAAATTTTTATACAAAAAAAAAATGTTATAGGAACATTGTCTTAGCTGATAGAAGATCCTGAAGCGTCAGCATGCTGGACAAGTTCTTTGAAGTCAAGTGGTGATATTTGCTTCAGTTCAAAGACAGAATAAAGTACCAATGCACTAGGACATCTTTTTGTTCATTCTTTTCCCCAGACGAGTAGTTATGTCCATTGACACTGGCATTATCTCATTTTGAATACTCAGGATAGTATGCTGCTTATAGCGGTCACCCAGAAAATGGGAAATCCAGAATTTTTGCTCTGAATTGTATGAGAAGAGCTCTCATTCTAGCCTCCCTTGTTTAAGCTACTGAATGCAGTTGTAGGACCTATTCTCCCGTACTGTGCATTACTACTTCACAAATACTCCATATTTACTGTGTCAATGAAAGAACGTGTTTGCTACATTGCTGTGTGGAATTCTGCAAAAGTTGAATATCAAATATAATTCTATTCACATTTATTTATACAATTTATGGTATGTATCTGTAGTGTATTTTTACAAATTTTACCACATTTCTGCAAAAATTAGTATAAAATAATAAATTCCACAAACAAGTAAATTGGTTTGAGCTTTTGAGCTCTTTTTTGCTTTTTTTTTCTCCCTAGCAAGATGTATAATGTGAACTTTATAGCTTTCAGGGTAGTCAGACAGAATAATAAACTCTATCTGTTGCTGCCAGCTGTGGGGAATTAAACTATCTCAACAATGAGTTCTCATTTAGGTAAATGTAAAATTTCTGTGACAAAATATTTTTCCCCTGTATTTAGCATAATTAAAAGCCTTTTAAATGAAATTGCATGTGTCTTTTTAAAGGCATGTTTATCTAATGCATGAATAGAATAAACCTTTTAATTCAACATTTTAAAAATTTTATTTGGTTTCATATTGTTATCTTCATGTACAAGACTAAGGATTTGGTGAGAAAAAAGAAACAGCTAAAATCTTCCTCTAGTCATAGGCATCAAGGTGAGAATGTTGTCTGGCCTCAGAGTGCATTGTATCTGCATGGATTTAGCATCAAATTTTCCCCATGTCACAATTTATGTGGGCTTCAGGTGTGGTTCATTTTAACCTGATCCAAATGCAGGCTGCCACAGCTCTGTTGTTCTCCTCCCTCTCTCGCATCAGCACCCACGCCCTTGCTTTTGCTTTTGACACTCAGGGAGCTTCCTGGTGAGCCAGTTCAGGAATTAGTTCAGGGAATCATTTATTAAAAAAAGTTATTGGGGTTTCTGGCCAAATCACTTTCCCAAACCCTCACCATGCACAAGGTTTTAGGGCATTTACAGCTGTAGGGAATCCTGAGCCAGACTGCATTTCTATCAAGCTGGTTCAGCTTTTTACACTTTCTTTTGCTTATCCCTTTACTGTTTCACACACTGACCCTTGAAAAAAAAAATCAGCACTTTAAACACTTCATAGATATACATGGCTGCAGCTGAGGTTCCCGTTAATAGTTTTTAAAGATACCCTCATTCATAAATCTTTTGCAAACTAAATGATTTTATGCTATGCATGACTAAATCACTTCACAGTGTTGTTGAAACTGGCCATAAAATCAGAGGAAAGAGATGGGCACCTCATTTAGATTGTCAGATGGTAGGTGGTATTCTGGATTCCTTTCTTTGAGTAGCTCTATCAGAAAAAAAGCAGTTAGATTTAACTCACATGGGTTCCAGATGAGAATGTCATTCTCTTTTACATCTGTAGCATTTAAAATCAGCTAAGGAAAATCTATTTACTTCCAGCTTAGACAACTCTTTTCAGATCTTTGCAGTTTATCTCTAAAACAAAGATAAAATCAGAGCCCCCAAACTTTTACAAATTGTATACAAAAATGTTCTATAAATATTTATATTCATGGGTAAATGTAAGCAATTCTTGTTTTTTTTTTTTTTAATTGAAGGAAAAATGCTTGATTGCATGATAGCTACATCTGTATCTACAGCTATATGTTTATTATTTGTAACTAGTATCTTCTGTTGTGAAGTAATATATTCTTAATCTGGTCTTAATGTAATTAAAGTACTAAAAAGAATAAATTCGTTCTGTATTGTCATGCTTACCACTTTAACACTTCAAGCTGACCTAATTTATACTTTTATTGTCAATTAATATCCTCATAGAAACATGGGCTAAAGCAGATAGAAAAGCCTTTCAAGTATTTCTACTTAAACTCTTACAATCTGATTACTACCAAAGCTGAAGAAATAGATTTTAGATTTCTTAGAATTCATTTTTGTACACTTACATGTGAAATAAAATTTTTTCATTATATTCAAACTCTTTTTCTGCTAAGCAAATATGTTTTACTGAACAATTGCAAAGTGATATTAGCTGTGATTCATTCATCTGTTTACAGTTCAGTTCATGAACTGTTCAGTACATGAGAGCCATTGCAGACTCATTAAGCAAAGTATTTAAGCACCTACTTAATTTCTGTTAGTTTTATGCAAGTGCCTAGATTCTGTTAAAGCCAATGGAATTAGTCATAAGGTGTAGTGATTCAATAACTGCTGTTGAGTTACATGCATGGTTAAAGTCATGCAGACACTTACATGCTCTATGAATGGGAGCATAAACCAAAAGCATGAAACTGCTCAAGCACTGAAGCTGAGAAGGAATCATATGTCAAATATACAATGAAAATAGAATAAAATGAAATTTCTTAGGCATCATGCTCATTTAAGTATGACCTTCAGCCAAAATAATAAAACCATTGTGGCATTTAGGAAGTGTCAAGGGTCGATTTAATATAGGATCATTATAGATCTGTGAAAATCTAGGTTATGTCCAAGCATATATGCTACATAGCTGGTCACAATAACTCCTGAAGAAGAAGGGCAATGTCATAAATTTACGTATGAATTCATTTAATGATCTCACTTTTTTTTTCTCCTTTATGGTACATTTTATTTTTTTCCATTGCCTATTACTTTGATGTTGTATAAAACCTGCAAAGTAGTCAACATAAATATTAAATATTACGAATGTTGAGCAATACAGAATATGAATGCAGCTGACTTCAGCAGCAGATGAGCAACCCAATTGTTCATTGATCTTGCAAAACAACTAATTACATAACTTTCCTACTATACTTAGCAGCTGATCTCTGGCCTTTGAGTCAACTTTGTGTGTGTTAGAAGGAAATGGATAAATACTTTACATAGCTGGAATAGATCACTCATTCATAGTTCTATGAAGGATCAAAACTTTTATGAAGCCACGATTTGTCACACAGGCATTCTTCTTTTCAGGTTTCAGACTTAAATAGTTTTACAAGTTTTATACAGATGAAATTAGGATTATTTAATTAAATGTAAAATCCAAGAATTCAAATTTGAGCCAATAGCATTTCAGGTGATAGCTTACTGCATTAATTGATACAGTGTCAGTGCAGTTCCCTGCAAGTCTGAGGGGAATGAGGAAGACAGTGTCTTGAATCGGAGGAAATATTGATTTAGGAAGAAAAGATGCTTTAAGTAATCTAAAAATAATTGCAAGCATTATTTTCCAGCTTTGTTTTTAGCATATCTAGAAATCATATCTCATCATTAATAAATTCACTTTATTAAAATTTTTACCCAGTGTTTTGCAAAATTTCTCAATATGTTTATCTGTTTTTGCAGTGATTATTTTTCATCATCCATTCATCTACTTTTCATAGTCACAGGAATGTTTCCGTGATGACAGAGGCTTTGCATCAGGTTTAATCTGCATACACTTGGGATTGGTTGGTTTGTTTGTTGTGATTAGTTCAGAGAGACATACTTGAAGTATTGGAAAAATGCTTGCTTAGATGCTGATTCCAACCTAGCAGAAATTAACAGGAATCATGCACTTACTGATGTCTGAGATTAGTGGATAATATATCAAAAATATATATTAATTTTGTAAAAGAATATTTAATTTCGGAGAGTTTCAGATTACAGGAAAAAGATCTTAGTTGGTATTTCCCTCCAGTTCTAGTTTTTCTTTCTCTCTATTTGAAAGTCAGATATATATAATTTATTTTACTCAAATATCTCTGGTATATATTTTTATTAAAAAGAAAAATAACTCAGTTTTTAACTTGGTCTGCATTTAACTACTTGGTAGGGCCTGTAACAGGTGATAGAGTTTTGATCTTTATTTTGTTACTCCTTTTTTGTGACTGTTACTATTCAGATTCTTGACTCCCTTAACTATTTTATCAGTGGTGCTGCTTTCATGAGTATAAGAGTTGTGTTTATGTATTGTGGGTTTCTTGTCTTTTTCTATTTTTAGAAATTTTTTTATCAGGCAGGCAAGCAATCTTTTTGCTTTCAACAATGTTCATATCTCCCAATGACACCTGTACAGTTGCAAAGGTTACTACTCAAAAATTAATAGAAAACTCTGCCAGATGTCTTCACCTTTCTCATATTCTCCATTACAAACGGTTCCCAAATTCATTATAAGAGACTCCAATACATGAAAAATGAAATATGTAAAGAATAAGTAATACCAGACATATAGGCCAAGGAGAAAGAATGTTTTCTATTGAAAAAGTGAGTGCCATATGGGGTGGGCAGGATAGTGGGGATTGGAGCAGCACTTCCAGATGTCATGGCTAAGGAGTAAATCCACTGGGGGCTTCTGAGCCTTGGGGAAAACTTTTTGAAAGAGAGTGTTTGTAGAGTTTCCTTTTTCAGCTTCCTTCTGAACTTCTAGTGGGGAACAGCAGATTTATTTACATTTCACTGGGGACTGAGAAACCCAATCTGTAGAAACCACTGAAGACAGAAATTGGATTTGATCATACCATGGCTCATGCCATGACTTTCCTGGACAGCTCTGTCCTTTTCCAGTCCCTTAGGAGAAATGGGTAATAAATGCACATGTGGTAGTGCATAACTATACACATCTCTTTCTAAATCCAATGGGGAAAAAATGAAGTTCTTTAGCAATGATCTAGCTAGCTTCATCAGTTGTTTTTAGTATCTGCATTTGAACAGATGGAACTTGGACAGTATTGAAAGGAAGAAAATTATTTTAATGCAGAAAGAGATGTGGGTAAAGTGATATAGGGATTTCACATAGAAATAATGAAGAGATTAAAGTTCTTCCCTAAAAATACCAAGGTGCAAGTTTTAGGGTACAGATGACTGTAACACTGGTGAGGTGTTTCTGACTGAGCATATGCTCTTTAGTTTGGACAGCTGATCACCTCATTTTTCTATCTAGTAGTAATTCTTCTATTACTAGATAGTAAACTACTATCTAGTAATTTTTGACTGCCCCAACCTGTGCCCCCAGGGACTGTTATGTAGGAAGAATGAGGAATTTAATGAAGGTGCATGCATGAGGTTTTCAGAAGTTAGGAATTTAAAAGCTGAAAATGTGAGAATTATATTGTGACAGTGTTAGAGATAGTGGAGTAAAGAGGTTAACTGGGACGATAGAGACATCAAATGTTTCTGCAGGTTTACTCAGTACTGTTCTATTCTGTAACTTGGGATGGAGTGAAAGTTACATTACTGTTGGTACCTTTTACACTCATTATAAATATTCAAGATCTTTACTAGTGTAGTGGGCTGTTCTGTTAAGATTTACATTTTAGTGTTTGATTGTGGAAAATAAAAAGCCCAAAGATGACTTGCACATTTGAGAGAAATGTGAAAATACTTGATAATATTATTTTCAAGATTCAGTGAGAAGTGGTTTTCACTAAATGATTTGAAGAGTACAGGTAGCATTTATTTGGCAATATTACAAATACTGCATATCTTAATCTCATTACATTACAAAGGATTTTTATTTCTTCAAATCAGTAGTTATTTTGCTGAACATAATATGAAAACTTTGATAATTGTTCAAAGTTTTTTGAGAGAAAGATTTTAACTTTAGATCAGGTTCAAAGGTTGAAAATTTTATCTCCCCAGCCATACCCAGGGACTTTAAGAAGGAAAAATCTTTAATTAATTGTAATATAATCAGATCACAGCTTTTCTTGGATAAATCCATTTAAAGTGTGTTTCACAGTTTGGTCTTGTTTTATGAAATCAATTATATACATTTTCTGTTTAAACTCGTGTATGATTTGGAGTCAGTAGGAACAAAAGAAACCTTAAAGCGCTTTGTTGACTAACAAAAAGTTAAGCTCATTCTTAACAGTAAGTGCTTTACTAAATTGAAACTCTGTGGGAGTGATTCAGGCAGAAATCAGTAGTGAATTAGCCCTGGCTGACCATGCAGAAGGCATCAACTTAAGGCCTTAAGAAGCAGAATGCTAAGAAAGAAAACATCTAGATAAGTTATGGTGAGACGCACAGGATTATGGGTTACGTTAATATAGGTTAAGTCATAGTTTCTATACAAGGTTATGTGTTAATGATTGATTCATTGGTTTTCTGTATAGAGTCACGTTGTTGTTCATAGGTCCTTCATTCTGTTACCAAGGTTGTATAATGTTCTGTTCCCTGTAATATTGGTCTTCTGTTGGCTGCCCCCCACAAGGTGTTACCTCCTAGGGCTACTGTGTTCAGCTTCTGTTTTTGTTATCTGCCTTAATAAATTACCTTTTGGGCAACTGCAGTCGTACCCCCTCCTTTTACTGCACCGGTAGGCGCAGTGCTGCCCTGGCAATGCTCATCTTGGTTGAGCCGGCGATCCAGCGCTATCGCCAGACTGTGATAAAGCGCCAACCCTGAATCAGGGTGAACCCTGCTCCTCAAATTGGGTCAACCAGACCGTGACAAAACTCCTCTAATTTTTTTTCCAGTTGCGATGAGACTAGAGTGAAAGAAGAAAAAAAATTACCTTTGATCTCACTGAACCATTAAAAAAAGAGGTATGGCTCTCCAGGAACCTATTGTACCAAATCAGGCCAATTCAGCAGAATGAAGCTTCAAACCACAGATTCTTATTACACATAGCACTAATTTCACTGGGTGTGAAATTGTTTTTTTGCTAATCCAAAAAGCATGAAATAAGCACTTAGCAGGGAATATCTCATAGAAATTAAGTGCCACAGTGATGGTTTTTGACAGCAAGTAATGATTAAGGAGAGGGAAAAGGTCTTCTCATGACACAGGATTGCTGCAAACTAAAAAATTCATTTTGCACCTCTCCAGTTTATTATTTTCCAAAGGAGTACTAAATCTTGATTTTACAAAGCAGTAAAAAAAGTCAAACAATTGATGCAAAGTAAATATGATATTAGAAATCTGTATTTTTGTGGGTTTATAGATTTGCTGAAAATAGGAATAAATGTCTTGCCAAATGAACTTTACAGTGCAGTGATGAGAGTAGAGTGATGAGAGTACCATCCTACCCATCCTCATACTAACATTCTCCACCTGCGAAGTAGGCTCAGGGCTGGCCCTACTAGTAGCCTCAACCAGAACCCACGGCTCCCATCACCTACAAAACTTCAACCTCCTACAATGCTACAAATCATCGCCCCAACTGCAATTCTCCTCCCCTTAACCCTCCTCTCCTCACGCAAACACCTATGAGCTAACATCACATTATACAGCCTACTGATGGCCACTGTCAGCCTCCAATGACTCATACCAACATATTACCCAAACAAAGGCCTAACCCCCTGAACATCCATTGACCAAATCTCCTCCCCCCTGCTAGTCCTTTCATGCTGGCTCCTCCCCCTCATTATTATAGCGAGCCAAAACCACCTAGAAAAAGAACCCATCAACCACAAACGAATCTTTGCCACAAGCTAGTAATCCTAGCTCAACTATTCACTTACAGTGCAGTGCAGAAATAAAATGCTGGCAAATGATGCATCACTGGCACATGTAGATCTCCGTGTTAAGGCCTCCCAAATATTTCCTATTAGTTCACACATCAATATAATCTAAAGGAACTGGGTTCCTTCTCATTACATATATAACGTAATTTGTCACTGGAAGTGACTATGCATCAAGTATCTCAAAATAAAATAGCAGTGATAAAAATATCCTGAAAAAATTCTTTGCATGAGATGGAGGTCAGCCTCAATTCTGAGAATTCTCAGTGTTTCTGCTGAAGCTGTGACAATCTGTCAAGGCCATGAGAATACCTACTCTGTGATAAAGCCTCATAAATTCTTAGAAGGGAATTATTTTAAGGTGGGGAAAACTATGACCTCTGGAGCCCTTCAAAACCTCTTACTATATACCACAGAAAGATTTCTGCTAATTTTTGTTTGTCTTTATTTAGCAAAGTTTTATATCATTACAGTAAAGAAGTAATGTAAGTAACAGCTTACATAATAGTTGTTATGAAATTCTTATACGTTCCTCCAAAAAATAACTCAAATTATTAACTTACAATTTATTCTTAGATTTTCACTTTTGTAAAATGTAAACATGAACATAAAATAGTATACAAATTATTTCATTCTGATTCAGTTTTCCTGGTGTTATCTAGATGTGTGCTAGTGAAAATGAGACGTTTTTAGAGTAGTTCATTTACCCAACCCAGGCAACTTTAAAACAAGATTAGAGTCACAACTTATATTGTCATGTTGCAGTTTGAAACAAAATGTTTCAAATTTAAACTAAACATTTATTAACGGTCTAAAATTTTCCTTCTGAAGATATATTAATTACCTGAGTGTCTCTTTGAGTTATGCTTTCCCCTTATAAAAAGTATATAATTGTGATCTATAGTGTCATGATGTATTTTTGTTTATCTTTTAGAAATCTCATAAAAGAATTGAATTTTTTCACTGGGTTTTGAAAACAGGCACATTTATTTCATATAGAAAACATTTTTCTGAAAAAAACCCAACTTTGTGAGTGCAAGTGAATTACCTGTTTTCTATTATTCCTCTGTAAAATTCTGTCTGTTTGTCCCTGAAGATCATGATTATTTCTGTGGCATAAAAAGAAGAAAGAGTTAGTACTGCTAACTACACTAACATAATACTGAAAACAGAGTTGCAGACCCCAGTGGGCTGAGCAAGGAACTAGTAGTCATCTATGAGGGAGTGCAGGTCAGAGAAGGCAAGGGCAAGTGTGGTGTGGGCGAGGCTAAGAATTTACATTTGATTGGCAAATTATTAATGCACAGAGTCAAGATGGAAATGCAGGTGCCTTGTCATCTCAGCCATTGGGGTAAAATGAGATTCAGGCCAAGTTAAGCAGTCATCAGATAATTGTTTCTTTTTCCCTCAGCCCCTTCCACTTGTCCCCTCAGCTGGGCAGCCACACAGTGAAGAGTCCTGGCAAAGCCATCAGACTGAAAAGCGATGCCATAGAAAGGGAAAGCTTGTTCCAGCCTCACCAGTTCCTTGGTTTGGGACACCACACTTTTACAATAATAGTACTCCCAGAAAGATGGAAGAGGTGATCAGGAAAAGAGGAGGTAGGTGAGCCACATGTGATGGTGCTGAAGCTGAAGAAACCCACATAAAATAATGACCTAACAGACCATTCTTTTCACTCTATGTCTTGCTGTTGACTCTCTACAGAATATAGTGGAGGCAGGACATTTGTATTCTAAGTCTAGATGTAATCCAAAGCTGGTTTTAAGATCCTGTGTTCTTAAAAACAGAACACCTTATGTTTGTTTATCTACAGTGGTGACGAAATTGGTTGTTGTACCTAGGAAATAATCTGGTTCATCAAAATTAATAAGAATAGTCAGAAAAGGTACAAAGGTAGTGAAACCTGTTTTTGGTGATTTCTAGCATTGTTAGGACTTCATTCACAGTTGAATTGCAAACTGTAGTCTTTGACAATAAACTCCATGGTTTATTGTCAAATTCCAAGTGATTTCACTTATATTGTATTTCTTTTGCATTACTCTGGTACATTATCCACCTTTTGCAACATGGACATGGTGTTTTATTTATTTTTCTTCTTATTTTAACCTTATTGTTGAAAGTATTTGCAAAGACCCTGTCTTCATGTCATTGAAAAAGAAAGCTCACGTTTTTACATCTATTTATTTTGCTGGAGTTCTATTACAGCAGTATCTCAAATTTAAGATCTTGCTAATCTTGACTTCTTTTTATTATTTGTAGTTCTTTACTAACTTCATTTGAAACACATTGTTACAAATATTGGACATCCATATCAATTTTTCAACAGTCATTATCAAGGTGCTATTATATTTCCTGTGGATTTTTTGATATTTTTCAATCCTCTTCCCTTATTTAATATCTCTGTTTTTTCTTGATTTAACAACCTCTTTTCTTCTGCAATTGTATGTCACTATTTATAATAACATAACATAACATGACATATGAAATCTATCATGGTTGTTGATTTGAAGCCTAAAGCCTGTGGTACCCATCTGAACTTCACTGTGTTATGTTCTTCCTCAGGAAATATTTAGCACTTGTATTTCTCTATATTTCTCCTTAAACTTTTGTCTATTTCATTATTCTGGAATATAAACATTTTGTAGCAGACCTGTCACTATTTGTTTTTTGGTAGCCTAAGAACTTACTTATCCTGCATTCCATCTTTTTTTCAGTTCTGTAAACCCTAACAATTTCTGGCATATTTCATTCATTCCCACTCACAACTGTTTTTCCTTCTGGTGATTTAGATTTATTTCACCTTCTGTAGTCACATTTGTATCAGTTTTTGTAATGCATATGTGTATTTAAAAGGTGTTGGTGTAATGATAATTCAATATTTTAGTTATTTTGCAAGAATATAAATATTTAACAGAAGTTCTATGCCCCAGTCCTCTTCTATCCTCATCCATTTCACATATATGTATATTATCAACTGAAACCTTATTTTTTTGTTTGGCAAAATTCTCTTTGTGTGAATATTGTGTTGATTAATTATTGCTCTGAGTGATGATAAATGAGCATAGTGTACAGCTGGGTCTTCCTAGAAAGTATAAAAAATACAAAAAAAGTTTTAATTTTTTTTTCACTGTGAAGTATGAAAGAGAATCTATACGTATCGTTAATCAAGATTTTGGAAACAGTGAAGGCATGCAAATATCCAACTGACAGGCCTTTTTTGACTGTGGTGCAATGATGGATAGTGCAGCAATGCTGCTTCTGTGTTTAACAGGTGAATTTAATCATTATTTAATTAAAGCTATATTAATTAAAAATTCAGCTGAAGAATAGGAATATGCTGACAGAGTATGCTAAAAGCTATGTAAGTTATTATAAAGTCAGCTGCTTAGTGCATCTTGCAGCCCAAGGTATCCACTTCCCCCTCTGGCCTCACTGTGTTCTTCACAAGACTGGAGTCACCTCACTACTAAGCTTTGTCTGGCAAAAGACCCTGAAGAAAAGCCCTGCACAGAAGATATGAAAAATTAAGAGAAAGAGCTTCAGGCCTCCTAATCTTTTCATGTTGAGAACAGCCCTGGTTTTTGATCCCAGCATCACTAGTGTTAGAAAACGGACTACTCAATAATTATTTCTTCTTTTCTGTGGGAGTCCTCTGACTATGACATTTTTGTACCAAATTAAAGAGGCTGGGTGATGTCAGAGGAGCAACAAAGCCAGTCTTGTGCACTGCACAGAGGTAGAAATGTACATGCCAGGTCTCCTCCCAAGCTAACTCTCAAAAGAAATCAAGAAGTTGTAGAGTTTCAAAAATAATTCTTGCCTGGAGTAATGGAAAATTCACAGATCAAATTATATATTTCCTGGTTCTATGAGTGCTCTTCACAGTTTTTGACAAATGCTAATTGAAAAGCAGAATTCGGGTACAATTCAGGCACAATTTCTTACACATCTTCCATAGGGCTTAGCAGCACTGGACAGTTTAATATTGTCTAGCAGATTCCCAGGTCCTTATTAATATAAGAATGAAGCCTATGTCAAATTGTTTGCTTGAGAACAATTCTTTTGATCTTGTTTAGCATTTATAACTAGAACTTAAAAGTGAAGCTGGTTTAGGCAGCTGCAAGAATGTTCTAGACTTTTTTCATATTATTTCTAATTAAATGCTCTTTCCCTCAGACCTGATTTTATTTTTACTAGCATTTAACGTTTATATTCTTCTGATTAAATTATGCTGAATGAATGCTGTGTTCCTTTTCCTCTTTTGCTCTCTTTTCACATTTGTTACAGAGTCTAGATTGATTTTTAAGATCATTGTTACTGCTTTGGATTGCAGTAGGCAGCAGACTTTGATAAATGGAATGGCAATGACAGTGGCTGGAAAAATGTTCTCCTCTAATGCCTAGAAGTTATCTACTCATCTGGTTTTACCAGGAAATAAGTTATCCTTGTTTTAAAATAATCATACTAAAATAGTGCTTTAAGGTAATTTCTTATGAGGATTGATTTTAAGGCTGCTATAGTTAAGACTGAAAATTCACTTTGGGCTCCTAAATTAAGGTCTGAGTTTTATTAATGCTCAGTGTCTGCCAGTTCCACCCAAGACAGTTGCTGTATACTGTACAACACCAGAAAATCATATTATTATTCTTCCTATGTGGATATAGGAAGCTAGTTTTAGATTTGATTAAATTAGAAAATCTCACACATTTTATTTTTGCATTTTCAGAAATAATTCACATTGGGCTTAAATTTTTAAGGATGTGACCTCTTTTGAAAGGACAGAGATGGTTCCATGCAGTGATCACTGGAATTAAGTGGAAGTGACAGTTGTAAAAATATGATGTTCATCCTACTCCTTAGGCTTTAAAATTTTCACTGAATTGTCCTTTTTTCAAATTAACAGAAACAAAGCAGATATTTTTATCACAGTAATTCAATAAATCATGACTAGCATTTTATGCTAAAACTTCTGTTGATAAGTTACTGTGTGTTTTTTAAAAATAGTTAATATTTAAATAATATTTAAATTATTTAGATGCCTTATTTTTTGCCTTATTTTAGAGAAACTGATTTTTTTTTTAATACCTATGTCTGATCATGTATACAATTGTAGGACATGTTCTACCTTTAACTTATGTACTTTTTTGCCAGAAGATTCTATGGTCCTTGGCATGAAGAGCCTACACATTGCTACTGTAATTACTCACTATGTAATCCAGAGCCTAATAATCATATATAAATTCCCTACTAATTACCCTGTAATCTACTATTTTTTGATTAGAAGAGCATGAGATGAGTATTTCTACTATTATTAATTTCAATTTACATTATAATTATAGGGCTGTAACAATTTTTCTTGTTTGCTCGCTTGGCCATGCTGTGCGGCCTTTTGTTGTGTTAATAAAATGCTGCCTTTTTATGTTCATCCATTTTAATCCATAACCCTGCCAGCTTCTCCTTGCATGCACTTCTAGCCTGCATTGTTCTTGGGTTGGTACACAGACAGGTCACTTCACCAGGTCATTCTTTGTTTTCCCTGAAAATCACTCAGGCAAGTTTATGTGAAATAGTTATAATGCTCTCTCTGGTTTAAATATAGAGTGAAGCCCTGCCCGTGCTGAAGGAAAAACACAGGGAACTGTTGCTCTGTGGAGCAAGAATGTACACATACCTGCTCTGAAGTTCAGGAGGAGGCAGTGTGGTTGGATACTTGGGTGAAGATGAAAGGGGAAAAAAACAAGGTTAATTTAATGGTAACGATATACTGTAAACTGCCAAACAGAAGGAGTAGGTGTGGACGAAGCTATTTTTGTGCAGCCATGTAATGCATCAAAATAGCAGGGTTGTGGGAGATGGTTTTAATTAAGTCTGTATCTTTGAAAGAGTAATTTTGCTTCTCATACAAGGAATAATTACTAGTCAGATGGACACAATATTTTTATTCGAATAAATGGTTGGTACCAGCAGTTTTAGGTGTGATTCAAAGTAGCCAGACAATACCACTTGAAAATCCAAAGGCAGGAGACATGGTGATGTAAATGATTCTGATGTATTTGTGATTCCAGGAAGAGGCTGCATGTATGGAAGAGGAGGATAAAGATGGAAGTATAGTTCAGCAAAGAAGACAGCAAATTTAGTGTTGTTAGGTAGGGTCTCATGGGAAGATAGAATGAAAGAAGGATAACTATCTATGTAGAAAGCTATAACTTTTAAGTAAGGAATTAATTAAATTTTGCTACAGCAATATACCTCAAATCCAAAAAAAAAAAAAGTGAGGAGTTAATGAATATGATAAGTTAGAGAAATTATCTGAAGTCAGTTAGATGCAATCCAATAAAGAAAAATGCATAGTAAGACACTAGAGGATCAAAAAAAAATCAATCCAAAGCCAAAAAAATCACAAAGACAAAATAAGGAATCACTCTTTAGGCAGAAGAGAATAGCAGAGAAGCATTTTGAAGGGGTGCATATGCAGCATAATACATGTAAATCAATAGTTTGATGTGGTTAAAGAAAAAGCGAATTTCATTCTAGGAGGTATTAGCAGCTGTGTTGTACATAATACAGATAGCAGTTTTTCTGCTTTTTCCAGATCTGGTGAGGCCTCAGCTAAAATAGCATGTCTACTTTTAGGAATTATTCTCTGTGAATGATGTAGGCAAGTTAGAATAAGTTCAGGGTAAGCTAGAAATGCCAAATGAATTAGACAGTATGATCTCAGAAGATAATTTGAAAACACGGAGTTAATTTAGGAAAATAAGAGTGTTTAAGGGTAAATCCTCCAGTATATACAAGTTGTTGCATTGTGGTTTTCATCTGACTTCCATGTCCAGCATAGCACAAGGACAATATTGACTAAATTTGCAACAAGAGAGGGCTACATTAAATGGGAAAAGAAAATAGTTAAAACACAGTGATAATTAATAACATGAACAAGCTGCCTAGTGCATAAATAGGGTTTCTATTATTAGAGGCTTTGAAAGAGAGTGTAGAAAAGCCTCCATTAAGAGTGGTCCAGCCTTCTTCAGTAGGGGAAGATAAACTTCATAACTTTTTTGTTCCTACGCCATTCTACTATTTCCAGGTTGGTTGTGGTGGGATTTTTTTCAGTTGTTGTTTTTGGTGGGTTTGTTTTTTGGTTTTTTTTTTGTTTTTTTTTTTTTTTTTTGTTTTTTTTTGGGGGGTTTTTTTTTGTTGTTGTTGGTTGGTTGGTAGGTTGGGTTTTGTTTTTTTTTTTTTATTAATGGCAGTAATACTTTGGACTTTGGAGAGTATTTTACCTCCTTAGGAGGTTGACATGACTCAAAGTGGACCTACAAACTAGCTCAAATACATGGAAAATGTAGTGGTGGAATACATGAGTGAGTTTTATGCCTTCTTTGCTCTTACCAGCTTTTCTAATAAATCACGACATATAGTGTATAACCCCCAGAAACCACATAATCAGATGGAAAATACATTGAGTGTGTAGTATGAAATCACATAGCTCAGTTACGTCATGGTATTTGAAATTTTTGTAATTATGGGAGTTCACATTGATGTTCATAATTTAAAATTCAGTAATTTCCGCTTGAGTGCCTACCTTCAGATTAAATTTATAAATGAATCATTCAAATAAAATTTCTTCTTGTGAGTGATACATTATCAATCTTATTTGATGGTGATCAAATGTGCAAATTATCAGAAATAAATTTTAATTTAGTTGAATATAAATACATCCATATGACATTATACCTTTGTTGATCAGATAATGTTCTAAATAAAAAAACCCCACACACCATAAATATCAAAGAGAGACTTAAGTTCATTTAAATTCTTGGAAAATCTGAACTTTAGAGCCTTCTTTATCTTAAATATTTTCAGTGTAAAAAGAAAATTTTGCTTACATCTCCCTATCAAGTGAACATCAGTCATGAATTATTGAGACACCATCACTCAAGAGTTAGCACTTTACAATGGAAGCCACCAGCACATAGCCAGGGTTATAATTAATACAAGGATCTAATTGTTGCTTTGCTCTGAATAAATGGAAAAATGATAATTTCATAGAGTGGAGGTCTTTATGGAATAAGTGATATATTAGTGCACTCTTATTGTATAATATATGAGGAAAGATCACATTAATATACATATTTAGGATAATTTTACCATTAACTTCTGTCATGTGGAAGAAAACATAAGGGACATTTATTTTAATGATAAATAACCAATATTTTAAAAGCAACACATTAATTAGTAATAGGGCATGAGAGTAATAAGAAGGGATTATGCTTACAATGCTGTAAAATTTATTTCTTACAGGTACTTCACCTATAAGTATGGCTAATTGCTTAAATACAGTAGCAATATTCACAATGTTAATTTTTGAACTTTTGCTTGTAAAAATAGAGGTAGTGCATTGTGCTGAATTTCCCTCATCTTTTGCTGTCCCTTTCCAAATCCAGCCATTTTAGATTTTGAAGGACTGCCATACGCAACCACTTGGTAGATTACCCAGATTTCATCAGTAAAAAACTTAAGATTCTATCACAGGATATATAAGGGAACTCCCATCATTGCTCACACTGCCCAGGCACTCTAGATGATGCATTTACCAGCTAGAATTAGGCTTGCAAGACAAAAAAGCCATTTAATTGGAAAATTCTGTGGAGTTAATAAAGAGAGAAAGCTTCTGTATTAGGCCTCTTCTCTGAAAGAGAGGATAGTCTTATGAAAATCTGTCTTTGACTTCTAGCCTCAGATGCAGAGGTGGAAAGTCCTGAACTGTCAGGTGGAAGCAAAGGAGGAGACTGATATTGAGCCCAGCAGACCTGGGCCAGCGTAGGGAGGAACCCAAACTTGTCAGCCAGGATCATCAGGGACAAATCAGGTTATTAGGGAAGTGTTGAGACAAAATGAACAAATTGGGAGTGAGATGCTGAAAGAAGGAAATCATCATTATGGAGTCAAGAAGAATTGAAAAGGAAAAAAACCCAGGAAACTCATGGGGAAAAGCCTGCTCTGGAAAAATTGGAGAAGGAGGAAAGTAGTGGGTAAAGACTGCAAAAGGCTTTGTGACTGCAGTCACGTGCTTCAGAAATCAGGGTCAAAGTAGACACACATTGAATGTCGTCAGCCTTCTATTGATGACCCATACTGACCATCACCATGATACAACAGTTTCTGTTTTATTTTGTGTTGCTTCAGTTTACATTTAAGAAAATACACACAGACAATGACACATAAAGGAAATAAAAAGTTTCCAAGTGCTCAAAATTAAGAGGTACCAAGCAGAGGCTTGTGTCTTATGTTAAAGTATTACGTTTATTTGCATGACCCAGGACCTGGTCCCATGGGTCTGCTCTGGTAATGGAGGTGATTTTCATCATAGTGCCTTAAGTTTTATTTTAACAGCAGCTGGAGGCTTTGAAAAGTTACTGCCTTTATCTCTATTAAATAAACACAATCTACACTATGTACTGCAATTATTCGTTGTATGTAGCCAAAGAATAATGAACATCTAATAACATCAATGCTAATACAGATGATATGGTGGGAGACGGAATCAAGATGGCAGAGTTGACCTTAATTTAATTCCTCGGCCTTTTCTGACAGCTTCGTTTTATCCACTGAGTTCTTCTAGCCTGGACTATTCTTTGCCTTGACCTTAGATTCAGCAGTGTAAAATTGTCTGTGAAAAGTATGAATTATCATTGATAAATATCTCTCTGCAGTTGAACTGTTGAGTTTTTGGGGCTGAAGAGGACACTGTGTTTTACAAGCTGCTTTCTCGTTCAACTTTCACCAGAGCACTCTGTCTGGCAGAATAATTTTGCCTTAGTGGCTGATTTGTATTCTTCTTACAGCTTTATTGCTGTAGTTACAGAGTTTTTACTAGTTGCACTTGAAATGTGCATCTTGATTGTATTTGCGAATGAGAAGCAGGTATTTTTGATTCAATTGTGCTCTTTATTCTTTACTTTTCCTTGATTTGCCCTCCTAGCATCATGGACGAGAGAAGCAATCTATCTGTACACTTAGGGAAAAAAGTCCCTCATCATACCCCCTCAGTAAAAAGGACAGAAAAAAAACAGGAAAGAAAAGAAAAAACATAATTGATTGAAGAGATAGCAGAAATTAATGAAAATTTCCTTTAAAATGTAAGAACAAGTAGAAAGTAAGAGTGCAGATGAGGAATGAAAGACACCTAGTGAAAAATAGTGTCTCATGAAGAGGGGGAATAGAAGAGGTTTTCTGATATCTGGAGGCCTCAACATTTGCAGAATGCAACATTAATTTTTCATGAACATTTCTTGTGTACAAGTTCTTTCATGAACATTCTTGTGTACAACTGGGGGAACATCTGTCATGATGTGTCCTTAAAGCTGTTGTGACAATAAAGGTAAATCAGAAACACAGACTAGCAAAAAAAAAAAAAAAACAAACAAACAAAAAAACTGTTCTCTGGAAGCTGTAAAAAGCTATCCTATCCAAAACTTATTGTCTTCCTCTTTCATCTGAACATCTCTCTGCCCTCTGGGAATGCTGCTACCATGGGACTGGAACTGTAATCCCACATCATGAACCAGTACTTTATTTTGGTGACTATATTTAGCTTGTATACTACTTCATTCAATGTACCAAACACAAGTATTAGGGTTGCAAAGGATGTGACAAGACAAATGATCAAAAATACTCTGTGTAAATGCAATTTCACTCATGTTACAAAAATAGCTACATCAAAACCCTGCGGACAGTAAAAACTAAATAAATAAATAGTGCCAGAATAATTCAAGTGCTGGTAAATTTACTGTGTGGGAACAAAGAAAATGATTGAATGTACCATGATAGATAAAGCAACTGAACGGGAAAACCAATAAACAGACAGAAGTTGACTTGCTAATTATCACTACTAAGAAATGGTTTGTGAATTGTCTGTGTGCCAAAAACAACTTTCAGAGGGTAGGGTACAGTTTATTCTACATTGCTTGGTCCATCCTTTCTCCCTCTTTTTCTTATGTTAAACAAATGAAACAAAATTATTTTCAAGAAGGTGGCAGCATCTGTTTTTAGTAAATAATGCTATTTCTGTTTTTTCTTTTTTTCTCCCAACAACAAAGTAATCTATTCAACTTTTCTTGAGGAAAGCATGGTCATAAATTTGTCAGAAAACAGAAAGATAACTGTGGCACATTGTATTTATGCTGCAGTATTCATTACATATTAGAAAGCTGGAAAGCTTTCTGGGGAGGTGAGGAAGATTTATGTGCTGTCTCTCTGGAGCCAGCAGTAACCTCTTCTGGTGCAGTATAAACACATGGCCATCACTGACAATTTAAATACAACAGGTATACACTGCCTTCTTACAAAAATTGCATTCATATTGTATGGTAAGCACCATGAAATGCAGTGAATATCTTTAAACTCACTCAGCAAACATTTGCCAAAAGCTGTTGGTACATCCAGCGTGGATGAGTGGATCATTACCTAGTAGTGACACTGTAGAATCAGTAGTGGAATAATTGATGTTAAGAGAATTGTCACCAGACTTCAGCAATAACATTCCCCCCAGGAAATACAAGGCAATTTGTGCTATTTCAAGCCATTGTTCCACACTGTAAACTCGGAGAGACATTGCTTCATTGATTCCACAATAAATTTTATGCTTTACAACCGTGGTACTAGAGGCATTTTAAATATAAATTGTGAATCTGGAAGATGGCATTTAAAAAAAAAAAAGCATCTGACATAATGCACCAGTGTGCTCAGGTCTGTAATCATATTATAAACTTTCTCTGGCCCTAAGACTTAGGCAAAGTAGATAGACTATATCTGGCCATCATCACCCTTGGCTTTATGTGAGCAATAGAAAAATTAACATCATTATGACCAGCCTCTCTTGAACTAATGATATTGTGGATCTTGTGGCTAATTATTGTCAGGCCACTGATGACTTTTTTTAATGAACTAAGTAATGTTTTGAAAAACTTTACATTTGGACAGTGCTCTGGAAGCCAGAACCGAAATCTGCAAAATCAGACACTTGGCTCAGTGGAGGTCCCGTGACCTCAGT
The DNA here is from genome assembly GCF_027887145.1 of Ammospiza caudacuta. Lineage (NCBI taxonomy): Eukaryota > Metazoa > Chordata > Aves > Passeriformes > Passerellidae > Ammospiza > Ammospiza caudacuta. Next base: position 97,840,396 of record NC_080594.1, read on the forward strand.
AACTGGTGATCAGGCTTGTTATGTGTACGAGCATAATTAACTGGTGTTAGGTGAACAAGTTTGACATTTTAGAGCTGCTTTTTAAACTCATTTCTGGCCTTGCATTTCATTGTGGTATAATTTTGCTCTGTATAGTAGTGACTAAATATCAAGTGACATTTTGATTCCATTAATTTTCTGCAACCAGGAGAGAGAAGGCCGCTATACCAAAGTTTATTGTCACCTCCTACTACCCCTAAAATTATCTGTCCTGTAGAAAGTTGTAATAGGTAGACTTACACTATTAAACAACTAATAGTTATATATAAATCATGATAAATCTTTTATTGAGGTCTGTTGTTACGAGTAGAGACAGCATATACCATGCTGAAAGGAATTTTGGACTCCCAGAGTGTTTTGTACACCTGCAGGCCTGGAGTAAAATAAATGAAGTCTGATAGCTAATACCAAAGAACAGGAGGCACTGTGTTTGGTTACATGTGGCATGTCAATGTCACCCTTTCTGTCCCTTTGTTCTTGGAAGGAGCAAAAAGTGAGCTGCTTCCATGTCTTTGCTGGACTGGTTCTCCTGGCCAAGGCAGAGGCAGAGAGCCAGGTTCCTGACCTTTAGTTTTACATCCGTTTCTTTGTGGCAAGGCTCTGGCTGTTTTCACGATTCACTTTAAACAAGATTTATGAGTGGGAAATCCACTTTGTATTCTGATGTCTATGTCTTTTATAGGATTCCTCTAACTTAAGTTATGATGTTAAGTTTATGGCTTAAAATACTGACAATTTCAGAATCATGTGATAGAATTAAAAATTAAGGCATGTTGTTATTATTGGACATTTTTGTATTCTGTTAACTATGAGTATATTATCTTTTGAGGCCGATGTTTACATTAAAACTCTTATTGGTGCCAACAAAAGCAACGCTTGCCTGCTTAACAATAGGAACCCTGTTATTACATCTTGATGAGTGCTAGGAGAAAAATGTCTCCCTGCTGCCATTGCTCAATTAGGCTGGAACGAGTAGTGTGAAAGAAAAACACGGGACTCATCACAGCTTATCTGTGAATGTGTTTGTATCAAGAAGATGGGGGTGTTTTTTTGCAGCCTGTGACACAGAAATATTCCAGCATCTCTGGCTATTGTTAGGGAGCTGTCAGCATCATGATAGCCTGGCTCCACTAGATGTCTGTCCAGAGAATGGAAGGGGTTAATGCAAAATAAAAGAGATGGAAATTGGAAGACAAGATGAAAGAGATGAAAGCAATTAATCAGCACAAACGGTGCTGAGCCTCCTTCCAAAAATAGCAGATTTATTATAAGCAAGAACAGAAGTATCTTAGTGACATTGGCTTTGCGGTAGAAGAAATATAAATAGAAGCAAGCAGTTATGAAAGCAGTTGAAAGAAGAACTAGAAAACACATGAAAGACATTGAAATTACTTAATCTGATTACAAAGAAGTAGGAACCTCAACATTAAAGCTCATGTTAATATTCTCAAAATTAATTAAGAAAATAAAAATTATTAAGATGAACTAGGAAACAGGCATCCTCAGTAACCAACCTAATTTAGTTAAAGGTTTTTTTTTTTTTTGTGTTTGGTTGTTTCTCTTTTTTTTTAAATTAACAAATTATGAAAGCCAGGAGGGTAGAAGGACTTGACTTATTTTCTTTCTTCCTTTGGCTTATTTGGACTGTAAATCAATTGTCTGCTTACCCTTTCTCATTAGAATCACCTCTTTGTTCATTGGGAAAGGGTCTAAAAACTCCTTCATTTTCCTTGTTTCCTAATGGATTGTATCATTGAAATTTTATTTGGGAAAAAATAGAACAAGGGAGATGATGGTAGACACAATGCAGAGTCTTATTTTTAGATCCCTATTTTGTTTTGCAACAGTTCAAAACAGAGTTCTTGGATGTGAACCAGCCCTTTGAAACTTTTGATGAGGTTTAAATCTCATGAATTTCTCTTAAGCATTACCCACCTACCCTGTTTAGTTTGAGCTGGTATTTCTCCCATTATCTCTTAAGGCAACATGCAGTGATGGTCCGGGAGGAAAAGTCCTGCACATTGCTGCTACCTTCCCCTCCTTAAGAAGAGGTAACCCATTTTTATCATCATGTTTGAACGTAGTCTGAGGTCTGATGCAAATCAATAAAAACACTTAGAGCTGACATGTGTTTGGCTGAATCTTTGGCCATACATTACTTTGGCACTTCAGATGGTTCAGATACACTAATGAGGTTGTAAGGAGAGTGATCAGCACTTATGGATGCAGGTGTGTTATATTCATAAGAGGTATGGTTTCGGGTTTTTTTAAGGTACTCTTGGGGTTTGTCTTATTATTAAAAAAAAAGATTTTGAGTATATCAGTTTTTAATGCAAAAAATCCAGCCTCTTTGCCAACAATAAATTTAATGGCAATAGTTGAAAAGAGAAGAACCTAATAAGTAGTATTAAAAACCCTGCATAAAAATATAGGGAAAACGATACTTGTCTCAAACTCATTGAAGAAAGAAGTATTAATTTCAGTAGCACAGCAAGGAATGCTGAGATGTCCAAGGGATAAAAAGCCACTATAGAAAAACAGCTCTAGTTTTCTCCAATGATGAAGGACCAACAGACAAATGCAACCTTAGAGAGGAATGGAACCTAATATGAGGGGTTTCCCCAATGTATTGTGCTGCAGAGAAGCCAAAATATTCCACCATAGCGTGGATATACTGAGAGTCAGGCAAGCCTCAGCCTAAGTACATGTAAGGACTAAAGCTCCTCAGAGCACAGGCAGCCAGCTAACTCCCTGAGAGGTTCTCACGGCTAGAAGTGTGGGTAAAATGCAAGTGCTTACAGTTGCAGAGAGACTAAAAATAGATTTTTTTTCAGTCAATAAATAAATATTGATTGACTGAAATTATCAAGTACTTGCTAACTGATAAATTGTAGTAAGATGACTCAGGAAAAGTTCCAAGACTTTCCATTTAAAGTGCTGTTTGTGATAGGTGAAAGGAAATAGGCAAATGTAGGCTCTGTAAGTTTTCACTTGGGTCATCCTCATGCTGCATCTTCTCCTGGATTTACAGTGCCTTCTAAATGCTCCAACCAAGTTTATAATTTGTGCTTGATCAGTGAGAAGTGAGACAGTTCAAACTCAATGTTGGGGTAGGCCCTTGTGTTCAGAGGGAAAAACTTTCAGGTTTCATGGTCTGTTTCCTGTCTTTCCATAGTAAACTCAGAAAAAATGGCGGGGAAATGACCTGTGACAGGGAAATCAGTCAACAAGTTGGTGTTTAATAAGTTGATGTTCATTTGAATGAAATGGAACAATTAGCCAATTAGTGTGATTTGCATTCAGCCTGTGGTCTTAAGTAATGAATTTTGGCTATTGAGATAAAATTAGTTCTGCTAAAATGAAATAGAATAAAACTACTAGGATATAATATTTTACATTTTCACATGCAGTTAATAAGCAATTTTCAGCTGCAAATAGGATAATCTTCACTATACCATAATTACACTTTCTTGGATATCTTTGATTGTTCTAATAGAGCTGCAATGTGGATTGCAAAGCTCACAGCCCATTTACAGTAAATATCTTCAATCTAATCTTCAATATCTAACAATCAGCATATGTCCACTGCATCCAAATGGATCTTTCTTTGTATTCAGAGAAATGTTTGACTTCTAAATGACTTTTAAACCAAATGACAAGTACAACAAACTGAAGCTTTTAGGAAAAAAAAAAAAAAGAGAAAGCCAAATATTTTTTTACTTTTGTCCCCTGTCTTCATTGCTAGAAATAGTCATTCAGCATCAGTACATGAAAAGCTACCTTTCAATCAAGGAATTATCAGTTCAAATCCAATTGCAAGTTTCTAAACCATTTTCCTGTTAAAAACTCTCCTGGCCATGTAATCGCATTAGCTGTTGACTGGCTTCTATCTGGGCAAGGCAGAATGTCATGATTGATGCAGAAACTTGGCACATGCTGGCACAGGCCAAAGAGCATTTCTAAAAGGATTATCCACAGAACAGCCCTTGATACAGGATCACAGAAGAATCCACAGCTGTGTTCACCCATCTCTACACTTAATGCTTTTTATGGCTGTTCTATGAAGAATTACTGAAAAGCATTTTGTAGAGCTGCTCTCCATCTCTTGTGTATGTGTTTTGGCTTTAAGTTTTCTTTGGGGATGTACAGTGGATCTATACCACCAGATACTCTTTTTTTGGTCTAACTACTATTGCATCGATTAAAACAGGAAGACCTAAGAAACTGCACATTAAGAATATATAAAAATTTATGCAAAATATACTCAAAAATAGAGGGATGTTTGAATTCATGATGTGTAGATTGTCATTTAGAAAATAGCTGTGTGGTAGAGGCAGGTAGACCACATCAAAGGTACGAGATTGATCAGTTCATGGTCATCCTGTTAAGATATTAGGGTGACTGTTTAAGTACATACATATTTTCACACATTATTCCTTCCAGTTTAGTACCAGAATAAACTGAATTAGCATAAATTTGCATATTCTGATACGCCTCTCCCAGTGTAACTCTAACTTTGTTATATCAGCGTTTCCAGCGGGACTGAATCCTGATGGCATCAATCACATTCTCTAATTTTTATGGTGGTGGCTTACCACTTGAGGACATTTCCAAGCTTCCTTCTCCTTTTGGAGTTCTGCATTAGCGTTGTTTTTTTGTGGTCTTCAAGGGGGTTAACCTAAATTGCATATCTTGATCCTGCCAGTGCCAGATACATTCACTTCCCAGACCACACCTATAGACCTGGAAATATAATGAGAGTACTCCAGCAGATCAAAATTTTCTGCAATGACTTGCCCTTCAGAAGTGGGGTATGAGGAGAATCCTTGTTATCCAAAGGAACTCTTAACAAGAGTCAGGATGCAGCCTGACAGAGTAGATGACCCACTCTTCTCCAAGGTGTGGCATGGAGAGGAAAGAAATTGCACAGGAGACCCAAACAAACAGAAAAAAAGCAGGTCAGGAGATCTTGTGGAGCAGTGTAGCAGCAGGCACACAGACCATAGCAGACACCCAAAAAGGCAGTGTGCTGGCAGGGGCTTGGCATTGCATCCAGGTTTCAAGAGAAGGGAATTTTTAGCTCCTTTAGAAGTTTACTTATTGAAAGAGCCTTTATTATGCTAACTCTGTGATCACTGCCCTCTGAAAAATTACCCAAAGAATGTATTTGGAATTAGCCGGTGAACTTTGTTCTGTGTTGCCAGCATATTTTGTTTGAACTTCATGCACGAACATGCACATCTCTCAATATAACACTCTCAATTACTTTTTTCCTTCTCGTGTAATTTTGCAGCTGCCTGAGAGAAAAAGCAAAAAGAACCACTTGGTCTTGACACTTCTAAATGCCCTTTTCTAGTCACAAGAAGAACAAAAATTAGTAATAGGGTACTCCGAGTGTGTTTAACTCATCTAAGTCTTTAACTATATCTTTCACTAACATCAAAATTAAAGTGTATTTATGTGAAAATTTTTCCTTACTGTGTGTGTGTATAACAGAAAATATTTAAATCACTGAATATACTAGAATAGAAAACTGATTTTCTATTAAACATTGCACTGACTGTAAATATTTCTAGGTTTATAACTGGCATAAAAATCAGAGAACAAAATTAGGTGAAAGGATGAGAGAAACTTGACTCATGCAGTAATGTGGTTTTTCAAGGTTCAGCATATGGATTCACTGCCAGACAGAATTGGATTAAGTTTGTCTTTTGAAATGCTTTCCAAAATATTCTCAAAACATTTGTGTTACAATACAATACAAATCCAGCTAATTCTGAAATAGATGATAAACATGATTAACTTTGTATTGGAAGCTATTCAGAAAGCTTTAGGCAAAAACTCTTGCCATCCTGATGAATTAAGAAGGGATAATATCACTCTAATAGATATTTTTGTGCTAGTGTATGTCATAAGGCTTTGTAATTAAATAGTCCCTGATCCAATTACATATGCTAGTTTTGACAGCAAGTTGTTTTAAAAATAAATTCCCTTTCATCATGGTCTTCAGACACCTACACACTGATAACGTGTAGATAAATTTCCACTCTGCCCCTTCAAAGAGACCATGCAAACCCCAAGTTTTCTGGATCAAGATCATATACAACCCCCCCAAATTTCATTTTACATGACTTTTCTGGGTTTTGTTTTAATTATTTTCCTTTATTTCTGTTTTCTTTTACTGCACACGCAAATAGACTGATGGGCAATTTGAACAAAAATAGCCTCAATTTAAGCCATGACGGTGAATCCAGGTTAGACTGTCCCAGAGCGTTTTTGTGTGTATCTGGACTATTGCTACAGATTGCTGCTAGTATTGCAGGGACTTCTTTAGCTCAGAGGAACATGGATTTCAAGGTGTCCTTGTGATACTGGAGACCAGTTTTGCAATGAGTGTGATATTATACAGTGCTAGATAAAAAGAGCTGATTACAAAGCTTTCATTCTTGTCAGTACCTGGGAAAATTTCAGTACCAGCTCCTGTAGTCAAATCCTTCCACTCTTAACTACAGGAAGAAAGATTTTCCTATATAGTGTCTATCAGTTTCTTCAGTTTGTATCACAGGGAGTTAATTACTCTCTATATAAATAAACAATGCATTATAAAGCAAAGACCCATGACAACAGTGATGGTTTTTCTTTGCCATAAAGGTCTTATATTTCAGTAACAGATGAATAATAAGTACATGTCTGTAGATTCAGAGAGGTTAAGAACATAAGACCAGACCTGCTGCCTGGAGAGATTCTGAACTCTCCACCCATGAAGCTGTTCTAACCTGGGCTGGATGAAACCAGAGCAACGACACCCACTTCAGAACTTCATTGATTTGGGACCTCCAGAGTTCCCTTCCATTCTACCTTCATGCTTACATTTATATGCTTATATATAAATACACATATATGTATATATGTGTGTATTTCTTAACAGTTCTTGACAAAATAAGAAATCAAATGACCAGAACTTTCACATTTCCACATTTTCAACTATGTATATATCTGGACATTTAAATACAGGTTTAATACAGGGGTTTTTTTGTGGTTTGTTTTTGTTTTGTTCTGTTTTGTTTTTGATTTGCTTTGCTTTTTCGGGTTTTTTGGGGGAGGTGGTTTTTTGTTTGTTTCTTTGTTTATTTTTTGGTTTTTTGGTTACTTCTGTATTTGCTCTTCATTGCTATCCAACTAGCCTTCCAGTCTTCTAACAAATAGTGTTCTGCTACTTTTGTTGATCATTCTTTCCAACTATTTCTACAGCTTTAAGCTGCCTTTATTCAGTCATGCAAGACCACAGACAGGGACACTTTGGTTATGTAGTTCAAAAGACTATTTCAAAGATGTTGTACTTGGGGACTTAACTGTGTAGCACAGGAACTCCTCTTACAAAATTTAGTAATTGGACATATGCTGCCACTCCTGAGCTCTGTAACAAGAGTGCCATAAGACCATTCTTTAAACCTGTGAATGTAACAGGAATCATCCCAAGCTGTTCCACAGTTTTTGTACATGCCCTTTTGCCAAGCTGATAATCGATCTCTTTTTTCTAATTCTCTTTTGGTGAAAGGTGACTGGCTTATGGTATAGGGATAACTGACTTTCTGGATTCTAAGATTTTAGCCTGCTGATTTGGCAATCACAGAAAGAGATATTTAAAGGAAAGAAATTATGTCTGTGTGGCAAAAAGTCCTTGGGTAGAAGAGGACTGTTTCATTATTATGTCACCTCTTACGAGATGACATTTGATTTATATTGCATTCCAAATTGCTTTCAGCACAGAATAAAGTAGATGTAACAGCACTCCATGTTGGTGCAAAAAACAAAAACAAAAACAAAATGAAAATTCATTGTCGGAGAACAAGAAGTGAAAATAAATCCCTAAGGTAGAAAAGGCGCTGATGAAGGTAGGCTGCTGTAACTTCAATTTTCTACCTGCTTGAGAAATATAATACTGTCTCTAATTAAATAAGCACAGAGCTGTATTTCTAAACAAGGCAAATCCTAATTCTGTTTTATTGCAAAGTTTAATGGAGAAGTCTTCCCCCTCACTCCTTTCTCCATTCTTCCCCCTGCTCTCTTAAATAAATAGTGCCAGAGATGTGTTACATCTCCACAAGGTACCACTTGTAGTGACCTTGACATGCACAAACTAGGTGGGAAAAATGGTATATCAAAGTTTTTAGCTATTGAATAAAAGCTCTGCTTAAATTTTTATATTGAAGAAATTAAAAAAATACTGTAGCTTAAAAGTAAACATCTTTAATAAAAGGAAAAGGTGAAATTTAAGATTGGGACAGTAGATTCTATGTGACAGGTGAGGCAAAGCAGTTGTTGGACTCACTGTCATTCATCAGCAGTTTGAACCTCCATGGATAGGTATTGGTTGATGTTACATAAGTAGCATTGCATTATTTTGGACATTGCATAAAAAAAAAAGTATGGCCTCAGTCTAATATTTAGGGATGAATGTAGATCTTACTTGAAATTTAAGCTAAAATTATGCAGACTGTTGCAGTCATTAGAGGACAATTACATCCCAGCGGGATATTACAGTTACAATAGTGATAGTGTGATTTTGTTTATTGGTGCACTTATTTGAATTTCCTGCATTCTTGCTTTATCTTTCTCTGAAAGTATTTAAGATAAGTATTTCATACTGTTATTCTTTATTTTGAAATACAGTAAAATCTGATAAATTTTCTACAATACTGCTGACCTCTAATGGCAAAAACAATGCCAGAAAAAAATAGGCAATATTCTGTGATTACCATATTAAATGACATTTACAGAAGCAAAGCAGAATTATAAATTTCCATCTATGTCCAAAGAAATTTTTCAGAGGAAAAGGCCTAATAAAAGTACAGCATCTTTCCATTTACACAGCTGGTGTAAATGGCTATATTCACATTTCAGTAATTGTGGAAGAAATGAATATTGAATATTCTTACTTGTGAGTCTGTATGCACTTTATTATTCCTTTATTTCACTGCTTCAGAAATCTTAATTCAGTGAAATTTGTGTGAAGTAAGAGCAAGTATCCATTTGACCAATCCAAGTATAAAATGTGATGCATAGTGCATGCCAGAGCCTGCTCTATTTTTCAGTCCTCTGTGCTTTGGAATAGGTTTTGTTTTTCATTTGGCAAACTGGCAGCACAACTCCTTACAGCTGTTACAACATTTTCATGGCAATGCATATTATTATGGACTCATAGTCTGTGCCTTATATGCATGACAGATGTATTTTTAAATTCTCAGTCAGTTTTTTTCTTCTTTAAACAACAGAACGCCTCTAATCCATTGCAGTAGGTATTAACATACATAGCATTTCAATGAAAAATGACCTGTGCATAATAATCCTATTGTTTCTTTTAAACACAAAAAAATTCTACACTTGGATTTTAATGTATTAGAAATTCAGCTCTGATGACTCTTCTTTATGTTAATTTTCCACATAATTTAATGGAATTGCATCATTTAGTATAGGATTATTAAACCCTCCCACAATATTTTTTTGTCTAAAACAGTTATCTACTTAATCTGAACTGATTTAATAACTGCTATAAAATATGTTTAGCATTCATAGAAACACATGTACTTAATTTCTAAGACATTTTTAATCAGGTTTTGCTCTAAGACACAGTACATTAGGGAATAAACAAACAAATAGATTGGTTTATTTATAAACAATAAAGTCCAAAGCAAGCACCTTAACCAAACACTGATTAATTCTTCCATTCTACATATTCTAAGAAGCTCCCATAGGAATTTATACAGCTGGGAGGCATTTCTGAACAGGGACATGCAAATGATTGTTTGGGTTTTCTGTTTGTTTATTTGGCTGCTCTGTAGTCAAAAAGCTCATTTCAGCCTCTGTGCTGCTTCAGTAGAACCCTCTGTGTTTCTTTGTTTTTCACAGAAACAAAATGGTGGCCTTCTCATTTCAAAATACTTTTCAACTAGCCTACTCCCAAAAACTACCCTTTCTACATCTGTTCAGCTGTACTTATGGTATTATGTGAATTCATTTTCTTAGGAGACACCTTGAAATAATTGATATCGCCTTTTTCTGACTAGAACTATATTTCAGGAACAATAAATTCCCACAAACAGACCTCTAAGAGGGAACAACGGCCACAATTATTTTGGCTTAGCAGATATTAATTCAAGTACTTTGCCTTGTGTATGATCTAATAATCTGGCACATTAAAAAAATAAAGATTTCAGCAGCAGAAATATGTATCCATGAGGCTGTCTGACACAAATGCATGCAGCAGTGATTATTCTTGTTTTCTCATCCATAAAACTTCACAGATTTGAAATATGGAATTATTTTGCTTTTCTGGAGACACAATGCATCTTACACTTCCCCAACACACTGATGTGTAGGGAACATGAATCTACAGTGTTAAAGGACCAGTGAAGCTATAATTCATTTTCCTTTATTAAAAAAGCCCCAAACATTGGGTAGATCTGTACACTTTGCAATTATATATTTAGCCCACCCAATAGATATTAATACCACTAATTTAAACAGGGAGAGATAAAATATGTTCTGCCTGAATAAGCAACTCATTACAACAGTTTCATATGTGAGGAAATACTCTGAGATAAAATCAATTTTTTGTTTTGTTTGCCCCTTTCTTCTTATCAAAATAGTTTTTCACTGTAAGAACAGTAGAGAAAATAATGAAAGAAAATAATGGTCCTCCCAAACACTAAAATCACAGAAACTCTTATATTTTAATTACATATTAGCCCATCCGCAGTCTTTGAGGAGATTTAGAGACGAGTTTTATGCACATTTGGAATGCTACATATAGATATCTATGGATTTTTTTTTTATTGTGTGCCTCTATGTTACTGAAAATAAAATTTCTTTTTCCTTTGACCAAGGTAATTGATTTAAAATGACTTTCATACAGAGAGCATGTGAGTGCACCATTTTGTATGGCTGAAACCTGGGAGAACCATACCCATTTTTTGCCAGTTGCAGCAGTCAGCTCTGCTACTGACTGGCAGAAAGTAGGAATATGCCCATAATCCATGGATTTTTACATTATCATTTTCCCTTCTGTATTTATGACTCTGTAGAACTAAAATATGAAGAATATCCAGAAAGCACTTCACAGAGAAGCTGTAAAACACCAGCCTAAAAACTAGAACAGTCCAAACTGCATTTATTTATAAGGGGAGCTTGGATATACCAGTACAATTTCAGACCTACTGAAACCATATTGAGGCTGAATGAACAAGGAAAAGTGTCTGTAAAAATTTTTGTAATTCACAGGTTCTCAAGAACATAGTCTGTTATATCAAAAAACTCACAGGTAGGTGCTAGACATATTTTCTTCCACAAGTTTTTCAGAGATACCAGAGAAACTTGAATAACATTTTAAAATTATGAGTTCATTCAATAGATTCAAGTGTTACTGTGCTGGAGAATGGTTTGCTGTGTTTTTGACAGAAAAATTCTCATCTTTGTGTGTGTGAGTATCTTTTAGTCAATTGTGGTTGCCATAAATTGTGAAATTATTTGCACTGCTGTTCAAGGCGTCCTTTTTATGCCTGAAGGTATAAGAATTCAATCAAACAGGGACTATGAAATCTTCCATTTACAATGCAGAAACCAGATTGTGTAACCAAAAGAGCAAGATTGAACAGATTGAACACTCAACTGTTCCTCAGAAGTTTTCATTGTCAGCTCTGAGTCCGCAAAATCTAATCCCCACCTTTGCCCCCCTTCATCTGGGGTGATAAAGGGTAACAAAGCATTTGAGAGAAAAAGTATTTTGAGAATGTGGCATGTATTTCATTAGCAGAATAGCTCTTTCAAGAAATAGGTTATTAAGAGCTAGTCTCCCACTTCTGTTGCTAATATATTTTATATAGATACTATGAATGAATTTTCAGAGTACAGGTCTTGGCTAATTACTGGGACATTATTTTTAATCAATGAAGTCCAGTTAAAAGCCTAAATTTTCTATGTATCTAAGCCTGTAAGTCATAGAAATATAAATTATCTATGTTCCCATTGTGTTTTATTTTGGTAGTGGTCAGAACAGTGCAGACTATTTTTCTTTATACAGACTGGTATTTGTTGTATTCTTTCCTCTGATTGATGATAACTGATGTTGTCATTCCCAAGGCTGTATGCAAAAATTACAGGACTTACTTGCATTGGCACTGCAAAATAAGTACATTCATTTCAGTATTTGTGTGTGTGTGGTACTTTTCATAATCTATCTCTTCTATAGGATTAATTTATTTGACATATGAGAAGCAATTTTTCTCAGACTTCATATAAACATTTCAGTATGCATTTGTTGAAGAAAGAACAAAGAATAGAGGTAGATTGACAAGTAGATTTATTTAATTATATGTGATTAGTATAATTAAAACAGTTTTTATTATGAATAATAATAGAGTGATATAGAAGAAATATTTGTGAAGAAAATATTATCTCTTGTCTATATAGTTGTCCAGCTATAAGACAGAGGCAAAGTGTGCTCTCTCTTGGTCAATTCCATATTTGGGTTGCTGGACACTTCCCTAGAAGAAGGCATCACTGATTAAAGACAAGAATCTCTTCTAAGTATTCCAACTATTAGGGTATTGAAAAGGTGAGTGGTTGCATGCATGCCAAAATTACATCCTCCTACTTTTTACAAAGCATGACCCTGTGCTCGCTTTGGGGCAAAAACCAAGGCATGACTCTGGTTTGGATTCACCAAATGGGACAGGCTTAACATATCCTACCAGGTAGCTTCAGGCAGTTTCCTTGCTAGTGCTTCCTCGTCAGTGTGCATAACTGCTGAAGGGCCTCATCAGAGACATTTTTCTATGTATTGTGCCTAACTGTGTTTGAAGTCTTGACAATATGGGCAAGTACACATATATAAGCTACTTTATTCCTTCTCTGGAGTGTCTGGAAACATAGGGAGAAGCCCACGTTTAAACTGGTACTGAGCTTTTCTACTGACTAATCAAGAAGTAGAAATGATGTAGAGGGGCTGTCAGGAAGATTTGCAGTGTTACAAAAATAAAGTTTAATAAGTCCCACCTGTTTACCTGTATCAGGACTCACCTTCCCAAGGACAGATGCCCATGGTTCAGGTATTGCAATATTTGTCTGCACCTTACTCCAGCCTTTAAACATGGATCAAGTGATGAAGCAGGTTGGAGCTAAACTTTGTCATACATGATGTTGAACTGGCACTTTGGGGGCTCTTGTTCATGTGTGTAAGTATATGAAGGGAGTTTATAATGAAGACAGAAACAGGATGTTTTTCAGAGGTGCCCAATGACAGAGAAAGAGCCAATGGACACAACATGGAACAAGGAGGTTCCCTCTGAATATCAGGAAACACTTTTCACTGTGATGGAGACTGTGCAGTCTCCATTCTCATAGATATTTCAAATTTCTTTGGACATGGTCCTGAATATGGGCCAACTCTAGAAGGCCCTGCATGGGCAGAGGGATTAGACCAGATGACCACAAGATGTCCCTTTCAAACCCAGCCATTCTGTGACTCTGTGACCACATGATGTGTGTTTTCTAAACAGGATTTTAGAGTTCTGGCTTCTATCACAGATTCGTTGTTACAGAGATTGATATCTAGGTCTTAATAACATAGGGTGTGGAGAAAAAAAAGCACATGGCACTATTTTTATCTTATAATTTAAATAAAGATTTAATCTCAATGCTTGGCTGTGTTTCTTGGGCAGGAATGTATCTGCTAAGTAGTGCAATCATTGGAACTAAATATTCTGTGCAAGTTAGAACAAGAATTAGGACAGGAAATAGAATGGAGTTTTCCCATTCTAAAGGTATTATTTTCAACTGATAAATTTCAAATTCATTAAATTTTTCACTCTACATTTATTTTCATTTAATATTAAAATAACATTTTAAATGGAATCCTTAGACATATTTATGTTGAATGATCATCTTGAGCTTTAGCTAAGTGTATTCATTGACAGAAATCCTTTAATGCTAATCTACAGAAATATTATTAGAAGAAGCATACTGTGAAACTAATATTTGATTATTGTTGAGTTGTAAACATGCAACATCATCTCTACTTTGCAAATGTCTGTGGATTTTGCATATAAATGTATAGCAGTTAAGTTTTATTGCATACTTACACCCCTCAACAGGCTTTTTAATTTTTAAAGGATTTTTCAGTGCTGAAAGTTCTGATCTCAAATATTCTGCAATTTCCTTGATGTCTTTGCTTTTAAATTGCCTGTATATTTTCTTAGTCCCATTTTCCCATTAGAGTAAATGAATTAAGACTGTTCTGTTCTACAAGGATCAGTTGCACAGTCCTTTCTTAAAAATATCAGTAAACAGCCCAGAATTTAGCTGACATATCAGTGATGTACCACTGTATCACAAACACACCCTGCTAAGCAAAGGATATGGCTCAGGTAAAAAAATGTCATTCCACATAAACCTTGCTCCTTGTTTTTTTTGTAGGTATATTCATTTTAGTAATTTTGATCACAGTTTCTTCCCCACCATAATTTTCCATTGTGTTTTGTAAAAACTGCAATACTCTGATTTTTAGAGTGTATGATTGCCTAAGAAGTCCTTGATAGCTTTGGTGAAATTATTATGACCACAAAATGATTGTAATACATTATAGTTTTGCTTGGGTAGCACTTATCATCCTATCCTACTTGCTTCAGAGAGACCTAAGTAATCACTTAGCAACAGAATTACAGACCTTATGGGGTTAAGAAAATCACAGAATATTCACTATTTTTACTTAAATAAGACATACCAAATAAGTGGAGAGGAAAAATAAAACCACTGTGACATTTTTGAAAAGTTCCATTTTGCATGTAATTTATCATTTATAGTCACAGTGATTTAAATAGTATTAGGGCAGATTATCATTCTCTGCACTTCCTGCAGACATACAAACACAAATGAACATGTGCACACCTGTCTGGGACTCTGAGGAAAATACAGTCTGTGACAGGATGTTTGTCATATGGAGAGGCTCAGAGGAGCACAGCTCTTCCACTGTATGGAAATGCATAGGAAAACAGTGTTCCTTACGACAGTTCAAAATGTGACCAAGCATCAGACTCCCCTGGAGTTCACATGGTTTTTGAGGTTTGCTGAACTGCTTCTCAGTTAAGTTATTCATGAGCAGCTGGGCTCATGGGTGACTGTGACATGTGCTTGTGTGTGCATGTGATTTACACAAAATGTGATGCAACACAGAAAAGTAAAAGAACCCCTCATCAGCAGCAATCAGCCCAACAGAACAGGGATGGTGTGACTTTACAAGAAATACACCTAATGCAAAATTATATGTTTCAACGGTGGGAACATTTCAAAACCTTTGGCTGTGGTTTGACATGTGTGCTAATGAGATCCAAAGAGAAAACTGTGTCTTTCTGTTTTGGTTTTTTTTTCAACCCCTTACACTGATCTTAACAGTTGCAAAACTGATATTGGATATGCAAGATTTTTATGTGAAAAGGTTTAATGTTTTCAAAAAGAAAGTTAATAGCTCTCATTCCCCAATAATAACATTGTTATAAGCAGGTGACTTTTGCTGGGATTCCCTGAAAGGGAAGGAGGTGTAATGATGTAGTGACAAAATTATTTTTGCGTGGGGTGTGCTGTGCAAACATAATGGGCAATGTGCAGTGAAGTGAGAACAGAGCTGCTGCAGGTGTGCAGCTGTGCAAGGTGCTAATTAAAAAGCAGGTGAACACAAGTAAGGAACAGAGCTGGCACTTATAGAGGTGGTGGGGAATGAAGCTATAGTGCAAACTCCATGTCTTGTAATGGGCAGTGATGAAAGGTCCTGATTCTTGTTTTCCCTGATGTAGCTACAGCTGAACAAACTTAGTGCAGAGTAAATGTTCAATTCTATGTCTCAGAAACAGCAATCCTACTCTGTTATAAAATGCTGACAAGAAATAGAGAAAGACTTCTCTTGTTAACTCACATGTGTTAAATTTTAAAATCTGTTGTGGGAAATGGAACATGGACAAAGGTAAACATGCTTTTCCAAAATTTGTGCAATGGCTGCTGAATTTAAACTGCTATTTGAATGCCAGCTGCCAAATAAATGAAACCCGGTATTTCTTAGTGAAAAAAACCAAAACATCAATTTTAACTGTTATTAGGAAGGCAAAGTAGGAAGAAAATCTCTCCCATACTTCAAGTCTAAAATTAATTTTTGCACCAAGACAATAAATAAAATTTCCAAGAATTTGCATGATCCAGTAATAAATCAGAAAATTGTAATTGACCAATACAATATTTCATTTTGATTGTTTGAAAGTCCTGAATTCCAATTTTTCTAGGTATTTACATTTTTTCATAAACATAAAATTGAAATTTAAAAATTGTATTCTGAATCTGAAAAAGAAAGTTTTTACTGAAGATATGAATTGTGAATTATAAAGTTCAAAAAATATGGAAGCATGAGGTTATGTCTGCTTTTAAACTTCATGTTTTTCAACATCTCTAACACTTTTTCTACAGCCTAATTTTGAAAAGAATGTCATTGTTGTGCATTGATGTGTAGACAGAGTATTTTTGTTTTGGGATGTATCTTTTGCATGTAGTATTTTCACATTCAACTGCTGTAACAGGAGTTTGTGAAGACAATCAAATAAAGCTGAATCAAATAAACTAATTAGGCCTTTTTTTCTCAGAAAAATTCGATGGAGTAATATATTCTATTGTATTTTGAAAAATTGTGTTTATTGCCATCGACAGAATTTGATTTATTCAAAAAACCTCTAGTACTTGGCTTTGCTTAAATGTTTCAGATAGTTACTTTATGTGTTACTTACAAACAGTTTAGCTGTTTGTAAGTTTCCTGAATTTTAGTGCTAGTTTTGATTAGTTATTCACATAAACTCTTCAAGTATGAAGCGCATTGATTTCAGCACCGAAACTTGATTAATATAAATTTCTCAGATGGAATTGCTTTCTTCTAATTTAGTTAAAGTCAGCCATTTTTTTTAAGCAAATAAATAAAGCATGGAAGATTTTAGTTCTGATACACAGAAATGAGGATTTAAGTGTAAGTAAGGAGTAGCATAAGGTTTTGACAGAAATGAGCTTTGTATTGAAGCAGATCAAGAGTAGGCAATACCAAGGAGACATTTGTGAGCAAAGCTATAGATATAGATTTTTTTTTAAGTGGGACAGGGAATATTCTGAGATATCAAATATCCTTGGTTATTTTCATAGGGTTATTTTTAGTTCTTTGATTTAGGCAATTGACTGAGATTAAACAAGATTTTAATGGCAGAATCTGGGTATATATGATTCATACATAGTCACAGAGGAGATGCCTGGAAAAGCACGGAGCTGAGCTGCAGTCTCCCAAGGCCCAGATTAATGCTCACTTCATTCAACAGCCTTTCCTCCTTCAGGTAAATGAACAGAACTGGTCATGTTCACAATTAGAGGGACATTAAATCTTTGCCCTGTGATTGCGTAACTGTACATTTCACCTTCAAGGTCTTGTATATAAAATCTTGAAATAAAACTCTACAAACTTTTTTTCTATTAAATCTTTTATTTGTACTTAGAGTCTCATTCAGATATGTGTTGCGAGTGATCTCAAAAGATCATGATTGAGTTAAACTCGTACTTAAGGGACAATTATTTTGCAATTCATCATACTAGATAACAGTACACTATGCTAACACAGAGATTTCCACTACCACACCTTGCAGATTTAGTGCTAATTAGTTAGTTTAATAACTGAGAAAATCAAGGGAGAGTTGGGTGCTCAGTCTTAAAATCAGAAGAAACACATAGTAAGGGGAACATGCCCTCCCAAGAGAGCAGGAAGCTCTACTTGGACAGATGCTGCATCTGATGGAAAGAACACTGAGAAATCCCAAGTCTTTCTATGGACTCCCAGGGAAATTAGTTGGGGGTCATAAAAAACTGATTTTGCCTTCCAGTGCTGGCTGAATGATAAGAGCAATAGTTTGGGGGTGGTTTTGATGTGATTTTTCCTCATAACAAGTAGCATGATCACATATATAAGCAAGGCAGAGCTGCCCTGAACTGAGAGAACGTTCCTGAAATCAGTCTCAGTTGTATGTGTTCCATAAGAGAGGATTCACAATTCTCCTAAGCCAATATAAAGAGCATCAAAATAAGAGATTTTGAATCAAGGCCTATTTTCTAAAACTGGAATATTCTTTATCTCTTTTGAGCACAGATATCATCTTCTTACTTTAGGGATTTAAAGCAAAATGATTTTGGTATAAATGTATAAATGTATAAATGTATAAATCTATGTGTTTCCATAAAGGATATGTATGTGTATCCATAATGGAAAACTATGCAAATTGGTCATCAAAAGATGACATTCCATCCTGCAGTGATTTAAATGGAATTAAAATGCAAGAAATTGAAAAAAAAAAAACAAAAACAAACCAAAACCAGCAAAGGTAGGACACACAAACAAGCAGACCTGCTCTTCTTGCACTTTTGAATTTTCAATATTTTTGAGATACAATAATTTTGCATGGAAAAGTCAAGCCAGCCCCACTGACATGTAACTTGTCTCTATAAAATACATGATAAATGAATCAAACATAGAAATATGATTTCTCACAGATATTTTCCTCTGCTTTGTCTGATGACACAGTAGGGGTCAATAATTTGTATTCCACTGCCATTTATTAAACATATGTTAGCTACCATTTATTTGTGAAGTTTGAGAACCTCTGAAAAAGTCACAAGTATTTTATTTTCCATCTAGCCAGTAAACTGTGTCATTTTTAATCTGTGAAGGCTAAGAATTCTCTTATATTTGACTCTAATTTCACCTTCTCAGGCATGTATGTATCTTTAAGAAGGTGAGAACACAAGACTGTAAGGTGTTTCATTTTAATAAATTAGCAGTTGAAGAGAAATAAAGGACCACAGTGCAGAGACTCATCCAGGCGATCCACCAGGCGAATGTAAATTGTATATATTGTCAAGTATGGATGAATTTACGTGCTGCTCATGGGGAAGGTCAGTATTGTGTAGCATTCCTCCTAGCTGGAATGGGAATATATACCTCTGATCTAAATTAATATTTAATTCTCAAAAGTAATGTACCATGCAGTAGTGGAGCCTTTGGTTAGTGTGGTAATAAAAAGAAGTTTAATAGGAAATTCTTTTGAGAACTTGCATGTACTGTACATTATTAGCCTGAGGTAAGTCATTCTCACCTCCATTAGTTTTCTGACTGATAGAACACATACACATTGTCCAATCTCTGTTCAGTAGAGAATATTTCCCCCCACACTATTTTCCTCAATAGCCTTCCAATATTTTCCTGCTCCACTAAAACAGGCTGATGTAACAATTTGGTATGTTTTGCTTAAAGCTACTTCCATTGTCTTTGGACAGGTTGGCTGCCAGTTCAAATGGATTTGTTGAAACAACGTGCTTTTACCAGGCTACACTTGCTTCTTCTCTTAGCAACAAGAGGTTCTGACGTTAGCAAGCTTATTTTGGAAAGCTCTGCTCTGCTCAGTGTGGGATCAGAGCACCCCAAGGGCTTGAAGTCAAACTTTGTAACTTCTAGTTTAATCAACAAGCTGCAGGAACATCCTAGAGACAAAGAAAATATTTGCTTTAAAAAAGAAATAAATCTGAGAATATGGTAAATAATTGCTTAGGGTAACAATGAAGATGCCATAATGGCTCAAATATTCAGTGTGCTATTGATTTACACTGACAGATTAAAATCAAAATAGTATTAAATAGGCTAATAACATTGAGAAGCCTGTAGCTGAAATTAAGCCATTTATATTAAAAAATCAGTAGGATATTCTGGTAAAAATACAATACAGCAGATCTAGAAAATTAATTGATATTAAAAAAATAAGGAAAATCTAAAGTAAAAGGTGGAACCTTATCTTGCCACTTTACTGACCCCCTTTTTCTCCTTGAGAATAAACTGAACAATGTTTTATTTGTAAAAATGTTTACAGGATGGATAAAGCTAGAAATGCAGATGAATATTCCTGAGAATTCTCAGCCCAGGGAAGCTCCCAAGGGCTCTCCAAGCCCTTTTTTTGTGGGTCTCAGGCAAGTGGAGGAGAATTTAGCTATGAAAGGATAAAGGAGAGAATACATCTTAATAATACAGTAATACTAAACATTTCAGTGTTGAGTATGAGTATGAGTTAGGTACTCATCTCATGTTTTGCTGAGCTAGAGGCTGAGGAGAGCCTTGAGGAGCTGAGAACTGGCAGATTGAGCATGAAGGAAAACGCTCCTGCTCTGTGTCTGAAGGTGTGCCTGGTCTGCACCTCCACATTTCATGGGGAAGGCTCCTGAACTGTGTCAGTAATGACTCTGAACATCAGGAGAGCCGTCCCTTGGGCCAGGCTTTGGTCTCTCTTAGAAGAAAATGCACCTCAGCTCCCATTGACTTCAGCAAGGCTGGAGAGCACTGAGCATTTTAAAGGTATCAACACATGTAGTACTTGTGTAAGAGGTGGTGCCCAAGAATTGGAAAGAAGTCTTTGGGACTTTTTTTGGGAAAAGAAGTTTGCTACAATGAAATGTTGCCTCTGTTGTGCCATCAGATGTGTTTCCCTTTTATCTCCTGAGTGTGAATACATTAGCATCAGCACTAGAGGGAGAGCAGACTAGATAAACCCTTGAGGGCTCTATACTCACAGGACAGATATTGCCATGGAGAAGTGCAGTCACTGACTGCAAACAAAGCAAATTCAAGGAGAAAACCCCTCTGAGCTAACATTTTTCAGGTAATCCTTTTAAGATTTAGTGTTACTTCTGTATTACTCAATTTCTTTTTTCAAACATGTAAGGGTATAATTCCAAGAAAGTTATTTTATAATAAAATACACTGGTATTTCCAGTGTTGTTAATGTGTGAGCTACTGCATAAACTTACAGCTCCAGCTGCTGGCAGATTTTTCTGTTTTTTCTCAGCCATAAGAGGTAAAAGAACCCTAAGAAAAGCACCTTTTTCCACATAGAAAAAAAAATACATAAATAATAGTAATAAATATTCATATTTTTTCTTAAACCCACACATGTTTTGAGACCTTCCAATTCCCTTTTCAAGGCGAGCCCTGCATTGTGTAACAAACAGAAACACAGGATACATTAGTAACATGGCACAAATCACAGGCTAGGTGGATACACTGAGTCAGGAAGTCACAAGGCTGAGATACATATATATATATATATGTATATGCATGATTGATATCATTAAGCTCTCCTGTGCCTGACTGTCAAGAGATATTAGTGGACTGTAGGTTTCAAACTAAAAGATAAAATGAAGCTTCTAATTTAGATAGAAGTCATTGCTTTTATTGTCTCTTGACACAATAAAAATACAAAGAAATTCTTGCATATGGGAAGACCGCACTCAAGCCATGTTATCCAAATGATAAACCAAACCCACAATTAAATTATGGAAATTGTTAAAGATAACAAGGGAAGTCATAAGGAGTAACATGCCTTCCTTGAGGAATAAATTAGCATAAAATCTAGCAGGATCTTGCAATTCTCTTATTTTTAGGCCAGGTTCTGGAGTACATTGCTGAGTACACAGTGATTGCCTAGTGGATATGACAATATGAAAGATAAGGATTTTTCTCTTTTTCTCTTTTTCTCTTTTTTTTTTCCCCTAAAGGGATTAGTATTACTGTTTTCATGAAACTTTACTATAAACATAGATGAAGTCATAGGAGAAATGTTGGAAGCAACTCAAAATGTACCTGATCAGCAGAGGTTCAAGTTCATCATTGAGGCTCATATTTGGGAGACTGAGTAAATCAATAAAGTCTCTTCAAACTGGACCTGTCTGAGCCTCTAATGCTTAAAATCCCCATGAAACCTGCTGATGAAACAGTGTCTCTGGAAACTCACACACCAAAAAAGCCTCAGCCCCCCCCACCAAAAACCAATCAAGCAACCAAAACACTCATCATGCCCCCCTCAGATAATGCTACTGATTCAGGTTTTGGTTCCCTATTACCTATCTATTGTGAGTGCCCATTGATCCAGAAACGAAACTGCAATTTTTTTCCTCTCAGATTTGTTTTAGCTGGCAGCAGATGGGTCTAGACCTCTGCAGAAGCACAGCCTGGGGCAGCCAGATATTGCAGGACTCTACTGTGAGGTCAAGGAACTCAGACCCATCTGATGACTCGCATGAAAGTCAGGATCATGAGATCTAATGAAATTTCCTTTTTTCTTATTTTGGGGGGTATTAATCCTACTGTTTACAAATATTAACCAGATTAAAATACGTAATTAAGGACCATAAATTTAGTTTGAAAGATTAGAAAATATCAGAATTGCCTCTGCTTGAATAAGGCTCTTTTGACTCTATCAGGCTCTTGTGGTATGACTTAGTTTTTAATTACACGATCACATGCTATTTTTCAACAGTAATCCTACCTCATTTAGTTAATAGGTCATCTCTCTTCCAAGAATGGTCCCAGCTTGTGTGGTTAAAGATGTTCATAGCTTACACGTGGAACCAGAGTTCCTCATACCTTAGTTCTCCACATGTAAATTAGGTATAATAATAGCATGCTGTCTCACTGGTATGTTGTGAAAATAACTTAATTGTTGTTTGTGCATCACTTGGTGACTACAGCAGGCTACAGGAAAGCCCAGGAGGAAAATAATAATTTTGTATCTAGAGAAAACCTTGAGTCACATGCATTATACAGGGTGTGGGACACATTTTGGACAATGAATAACAAACAAGATGTGGAAAGAGAACAGATCACCAGTGGCATCAGCTATCACATATTGGCTGCATTTGATTTTAGCAGGTTAAGTGCATCCTGGCTCATCTGCTTGAAAGGTAAAGGAGAGGAAGGAGCAGGAGCACAAGAACTAAACCAGTTCAGTCTGCACACTGAAGAGGATATTTACTGGTGGGAAAAGATTATGTGGCCAGGGAAATAGAAATTGCAGTGCAATCCAAGGCTTGCACAGGATACATTACTTTGCCATTCTGTAGCTTTTGAGTGCTGGAGCTTATAGCTTAACCACACTCCTCTGAACTTACATGTCTATCTTTTGATGTATTAGATGATTAGATTCCATCTACTCAAAGAAAGATCCTAACTGCTCTACACTCTTCTCTGGCAGTCCTTAAACAAACATTCATGAAATACAAACCTCTTCCCCAGAAACCACCGATAACCAGAAGAATTCAAGATCCGTATCGCGATCCATCCCTGCTAACGGAAACCTACCTGGCCTTGAAGCAGTCCTGGGAGCTCCTCAGCTGAGCCTTTAGCCAGTCACGCTGATTAGGTGGCTGATGAAAGGAAGCCTCTGCAAAAATGAGAAGCCCTACAAAAGATTAGGCTGTCAAACGGAAACATCTTTGAGACCATAACTGGCAGGATGGTTTCAGATGAGTCACATTTTTAGGGAGTTTAGGACTGTAGAAGACAAAACAAATCCCTAAATATCCACTTGGGGTTTTTTCAGAAAGCCAGAGGCAAAGCCAAGTTCTGCATCAAAAATAATACCCTAAAATTCCCATAATAAAATATGACAAGGAAAGCAGTTAAATCTTTCACCTCTTTTAGGCATCAGTTCTTGTATCAGTTGAAGTGAAAACCTGTCTCAGCAGTCCAAATGCAGTTCTATAGAAAAAAAAAATACAGTTCTCAATCTAGAAATGTAAAGTATCTATAAAATTACAGCTGTAAATTCTGTATTGGAAGGAAACTGATAATGTTTAAAAGCATTATAAATTTCATCTTGGTTCTGTGTTCTTATGTAACTCTTCTTCAACTACATTTAATCCTATTAATGCTTAAAATGTCTGAGATTATTATCTAAAAGATAGCAACCTTATTTTATCTCTTCACTGTATTCGTATCCAAATTTACAGTGAACTCTATACTCTGCATATTTCTTACACAAAATCTCAGCTAAAAAAGCTTTTTAGAAATGAAAGTCTTAGATGCCCTTTGCTGCCTGCTATTAGAGGTACTTTGATAATTATTTGTAGCTATTCTGCCATGCCATGAACATCAGTTATGATGATGCCAGAGGCTGGAGTAGATTCAGGATACAGTATTTTCTTGTAATCAGTACCAGAGCCTACATCAACTCCATCAACCTTCTTTGTTGTCAAAGGAGAAAATTCCATATTTCACAACTGTATATGTCTGCAAGAGTGATCAACACCCCCTTGACCCTAAACTTGTGCAGGATCTGCTGCTCCAGCTAGATCCCTACAAATCTATAGGGCCTGATGGGATTCATGCAAGAATCCTCAAAGAGCTGGCTGATGTCAGCACAAAACCTCTCCTGAATGTTTTTGAACTGTCTTGGGAACCTGGAGAGGTCTCAGCTACTGGAAAGTGGTTGTTCTGACTTCCAAGAAAGGCAAGAAAGATGACCCTGGACTAGCGGCCTGTCAGTGTCACTTTAGTGCCAGTTAAAAACATGGAAAAGTTTATTCTGAGAAATACTGTAAAACACCTGGAGGACAAGGCAGCCATCAGTCACAGCCAGCATGGATTCATGAGAGGAGAGTCCTGCTTGTCATCCTGACTTCCTTCCACAGCAGGGTCACACACCTGGCTGATCAAGGGAAGCCAGTGGATGTAATCCTTTTGGACTCCAGCAAAGCTTTGGGAACTGTCTCTCAGAGCCTCCTTCTGCACTCAGTGGTCCTGATGGGTCCCTGCCAAGTTAGCATTTTGTATGATTCTCTGAATTTGTATGAAAGGAGCAACTTAGCAGGAGCTGGAATGAAATGCTCTCAAAAGCTCACCCAAAGCAGGGAGGTTGGATTGGCTTTCCACATGGCTGGAAGCCATGAAGCAGCCTGAGCTTCTTCGTTCTTCTGGGCATATCAAATGTGTTTCTGTATCTTTCCTGACAATTTGTGAGTGTTTCTTGTTCTCAACAGTAAAAAGCTTAATAGAAGGGAGCATTTGTAATATGATACAGTGATCTTCTACCTCTGATAACACTTTGCTCTGTTGCCAAAAGGATCATTTTGAACGTTTTTGCAGTGAATAGAAGTGACATTCTCCAAAAGCACCAGATGCAAAAAATGTTTCTAAAAAATATAATGGGAAAAAATATTAAGAAAACAACCCTCCCTGCATATTTAGCAATATAGGCAAAACTTTACAACTTTTTAAAAATATATTTCTATTATCAGAAAATATTTTAATAAAGTATTCTAATGAAGATTACCCAAAAGCAAAACATTTAATTGAAAACTATAGAAATATTTTGCAGACGTGCTCATAAATTTCTACTTTCAGCTAAGTGAAACTGAGTGAAAAAATCACTGGTTAGTTTGTTTAAAAATAACTTTCCTCATGCAACAATTGACTAATATTATTCATCCATTATTATCAAAAAGTTAATGCAAATATTGGGATAGAGTGCTGACGTGGAGGTAAGAAACATTGTTTGAAACCCCACCACCTCCTACAAGTCAAAAATCCAAGACTAACCTGATGGAACACTATTTGTTGAAAGAGAAAACCAAAATAAAAATAAATATTTTCAGTTAGTCCAGATTTTATTCTGCCCTGAATTCCTTTCAAACAATTTTTAAAAAAATAAATGAAATAACAAAAACAAAATGCAGAAATTACAAGTGAAATGCTTCAGCTTCTCAAAATTACCCATTACTTCTGTAGTCCCAAATCCATGAATAATAATTTCAATCAGTCCAAATCCATCCTTCTGAATTTTTCTGTTTCTTTTTTTCTAATAAATTAAATGAAATATTTGTAGCAAAGCATAGAGTTTCAAACAGTGCTCCTATGCACAGAGGACTAATAAATTTTTCCCCAGCTGTGTGGTCAGTGAGGATTCAGACTTTTCATTTTGGCCCTTGCAATTATGGTTCTGAAGTAAGTGAAGCAGCAAGTCTCTGCTCCAAAGCTCTATTTACAGCATGTGCTGAAAGAGGATCTGTTTTGGTGTGTGAGATGTGAGCAGTTCAAAAGGCCAAGCAGCTGTCAGACATGCAGGAAGAGGAAGAAGAGGACCCAGTAAAAGGCCTGGTATCTGACAAAAATCACCATAATGTATTTTTCAGGGGAATTTTCATCTGCTGACTGTGGAAGGGTTTTTTGCTACAGTGGTTTCTCATTTTGAGGAACTTGTCACACAGGAATGGGGAAATGGAATTGCACTGGCTGTTCAGCACATCAGCAAGGACCCAGCTCCTGTGTAGCTGAGGATCTGCTGAGCTGGAGATCACTCAATAAGACTGTGGAGACGCTGGAGAGCACAGCTGATCCCACTACAGCTTTCCATCCCTTGCACCTGGGTGCTTACCATCCAGCACACCCCTTTTGCACAGAGCCAACACTGAACTTATTTTGCTCTTTCAGCTGGCATGGACACACTTCCTTGGAATAATTTAAGCCTGAATACCAAGTGTATCATCTGGACGAATATTTCATTATAGCCCCACCCAAGTTACACAACTGAACATAACCTTTTGTGTTGTAAGGAGAACTACCACCCACTGAATTGCCTGGAGTTTCACAACAAGGACTTTACATTTGCATAGCTTTCCCCATAATCCATCCTGCATAATCAGGAACTCTAGTCTTGTCATAGTAAATATGGCAATGATTTTGTCCCAGAAAACTCTGTTACAGGCTAAAAAATCAATACATTGATATTTAATAATTTTGGAGAACATGGGAATTTTGACATGCCTTTATGGTCTTGAAATCAATGTAACACATATACAGCTGTTCATTAAAATCATGTTTATTTATTTTGTTGTCTAATTGCAAGTTTGTCCTGCATCAACAAGAATTTGTAAAGGAAAAACTGACTTTTTTCTTTCTTTTTAGAGAACGATTGCCACTGTCCCCAGATGAAAATAAGTTTCTCCAGGGAATTAATTATCAAATTAATCTTCAATATCCTTCCTTGATTCACTTGTACTGCACAATTGTTACAGAGAAGTATCTGCTGATGTGAGTGTATAGTTTTATTGTTTGCTCAGCCAAGAGTTTGAGTCAATTCTTAAGTCTGGATGATGTCTTTATTTTGGTAACAAAGCACAATAGTGCTTTGTCTGCAAATACAGAAGCAGGGAAAGTAAGAGAGGAGTTCTGTGTGGTGGGTGGTGTGATGGTGCTGATAGGCACTGGAAGGAAGAACACTTTAAAAGGTTGAGACTGGGAAAGTTCTCCGAATTACATGGCACAATGTAAAAAATGTGTAATGGTAGAGAAATACTAAAATATTAATGAAGAGTGTCTGAAAGACACCAATCTTTTAATGCTGCTTCTTTTTTGGACATAGTTACTGCTTTTGTTTTGATACCAGAATCAATGGCAAGTCAAAGAGGCTGCAGACAGTGACTAATTGAGGCTGTAGCATTCTTCTTGCTGCCGATTAAATATTTTGTCCATGAGAAGTCAAGATCTTAATATATGGAGTCTCAAGAAAAGAAATTAAAATAGCAGAATATGGAAAAGGAAAGGTCATGGAGAAACAAAACAAAAAGCCATCTACTCTGTTATAGTCTTCTTCTCAATACTTAATGCTAGATATTTTATGACAAGACAAAAATAAGAGAAAAGCAACTTCTCCCAACACATAAATAGGCTAATAATCTCTTCATTATTTTACTACAGGGGTTTTCTTAAAATCCAGTGATTTAGGTCAATATGATGTTGACAGTGGTATGAGTAAAATGAAAATAGATTTAAATTGGCTGTTGGATATCCAGAGTCAATAAATGTGATAAAAACTAATTGTGAGTCAGAAGTTGTGTAAGCAAGCAAAATAGTTGAGACATATTTCTCCCTATTGATTATAGGGGAGGTATTTGCTGTTCTGGTAGCTGGAGTACAACATTAACGCATTTGGCAGCAGATTTAACACAAACAAAGGAAGTAGTTTTCTTTTGACAGATAATTAACTGATTGAAGTTAGTGCCACCGGATGTTGTGGAGTCCAGAAAGAGATTAAAAATAATTAGGAAATTTTGCTGAGAGTAGATCATCAGTGACTGTTTAATAGCACAGAATTCCTTGAACAGCTGGCTGCTGAAAAATAGTGTTGCAAGTGGCAAAGTGTGACTGTAGGATCTGAGATTTAATATCTTTAATGTTGTGGCATCTGCTTTTGTTCATCTGCAGAAAATTGATTCTGGGATAGATCGACTTATGGTCTGATATAGTCCTGTGAATAATTTTTGTGCTTCTGTTAAGAAATGGGAGAATACTGAAAAATCCCTTCTGACTGGCAATATTGTTTGGCCCAAGCTTATTGAACTTTAAAGTCTCTGAGTTATGAGCTAAAGTATTTTGTCAGCCTTCTTGGTGCTTGATTTAGGAGGATTTGATGCATTTCTGCCTCTGACAGCAGCTTGATGAGTAATTGATAGGTGTTTTTCATCTTTGTATCTCAGCTTCTCTGTATCTTCTGAGGAATGCTGACCTGCAATTAGAGATCTTGTTAAAAGCACCTGCAACCGCCCCACCCCTAATTTTTGTTGTTACATTAGTGTTAACTGTTTGCAGTAAATTATTTAACTTTTGGTAAAATTCATGCTTGTCTAGAAAACTCTACTTTATTTTGAGCTTTAAACCCACCATACATTCACAAATACATTATTTTAGTGCCCACACTGTGTGGGAACTCAGCACATCACTTCAGATGTCCAGAGTTGCCGAGATGACCCCTGGGGGGCTCGGAAATCCTGGAATGTTGCCAGAAGCGCTTGGTGGTTGAATTTTGACCCTGCAAGGGATGTGCCACGTGTATGAGGACGAGAGGATCACTTGGGGATAACTGGTGAAGGAATTGGTTATTCACAGGGTGAAAACACAGGTTTTGGGATTTGGTACAGGGGGGTTTTTAGGAGACAAGATGGAGGAATTAGGGCGTGCCCTGTCCTTCTCCTCTCCTTCCTGTCATCCATCTTTGGTGGTGATGCTGGCACTTTGGAATTGGTTCACATTAAATATGCACTTGTTAATAAGGGTAAAAGGTATTGGAAGGTAAAGGTAAATATCTTAGAAGTAGTTTTTAGTATAAAAATAGACGACCGCCCAGTGGGAGGTCAGTGTGCCCATGGCTATCTTGCTGGTCAGACCTCTGTCAGGCTGGCAGACAACTTTGTAGATAAGAATTAATAAACAATACTGAAGACCGAAAAATCGGAAGAGTGCACTCGTCCTTTGGAGCGCGGGCTGTCCCAAGGCCATTCTACGCCTGACCGGGCAGAGACAACACGCCGAGATCGGAGAACACTGAATTGCTGAGATCACATCTGCAGAAATGTGGACCACAAAGGCACCGAGGCATCTCTATTTTCTGCAATCGGGTTGATTACAGAAAACACAATCTTATATCCAAGAGGTGGGGTTTCTGGTGGCTGTTATGCCGGTGTTGCTCCCTCAGGCCGTGCCGGCGCTGCGGGGCGGCAGTCCCGCTCCGGCCGGAGCAGCAGCGCCCTCTGCTGGGACCGGCGCTGGGCGCACAGCACGGGAAACCTCCCCCAGGGCGGGCGCTTTGCTCCCGCGCGTTCCTCCGCTCTGTCTGCCATAGAAATAGGGAATCCCGCGTCCTTTTCCGTCACTTAAAACAGAGCTGGAGTGCTGCGCCTAGTTGGGGTTCACGGGTTTCTTCTCGGTTACATCCCTGCTGCACACTTGACCGATCCGGCCTTTTGTCTCTGCCCGGTCACGCGTAGGATGGCCCGGGACAGCCCGTGCTCCAAAGGACGAGTGCACTCTTCAGATTTTTCGGTCTTCAGTATTGTTTATGATTTCTTATCTACAAAACTCTCTTCCAGCCTGACAGAGGTCTGACCAGCAAGACAGCCATGGGCACACTGACCTCCCTCTGGGCGGTCATCTATTTTTATACTAAAAACTACGCATATTATATTTACCTTTATTTCCCAATACCTTTCACCCGTATTAACAAGTGCACATTCAACATGAAGCAATCCCAAAGTGCCAACATCACCACACAGAAGATGGATGACAAGAAGAAGAAAGAAGGACAAGACACGCCCTAATTCCTCCATCTTGTCTCCATAACCCCCCTGTACCAAAATCCTAAAACCTGTATTTTCACCCTGTGAATAACCAATTCCTTCACCACTTATCCCCAAGTGATCCTCTTGTCCTCATACAGGTGGCACATCCCGTGCCGGGTCAAAATCCAACCACCAAGCACTTTTGGCAACATTCCAGGATTTCTGAGCCCCCCCAAGGGTTACCTCAGCAACTCTGGACATCCGGAGTGATGTGCTGAGTTCCCACACACACTCAAAGGTTTTTCTGCTTTTCTGTAGAAGACTCAGAGAAAGAAGCAACAAGCATCAAAGAAATAGGCAGTGTAAGACTGAATTAGGGAGTACTGCTATATTTTTCTAAGTATCTTTTGGAAATTATATGAAAATATTTTCCCACATTAAGAGAAAATCGAGCAGCAAAGAAATGTGTCCAAGAGGTTATTTGTCTGTATAATACCAAACACTTTGGATCTGCATGGAGGTTTATAAAAATGAATATGGGCCCAGCTGAAGCAGAGGTAAAGCTCTTAAGAATCCTAAAGAAATTATTCAATTAAAAACGTGAATTGAAAAATACAGAGTAAGCCTTGCAAATGCCCTGTTTTATTTAGCAATTAGTTAAGGAGTGTTTTGTGAGTTGCAGAAGTTAAAACAGTGAAGTATGGTATAACTTAGGATATCAGAAAACCAGTTCTACTGCAAGCACACTTTATTTCTCTGAGTATCAGAGAATAACTCTCCCTGCCATCTCCATGGTAACAGCCCCAAGAAGGGCCCAAAGACTTGTGTCACATCAGAATGGTTTTTTTACTAACATGGTGGAGAAGTTTGTTTTGCAGGAAGAATAAGTGTCAGCCACGACAGCCAGGAGAAGGGAGGAGAAGAGGGAATCAAGATTAAAGACTTAGTAATGAGCTCTCTCAGTTCTGGCAGGGATGCTTCTCCTGTGGTGTCCAGAGGCCAGACCTGTGGCTGGAATGAGGAATGAAGATAAATGTTGTGGCTGAAGAGGAAAGTATTAAATGGAAAAGGAGTACAAAATTGCAACGTGAAAAGTGATGTATCAGTGGCTTAAAATGGCATTTAAGCAGCTTTTATTTGTGACAAAGTACCAGATCTTATAAGTGATGAACTGAGACATTGCCAAGAAACCTTTTTTCAGGGACTGACAGATATGCTGAATCCCCACAGCTTCTAGTGGCTTTTGTAGGACCTTTGAGTCTTCAATATCTGAAAATCAGTTAAAACCCATGTTCTTAGTCCAAAACACCTTGTGAATGGGAAATAAATTCTCTAAAACTGAAGATTCACAAAAAAGCGATAAGTGTAGCTTTTTAAAATCTAACTCCAAGTAATTATGTTTAGACTAGGCATGAATATAATTTATTAGCACTATGGAAAAGACAAAAAACCCAAAGACATCACTTGTGCAGAATGGCGAGTCTGACACGAACAGCAGGAGGTAGACAAGTGTTAAAGGAGGAAAGTCTGAGTGTTGCAAAAATTCTTCAGGGGCCAGACATGGTTTGATACTAGAACAATGCATATTATTGTTTGAAGGCAAGAAAAATATGCATCAAGGAAAGCAAGCTAAGTAGAAACACAGGTACTAAACAAGGTTCCCAAAATATCACAAATACAAAAGAATTTACACTTGGGATTATTGCAGCCTATCCAGGAAAAAAAAAATAAAAATCAAAACCAAACACAGAAACACAGCAACCTATTAACCAAAAACCCCAAACAAAACAACAAAGCAAAACCCCAGCCAACCAAACAAGCAACCAGAAAAACAACCAAAAATCCTAATACATTATAAAAAAACTGTAAATGTTTGCGGAACTTAAGTTAGTGGGGAAGAAAAAAGATAACAGGGTTATCTAAATAATGTTTTTAGCATTTGTGTTTTCTCAAATCTCTCTTGGAGTACACTTGTTCTTTCAGTTCCTTCTAGAAAGTAATTTCAGATAATTGTACTAGTCTGATTTCTAAAAAGACCTTTTGGACTGCTGGTAATATGGCTGTTGGATTACAATGTTCTATCTAAATGCAGTTTCTGAAAAAATGCATTGAAAGGAAGGAAAATGAATTTCCAATCCTGATAGCTATTTTATTCTAAACCCATTAAAAAACTTTCTGCAAATTTTGATACAACACCTGAGGGAGTTGTATCCGGATGCTTCATTTACCTTTGGAAGCACATTCCAAAGCTGGGAAGGAGAGGACTTCAACCAGGCACACCTTTTTCATCTTGATTATGTGTTTAATAGTTTCATAGAATAGTTGGCTGGTTATTTATCTGCACTAAGCTACATATCATTTATCATGAGACATAAATTTTGTTTGTCTCTCTCTTTTTAATAAATATGAGCTTCAAAGATTCAGAATTATGCATCATTTTCAGACTCACTGTGTCCAGTGACTTGGCAATAACAATTTTGCCATTTCTTTCTGCAGAGTGTTTTATTTTTTCAGCAGATAAGAACGGAATGGAGCATCCTGACGCAGCACACAGCTGCACAGCTCTGTAAACTGCCCCTGCTGCTGGGAGAGCTGTGACTCACCAGGGTGTCTCTGTGTCTGGGTCACCCAAGAGAGAAATGCTCTGGGTGTTTCAGGCATGAACTCTGAAACCTCTTACCATTCTTGAAGCAATTCTCCAGCTTAGATACCACAGTGCTGTTGTCAATGGGGCTGAGGGAAAGGTAAATGCATTCTGGGAAGAGCAACTTTACTGGGCTAGCAGCATAATCCATAGGGTAGGTCACCTCAGAAGCTGGAAGCAAACAGTGATGTTAATTTAAACAGATTTATTTATGCTGAATGCTCTGGGAGCCCCTGACCATAATATAAAGTGTCTAAGTGCCATCTACAGCCTTTCAGCAGTTGTAGTGGCAAGACCAAATTAATCTAAAGTGGTTGTTATATGTCCCATCCTGCCCCCAACATTATTGCCATTTCAAAGGTTTCGCCACTTGAGTTTATTACATCTCTTTTTGCCACCATAGATTATTATCTAGTATGAAAGCTTAATATTTCTGACACACAAAGCCTTTTGCTGAAAGAAGTATCAGGGACATGGAATTTTTCTCCCAGGAGAGTCACATAAAAGATGGTAAGTGGCAAAATAATTTATTCATTCTTAAGCTGAAGGGACATAGTTTTTGTATCTGAAAACATCAGGATTGTTCATCTACAGAACATATGGCACAAGAAAGCTGTAAAGGAAACCTTCAGATGTTCTGTACAAAAGATAAAAAGTTTGAATCTCTTAAATTTTCCTGTGTCAGGGAATTTTCCCTGATAGTCTGAAACTTGTGATTCCTGTGTAGTTGTCAGGACTCCTCCCAGCCCACACCAGCTTTTCAAGGTAAGCATCTTATGCAGATAAGAGAAGCAGCTTCTTACAATGTCATCACTCAGACAACAACTGCTTCCACTTATACAAATTTAAAGGAATGAGCTATCAGCAGGAAACAGAAACTAATAAAGTGTGTGGGGCTCATGTAGTACCCAGCTGATGCATGGCCAGATTCTATTAAGACTGAAATAAAAGATCATGGGCATCAGTGAGCTCTGTGGCCTGTGCCTTAAGAGATTTAGAGCTTGAACATCTGTCTGTCCATCTTGTGTCATCATGAATTGTGGTCAGTTGTGAAGAAAGGAGAGTTCATGTGCCTTTACCAATCCATCATTTTTTATTTGATCTGGTGAGTGGGTGTGGGAAACCCTATTTTTTGTAGAGAAAAGCTCTTATCCGAGGTAATTGCCATTCTGAGCCTATGCCAAGCCTGTAAGAATGGCACAGACACTCATCCCCTTTCTTCCCCTGTATCTCTTTTGCTGTTTCTTGGCTAGACTCCAAAAAAGAAAAAGACAGAACAAAATGTTTTTCCAAGAGCTGTGACTTGAAGGGAGAAGATAATATTAATTATCTTGAGCAGTATTGTGAGTTCCCTCAGGGAGGTTGCAGAAATCTTAGCCAGGAGTTGCATGCTCCAAGAAGAGACTTGTACAGTGTAGCTTGTTCAGTGTGAGAAAACAAAAACATGCTCCAATCACTGGCTAGAGGTTAAAACCCCACTTTGCCCTGGAACAAATGCACCTCTGCCAGAAATAAAATATAAGTAGTAATTTTTTGATTGTTTTAAACACATTTAGGCAGAGTTGTGGCCTGTTTTCATATCTCTGTCCTGAACAATGTGAACTGATGATGATGACAATGTCAAAGTCTCTTTAAACAAAAAGTACTGTATTACAGGTCATCCAGGAGACCTGAGCTCAAGTTCATTACTTTTTCAGGCTGTTGTTTACACATTGAAAATATCCATTGGAGCTTGGTCTGCAGGATTCATTATTACACTGCACCTCAACAAGCTGTATTCTTGGTGAAAGCAAAAGGCAAACCTATGCTGAAAAAAAACCAAACCATTTTTTCTTCAGGAAAATTGCTGGTATCATGGACTATCCTGATGCATACAGAATTGGATACTTGATTTCTCTTTCAATTTCTTTCTTTATACTGCCCAGAATTAGCAGAATTCTCTCTCTGACCACCATGAAGATTTCTCCATTTCATGTTGACAAACATAGTTTTAGTAAGGTTTATTTGCAAAATTTAATTCTGGGAAGGCTGAATTTGCTAGGCATGTAGGAGATGTTAGTCTGCTGCACAGTCCTTTATCTGTGCTGTTTTATCTAACCAATATGCCCTTTCCTTCTTGTGTTATTCATGTTAGACACAGACTTTCTTCACCCTGTTACTGCTTACACTCATTTTGAGCAATATCTTCCTGAATCAATTCTTGCTGGATTAATAAATATCAATTCTGATTTCTTACCCACCCATGTTCTAATAGTTCTAACTTTAGCTTTGCTTATCCATGAACACAAGCAATCTGCTTTTATTTGTGAAGGCTTTGGATTTAGTTCCATTATTGCTTATAACTCATTTGCTATCTTGTAAAAGAGATTGTAAAAGAGCTTTGTATTTGTGCTCTTTTGTATTTCTAGACCCACTTGCTGGCTAGACCCACACTTGCTCATCTATCTATAGACTCTGATACTTCCTTTTTTTCTCTCAGAGGAAACTGCTTACTCTGGGTTATTTTAAGTGCGTCTCTATCTTGCCTTTTGCTGCGCTGCTGCTCTGATTTGCCTGGGTGGCAGACACTAATCCTTCAGTCACTCAGTGCTGTGCTGCTGCTGCCCTGGGAGAGAGAGCAGAGGGGCCAAACACCACCAGTGATGCAATGTCTTGTTTTACTCATCATCTTTTGTCTGTTTATAAAGGTGACACTCTGCTCCTGAATGAGCAGCAAAGGAAGGTTCTCGCCTTAAAGAAAGATACCTTATTTACCATACAGTGACATTGTCATGTTGCTTAATTATTTTGTTTCTACTGCAGCACTGATAGGTATCCTGTTACCTGAGAAGTGTGTATTACAATAGTATATTTTTCAAAATTTGTCTTTTGTTTCCATCTTTCACCTAACTATCCTTCAGAAAACCTGCCTAATACACAAGCAGTGTATTGAAAAGTGCTAATTGACTATCATACAGCTCCTCTCTTTAAACATTTTCCAGTGTTTAGCTTTTTCATCTGTTTCAGAAACCAAAACAAAGAATCTCTCAGATTCCGTTCGTTTGTTTGGGTGTTTTATTTGGGGTTTGTTTGTTTTAGGTTGCTTTGGGGATTTTTTGCTTGTTTGTGTTTTGCTTCACTGTTTTTGTTTTTATTTTTAATTGCGCTTATCTTGGCTTCTGGCCTGCTTTAGAAAAGCCTTTTTTTCACAATGCAATCTTATGGGGTAGAACTTAGTAAGATGCAGATGTCTTGCATGTAGAACTTGAGTGTCTGAGCAACTCACCCAAGACTCCTTTAATATCTCTTTAAGAAAAATGAACTTTTAGGGTGCTCTTTGTCTCATCTCAGCATGACTTTAATACAGCTTAGAAAAATTGCACACTGAAAGTGATATTTCTCCCATGCTGACATCTGAAATTAGCTAGAATAAAGTTTGCTCATGATGTCACACCTTGAATCTATTAGAGTAACTTCTGCCTTTCCTTTAAGCAAAACCTTGTTTTTCACAGACAAGAACAGTGGTAGTGAACAGTCCCTTGTGCCAAGTGCTTCTTGCGATTAACCAGGGAACATTTATTATTTTAATGTCTTCAGAAACCTGCACTGTCCAATACTTCATTAGATTTTGTAAGGTCTTCCACATGCAGTGCAAAGGGGGGTTTGCATCTTGTCAGACAGCATCAGTAGTTCCATCACTAGTTCAGTTATGGTGTACTGAAGTGGCTGCTCTTAGGTGTATTTAAGAGCAAAGTCTATTACCATCTGTGTGTGATCAGACACGGCCAAAGGTGGCCTGGTGGCAACTCCAAAAGCAGTCCCTGGTAATGCCTTTTGAATGCATAAACACAATCCATTTCTCATGGTTGTCCTCAGAAGTGCTGCCACATTTTGGGTTTGCATTATTGCTGCTCTTAAGCTGCTTTTACTCATTTCCAGTTCAGGACCTCCTTAAAGTTGCAGTACTTTAGATTTTAACAAGAATTGATGAGTTGCTTATGGTTTTCTTGTCCCTTTCAAAACTCTGTTCTTGGGTGTCTCTACACTGACCACCATTATTCTACAGGTATTATGAAGTAAATAGTATTAGAAACAGACTTCTTGTAAAAGAATTTTCTTTGTTTGCTTTTACTTTTCTCTGTGTGTTTATTAGAGGTATGTTTGTGGGTTTTTCGGTTAGTTTTTTTTTTTTTTTTTTTTTAAGAAAATTCAGCCCTTTTATGCCCCTTCAAAGTTCTAATTATTCAAATTTTCTTCTTAGTTTATGTTTTATACAAGGGGCATGTGGCAAATAAAACTTCTGTGCCCTCTTCCTGGACAGAGCCACATTGGTTTGTGTGACTGGAAATCTTTATCCTTTGGCAAAGAAAATTAACTCTTTGATGCACTAGTGCAGCCTTTCACTGGGGCTACTGCTGAAAGGCCATACAGTATTCTCTATCACTTTATACTTTAATAACATATAAAATTTAACTTTTTCTAGCCTTCTTCTATAGAAAAGATACAGATGTATTTCTGAAAAGGTGGATATTATGCCTTTTTTAGGAACAGAGAAGGTAACAGAGGGAAAAGTGATGGACATTGTTTAAGACTAGTAAAGGAGGGATGAGGGGTAGAGCTGAATTCTGAGTCTTGGTCCAGTGGTTTATCTGTTGGACCTCCATGCCTCCACAATATTTCATTAAAATTTATAAGGTGTTAGTGCTCAGTCATGACACAGGCAAATATCACAGCTTAAAGTCCATTGTGTTCCATATAACCGCCAAAGTAATTTTAAACAGTTCATAGAAGGATAGAGTGTTTTAAGCTTGTTTGCCTTAACATGAATGCATGAGTTGATTTATTTATTACCACAATAATTACTGTATTGAAAGAAATTATCTTTCTCTTTCATTCTTCCTGTATTTTTAGAGGATATGTTTGTTTCAGTATCTGGTTAACTTCAGCAGTGATAGATTATTGCCTATCAGTTTTTGTTTAGGTTGCACAGACTGCACTGTGTTTTGCTCAGCTGTCCTGGCCTCCCAGCTGGTAACAGACCATACTTTAGATGCATTATTGCAAACACTCAGTTTCCCTAAGTCTTCTCAAGGGTAGGTAATGACCTTGTCTTTGTTAACAAACCAGTCCAGCAAGATGAGTTGCGCCCCTACTGTTGTCACCTGTCAGATAGAGAATAAAGTTTTCTGGTATCCATCCAGGGGTTTTCTCTGAGGCTGGCTTGGTGTGGAGGGACATCTGTCCCTCACTCCTCTCTACCGCAGATGGTTGGTGCATAAAAAGATGACCTGGGGGCTAAAAGGCCCAGCAAGGGCTCATCTCTGGCACCAAAGGGGTTCAGGTCTCAGCTAAGAATCAACACCTTAGTCTGGAGACCAGATGTGGGAAGAGATAAAAGAAATATTCTTGACTGAGAGACACTGTTTAACAAATTATAAAACACACATCAGTTATCACAGAGGCAGAAACCTTCTACACACACACACCCTGGAAGTGTGGGAGACCTCTCCCCAGAGCCTGGACACAGGTTCTGTGGTTGCTTCTCTGGGGATTGAGGGAAAGGCTATCCATGTGTGCTGCACCAACAATTGGATAGTAAGATACACTGAATCTTAAGTTATATTATTTTTTCGTGAGCTGTAACATTAATAGGTGCCTTTAACCTTGTGCTGTGAATATCTACCAGTAGTTTCTCTTTTCTTTTTATCTTTGCTCCTGTGTAATATTAGACTTATGTCTGCTAGTTTTCTGTCTATTAAATAAATAATTCAATCTATAACAGATTGACTCAGACTTTAACAATAAAGAACTTGTGAATGAGAGTGAGTTTTGGGGCGCTGCCTACCTCAATAAAGCTACTGCCTGATGCCAGAGGCCTGGGCAAAAGGCAAGGGCTTATCTAACCCCCACAAGCATTTGTAACACCAGGGCACATATTTTCTCAAGCAACATTTTACCATATTGAACTGAGCAGATTTTGGTAGTGATTCATGCTATCTTTCTATTCCTACAATACAGGACAAGCAGCTTAACTAGGTAGCCTGACTCAGCAGGTGCAAAGCTAGTATTCATTGTGGCAAAGGAAGAGAAATACCAAAGAATATGGCATACAGAAATACAGAACAATGATGAAATAAGCAAATAATAACTAATATGGTTTGAAAAGTGACCACTGAATGAACTACCTTCACTAGATGGTAGAATGAGCTCCTTACACAGAAGGGTAGGTAGGTCTTAGGCAGTGAGAAATGCAATATATATATAATATATATATATGTAATGACTATTAAAAGTCTTGCTTCAGATTTGCAGAAATGTGAGATATAAAAGATGAGGAAGAGATCAGTTCTATGTAGCAAGCTTATTTCTGTAACTATGGAGATAATAAATGGAGAAGCAGAACATTAGTTAGGCTATAATATGCTCACACTACTGCTAATGAAATAAATTTGAATGCTATGCTGCTGTGCTTCATCTCCACCTGAGACTGTCACCAGGGTAAATTAATTTTACTGTGTGATGCTAGTTTTAGGGACTTTTTAACATGAAATATTCTCTAAAGAATGTTTGGATAGATTGAGTGCATATGAAGAGATCTTACTCAATGGCAAGACAGAGTGAGGTATTGTTGGTGGAAGATAACAAGGTAGAGACTGTTACGGGGCTCAGTGTCCCAGGAGATTTGTGTTGGCAAAGGAACTGCTTGCATTAGTGTTACATCCAAAGTGAAAATCCTCCCAACTTTGAAACAGCTTAGCAGAAACCAGTGTGAGGGCAGTACAAAGCACTGAGTGCATGGGAGAGACACAAGCATTTGTTTCACATAAAGCACCTGCCTATGTACCCAGAGGGCAGATGAGGGCTTTAACAGCTCTTCCTTCCACCTTCCAGAAGCAGCAAGAGCAGTTCTGTGACTCGATGCATTGCAAGGCTCACCTTTTAAGTCTGTACTCTTTTTGTGCACTGTGCTGATGTCTTAATGAAGGAATTAAAGACAATGAGACATCCCTACATGGCTCACTGGAAGTCTGGATCAAAGCATCTTTCTAATTCTTCTTGAAGTAGCTTGGATTCTTGCCTATCAGGGGAGCTTATGTTCTGATTGCTCCTTCATAGCATGATAGAAAATGCTCCAGTGAAGCAGTAAAGCAGAGATTATTATTTTCAAATTATTTTTATTTTTAGCAGAAAAGGCCAGAAGACTTGATACATCTGAGAAGGAGATAACCATGTCTGAATGAGATGGAAGTGCTCAAGAGTGTGCTGATTTAATTATTTGCATGATGAGTAAGCCAGTCAGGGTCAGACTTCACCAACCATGAACTCTTTACCATTTATTGCTTGCTGTACACTGACCATTGCCTCCACAATGATATCTCTTCTGTAAAGAGTGTGCAGCCGTTTCTGATCTGCTCTTCTGTGCCATCCCATTTTTCTTTCTTAAGGGAATACAGTGATAATTTGAGGGAATTATGTATACTGATTATTTTACTGTTACTGATGGTTTTAGTGTCAAAAGTGAATGGTATTCTCTTTTTTCAGAGTTACAACTCCTAGTTAAATTTAAAGCCAATAATTATCATCACTCTTTGCCAACTACCACAGGCTGTTATAATAAAGAAACAAATTAAACTTCCAATCAGAAACTGACCCTCTTATATAAGCCATGGGAACTTAATTCTTTTCACCCTGAATGATCAAACAATAAAATAATTATTATGGTAAAATAATGAAGTAAGACAAGATGATTTTCTGATACTCAACCCAAGGTCCTCAGGGTATAATGTCACTGAAGCACAGGTGAAGGAAAAATACTTTCTAACTCTGGAAAGAGATAGAGACTTCAGGAATAGGAGAGCAG
The DNA here is from genome assembly GCF_027887145.1 of Ammospiza caudacuta. Lineage (NCBI taxonomy): Eukaryota > Metazoa > Chordata > Aves > Passeriformes > Passerellidae > Ammospiza > Ammospiza caudacuta. The sequence continues at coordinate 97,880,913 of NC_080594.1, forward strand.
GAAGGAAAAGGAGTCAGAGTAGGGAAGAGGAGAAGTCACCACAGACAGAGTATGTAAGGAAAGATCTGTAAATTCTAATCAACAGATTTGTGATGATTTATACCCCTGTTATGAGAACATCAATGTTCACAGTCCAGCTAGTGCCAAAATGAGAGAAACATGCACATGATACTATGACAGTGTACTTGATGGCTATTTTTTTAAAGGTGGACTTCCTTAGAAAATAGCATAGCTTACCCTGGTAAAGAAATCCATTTAGAAAATTTGTACATGGTGTTTGCAGCATTACAGTTCTGAAAAGCTGAATGAGCAGAATTTTTTCATTTTTTTAAATGTGTTTGAACTGACTTTCTTATTACATATGCTAATAATTCTGCCTTGGGAATTTTTCTTGTTAGCTTGCACACTTGTTATAAAGAATAATTTGTGCTCACTTTTCAGTTTAAGCAGGTTCACAGTTAGAAGGTGGGATGTGAATTTTGGAATTGTGAAGTAAAGAACCAAAGGGTGGGAATTTGATAACGTTGCATTGCAGTCTTTCCTGGTGCAGAATACATATTTTCATTTGGAAGACCTGCACATGTAACCTTGTCCACTAGAGGTCATTAAACACTAAAAAATTTCTTTTAAAAAAGAACATCTGCTTCAAACTAAAATAGCCCTCAGAATCTTTCAGCTTCCTTTTTTCCTCAGTTTCTGCAAGTTTATTGTTACAAACACCAAATAGTGCCTGATACTATCTCAAGGCTCGAATTAAGCTGGGCAAAGCTGCTCCTTTTCCTGACCACATCCTGTGATCAAATGACTCAGCTCCACATGCTGAAAGCTGCGGCTCGCTCTCTTCGACCTTTCTTGAGTGTGTGATAATATAAGGAGATTTGATTCATACAGGAGTTACTTGCTCTGTCTGATCAGATTATTTCCAGGAAACCTTGTTCCCTGCAGGAGGCACATCATGCATCAGATTTAAACGCGAGCCTGTCAGCTGCACACAGGTGTGCAGTCCCCTGGCTCAGCTCTCACAGAGCACAGCTGGCACTGACAGGGAGCCCCTTCCCACCGACCCCAACTCTGATCACTCTGATAAGAGCTGGAAGCCATAAGAGGCTCTATTGAACTTTGTTTTTAGAGCAGCTACCTTCTGTTTCCAAACCAACAAAGCAGGGGCTGTGGAGACCTGCCAAACAGTTCTCTGTCTTTCATGGTTATCTTTCCTCTATAGGACAGAAAATTGCAATAAGCAGTAATGAGAAACAAGAACTTCGGTGACTAGTTTTTGTGGCTTCAGTGGTGTACAAGCAAAAATGTGTATGACTGATCTTCATACCCTCTTCATGAATAGAGGCTATGATAGTATTATCAGGGCAATTTTTTGGTACATTTTACTTAAATATCTCACTTTCTATAGTGCTCTAACATGTTTTTCTCATGACAAACACACTTGTATTTGTAAAGATATGACAAAAATATTGATTTTTCAGGCTAGAGACTAGGAAAACTAAAAGCAGACTTATTAGATTTAATTCTTTATCATACATATACATTTTGGAATTTGACTATTTGGGCTCTGAAGTATCTACCTAGGCCATATATAAGAGTGTAAGACAAAGAAGCAATGTATATTCCAGTAAGAACCTTAGGGCCTCAGAAAGATGAAAATAACAAATTCAAAACTGTACTAATTTTTATTTTTTGCTGTTGGCAAAATTGATTAGAATAATGAAAAGAAAACTTGAACAATCACTATAGCACTTGGAAATCAATAGGAGGTAGGTCATAAGAGAACCCCTCTGTCCAAGTAAGGTGCCAAGAAATTCAAAATGCATAAATTCTTTCACAGATCCAGGGGAGAAAAGGAAGGAAGAAAAGCAAGAGAATAAGAACCTTAATGAACTGAATCTTGCCTTTGGAACTCACTTTAATTGGAACATATGGCAAAACTTTGGATGTGGAAGTGGTCCAGTTTATTCATTTGCTTTATTAGGTTATTCCAAAAGCGAGTAGAATTCTATGCTTTATGTAACTAAATATATACAGAGACAAACCTTAAATTTATAATATTAAATAAGAGTGTTTTAATTAATATATAATGCAAAAGGCTACAACAATCACTTCCTAATTTCTGCACTATCAAGATGGCAATAGTAAGGAGTTTTATCCCTTTTTGCAGTGACACACTGTGACAGCTAGAACTGTAAGGAATGCCTAAATGGCATAGCACAAACCTATATAAGTACAGAGTCAAATTTCAAAGCTTCATTGGTCTCCTCTGATCTGATAAAGCTTGGCACACATAAAGGCAAGCTGACCTTCTTGTGTCTGATCAGCTGTCTCCCAGGGATGCCAAACATTAGTTGTCTTCTAGGTGTTTACCTAAGTCTCAAAAATCTGGTGCAAAGCATAATTGCTGAAGACTTTTGAAGATATGAAAGAAACTGCAGAAGTCGCTTGATTTATTTGGGGTGAGGGATAAAGAGATGAGGAAAAAACCCCAAAAGACAGGAAATTCTAAATTCCAGTTTGTCATCTTCACTTTGGAATAAATAGAATCAAAGTCCTGAAGGAGATGAAATTAAATTGAAGGTTTGAAAACTGACCTCTTGTTGTCATCTTATTCCAAAAGTTCCATACCTTGGTGATTTTCTTATGGACAGATCCTCACAGCACTAACTCCTTCTTCTCAGCACAGCCAACAAACTCCAACTATCTCCTCACCCAGCTCACCCACTCTTTTGTAGCCCTCATCTTCCTATTGGACACAGCTGTGGCCTATTAAGGGCAGGCCTGTTCCTAATCTTTGGTGATTGGTACAGCTGCACCTCCTCAGGGGTGAGATACCTTCTGCACTATCTTTATTTTCTTGCATTCTATCCCTCTGGGTGCCATCTGAGGGGCATGAGAACAATTATACCTCAGGACCATTCTGCTGACCTGCTTGATTAATGAAACTGTAAAAACATCATGGAGAGAAGTCTACCAGCCACTCCAAAAGACAAAGCCATTTGGTAGCTGGAAAGAATATGTCAGTTCAAGTCCTTTAAAGTTTAATTTATAAGTCAATAGTTTTGATTTTTTTTTGAAGCAGAAAGCTTTGCCCTCACCTGCAGTGATAAAGCATCCAACCTCCCCTGAATGATTTAGTTGTTCCAGCTAATTTCTTGTTATTTTGAGTCAGATAAAATTTTCTAGCAACCACCAAGCCGACTCTTACCTCATGTCCTTCCACTGCACACCTCGAGGAATAAATTAATATTTAGGCCACTAGAATATCTAGGTTGCAAAGCTGTGATTCAAAGTAAGAACCAAAGTTGATAGCAGGCTTGGTGCAATGATACTTAGTCTTGAATATTTTTGGGCCAATTAAATTTTACATGGGAGGCTTAAATCTCATTTTCTTCTTTTTTTCTTTCTTTTCTTTTTTTTTTTTTTTTTTAATTTTTCATTTCTTTATTCTTTTGGTTTGGTTGTAAATATTTAAAAAGGATTTATAGATAATCCTAAAAAACTGCAAAAGCACACCAGCATACATTTTTTATTAATATTCAATTATTTAATTTACCAATTTTCTGGTATAACCTTTATATTTCTTGTTTATTTTTAAAGTATAAAATATTATTAAATTTAATTTAAAATATATTTCTTTTTAAACAGGGATAATTCACTCTTTTGAAGCATGCAATCATTATCTCTATTATTTTTGGTGGATTATTCTGCACATTAAAGAAAAACTGGTTTCATTTTTAATTGTTTCTACTGGATCATGACTGTTGCTAACTTTGAAGGGATGGCTTGGGCTGCGGGCACTTCTGGAGGTCTCTACTGGTCTCCCTCTCTGCTGGGGCAGGTTGCTCCAGGCTGTGTCCAGATGGGGTTTGACTTCAGTAGCAAAATTGGAGACTCCACAATCTCCCAGCTCAACCTGTGTTTGACCACTCTTTACAGTAATAGAGCCTTTCTTCTGTTTAAAAGGCATTTCTCTTCTGTTTGTGTCCACTGTCTCTAATAAAAGCATGCCTTTATTATTTACTGTTATATATTTAACCTGAAATAATAACACTCTCTTTGAATATATAGATTTCGTTTATTTTTCTTCCTTTCAATAAAAGTGTTAGCAAGCTGATACTTTTTGGAAAACCACATAACATGGCCTGATTTCTTTAAATCAGCCCCCAAGTTACTTTCATTGTTAATAATGCAATTTACCAGTCTGAAGGAAATTTTAATTCTATGAAGAGCTTAAAAAACTTTCCTGAGTAATATTCTGCATGTTGTTTTGTGGTAGGTTAGACTGCCTGCAGTAACCAAATGAAAAGAAGTTGCAGCAACCTCCTGCACAAGACTGAATGGCTGCAGTTGGTTCAGAGCTCTGAGCCATAGGGAATTGGCTATTTCAGACAGCTGTATATAAATGATAAAAAAATTAAAAATATTAAATCTGCCTGATCACTTTTTAGGAAGTTTACTACTACAGAAACATATATGTGCAATGTGTTTATTTTTTTCCTAGGGAGAAGCCAGACTTTCACTAAAATCTCCTTGAATTTAAAACAACAAAAGATGTATTTATCTGATTATCAAAGCTGAAGTCCATTGATGTATCAGCTTCTACTACATTGTTAAAAGGAAACAGCTAGAATATTGGTGGACTCAGATATGGAGGTTTTTCTCACTTTTTAAATGGGTATTTTCTTACATTGAAAAAAACTACTTCCAAGAAAAGTATGGAGAAAGAAAAAACCTTATTATGCAAATTCAACATAGTTCTTTTCAGAAGACTTCTGCATCTGTACAAATGAAACTGATTTTTTGATGTTCAGTATTCAGCTAAATTTGAAGGAAAAGCTATAAACCGGTGCAGATTATGAAAATCCTTAAGTATTCCAAATCTAAAAACATTAGTTCAAGATATATTTCAAATGTATAGTTTCTTATTTTAGACAAGATCCACTGATTACTCAACTTCCTCTCTTGCAAACTAACTAACTGTCATGTTGCAAAAATCATTGACGTCAGTGAAATTAGTTTTCTCAGCAAAACCTAACTTCTGCAGTTTTTTGGAAGGGTTGAGCTGATAGAAATGATTTTGTTGGGAGTAGCCAGCAATGCTCTGCGTTATCCCAGTTGTAGTTCCTTCTTTCATGTTAACATATGGCCTTATTCCACATCAAGAGCCAAAATAGGCATTTGCCAGCTCTGTATAATGTTTATGTATAATTTATTGCAAAGGCAGACAAAGTCTGTAGTCCAAGGCTTTTTGAGCCTGAATGTTTCCTCTTTTATCCAGAAGCTAAGAACCACATTTAGTTTTAAATTCAGCATTTCCTTTATTCTGGATGTATTCCTAACCTGTATGTTTAGAGGAGGAAGTGGTGTAAAGAGAGGCAGAGGTAAAGCCCCATGGCTCCCTGTTATTGTGTTGAGAAACACTGAAGACAGACCTTGGGGCAAGCAATAAAAACTGAATCTAACTTTGTTTATACTCTGCATTATATTTAGAAAGTAATTCTCTGAGGTGGTACCAGAACAGACTTGGGAAAAAGTCTTTAATGCACAGCAAGGGTTAGCTGTCTAATGAGGTATGAGACAATTATATTAATCAACTATGTCTTTTCTTGCTGTTTTTTCTTACTCTCTCAGGGTAAAGAGCTGCACATTGGCTGTACCTCATTTTTATTGGGTCTGCCAAACTTAACTGCAAGTGAGAGTTCAGGAAGCTCCTAGAGACATCTGTCTGATATTTGTCTTGCTACAGCTGCTGATTAATTTATCTGTGTGGAGCAAAACATTTATCGTTTGTACTAGTCTGCTTCCTTTTCTTTCTCTTAATTCCTAGGTTGAGACAATTACAGTTATTTTTCTTCTTCTTCTTCAGACATTTAAAATTTGAAACCATTCAGACATTGTGTTTTTCCTGTGTGTATATCTATATATTCTTATATTGTTAATAGGCACCCAGAAACAACCCATAATAGACCCCAAAATGATTGGCTAGTAATGGTTTGTGTGGCCAGGTTTGGATAACAGGGAGAAGAGCTCTGTGAGAGGCTGCCAGGAGCTTTGCCCATGTCCAACAGAGTCAAAGGCAGCTGGCTCTCAGACGGGAGATGGACCTGCTCCTGGCCAAGGCAGAGCCCATCAGTGACAGTGAAGAATGTGGTGAGGCAGGCTGTGGTGAGGCAGGCTGTCCATCTGAAGCCCATGAAGGTCCATGTGAAACCCTGGAGATCCCTCATGCTGGAGCAGCTGCATGACCAAAAGAAGCTGTGGCCCCGGCTGGAGCAGGATCCTGGCAGGACCTGTGGTAAATGTGAAACAGTGAGTCCATGCTGGAGCAGGATCCTGGCAGGACCTGTGGTAAATGTGAAACAGTGAGTCCATGCTGGAGCAGGATCCTGGCAGGATCTGTGACCCCCCTGGGCTGCTGGAGCAGTGTTCCTGAAGGACTGCATGCCATGAAGGGGCCTGAGTTCGGGCAGTTCATGGAACAACTGTGGCCCATGGGAGGCACTTACTTTAGAGATGTTCTTGGCAAACTGACTCCCCTGGGAAGGACCCCACTGTGGCTGGGAATAGTGTGAGGAGTCCTCCCCCTGAGGAAGAAGGACAAGCAGGCACAACATGTGATAAGCTGACCACAGACACCATTCTTTATCCTCCCACGGTGCTGTGCACAGGGATGTAGGGAAAATCAGGAGAAAACTGGAGCCCAGGAGGAATGAAGGAGTGAGGGGAAGGTGTTTTAAGATTAGAGTTTATTTTTCATTCCCCTACTCTTGACTTGATGGGTAACAATTTAAACTAATTTGCCCAAGTCTGTTTTACCCATGACAATAACTGGTGAGTGACTTCTCTCTGTCCTTTTCTCAACCCACAAGCCTTTTGTTATATTTACTCTCCCCTAGTCCAGCTGAGGAGGAGAGTGATAGAGTGGCTTGGGTGGGCATCTGACATCCTGTCAGTGTCAGCCCATTACATGGTTATACAAAGTTTAATGTTAATGCTGTTAGACTCTGATCTTGTTTCCACTGGAGTGTTTTAGGTACTCGTTCATATCCTGATGTCGCCTTTTACAGATCATTTTGTAGCTACCATTCCTGCTTGTTTGTTGGAAGAGCAGTAGTTGCACAGCATGCTCACCTACTGTGAGATGGAGAGAGAAACCTGCACCTGGATGAAACATGCAGGAGTGCCTCAATACCCCTTACGCTGCTTTTCAGTGTGTCCTGATTTATCTTGCTCCTTTCCTTGCAGTACTCCATTTCTCATGGGTGGTATCCAGAGTCCCACCTTCAGAAAACACTCAAGGTGGCTTATCAGCAGAAAGCTTCTTATTCAAATGCACCAGTAATTGTTACTTTTCTTATAGTGTACACAATGCAATGCAGGAACTTGGAATTGCATAATACAGAGATCCTCTTGCTGCCTTTCATCCCTCTCAGCTGCCTGAAGAAATGATGTCTTGGAGGGCCAGAAGTGAGAGCTTTGTGCTCCTTTGACCTCCACATGAACATGCACAATAAAACTCAAACTCAAACTCAAACTTTACTCAAAGTAAAGTAACTGCACTACAGAAAGCCCTATCAGACAATAATAGCACCTTTATTTCAGCAGTAGCATTAACAACAGTAGGAGCCAGCTGTCTAAAGCTTCAGTCTGTAAGCTCATCCTGGATATTGTCTGAAGTGGGATTTGGAGAATACTACATTCAGAGAAAAGCAAGTTTAGAGGGATTTTGCTGATATCAGATTTGAAGAAAACCTAACATAATGTGTTAGGTTTTTCTGAAGATGAAAAAGCTTCCAGCTGACAGCTAATGCAGGTGTCCATAGTCAGATTTAAGGGTGTTAATGTATCTACAGAGTAAAGAGAGATAAAACCTTGCTTATGTTTTAGGCTCATTTATATGTGTGACCAGTATTATCCAGAAGTTGCAGGCTATGATGGTAACAAGTAAATCAATAAGATGAAAAAAGGAGACAGGAGTAAAAAGAAAGTGTTTTCATCCTGATTGAAAAGAGGTACCTTCAGAGAGCTCAGGAAGGATACTTACTGCACAGATTTTAGACATCTGGTTAAAGTTCATAAATTAAGACAGTCAGACTACAGTTTACTCCAATGGGAGAAGGAGACAGAATAATGTCTTTTTTTTTTTTTTTTTAATCTTTCCTGTTCAAATCTCTAATCAGGTCATTTAATCTGGTTTGCATTAGCACTGTAGTTTGAGTCAGCAGAATTCTTTTGAAATAATTTTCTTTATTATTCCTGCTTGCCATGATTTTGCAGAAAGGAAAGGGCTTGGGATTCCAACTGAGACCATCTCAAAATGTGGGGTTCAGGAGTCTTCAGGTATTCAGCCTACAGAAGCACACTAGAAATGATCTGAAGTTAAGCCCCAGCAGTGCAGGTGGTGTGGAAACTTCTGCTCTCCAGATCAGTTTTTGCTGGGTTGCCCTGCTTGCTGATGCAGACACAGCCTATCTGCTAATGTCAGTCCCTGTAAATGCCCTCGCCTGTATTTACTGATGGTGGCACAGAAACCTGCACTATTGCCAGAACTGAGCCTGTGTTACTAAAACTCAGTTTAGAGAGTTCAAAATTATTGTGAAATCAGATTTTAGTGCAAGCTACTTCATGCTTATTGTTTTCCTGAGTATCTATTTGAGAGGGGAGACTTTAATCAATTTATGCTTAAATTTCTCTTAATCATTTGCCCTCTAAAATTGCCAGGCCCTTTTGAGTCTTAGAATTCTCCACAACCTGTCCTACAAATCCTTCTTGCAATACTTTTTTCAGTGATAGGTGTGGTCAGAACACTGTTCTAAATTTGGAGTTGCAATCAGTGCTGCTGTGTTGGATTGTCTTTGGTGGTCTGAGAGTCACTTCCATCAGGTGCCAGCATTAGCATTTGTGGTGGCTGCAGCTGGGTGTAAATTCAGCATTGAATTTACAATGAGTTATCCCAGTTGTAGAAAGTTCAGATTGATATAAAGATCATGCCAAAGTTAACTTCAACTCCAGAAATCAGTGTATTTTTTAAGAAAAAGGAAAATCTATTTCTTGTTGAATCCCAACAAAGGTAACTGCTTTACAGCAACATTATTACTATCTAGTAGATTAAGCATTGAATGAAGAAATGAAATCTTATCTACTGTTAATTTGCTCAGACATCTTGGAATGTTGGATCTTATTCAGCTTGTGTCTCATTTTCACATCCTGATGGAATTTTTTTTTTTTTTTTATCACAGTATATGAGACAAGAAAAGAAGATGTATCACTCTACAAAGGAAGTGTATAGCTAGTAATTTTTATTTCATTCTTTCAGATGAGCTCAAGATTAAAGTGCATTGGAAAGGCTGAGGCAACTCTGTGAAAAGAACACAAAATCTGCTTGGGAAAGGAGAGCTAGTGGATCTTCAAAGGCTCACATCATAAAATAGAAGTTCCCCCCACTAAATAGGAATGTGATTGCTCTGGTAAAGCTTAGAGGGTGCAAACTGTGAAGTACTGTGTCACACTGGTCACAAAGGTCTTCAGGGTGAGAGAGAGGTGAGAATGTTGACCTCATGTTCAGAAGGCTTGATTTATTATTTTATGATATATATTACATTATGACTATACTAAGAAGAAATAGAAGGAAAGTTCCCAGAAGGCTAGCTAAACTAAGAATAGAAAAGGAATGAATAACAAAGGTCTGTGTCTCAGCAGAGAGCGAGACCCAGCTTTGCTGTGAGTGGTCAGTAAATCCAAACATCCACAGGAGACCAATCACAGATCCACCTGTTGCATTCCACAGCAGCAGATAACCACTGCTTATATTTGTTGCTGAAACTTCTCAGCTTCAGCAGAAAGGATCCTAATGAAAGGATTTTAATGAAAAGATGCCTGTGACAGTACTGCCATGGAGCTGCTGAGGGCAGTAGCATGGCAAAGGAGGTGTGGCAGCCCTGTGTCCCCAGGTTCAGCCTGCATCAAGACCAAGCATGTTCCCAAGAGGAAAATGCATGCACACACACACGTGATTCATATACACAAACACAAACATATGTACACCAGTGTATACATCATGTATCTCATATATATAGATATAGATATATAGATCACACACACACACACACACACATATATATATCATATGCATCATCTATAAATAAGTACATCAGGCACAGAGGGTGCACATGGGAGGCACTGGGGCCCTGCCTGCCCCAGGGTCTCCCAGCCTGGTCCTGCTGTGCAGGAGCAGCCTCTCACCACACGACCTGACAGATGCAGTGTGAGGCTTTGAGAGGACTGGCTTCCTGTGCAGTTGAAATGTGTGAGCTGATTACAGTGTGCAGCTAAGCGGGTGAGGAACCCAAAGATGTAAACATGAACTGAGAAGTGTGCTTGTCCCCAGGTGAAAGCTGAACCTGGCTGACACAGAGATATCACCCAGGAAACCCTGTGCAGCTGAGTGCATAGAGGATTTTATTTTTCTGTTCACTGCTATAATATAACTAACAATATTTTTCTTTTTTCCTCATAGCTTTGTAACCACCTCACTAATATGGTTACAAACATCTATATCTTTTTTTTTGATTTGAGCAGAGCTCTACATTTAAGCTCTCATTTTGCAGTACATTCCTCACTTGGAGCTTGGAGAGGTGCAAGACAAAATCCAATCTGTTGTTAAGGCTTGTCCTGGTTGCAGGCATCTGCCCTCCTGCCCTGCCAACAGTGCACAGTGCTGTTTCCATACCACACTGCTCATGGGCCAGCAGAACTGGCAGTGCTGCTGGAAAACTCCAGCTATATGCCCCTCATAACAGTTAGATGCCTCCTCACAGAAATGTGAATTTCCCCTTCCTTCATTAGAGCTGATGTGCCTCTGAATGCAGCTGCTTTCCCTTTTTCTGGGCTTTCAAAGCACAGAAGGACCATCAAGTTGCTCATCAGAGACTGTGTTCCAGCAGGGTGCTACCAAATGCTGAAGACTTTGTTGTGCCCACCATCAAGAATATTTCTCTTGAACATCTTGTCCTCTAAGCACATAATTTCCTCTGCATTTCAAGGCTTTTGTTGTTGTTGTTGTTTTTATTTTAGTATTTTACTTACCCTATAATGACTGAGATTTGTGTGTCTGTGTATAGATATTTATATTGAAATGCTAGTTTTTTGAGATTTTGAATTTGCAGATGCACAATGGTCAGAAATTTAGCTTCAGAGACTCTTGTGTACCTGTCTGAACACTTACATGCATTTTTTGTTCAGTTTAATGTTAAAATGTCATACTGGCATCACAAGATCTGACAACCTTGACATAATGAAAATGTCAGCATATATGATGGTGGTAGTTTGCAAAAAAAAAAAAAAAAAGTTGATTTGACTGCCAGTTGAGGAACTTGTAGAGCTCTTCATCTAATACAAGTTATGTTTTCCACAATGAAACCAAGTTTATTAAATAAAAATGGTCTAGTCTTTAGGCTTCTCTCTACCTAGTCATTAAAATGCTCCCAAACAGAGGTTCCTTAAAGCAGCTACAAAAATATCCAGTAATAAATTTTGGCCATAATTCATAAATCCTGACTTCCAGAGAAGAGAATATGGTTTTCACATATTTTTTAAAGATTACCTTAAATTTGAGACACTTCTTATAAGACTTTTTTCTTTCTCATAACACACTTGAAAAGTAAATGCAAAAAGATTAAATCTTAATTGAAACAAATTAATGTAAAATGAGGCCTTTTTGCCCCAACAAGCTTTAAAGATCTGTACTGAGGTTTATTTTAACAAGAATGTTAATTAATTGGCAAGTGCTGTGGTTGTTTTAAACTTTGACCATTAGCCTGCTAAAAGTATTTGCTCATGTTCAGTGGTCTTTGAAACACCCTTCACATTGAATGGCCAAATATTAACTGGATTTTGTGACATTCCAGGGTGTAAAAAGTCTTATTAACTGAAACAGGAGATTAGATGTCATTACACTGAACTTGCACAAATACAGTCTTTCAAAGACCAGTGTTTGTTTGAAGACAACTACAACTACAGTATTTGGGAGCTTTGTGTCTGAGGAGAAGAAATCCATCTCCTTCACATCTAGGGAGGACACTGTGAGGAGGCTGACCTGGGAAATGGCAATGATCTACTTGTTTTTAAAGTCTATTGATCCAGTTGATCATTCCCTTCTCACACCCACTGTTTTGTCTCTCGTCCTCCTTTAAATTTTTTCCTTAATCCATATCCCGTTCCTGAATGGCCTGTCTTGTTTTTGTTACTCTGCAGTGCAATTGCCATTACTCAAAGACCTCAGGAATTGATATGTTTTTCCATGGAATTTGGGTTGATTTGGTTGGGGTATTTTTATTCAGCACTTTTCTACTCACAGGCTTCTAAAAGACATGTCAGAACAGCACATCTGTTCACATCTCCTTACCTACTCAGAGATGGAACAAGACAATAAATAAATAAAATATTTGTAAGTCAGTCTCTGCCATCAAACCACAGATCTTTGAAACCCTGAAAAGCAGCAAAGAAGTCTGGACAGGGGAAACCAACCTAGGTTATATTTACAGTCTTTTTAAACATATTGTAATTGTTTGGTACCCTTGATAAAGCCTATTTTTCAGATAGATATAAAGTGTCTAAGAAGAATTGTTGCCAGTTTGAGCCTTGGTGTTTATATATTCACAACACAGAGGAATGGCCAAAGAAACTCTGCTCATCAATTTTTAAGTATAACTCACACTTCTTTTCCTCTCCATCAGTAAATGAAGGAAAAAAGAGAACGTTAGAGGGAGCTGTTGTGCCAAGGAAAAAAACCTTTTGATATTTCAGAAACCTTTCATTTCTTGTAGGGAAAATAATAATAATAAATACAACACAGAAGAAAAAGAGAGGGGAGTGAGCATGTAGGAAAGAAGCCATGACAGTTATAAAAGGAAATATGATTATGTTTAGTGATTTGATGAACACGTCCCATGACGCTGATCTTTGGGATGGCACAACTGGGAGGGCTGCTGTGCAACAGACAGGCTGCTTAAAAATGTCAGTGTAACAGTCACCCTGCAGCCACCCGAGCCCTTGACCTAATTAATTTTGCATGGCTTGGCAGAGCATCCTTCAGGTTCATTCATTACTTCAAAGCATAAAGCTTGTGCTGCTCTTTGTGCGGGGAGAAGGAGGGAGAGGGGAAGAGCGGAGCTGGGGAGCTCCTGCAGGGGAATCGTCCCTTTTAGAGCAGAATGGTGTCACCTGGAAGGTGTTTAGTGACCTTATCTCCTCTGTGGTTTGTGTTTTCTGTCCTCTCTGCTGCCCTGGGCACTTGGTCTGCTTTCCAAGGATGCACCCACCAGTGAGGAAGGAGTGGCTCCCACTTTTTGGAGGAACTGGGATTTATTATCATTTACTAAAACACCGTTACTAAACCACCATGAAACTGCTTGTTACTTTCCATGTCATGCATGCAAAATGCAAATTTTGGGGCTTTGTTCCCTGAACCAACATAATTTTTTTCTGCTCCCTTTCCCACATGAAGACTTCACACCATAAAAATGGAACAATTTGGGTACAGGTTTTGATAATTTATCCTGTAGGTTATTGTTACAAACAGGACTGAGTGAACAATTAAGAACCAAGATCCTTAACTGACTCCACAATTAGGGTTCGAAGTAGAAAGTGAGCCATTTTTTAACAATGAGATTCTGTGGAATTTGGTCTCAGCAGAAAGAGTAACTGAAGTCACTTCTGTGCTCTATGTGCTTGTGGTTTTAGCTTTTCCTTCCTTTTAAAATAATGATTTGTAAATCACAGTATGCACTTGCAGTCTATTTTCTTTTTCTGTTTCAGGATATTCTTTCCTGGAAAATCAAGAGAACACATTTGCTAGATTGAGATGAACTCAATATCACCTTTTTGGTGAATGGTCTAGTATCCACTTTTTTCTACCTTTCCCTTGAATTATTCAGACTACCAGGAAGATGTTAACATTTGAAATCTTTTTGGTTTTGTGCATTTTCAATATTTTCACATATACAAAAGAGAACGTTGTATTTTGGAATTTACTAAAATTGTGAAATGCACTTTTATTTATCAAGTGTTAATTTGTTTTCAGTTAACTTGGAGATACTTCTTCAGTCCACATGGTCATTTTGAAACAGGAGAATCTATGAAATTTGTATTCCTTAATAGTAGCACTACAATCTTGACAAACTTTACTCTTAGGAACTATAACAGATAAGGAAGTACAGAAAATTCTTTTCACCTAGGATTGCAGCTTGAAGGGCTGCACACAGACCTTTTAAGGACACAAAATAAGATGGAGAACAGTTTTCATCCCTACATTGCAGGGACTGTCTATCCCCTCCTGTGCATTCTGGGCATGCTTATTTGATGTATATGCTTTCAAAATGAATTTCAGTTAAGGATTAGCCTCATTTATTTTTTTTTTCAAGAAAATAAAAGCAGAAGTAAAAACATGACAATAAAACCAGTTTGAGGAAGAACAAAATGTCTTCTTCCATCTGTAAATCCCTCTATTTTGAATTCTCTCACAGCTTTACTTTTCCTGCACGTGGTGAGCAGATGACTTAGTTTTACATTCTCTCTGTAAAAGTGTAATAGTAGCTCCATTTGCCATACTGCTGAATACATGAAAGAAACTTATTCAAACAAAATTTAAAATTATTTCAAAACTAGAATGTTAATGTATGCCATTTTGGAATTCAAAGGAGTGACCCATATCAGTACCTCTGATGAAGACATGACATTGATATTTTTGATTTATTGATCATTTTTAATTTTGGTGGAATCAAAATTGATATTGAATGCAGGGAATTTAAGATTTTTTTGTATTTGAATGCAGGCAAATTTATTGAATTTGGGTCTTAATATTAAGGACACCAGCTTTCTTGAAACATTATGGCATTCTATGCTTTTCAATTCCAGAATCTGAATTCTTCTGCATCTTGAGAAACAAATGAAATAATACAAAACTGTAATGCCAGGTAAGTTTATTTTGTGAGTGTGTGTGTGTGCACGTGTGTGTGTTCAATGGTATTAAAATATTTGGGGTTTTGTATTCAAACAATGAATTCTCTGGCAAGATAACTAAGCCTATTTGGAATTTGATTTGAAAATATTAATGATGAATTGGAATCTCTTCATGGTGATTTGACATAAGGGCCTCTTCTAAACCTTGCCACCTTTATATTCTAATATTTAATACAATGCCAGAGATACATGGGAGAGTATCATTATGTGTCTGGAAGAAATGTCCTTTATTTTACTGCCTGTATTTGTTGCATCTTGGTGGGAGACTCAATTGCCAGACATGGATTGTTAAAATGGCAATTAGGAGCCATGAGATTAATGCAGTCTTGCTGACTTAATTAGCCTTGCCATGCCACTTCAGTCAGAAATATTAGACGGGGTACAGAAGAATGGAAACACCTCGGCCTCACTGACAGAGGCAGGAGGAAGAATCTCTGCCCTCACGCCTGGGCAAAGGCTCACTGAAATTCGCCTCACTGAACTCAGACTCCTGGAAACAAGTTGTGCTAATATCTGGAGCTGCAGTCAGCAGCTTCATATTCTCTGAAGTAGGAATCCTATCTTGGCCTTTTTTTTGCCTTATCCCTTTTGGCTTGCCTTTTAACCACTGATTGCGGTCAAAGCACAAAACCCTTGCGACCAAATGTGAGCTTCAGTTGCAGCTTTGGAAGAATGAGATTAATTAGTTTGGGAGTAGGATTACTTGGGGTAACTGAAGCAAAATTTTAGTCTTTTTTTTTTTCTTTTTCATACCATTCTATTAGATGAAGAAGACAGACTCAGTGAAAAAATGTTTTCTGAAGATGCTGAATTTCAAAATGTAAGAAAAAAGGACTACATGATGTGCATAGCATCTTTCCCTCCCAGCTGATCTAGTCCCACTTTCCTTATAGGGCTGTGGATGTGACCCTTTCAGATAACTCTGCCTGGGACATGCAAATCACTGTTACCCAATACCTTTGAGCATATGTGAGAAAACTGCTTATGACACAAGTCTAAATGCAGGTCAAACACAGACGCATTTTAAAATCACTGTGTTGCTGAAGAGCTTTTAGGTGAATTTTATTGGACTGGTGTAATCAGATAAGATACACCATTTTCAGGGTTTCATAAATAACTTTGACTAGATAGATGGAGATAATTGCATTTTGTCTTTGGTAAGACTAGCGTTATAAGATATATATTGCTGAACACAAAGCAGCTGAAATACCTAACAATTATAAAATAGCAATCAGAAATATGGATTTCTCTAAATCCCACAGCTGTCAGTCTGACTTCTTTCTTTAGCAGAAGGAAAGGTAGTAGCATCTGAAGATTACTTTAGCTTCTTTATTCTACCTACAGGAGATCTCCTACAGTAATATACCAACTTCCTGAAACGGGTTATCTCATCTTTTTGTAAAGAGTTGTACCTGATTTTTTTAAAATAGTATTATATTACCCCATTATGTATCACTGTTGAACTCTCCTGTCTGTAAATACTGCTCTTATGTAGGCTCCTCCCTTCTCCCTTTATCACAGCTTCTTTTAAATGACTTTTATATACTTCCTCTGTGGACTGGAGAGGCCACTGAGATCTGTGTGTGAGGCTGCAGGGAAAAGAGGTGGGCAATATAAATGCCATCCTTACAGAAATAGCTTTGCTTGTGGGACCCAGTTAGGAGTAGGTATTACATGAAACTTCATTTTGACTGCAGTAAAGATGAAAACTTGACTCTAATGTGTAAAAACAAGCAGGATAATAATTTTTGGGTTTTTAAGCGCCCTGAACTGCCCTGCAGGTCAAAGTAAGAAGGGGATACGAAACTCAGAGCACGTGCAGTTATTTCTGTCCCCATTCTGAGGACAAAAAGCTCTTATCAAAGTAAATGAGGAGTACATCAACTGAACTAAGATATACATCTTTGAAAAAGAAAAAAATCTTTCCTCAGGAAAAGAATCTTCCAGAAAAGATCATCAAATGGAAGCAGGAAGAAATAAAGATGATAACAGACTTCTTACTATATTGCTGGAAAGACAGTCACCATGCCAACAGCACCAAAGTCAGGGACTCACCACTAGCTCTGTGGACCGTGCCTCACTGAATAACTCTGTCTGGGTAGTCTAGCTGTTCTTGCTGAAACAGACATTACCTGGTAGTAGGATGCTGCATTTTGTGTTTTGCAAGCCATTTTTTTTGTTTGAGAGCAGGACCAAAACACTATTTTCCTTGATGGCCTCCTCTGTTTCTCATTTGGAAGAATTGTTATTTTCTTTTCATTACTTTTACTTTTCAATTTTTCATGACTCATTCACTTTAGGTAGATCCAGATGATCAAAGTGGACAGTGGGTGAAGCCCCTTAATATATTAGAATATTTTGAAATTAAGCTATAGATAAGTGGATTCTTTGAACTAGAAGTATGTAAGACAGTGTTTGAAACACTAAAAGAAAAGATAATTTTAAAAGTTTCTTCAGTAAGAATTACTCTGGTACTCTACAGGCTACATTTGTAGTATTTTTCACTCAGTAATCACTGTCACTACTACTATAACTGATAATATGATTGGTATTAATCAGTAATCAAAATCAGTTAAGTATCAATTATTCTTGCTGCTGACTACCATGGAATTTTAGACTGAAGTTATTTAGAAATAAATACAATTTTTTTAGAAATAAATAGTAGAAATGAGTATCACATATGAAAGTAACAGAACAACAGAAAGAAATGAGGGTATAATTGAAGAATTTATAGAAGCAAATGAAATATGGCACACTGACTGGCAGGTGAAAATGTCTACAATGGTATTATTACCCACACATGGCTGCTAGCATGTCAAGTAATGCTACATCTCAAAATAAACTCAGCAGTAAGTCTCAGGATCCCAAACTTTTGTTCCTGTGGTTCACCAGAAAACAGACATTTGAGGCAGTGAAGCCAGACTTTTTCCATATACCTCCACCACAGAAGCTCCCTATGTGAAATTCTGTGTCCCAGATAGTACCTGATTTGCACCTGGGCTTATTTTTTATTACTTTTCATTGAGGAGGACATTTTCTGTCTGACTCACCTTCTGGAAACTAGTTCAAATGAGCTTCATTTGCCCAAATTAAAGCATGTAAATTTGAAACACTGAATCTGAACTAATCCCTTTTGTATGCTCTGTATTGTGAGGAGAAATCTTTGCAGAGAAGTCCTTGCAGATGGCATTCTTCTGATGGTGGATATTCACATATTGAGCAGCCCAGCATCTTCTGCAAGTGCTAATAATGCTTGATTCACCTGATCTTCTAAAAACATCTGTTTTTAGAAGATCTCATTTCAGAAATTTCTATTGCTGTTATCTATTGTCTACAATGTAACTGTGACTGAATATTTTCCAAGGCAATGCATTGTCCCCTATATACCACCTGCATTGAATCCAACTAAAAACCGATTTGTAAATTTTTTTTTTATTCTCTAAGTCCAGTGTAATACTTGAAAAAAATCACCCAATATTTAACTGTGGATATCATGGGGATTGGCAAAGGCCAAAATGGGTTGGGGAATAGTGACTGATCCAGGGTTAATGAGTTGCCATGAACTCAGCCAGTGAAATGTACTTGTGAGTCATGTTAGACTTTGAGGGAAAAGTAATAAAGGAAAATCACAGACCAGGTCAGACTAAAGAACAAGTGCAGACCTTTGGTCCCTAGTGAGGTCTTGCCTGAAAAGAGAAGCTTATTGGTTTGTTTCTAGCAGTTGATTCACCCTTTTCTGTGAGGGTCTGACTCTGAAGTGGCATTTTGAGATTCCTGGTTCTGACTTCACTCCTGTCCCTGCAAAAGGTAATTCCACCCTAGCTATTAATTTATATTTGTTTTTGGGTTTCTAAACCTCCACAAACTTCCTTAACTATACAAATGTACTTGTCCTTGTGGCACTGTAGAAGGGAGATGTGTCTAACTGATAGGCTGCCTTGGGAGAAGAAATGGCTCTCTTTTACGCATTCTCACAAAGTTTTAATCATTCTAATGTATTTGTTTTCAAGGCAAAGAAAGGTTATTCCTTTCATTCAGAAGCTCATGGCTTTAGCTTTTAGGATGCACTATGTAACAGAGTTTTATGGATACATTTTTGGTATCAGCAAAAGTTTCAACTCTCCAGAGCTCCAGGATGGCACCCCAAAGTGGAACTTCAAGCAGCAACTCCTGTTGCCAAAAACCATGGCAAGTGCAGCACTTCAGTGTTACCTTTTGTGTGAAAAAAGAAGAAAAGAAAAAAGAAAAAAGAAAAAAGAAAAGAAAAGAAAAAAGAAAAGAAAAGAAAAGAAAAGAAAAGAAAAGAAAAGAAAAGAAAAGAAAAGAAAAGAAAAGAAAAGAAAAGAAAAGAAAAGAAAAGAAAAGAAAAGAAAAGAAAAGAAAAGAGAAAAGTGAAAAGAAAAGAAAAGAAAAGAAAAGAAAAGAAAAGAAAAGAAAAGAAAAGAAAAGAAAAGAAAAGAAAAGAGAAAAGTGAAAAGAAAAGAAAAGAAAAGAAAAGAAAAGAAAAGAAAAGAAAAGAAAAGAAAAGAAAAGAGAAAAGTGAAAAGAAAAGAAAAGAAAAGAAAAGAAAAGAAAAGAAAAGAAAAGAAAAGAAAAGAAAAGAAAAGAAAAGAAAAGAAAAGAAAAGAGAAAAGTGAAAAGAAAAGAAAAGAAAAGAAAAGAAAAGAAAAGAAAAGAAAAGAAAAGAAAAGAAAAGGATAATAAAGAGCACTTTTAATACCTTTATTTTCTTTAATAATGCCTCTCATATAATATTGTGCTTTTCTGTTAATATCACTTATTAAATGCCTCAGTTCAATTTCACGAAAAAGTTCAAAGCCTATTTTTATATATTTTTCCTTTCTCAGTCATTACCCATTGCAAATTTCTTTTGTTTCTTTAATAGAAGCTGTAAATGTGTAACCTTTCCCCCAAAATATTCTGTATTCTCTTTGAATATTATTCAAAGCAAGAAAGCATTTATATTGTTTCCAAGCTAAACATTTACCCCTAAATTAGCTTATTGCAAAACGCTTTCATTAAATAAATGATAAAAAAGAAGACCAGCATAAAAACTCACTTAGTAGGAAGAAGTAACTTGCAAAAAGGAAATAAATACAGATAAGTATTTGTTATGGCAAAAAGAAAAATACCCAAAGCAAAAGATTCATTATTATTCAAAACAATGGCTAACAAATTACTTGCATCTCAGATGTTACCCCAGTGTAGGACATCCTAGTAATGACAATGATGATACAACCAACTGTGAAAATGCCACACCTTTACTATTATTTAATTCCCTGCTTAGACATATCAATATTAAATACTTCAAGTGTTAAGAAACATTGAAAAAACATATTTAAGTGGCTAGTTACTGAGTCCTATGTCTTCTCTAAAGTCCAAAATACTTTTGTCATGGTGTCAATTGATGGTTAAAAACCTGGCTGAGGAAATAATATCAGGAAATCATTCACGTTGGTATGCTTGGTCACAACAACGATCCAGTCCTGATTGTACTTCACACAGGAGGCCCTGGAAATGCCAAACTATGACTAAAAGGTCAGCACCATACCTAGACAAAATAATACTGAACTCAGAGTCAGGAAACGGAATTTCCTGAGTAAGGTTCTGCTGTGGTGAGAATGTAAATCTTGTCTATCCAATGCCAAATTGCATAATTGTTGTCTTACAAAATTCTCAGGCAATGAACCCCTCTCAATTTCAACAGGAAGATTAACCCAGAGCAGAGCCCCATCATCTGCTACGATGTTTGATTGGAATAATGTGATGGTTCTGCAACGACATCTCCTGTGTCTATGTGGGCTAAAGAAACACAGAAACACATAGATCCACCAGAATTCCCATTGTGTGGGAAACCTAGAATTCAATATTAGTTTAATTGAAATATTTTAGACTATAATAAATGTACAATGAACTGTTATTATTAGTTCAGCAACAATGACATTGAAGTCATAGTCTAAATTATCTGTGGAAACCCAAAAAAATCTAACAACAAAATACAATATATATCATAATTGTCTTCCATATTCTCACCCTTTCTCTGAATCTTAAGTTGATGGCTTTGGTCTGGAAGAGAGGGTTAAAAACATCACATCTTCCCAGATCCCTCAAGTGAAAAAGCATGATTTCAGAAGTGAGGGATTTCTTTCTTCTTCTTGCTGAGAGGAGTATGATGGTCATAGTTACTTCCTCTTCACACTGGCATCCATTCATGGCTATTTTTAATATATGCTCTAGCACAGTTTATACCTTGGTTTTTTCTTTACTGGTCTTTTGTTCCATGTTGTATCCAAATGTATTGCAGATTATAACCATTACATATAAGATAAAAGTATTTGTTCTTTGTTTTCTTTATCACACCAAAAACTGGTTTTAGGTACCTATGAAGCTCCCAAGGATGCATTATTTAATATTCAGTAATTGTTCATTGTTGATTTGATTATAATTCTTGTGCTGTGTTCAAACTTTCTGGGCCTTTGCTTGCGTTGCATCCTTGTACTCCTCTGCCACATCTGTATTCCAGGGTCATCAGCAGTTCATTCTCTATAGAGCAACTACATGGAAACACTCTCTAGTACTTTCAGAAATGTATCAAAATTATTGCAATAATGGGCTTTGCATGTTCCAATTGCACAAAGCAAAGCAAGTATAAAAATAATTGGGTGACAGCCACCTTGTCAATGCAAAACTGATGTTAGAGATAAAACAAGCAACCTCCAGGCAAGCCTAAGATAGACTTCTGGACAAAGCAAGGCTGACAAGACCCAGTCCTGAGGCCTCAGAGAGCCAGAAAAAAGCCTTCAGCCTTTTATTAGCAGAGCAATACCATATTTACTGGGCTACATAAAGCTGCACTTTTCTGGTTTAGTCTTCTCTAGTTTGTAGTGATGATCTCAACAAATGCTCATGATCTTATCACTGCTGCTGGGTTTGCAAGTACCTTTTATTGCATCTTTCACAAGGAAACAAATCCCAGGAGAATTAAGGTCCTTCTTTCCTGGATTTGAGTTTTACTATAGTGTACTCTTCAATATTTCAAGCCAACTAATATGCTCAAAAGTATACTTTCAACATGCTCCTGAATTATCCATTTCCCACTCTGGCAGTGTTTCAAAATACATGATAGGACAGAATTATGTTGCAGTACTTATGAAAGTAAAAAAAAAAAAAAATCAGTTATTCAACTGTGTTCACTTTTATGTAAAAAAAAAGAATTCTGTTTAAGTTTCTAGTAGTGGCTGAAAGCAAATTCCTCTCTGTTGGTATATATAGATGAAATGTTAGTTGTTGAGGTAGTTGTAAGAGACTCTAGATCATACTCCTTGGACCTATTTTTAGAATTCAATTAAAATTGAAATAAACCAATAAAATCTCTGCCTGGGTATAAACCCAGGGCAAGATTCAGTTGCACTGAGATGTTAAATTCAGGTTAGGGAATTCAGTGTGATTAAGGCAGAT
This sequence comes from Ammospiza caudacuta, assembly GCF_027887145.1. Lineage (NCBI taxonomy): Eukaryota > Metazoa > Chordata > Aves > Passeriformes > Passerellidae > Ammospiza > Ammospiza caudacuta. The sequence goes on from NC_080594.1 coordinate 97,903,395, forward strand.
GCAAAAGTCTAAAATTAAGGATGGGATTCATTTTACCTTCTTCCCCTAGGAAGTAATAATGGAATGAGCAAATCTTCGAAATTCCTGTTTGTCTCCTCTGACTCTAAAAGTGGGCTAAATAATTTCCTTGATGTATACACCTCTATCTGATCTAATAAATCCAGTTGCAGGTGGTGAAGTATCTATACCCTAAGCATCTAAATGTGAGAAGAGATAGATTAAGTGAATGCCACAGCCCAGTAATAACCACATAGGTTATTGAAACAAATCTAAATGCTCTGATTTAGCATGACACTTAGAATATGTTTATGTAGACAAGACAAAATTTTTCTCCCCAGGATGTCAACAAAAGAATATATGTGACTAATAAAGGATAACCTCAGAGTGATGGTTGCCACCTACACTCTGAAGAGAACTTTCTGTGTTCAGCTCTTCTGTAATGAGCATTCCTTTGCCTATAAATAATATCGTGTGTTAATGACATGTTTTGTCACAAGTCTCCTTGTGTAGTCCAGTTGTGCTGTAAATTTACAAAGAAATGCATGACCATGAGAAAAATGACTCAAATGGAAGACAAACTTTGAAAGACCAGTAATGGTAAAAAAAAATACCAGAACAAAGATATCACAATCTTAAACTAGTCCAGTAAGTAAAGTAGGCAAATAAAATTCTAAGAGATAAAAGTCATGTTTATTTGCAGTATGGTAGAAATATGCTTGTCTTATCAAAGTAAAATTGTATTTTATAGACAGTGAAACTGTAGTTTAGGTTGTTAAGGAAGGCAAGTAATCCAATTGTCAAAAGATGGGACAGTGGAATAAATCTTAGGTTAGAATAAAAATGGATTTGAAAGACTCAGGCAAAGCAGGAATTTTCTCACGTGCAGGATACAGTTTCTGGAAAATCCTTCTATCCAGTCAGCACAGTTATGTTTTGTTGTCAGATTTTTGAGGAATATTCACTTTGCTTCTTATTATATTGAGTAAATGTTCACATCAATCAATATTATCAGATTGTAATTGTAATTTATTTAGTGGTTTTTTGGGGTTTTTGTTTTGTTTCTTTTTTTTTAGATTTCTACAGACAAATTTGGCTACATTTATTCTTTGTCTAGCAGAATTATATTTGAAGTGGTTGTTTCACTATCTTAAAAGTTGGTTGTGCTTTTAGGAGCACATTACTCCAGAACCATTACTTGCCTAAATTGATCTAATATATAACAAGATTTTCAAGCCATATGCACAGGGATTGTTGACCATAAAACCAAAAAAAAAAAGTGTTTTACTGGGTCAGATCAATTTTGTTTCTGAAAATGACTCTACAACAGTTAAAGAGCAGACTTACCTCATTCTTGTAGTATTTTCCAAGCCTCGTTAAGGATATTAGAGGCTATGTGCTTGTGTAGATTTTTATTGTGCACTTACAAGCCTGTTGCCCATGAATTTGCCTTAACCTTTTTGAGCAAACTCAGCTGCCTCCACAGCTGCTTTTGCAACTAGTTCCAGAATTTTTGTACATATTCAGTAAATTCTATTTGATTCTATTGCTGAAATAATTTCAAACAATAAAAAAATAATAATATTTAGCTTTTGTCCAAACAGTTCTTGAACTAAACGGAAATCTATATTTATAATACAAATTTTTTATAGGATATAATTTTCCCATTCTTCATTTTTATGTGGGTTGGGTTTGTGGGGCAAGGTTTTGCTAGTGGGGGGCAAAAGTGAGGATGTTCCAGCAGCTTCACCCTTATCTGACAGAGCCAATGTCAGCAGCTCCAGCATGGATCTGCCGCTGCCAAGGGCCAGCCTAGCAGCAATGGTGGCAGTGCCTCTGGTAAAACAGATTTCAGAAGGGGAAAAAGAAACTGCAACAGCAGCTGCAGCCAGAAAGAGGACAGAGAATGTGTGAGACACACAGCCCTGCAGAGACCATGGCCATGGCCAGGGAAGGAGGCGGGGAGGAGGTGCTCCAACACTGGGGCTGAGATTGCCCTGAGGCCTGTGGTGGAAGCAGACACACCATGGTGGAGGAGCTGTGCCTCTGGAGCTCATGGAGATCAACCCTGCAGCAGAGGAGACCCCATGCCACAGCAGGAGGATTCCCAAGGGGGACTCTGACCACAGGGAAGCCTGTGCTGCAGCAGGCTCCTGGCAGTGCCTGTGCCCCCTGAGGACCCACACTGGAGCAGCCTGCTCCTGAAGGACCTGCTCTGGAGCAGTTCATGGAGAACTGCAGCCCATGTGAAGGACTCTCATCAGAAAAGTTCATGGAGGGAATCCAAGCTGGAGCAGGGAAAGAGTGTGATGGGTCTTTCCCTGGGGAGGAAGGAGTGGCAGAGGCAACGTGTGATGAACTGAATGCAGCCTCCATTCCCCATACCCTGAGCTGCTGGAGGGGAGCAGGTAGAGAAAATCAGGTGCTGCACACAGGAATAAGGGTGGGTTTGGGAGGAAGGGGTCTTTGTGATTACATTTCCTTTATCTGATTTAATTGGTAATAAATTAAATGTCCCCAAGTGGAATCTGTTTTGCCCATCACTGTAACTGGTGAGTAATTACTCCACGCCCTTATCTCAAAGCATAAGGTTTTAATTGTATTTTTTCTCCTCTGTCCAGCTGTGGAGGAGAGTGACAGAGCAGCTTGGGTGGGTACTTGAAATTCAACCAAGCAGCTCAGTAGATTAATAGGATATGACACAATTTTCTAGGTGTTTCCTGATATCCTCTAATTCGGTGCCAATTGCTTCAAATTTCAAAAAAGCCTTGATAATTCTCAGCTCTAACTCTATCATCTGCAGAATATCTAAATGATCTTATAATCATTTTTATTATCTCTTTTTGCATGGCAAAATTAATTTCATTAGATTTTCATTTTGGTTAACTTTATGTATTTACTTTTATGACTTACTGAACATCTCCTTTAAAGATTTGGGTTTATAGTGTTATGCTTTACATAGAAGAAAAGTAGATTATTTGCCCAAGATATGTAATGTACCTAAAATACATGGTCTGTATAGTTAAGAGAATTTAAGACGTATGATGCTTTGGTCTCAAAACATAGATATGAAGATTTTCATTATATCAAGTTGTTAGAAATAAGATGAAGATTCCCAAATTTCAAGTATAAGTATATTTAGAAAACCTATTTTTAAACCAACTTTTGGCATGCCAAATTAACTATTTCATTTAATAGTGTTTTTGCCAGCACTGAGTTTCTTTAAAAGAGGAGGAAAAATGAAGGAGTATGGCAAAACCTGTGTTCAGAGATCATGCTACATTTCTGCAGGGACCAGGAACTAAATAAGTAATTTCAAAGCAACCAGGATGGCTTTAACACCTTTCTGGAAGCCTCTGAATTTCAAATTACAAACAGCACTCAAAGGCAGCAGAGCAATAGTGCTGAAAAAAGCACTTAGTGAGAAGATCTGGCCCTTTTTGCTCACCTTTTTTTGCAATGTTATTTCTATCTCTGTGAATTTTCTTGTAAGGTGAAAACATTCATCTTCATAAAAACTCTGATGACAGATTCAAAATGTATTGACCTTGGAGAAAGACATTTTTAATGCTGCACTTCAGCTGAAACGAAAATACTGCATTTCATAACATTTAGGTTGCAAACATCATGTACAAATTTATATGCATCACCCTCATTTTTCTTGGTGATGTCATATTTCTTAATAACATTCCTGAGTTTTTCCTTTATGTTTTATTTTCATGAAACACTTTGGATGTGAGAAATCATATTGCCTTGTTTTCTCCCTTTCTGGACAGAAGAAACAGTCTTTTCACTAATTGCAGTGAAAAATGTGGAAACAGGAAGGGTGTTGCTTTATAGTAAATACAAAAACCCCATAAAACTTAATGCTGAAAATATCTAAACACCTTTGTCATGACTTTTCTTCTGTTCACTGTCAAGAGATTGCTACAGCATCCTCTGTTGATTCTTTTTATATTATTTTTCTGCAAAAATTTGTGAAATTTCTGTTGGGGAGATTTGGTGAATATATTCTCCAGCTACAGCAGAAAGATAAAGCTAAAGCTTTATCTTTTTTGTTTTCCAAACAAGGAATGTGTAACTCTAAACCCAGTGATAATTACTGCAGTGTTTTTGCCTTCTCCTAACCAATCCCACAGCATTATTTAGCTCCTCTGGGAACAGTTTTTGCTTTGCCAGCAGAAGATAAACTATCACAAAATTACAGCTTATATCACTTTTTGGTCTGTTGGCCCGTTTTGACTGCATTTCATTTCCAGCTCATAAAATTTGATGTTTTTAAATGGCAAGCCCATCATTTCTTATCAGAATATGTCCAGCATAACTGACATAAATTATAAAACTCTCCATCATCCCAGGTTACTGTATTGAAATATCATGAGAAGAAATTGTTACTGAGACTTCTGTCATCAATTGGACATATATTTTTTTTGTCAAAAAAGAATATAGATTATTCCTCTGGTTATGGTTTGGTGAATCTTATTTTAATAATAGATAATATTTATTACCGATTCCCTGAATAACATGAAAACATAGTAATATAAAATTTTACCTAGGGATGAGGCAGGCACAAAGGAACGACTGTTTACCTCTCTGCAGCATTTTGTTCTGACCTATATTTGGAAATTTCTGCTTCCTTTGGATTTAAATAAATAAACTTTTTCTTTAATAAGTTATACTCACATATACAGAAGTTGTGAAAATTTGTAAAGGTCCTAGAGTAACCCCCCACCTTGTCACATGGACAGACACACACGTACACACACAGACACACAAACACACACACACACTACAGGGAATGCATACTCATTGGTCTAACCTCAGTTCCTGGAAAAATTATGGAGAAGATCATACAGGGTATTATTGAAAACTATTTGAAGGATAGTGCAATCATTAGGCATACTCATCCTTGGGTCATAAAAGGAAAGCCCTGCTTAATTAATTTGCTGTCCTTCTATGACAAGGTCAGTAGCCTGGTGGATAAAATTGCAGAAGTAGATCCAGTTTTCTAGATTTTACCCTTATGGGTAAGTTGTCCAGCTGTGAGATGAACACAGTGCAGTGGGTGAAACCTGGAGGATGGTGAAGCTCTAGAGGTTGTAGTGAATGGGGCCACATCTGGCAGGTGTCAGGTCATCACTTCTGTTCCTCAGGGCTCAGCTCCAGAGCCAACTCCGTTCAATGCATTTATCAGTGCTCTGGGTGCAGCAGGTGAATGCAACATTTGCAAATTTGCGGATGATACCACAGTGTGAGGTGCTGTTTCTTGACTCCTTTGAGGGACAAGAGATTTTGCATAGGGATCTGGATTGACTAGAGCAATGACTAGTGGGATTAAATTTAGCAAGAGAAGAGCAGCATTCTGCAGCTAGGACAAAGGAAATGCAGCCTAAGCATAAATGAGGAGAGGAGTGCTGGGCAGCAGCCCTGCAGAAGGGAAGCTGTGGTTGATGGTCACAGAAGGACTCAGCAGGAGTCAGCAGGATGCTCTGGTGGCCATGAGGGGAAGCCCCATCCTGGAGTGCACCAAACACAGCACCACCAGCTGCTCAAAAGAGGTGATTGTCCTGTTGTATTGAGTGTTGAATTGCAGTACTGCCTTACCTGGAGTACTGCGTGCAGTTCTGGGCCTCCCAATTAAAGAAAGACTTGCAGGTGCTTGAATACACAGAGAGGAAGGGAACAAAGTTGTTGAAAATGCTTTAAGGGATGTCTTATGAGCAGCAGCTGGTGTCACTGTGTTTAGTTCGGAGAGGAGGTTGAGGATGACCTCATTGCTCTGCCCAGCTCCCTGGGGAGAGAGGTGCTCATCAGTTCTCCCTGGGACCAGTGATAGGAGACATGGGAATGGCACAAAATTGTGCCAAGGGAGGTTTAAAAAGGACACTGGGAATATTTTATTTACCCAGAGTTTGGCAAAATCCTGGAACAAGTTCCTAGAGAAGTGTTTGATGCCCCAAGTCTGTCAGTGCTTAGGAGGCATTTGGACTCACTCCCCTCAGTAACAGGCTTTAAGTTTTGGTCAGTCCTGAAGTGGTCAGGCTGTTGGACTGGATGGTTATTGTAGGTCCCTTCCAACTGACATTGCCCATTCCATTCCATTCCATTCCATTCCATTCCATTCCATTCCATTCCATTCCATTCCATACATGCGTCAACATTTTCTCCCTTTAATTTACATCAATGGTCTCTTTTTCAGTTCAGCAAAGCATATACACAATAAAGCATTTTTGCCAAACTTCCTTTGTTTGAAAAAACCTTATTTTTAGAAGAAATCTCATATTTTATGTAATTTACAGAGACATGCCTTAGAAATGCTGGAGATCTTATATTTTCATGCTCTGACTTGGGCTAGTTAACCTGAAAATAATCATTCTGCTAATAGGAAGACTGTGAGAAAAAAAAGACTAAAAATGAAATGGGTGTCTAACGGCAAATGGCTCCTTTTTAAACATTAGAGCAAAATTTTTTGTGCAAGGATTTGGTGAATATTCAAATTTCCAGTCAATACTCAGGCTTGTTCCTTTGTCTGGAGACAGGAAACTTTTGGAAAAAAATAATTTAAATGATGCAAAATTACTGTAGGGAGAAAGAATGACTGTTCTAACTTACCTTTGTGATCTGTGCACACTCAGCTGGAGAGGGAGATGGTGATGAGCTTTTCATATTTTGGCTTTGCCTTACCTAGCAACCTTTATAGGGAAAAGAAGTAGCAGTGCTTCTGTTAGTTTAAAATATAATAACAATTGTCCCTTTGTGGTTGGCTGTCTCCAGACAGCAATGAGGCACCCACTCAAACACTTGTTATCACCTCTCCTAATGGGTTGGGATAGAAATTCAGAAAAGTAACAGCAGGGAAACTTGTGGTTTCAGTCAAACCTTAATAAGTGAAGGAAAGAGAAAAGAAAAAGAAAAACAAAAACCAAAAAAACCAAACAAATAAAAAAACTACCTACCAGCCAACAAATAGGCAAAACGCAAAACAAGTGATGCAAAACTGTCATTCACCACCTTGTACAAGCAGAGCAACCAGTTCTCAAGCAATGGCTTCATAGGAAAGACCAGACCACATTTTTTTTTCTGTACTTCATGCTATATAGTGTGGAATATTCCTTTGATCAGTTTGGATGTTCTGGCCTGGCTGTGTCCCTCTCTTTCTTGTGACCTCCTCCAGCCTACTTTCTGGTGGGGCAGAATGAGTACCAGAGAAAGTCTGGGCACTTGGCAAAGGACTACTTGGCAAAAGCTGACACTGGTGTGTTATTAACATCATTTTAGCAGCAAATCTAAAAGGCAGCACTGCATGAAGAAAGTTAACTCCATCCCAGACACAACTAGTACACCCTTGATTTTGCGCACAGCGCTCTATAGTAAACTATTATATCATCCTGTCTCCATCAAGCCATAAAGAGAACTTCTATTTTCAGGATGCCAGTACATCTTACGTCCTCTGCTTCTGAGTGAGCATAGCAAAATAGAAATCTCTGGAGAGCTTTATTTTAAGGAAAGGTAGAAAAAGGAAATAGTCCATCTTTTCTTTCAAGAAAGAGATCTGTATTTTATCAGATAGTAGTGGCGCAGGTGTGTTGAGGATCAAAATATTTATGAAGACTGATGACACATAGGAAATTACTAGATGACAAGTTACTGCAGGCTGGTAGCTATAAACATGCAATCAGAAAATAAGTTGAAGTAGCTTACCCCTTAATGAGAAAATAACAAGCCCCCTCATTTTTTTCATTAAAAGCAGAGGTTTACAAACAGGCAGTTTCCAGAGAATTGCTAATGTACAGGATCACATTGTCCCTTAGCAATTGTTGTGTTTGACTACATTCAAGTCCATATTTTCAGTACTAAAAAATAATCTCTGCAGAGACACAGAGAGTGGGTTGGACTGAAGCAAATCATGACTAAAGGAAAACTTATGCAACATGCTTCATTCAGTAATCCCATTTATACCCTACTTCATGAAACCCCAAACAATTATGGGAGAAAAGCACTGAGGTAGTGCTAATATTTGCTAGACAACACAAATTTAACTTTTTCTTCTGCATAAATTTCAAAGGTGACTCTGAGGGTGCACTGTGCTTGTCTTTGTATCCTTAAGGCAGATCTGTGACTCTCAGGACAGACACCAGGCACAGAGCATGAACAGCAAGGGCAGCTCCTGCAATCTCTCGAGAGCTGCAGCTGTCCCATATTCCTGCCTGCTGCTGATCTAGGAGAGGTACATAAGGGTCATTGTCTCACACAGATACAATAAGCCACTAGCAATGTCTAGCTCAGTTTCTTCTGGCTATGTCTCAATTGTGAGAGCACATTGAAGAGTGTTAGACTTGGCTTCATCTGATTCTCACTGGGTCAGGGTCAGGATTAGCATGATGCAGTCTGGGCAGAGGCACATCAGCAGCATCACATAGACAAGGATCAAAGGAAACAGCCTGAGCTCAAATCAGCTCTGCAGCTAAAGCCTCTGAGTTTTGGGGCCCTGAGAGTTAGCCTGATAGAACAGAACAAGAGAGGGTTTTCTCCTTCAGTCATAGCTGAGATGACTGGAGACCAGAGCAGCACAAGATGCAAAGCATGACTGCAGAGGGCACTCTCCTTGTGCAGGAGTCTCCACTGTTATGGAGAGAAAAAAACAATTTAAACCCCAACAGTTTGAACTGCTAAGATCCACGAAAAGCTAAGCTAATACAAAATGCTATTTAAGGCAAGGATAATGAAAAAGGATGGCCAGCAGTTGGAACCTGGAGATATGGGTCTGACACAATACTAGTTGGAGAAGGATGTTTTGTGCTTGTAGTTGTTGCCATGTGGGCATATGGGCGATGACTGCAGAGGATAAGAAGGGAGGGCAGGATTATGGCACACAACAGAGACCTGCAGTTAATAAGAGACACCTTTATACTGCATCAGACTGAATGAAAATGCAGTTTGTTGAATGTAAGCACTTCCTTCTTTAAATGACCAGCAGCTGCAGGAGGCAAATAAGAAATTAAAGCACATTCCTACTTGCAAGCAGGGTAAAATAGGGACCACATAGGCACTTCCATTAATTCAGCCTCAAGTGCCTTTCTAGGCCTGTTTTGGTCATTATTTGTCACCTTGTATTTGTATGCATGACAGTTCTCCTTAATACGTGCAGAAAAGAGGCCAGTCCTGAATATGTTTGAAATAAACAGTGAAAGATTTTCATCCAATAACCTCTAATTCAGCTGTCTTCACTGAAGCAATTACCAGAAATGAAGAGGAAATTTGTTTAGTCATTCATTCATTCAGAAATTTCCTGGAAACATTCTCTTTGACTGTCAGTGTATTAGATTTTCAAGCATCTACTAATAAGCCCCCCAAACACAATAAACCAAAAACCCAAGCACTTTTTTTTTTTTTTTTCAGTAATCTAGTAAAAATATTTTGGCTTTGATGTTTGCTCTTTTTATCATGACATTAAGGCATCCCAGAGCAAACTAATTGAACATTTAGATAAATGTATCAGGAAAAATAAGCAGAATGGGAAAATCCGGGCCTAGAATTTTTTTTCAGAAAGGGAGGTTCTGGGTATACCTGATGAGCTGCAGCTCAGCTTTTCCAATTAGCAAGTTGGTATGAATGGGTGATTCTTTCCTAATCTGATGGCAACCAGAGAAAAAGGTTCTTTGTTCAAAAACTCATTATTATGAATACAGGTAAGTTATCTGTAATGTTTTATACTGTCCATTAATGGTGCTTCATTTAAGAAAGGTTTAATTGAAGGTAAGGAAATTGAAAAGTGTGATTTTATTTGAAAGATAGCATTCTGAATTCAGAAACTTCATCTCCTCAGATCTTTTGATTGTATAGACAAAAAAAAGTAATATCAACATGCTGAATCTTGCAGAGGGAAAAATATCTCTCCCCTAGATAAATACAGCTATATCAAAAGTATCTATCACAAATCAAGTGAGGAACTGAACTGAACAAATATGTTTTGAGAAGCTGCTCTTGAAAAAAGTAATTTATGAAGCATTGCCAACCATAAATATGCCTTGAGGTTTGGTGTTAATACATATTTCAGTTATCACTATGGAAACTCAGAGTAACGACTTAGCTAAAGATCTATAAATACGTGAGTAAAAACAGAAACAGATTTCCAAGCAGCAGCTGAAGGCAGAAACAAATGTATCTGTCTTTTCTTGTGGCAGTAATTGCCAGAGTGGAAGTACCAAAGGTTTCCACTGGCATTTCTAGGTTTCAGCTCCTTTTGAAAACAGTAAATTTGCAGTAACAATTCAGACGACTTCAGCATATCTTTCAGCTAAATGGTTCAATGTGCAAACAAATGTCTAGCTTAGCTGGGGAGGCATACAGCCTGAAAACTACAAAATGCTTAAAATGTTCATTTCCTACGATGCAATTAAACTTATGATTGAGAAAAACAGGTAAGCATTAACTATGTTAATGCTTGAGGGAAGCTAGATGTTTCTTTCCTTTAAAACTTTGTAAATATGAACAGGGAAACTTGGTTATTAAGCTGACTGTGTGGTTTACAATCAGTATGTAACCCTCCTTCACTCTGCCCAGCATTGCTTCACAGCCTGCAATAGTTTGGGATAGAAAAGGATGACATGCACAACTGATGACAAAACATTGAGCTAAAGAGCTGTATTTTGATGTGTAGTTTAAAAATGTCTCATATTCCTTGATTTAAAAAAAAAAAAAAAAAGTATCCTAAGTAAATCAGGAATGAAGTTATAGACCACAAATAATATTAGACCTTAGGCAAAAAAGAAAACATATTGTGAATACCTGTAACTCAATTATGTCCACTTAAAAAAAAAAAACAAAACAACTTGGGCATATTCCTTATAACAGACATATCGATATATTGCTGTATAAGATGTGTTGTGTAGAACTGATGTTTTTACAAGAAAATTCTCAAACATACATATTCAAGGATGTTCAGGCAACAGCCCTAAAAAGATAAAGTTTTTAGCAAAAGGTAGCATCTTTTACTAAGACAGCTGATATAGAGGGGAAAAGAAGATATCTTTTGGACTTGCAGACCTTTTATGAAACTCCCTGTGTGTCAAATGTTTTATCTGCTTTTTTTCCAGTTGGTTGAGCAGGAGAGATTACATCTTTATTTTAAAATTGCCTCTTTTGCTTTGTTGCTATACTGTTCTACTGCTGCTACTTCTAAAATAATACACAAAAGTGTTTCAATAACATATATTAAAAATGCCTAAAATTTATTTTCTTTTCTATGTTGGTCCGATAATATAAAGAGAGCACCAGTCTCATTCTAGATACTTCTAGGAGCAGCAGCTCCCTCACTTCTTTCCCATCTGATGAATGATTTAAACCCGTGCTTTTAGCTCCCAACCCCTTCTGCTTCCCTGACATAATTTCAGTCTCCAGCTTTTTCTCCCATGTTGTCAGTGGGGCAGATATCCTGACTGTCCTGACCCCTCTTCTCATTTCAAAGCTTGCCTCATAGGGAGGCCAACTTCTCTGCTGGTCATATTGTTATGTTTAGATAGATATTTGTTTATAAACAGAATGAATTATTGTAAGTTTAGAGCATATTCAAGAAAGCTCTGATTTGAAATTATAACTCTGAAGTACGGTGCTGTAGTATCATAGGGGTTTTTAGTATAGTCTTAGCTTTTGTTTCCTCCTTGATATTCTTAAAATATCTGACTCACTCAGGCCAGCCTAGAAATAAGTGAATTGAACAATTTACTTATTAAGATCTGGCAGAGCTTGAGGAGGTTTCTATTTTAGGAGCACGATGGCCTTAAATTAGAAATCACGTGTCTGGCTTGAATGCTCCTAAGAAATACATGTATTGACATCCTGATTTTCTCATAATTTAGCTACCAGCTTTTCTAAGAACAGAAACCAAGAGCAGCTGAGGGTTAAGCTATTCATAGATACAAATAGAAAGATGAAATGTATGAATTTAGAAGGGGAATCTTGCCTCTGACAGTGTCTTCTTGGGAGGGCAAATTTAAGATACACAAATGTGTATAGATATGTACATATAGGCTTCTTCTGAGCACTATATAGTATGGGTTTTGTGACAATACTGCCTTAAAACAGCTTCTTTGCTGAGACAGAAAAGAACTGAACTGCTTTGAAATTAAAATATAGACTCAGACTACAGAAAAGTAGTAGGGATGAATCTAAAGGATGTCTGAATGACTAAAAGGACAATTTTTTGATGGCAGACATTTAAGTCTAAGCCTGAAATCCTGGAAGTGTTCAGCATTGATTCTTGGCTCATTAGATGGTCTTTCTGGTCTTGAATGGTCTCATCAGTTCTGTTTCCTGTCTGGCTGTAAGTGGTTTCAGTGCTGCAGACAGTAGCGTTCCAGAGAGATCTCAGCTCACACCAGAGCTTCTGATCTAAGAAAGCCCTCCCTATTACTTTTGTGATCTGAAGGTTGTACTGATATTTTACATTTTCCTTGTAGTTATATTCCAAAAAGTCTAATGGCTTGCTAGTACCCTTGTTGTCATTGGGTCCTTTTATTTCTTCCCTCACCTGTTTCTCTAAGGAATGACTCAGCTTGTGACAGAATGCAGTTATCACTGGTTAGAAGGCAGTAGTTCCATGTTTGTTTCTTGAATTTCAATGTAATAAAAATATTTTAAAGCTTTTTTCCTTTCTTCTACTTTTTTACATTTTACTAATGGTAACAGATAATGGCAGCTGCAAAGGATATCTACAAGTAAATGCCATACACATTCTGTCTGTTTTTCTGCTTCACTTGCTCTTTAAAGCACTTTTCATCTAGATTAATGTATTCAAAACCTCATTTTAATTATTTTTATTATGCCTGGTTTCAGCTTTCTGCATTAAAAATGGGAGTGTACAATTCATTTAAGGATTCAATACTCTTGTTAGACTGTAATTCATGTCATCTTCCCCATTTACATTCTAGCAATGCATGGAATTTAGTTGATTTATAGAAGCATTTGGACCTGCCTCTGCCACTGAATATGGTTTTGTGTAGGGACTATTTTACACACTAAAGCATGACAGTTAGTAAGTAATTAGCCATTTCTGTTTCGGGCAGCTGCTGCTGATACTGTGTTTTGTGGTTATCTAAAGGCAACTTTCCTTTTCTCTCCACTTTTAAAATGTTGATTTCAGTACTAAACTGTCCACTCCTCAGTGCTGGAGAAGACTGCTTGGACACTCTTGGTAGGAGTTCCAAATATTAGAAGTGAAAGAACTGAGACAGATACAGAGGTGGAAGTAACATTTTTAGTGTTTATGTAAGAATTTCTTTTGCAATTATGGGAAAATGTGTTGTTAGTTCTTACTGTCAAGTGTGATGAAGTGGAACTCTTTCTAGTGCAGGGCGACAGAATTCCTATATGCCTCAACTGGAAACTTTTACTCTAGATTGTATTGACACATGTATCACATTTTTGAAGAGCTGAATGGGGATTTAGAGTTAAAAAGTAATGTGTTTAGAAGTCTCTTGCAGGAATGGTTTTATCTCATGACCACTTTTGACTGAATGAAATGGATCACCGAGTGCAAACACAGGGCCAGAAGGCACTGGCTGAATAGTCATCAATTCCATTGGATTCCTGCTGAATAATTCACAATGCACTTTCTTGGGGGAGAAAGAGGATCCTTATGACTAGGCATGTGCATGTGAATTCGTAAGCCATATTTGGAGCTCAGAAGATATCTTTGCCTTAGGATGTCTGTCATCATTTTTCTTTCACTGCTCCAAAAACCTCTTTTTCTGAAGAGTGAAGATTCCAAGGATGTGGTCTATTACCTCTAACAAGCTTTCCTGAAACAAAATATGGAGATGATTTCTGGCAAACACATCAGTCAGACAGACACCATTTATAAGAACTGCAGCATAAATCAGAACCCACCTGTACTTGTTCTTGCCACTCTAAGTGTCTTAATCTCATCTCAGTGAATCTGCAGCAATCTGGAGAGAAATGCCTTGAAGTGACAGAGATAAAGTAATGATAAAATGTAGATGCAGTAAACTGAAATTTTTGAATATGTCAGGATGCAGTTATTTATATGTACAATGTAGCACCACATTTTGAGATCAGCTCCCTCAAAAACAATTGAATCTTGGGTTTCTCTGAAAAGACAAAAAGTAATCAGATCCATGAAGATGGATGAAAGTTGAAATTTTATATACATTGATGTCCTTAAAGGAAAGCTTATGACATGAGCTCTTTGTGGCATGAAATTGTTCTGGCAAGTTGTGATTGCCTAGCACTTCCATGTTGAGATGAGACAATATGCCTGACCACCAGAACGCTTTCTAACTGTGGGCTTGACATTTGGTGATGCACTAATATTGAATAATAATTTGTTTGTTTCAATCTATAGATGCTCAAGACGAGAAGACACACCTACAACTTCAGGAAAACTCAGTGGTTGTGTTCCCACTGCATGAAAACCTTGCCAAGGAAGATAAGCCTTCAGCCTGGCAGCCTAAGGCATGCTTGATCATTTTGGTATGTTAATCACATTTCAGTCTGAGTATAGTGATGAAGCCATTATACCTTGCATGTGCATAATTCTGTGTTTAGTCATCTCTAACCCCTGTTTCAAACCCCAGTGCATCTGCTGCGAGGTGGATCCTATAAAGGACGTAAAATGTCCTCTGCCAAATACCTCCTAACACAAACTTAAACTTGTGACAATAACTGTCAAACCATATTGAAGAGAACCTGCTATCAGTGGTTGTAAATTCCTTTGCTTAGTCCTGCAAAGCTTAGGTTAAAATTTTGAGCTTCATGCTTTTGGAGTTTTGGTTTTCTCAGATGTGAAACAATTTTGGAAATGATTTATTTTCACACCTGAGATCTCCATGTGTCTCAGCCTCAGAATAAAACTTAGTTCTTTGTTTGTCTTACATCTTCACAGTGAGTTCTGAAGTGTTTGTCTATACAGCGCTTTCCCCTATAAATATCCTCAGCAGAAAGCACACAACTAGCTTTACAAGGTTATTTTCTTCTTGGTGAGAATTTTTTCTAAAACATGTGAAGTTTTTTGTTAGATGGTAGATCAGGATACACGTCAAGGCAAACCTATATAGCTTCTTTCCATAGTGGAGATAGCAGGTATCATGTCAGTATTGGTGCACCTTGCAGCAGTTTACAGCACAATATCAGTACTGCAGGGTTCTGCTTACCTATGAGAAATAAAACCCTGCTGCTGGGAAGCTTCCTCATCATTATGGACCTCATCTAAGTTCCTTGTGGGACATATGCAGCCTGAATAGGTTTTATGTGCTTATGCTTTCTGCTACACATCTTTCTTAGTGAAAATTAGTTGTGTGAATTTTCACATACACTTCACGTACTGACTCTGCTTTGAACTCATCATTAACATTATTCTCCCTCTCAGATACCTTGTGAAGGTCTTGTGAACTAGGAAAAATGGCTGTTCTTTCTTTAAAAGTAGTATCCTACCATAACTTATTTATTGCTGTGTGGGAGCCGCATCAGAGCTTCTATTGCTATCCTTGATGTTTTTGGCTTATCTACCTGTTGCTTTCTTGAGTGCCAAATCACTGTGGAGCCTCAGTCTGAGTGTCATTCAGCAGGCTCCCTTACCCTAAATAATAGCCTCCTATCACTAAACCTGTTTATAGAGCTATTGAATTTTGTAAGTTCATGGAGGGCTGTGCCAATATTTTCTGTGGACTCCTTCCTCATGAAATGATGATAAATGCCTCTCTCATACATGAAATTTTAGAGGAAATTAAAGAGCCATCAGATTTAGTGATGATGGTATTATCCGATTTCTGAGGTCTTGGTGGGTTTTTTTAGTTGCATAGCTGACATTGTGATTCCTTTCAGCCTACAGGATTTTCAAGCATCTATCATTTTTTTCCTCTTCTGGGTCTACATTTTAGGTTCAACAACGTGGAATAGATCTGATAAGCTAAAACATACCTTCTTATCCACTCACCACCTCACCAAAAGAAATACTTGTGTGTCAGGAATGACAGTGAAATAAGAAATCAGGCTCTGCTTACTGCAGGAGCAGGGGGGGAGGCCACAGAGCTGAACAGTGATGAGCAGCCAGGTGACACTGGTACACGAAACAGTTGGGGAACACAAAAAGTACATGATCTTTTAGAATGACAAAGAGTCATGCTATGTCATTTATTCAAACTTCTACTCTTCTACTGTCTGAAAAATGCAGACAGTAAAAAGCAAAAATGGCAAAAAATTCTCATTCACCTTATCAAGACAATTCTTTGGAAATAACTCTATAATGTGAGTTAACATAACATTTTAAAAAGTTTTCACAAATTGTGTAAGTAAATGCTTAAATTTCATACACATTATTTCAATTTGGAATTTTATTCTCTTTTCTATTCCTCCTGTGTTAACCTAGGAGGATTTTGCACAAAATTGGGCAAATCACAACGCTGAAAACTGAAGTAAATGAGTGAACAACTAGGTCCTATTTCATAAGCTTTGACTACATAATATTAACTGTTCGTGGAAAGCATGAAAGAAATTTTAAAAAGTTATACTTGAAATTAGTTTTCAGACTCAAATGAGTTCTGACAATTTAGTATTGCTTCAGGTCTCCTTCTAGCAACTAAATGATAGTGACATTTGTATTAAAGTCACCTAATGCTTCTCATTAAAATCTCTCAAACCTTAGCTGTCAGTGGCTTATATTTTTTGGTAAAACTTGCCACTCATGTTAATATATCCTGTCTTTTATCAAGGTTTTCTTTCTTCTCCCTGACACTCCAAAAAGTTTTGTTAATAATAAATAAGTCTCTTTCAAGTGTGAAATACAGACTACATGGAAAGACATGACATCTTTGAATGTAATATTTTTTTCCTATTAGATAGGACTTTGGACACAGATGGTGGATTATTGAAAAAGCAATCAGCGCCCTGTGAGAACATGAAATAGGATCTCTTTTGTGGTTCAGTTTGCCCAAAAATCAAAACAATAGGTTAATGGAACAGTCCCCTGGGTGAAAGAAATGCTTAAAGTTAACACAGTAAAAAAAACTTTCCTTCAAGTGAGAAGAGGTTGTTGATTTATATTATTTCCTAAGGTAAACTGCAATCTACATGCTATTAAAGATCTGCTTGTCTGTAGTTCTCTGCATATTAGGCTAGTGCTTTTTCCAGTATTCAAGAAGTGAGTTTTGTGTAACCACTTTTGTACACAAATTATTCAGAAATGAAAATATTTCCCTCATGTCAACTGACATGCAAGATCGATGTAATTAATAATCCATTATCACAAAATTGTTTAAAGCAGCTGGAACAGTATAATAGAGAGAAACAACTATTTATTTTTCAAATTAGTATGAAGTCATTCTGTTCAGCAATTCTAATTATATGTGCAGCTACAAGTGCTATATTCCTGTTCTTTCTAAGAGGCTTTTCTGAAATGCCAGTGAAACTGGTATATTTTTTCTCCTACTTTCTGTAGAAAATGTTTGGGGTTTTTTCCTAATTGCATTATGGAAGGTGGGAAAATAATTTGGAAGTAGGCAGAGAGTAAAATATGTTATGGCATCTTTTAGTGATTTTATTGATATATATATTCCTATATAATGAAGGTAAGCCTATTCCTCTTGGTCATCCAATTCCTAAATTTTGCATGGTGATCCATTGATCTTTATGTGTCATGTGACAGTTGACTGAAAATACTCACAGTAACAGGGTCACTTAATAATTATGGTTGAGTCACTTAGTATTGACTTCTGAGAGTGAGAAGGCAGAGGGGTTGGACTGTGGGATCTCCAAAAAGTCCCTTTCAACCCCAACCATTCTGTGATTCTGTGATACAAGTAATAGTTTGTTGCACTCATCCATGCTCCACCACAGGCATCTTTCAAGAATTCAAGAGGTTTCTTTCAATTTTTGTCCATTCTCTGTTTCACAGAATTACCGGATTACTAATAATGTATGCCAGATATGGTCCTGGGAGATGTTGCAGATACACAAAGCAGGCTACTTTGATTCATTATAAGAGACAAAATAGACTGCTCAAGTCTGTATGTTAAATTGGTGCTACAAAGAAAACATCTGGGGGGAAAAACTTCATGAGGCTTATGAGAGAGTTCTCAAATCTTATCTCCTCTTTCAACCACAGTAACTTTCTCTTGGGACTCACAATTTCAATAAATTTAGACTATGTTTCCTTACTCTATCTTACTCTATCCACATTTGTAGAGGGATAGAATGTAAGAAAATAGTGCAGAGGGCAGTCTCACCCCTGAGGAGTTGCAGCTGTACTGATAACCAAAGATTAGGAACAGGCCTGCCCTTAATAGGCCACAGCTGTGTCCAATAAGAAGAAGAGTGCTACAAAAGAGTGGGTTAGCAGGTGAGGAGAGTATTGGAGTTTGTTGGTTATGTTGTGAAGAAGAAGGAGCCAGTGCTGTGTGGAGATGCCCATGAGAAATCACTGTGAAGGTATGGAAGATTTTACAATAAGATGGCAACACACATTTCCCATTTTAATGCACCAAACAGAAGGCGTTATAGGACAATTAGAGAATTAAATGTGTATATTTTGCCTTTGTTAGTGTCCTCTTGCAAAATACAAATATATACTGGGAAATATAGCCTTGCAGGCTTGGTCAAAGTATTGAAAAAATTTGAACACATTAAGATGCTATACACATAAGATATTAATTAGATATGTTTTAAAGTGAAAACAGAGGTCTGTGAATTTTGTAAGAAAGGAAATAATATTAAATATTGTTTAATATTTTCTGTATGGTCTGAGTCTGCTTCAATCAGAAAACTGGGAATTATGGCTTAGAGTAAGAACCTTAGCAGTGAAGTCCTCTACCATTATGATTTTCAATGAGATTTATATTTGCAGGCTTATTTTAAATGTGGAGCTATCATTCCCCAACCCCCCCCCCCCCCCCCCCCCCGAAAAAAAGTCCTTTGGAAACTATAACTGAAAGAACTGAAAGTCAAAGTATCTTATTTTGATCAAAATGTTGTTCCTTCATTTTAAATCCTAAAAAGGATCATAAAATAATCAAAATTATCAGATAATGTTGCCATCTTTTCTTTTTACCCTCAACCAAAGTACTGGTTTTCACATTGGAAAATGAGAATTTATTCAGCATAGTCCTATTGCTTCTTACCTTAGTTTCTTTGATATTATTTCACCACTTCTACTTCCTCTTCAAAAGAAGCCAAGTTCACAGGATCTCATGATGGCTGAGTTTGGAAGGCAGCCCTGGAAGTCATGCTATCTAACCTTCAAAGTAACCTTTAGTCAGTTTGCTTGGTGGATGGTGGATTGTGTCCACCATCTCCAAGGTGGAAGTTTTTACCACTTCTCTGGGTTGCCTGTGCCCATGCTCCGTCACCTTCACAGTAAAAAAAGCATTTCCTGGTGTTTAGAAACTCCTCTGTTTAAGCATGTGCCTATTGTCTCTGGTCCTGCCGCCACACACCACTGAAAATAGCCTGTCCTTGTCCTCTTTGCACCCTCCTTCAGGTTCTGCAGATATTTCCCCTGAGCCCTCTTTTCTCCAGGCTTCTCCAGCTCTCTCAGCCTTTTGTCATAGGAGAGATGCTCAGTTCCTTAATGATTTTTGTGGTCTTTTGCTGACATTTCCCCTGTATATTCACATTTGTCTTGTACTGGGGCATGCAGCACTGGACAAAGCATTGCAGGTGTGGCCACAGCAGTGCTGAGGAGATGGAAAGGATCCCCTGTCCTGACCTGCTTTGTCTAGGGCAGCCCAAGGTCCATTAGCCCCCTTTGTAACAAGGGCACACTGCGGGTGCGAGTTCAGCTCAGCATCCACCAGGATCCCCAGAGGTTTTCTTTTTGCCCAGCTCCTTTCCAGCTGGACAGCCCCCAGCAGGTTCTGGTGCCTGGGGTTGTTTCCCCCCAGGTGCAGGACGCTGCATTGTTCCCTTTATGTGGTTTATTTTGGCCCCCTTCTCCAGCCTGACTAGGTCTCTTGGGATGGCTGCATGACCCTCTGGTGCATTATTCACTCCTCACAGTTTGGGGTCGTATCAGACTTGCTGCAGGTTCACTTGGCCCTATCCTTGACTCCTTGCAGGAGTTACTGTCTCCTACTAGGCCCTGTGCTGCTGATCACCACCCTCCAGCCTGGACAGTCAATCAGTTTTCAATTCACCTCGGAATACGACTCTGATATGGATAAAATGTTATGATCAAGGCATTTAAAATTTATAATTTCTTAAATAATTTATCAGTTCTGTAAATTGAAAATTAGTAGTCATATCCACATAATTATTTATGTATTTGACTAAGTATTTTTCTATTTGTATGAAAATGGATATTAAAATTTCAATTATTCTCTTGTTTTCATTGATTTTACGGATCTATAACTCATTAGTAGTGACACCTAATGAGACACATATGTTAAAGGAGGATTAGGTCCTCATTATGGATATAGTTTTATTATGTAGAAACAAAATATAAGAAAATTATTTCGTTTAAATTCCCTAATCTAGGCATACTATTTTGTATTGCAGAAAGTCAACTTCTATGTGGTGGTTTTTAATGTGATACTAATTTATATTCATAGCTGTATACTGTTTTAACCTACAGTGAAAAAAAGTAGAGAAATTAGTAAAACCTTTTCCCTAAAATGTTGAATCCTATAATTTACGTTCCATTCCCAACATAGAGATTGTCAATGACATGACACTTTGTGTGTCTTTTGAAATTTCTGAAGGAATTTATAAATAGTAAACAGAGATCATAAGGAAAAGGAAATCATCACATTGGGCACAGCAGTCATCGTTCTTGCCCATGGGCTGGACAACACAGTTTTTTTTGTTATTAACAGATGTCTTGCATAGTAGTACCCAATCTTGATTATGACAATAGGCTTACCTACTGCTTCCTGCAGTATTATTCCTCAAATCTGTTCATCATAATTTTGTATTTGAATTTTTTCTCCTCCTAATCTCCTTCCCATCTCTGGCTAGTTTTCAGTTTCCTGGCTTCTATTTACCTAGACACTTTTCCTCCTTCTCCCTTCCTGGAACTCATCAAGCTTGTTTCCCTTCCATGCTACTCCCAGGTCTCCACATTGAATTTTTATTTTTTTATTCTTTTTTTTTTTTTTCTTATTATTATCTTAGGCTATCTTGTTGTGACTTCTAATATTTAAGAACAATGTTTCTGGCTCTTGGATGTGAGGCAGTTAGGGAAGGAAGCCTCTGTTCTTTTTTTTCTTGGGGAAAGCAGAATTTAACATGGTTACTCAACAGGGCACACAGAAAAATGCAATACTATGAAGAGTGTTGATTTTGCTTTATGTTTTTCACACAATGTTTTTCAAAATCTTTGTAGTCAATCAGTGAAAGAGTTAAATCTGGATTCACAGAAGCATCTGTCAAAGATGAATAAGATGTGTGAATAGACCAGCTACTTTTATGATAAACAAATATGTTTACCCCAAGAATAATAAATAACAGCGATATAATCTGATACTGTATCCCACTGCATTCATCCAGACACTTTACTCCTGTGGCTGTCCCTCAGACAAAATGTCACAGCAATAAAATTGTAGGAAGGCTGAATGCTGAAAAATGATCCATCTAAGCAATCTTTATAACCTTGGATATCTTCAAATATAAACAGCAAATGCATTGGAGGCTGCAAGATATCTGTTCACCTCAATAATCTTAATTAATAGCTATAAGATGAATATCCATTCCTTATATGCATTATTGTCTGTCACATGTAAAATAAGTACTATAGCTGTAAATAGCTAAGCCTCCGGAAAACATGTGCATACTCCACATTTTAAATAATTAAGGCAGTCAAATTTAGAAAAAACATACCTAATATAAATAATTTCTCTTCCATATTCCAAATCTCAAAGGAAGTAAAATGACAGGGAAAAGTCATCAACAGTTTGTTTTAATGAATATGGACAATAATTTTTGTGCTGCTCTTAAATCCTTTTCCTGAACAACTGAACGACATTTAAAATATTTTACCTGAAATGTAGAAGCTGAATATAAATAATCATAGTCTGAGTGATGTAAACTTGATAAGAGCAGTATTCAGTTTGAACCAAAGTCTGTGCAATATTGCCTATAAGATGCTCTTAGCTACTTTCACATGTTCAGGCCAGGCTATTGCTGCCATAGAACACACAATTCCAAACAAAAGTGACTAAAATTTTAAATGATCTGGCCTATAAAATTCCAAATATTTTAATTAAGAGGAAGACCTCTGAAGTTGGGTCTTGTTGTCCAAACAACAAATTATTACCGTGTTTTCCACCTGAACTGAGAATATTCTATAAATTAATTTTGAGATTAATACTATCACAAATAATCAACACAGTAAATGGCTCATTATAAGTAGCATTTTCTGTGATCAAATTCTGAGAAAATATAACATTTAGTAATTATTTTTCTGTAATGTTTCAAAATTGCATTTTTAGGACTTTTTGCTCAGATACTGAGTGAACTATGGGGTTTCAATCCTTTCAGCTCTGCTGGTTCTTCAGATTAGAAAGACTATTATCTTTGCATTTTCTATTATGCTAGATATGTTTCTTGGCTCATAAATGCCTTCTCTTGTTCAGCATGTACTTTTTCTTCCCACTTCATTTTTATATTACTTTTTTTCCTTCCCATTTGAAATATCCATCCAAAATCTTACCAGGACTGGAAATGGAAATTACCATTTCAGGTAATTTTTCTGTTATGTTCTTAATAATACTCCAAAATGTCAATATCAGAAAACAAGGATTGTTTTAGGATCAATCTTCATGATCTTAATAATACACATTGCTGCCAAGATGTCATTTCACTGTGAGAAAGTTCAAGTGCCAAGAGATAATGGGTTATGATTTAAGTGACCCCTCCAGTTTAACAATCATTTTATCAGATTGTAACTGTTTTTTCACACTTGATTTCTCCTATAACCAAAGTACCCTGAAGGAAACACCACATTTGTTTCTGTACTAACAAAAGGATCATAAAAACTAGTCCGAGTAAAGGAAGCAGCACAAAGCAAACACTGATGCATTATTTTTAGAGATCTGTATCAGGTTTTCAGATAACTTCCATTCATCTTTCTCAACTGTTCTGAAAAAGGGAAATTCAAGGTTTGCACACTTTTTCTTCCATCTAGAACAGTCACAGAATATTGGAGTTTGGCATGCTACCAGTACCACACTCACTGGAGAAGGCTAGTTCTGCACAGCTGTAAGGTAAAGGGATTCATGTTTGCAAGGATATAATGTACGGCTCTAAATGTGAAAAATGATAAAAATTTATCTTTGAAGGAGGAAAATAGTGCCACACATCACTGTGTTTCTAATGGGAAGTCTGCACAAAGCTATCAGCATTTAAAAAGTATTTTTCCTTAATGGATCATTGACTGATGTGCTGGACGAATTTCTGCTATGAATATCCCTTGTGCCATCCCATTATGACTTATGGGATTGTAATACTTTAACCTAAATCTGAGGTAGTATGAAAAGGAAGACTTAACTCTTTTTATTAATTTAACAAGATATCATAGCAGTCTAATCTAGATTCACTGATTCCAGTGGCTCAGGTCTTGGTATTCACCAGTTTGGTAGCTGAAAGGAAGGAAATTTTGTAATTTGAAAAGAATGCTTTTACACTTAAATTGCAAGAAGTATGTTTCTCCTATGAGCATATCAACTCTGAAATAGGCAATAGAATAATTTATGCAGCTAAACAACTTATTACCTTAAAAAATATTTTTACATTCAGTTATGAATATTGTTTGAACTTAATGATTTGTTTCAAACAAGTAAAAAGAAGACCAATTTCAGAGCTGCCGATATGCTTTGTTAAAAAATGAGAGCCATGTTGAATCTAGCTTTTGAATATGGAATCATAGAATCATAAGGGTTGGAAGTGATCTCTGGAGGTCAGCCAGTCCAAACTGATGCCAAGGCAGGGTCAGCTACAGCAGGTGACACGGGAATGTGTCCAGGTGGGTTTGGAATGTCTCCAGAAAGGGAAACTCCACGAGCACCCTGGGCCTGTTCCAGTGGTCTGCCAGTCTCAACATAACGTTCTTCCTCATGTTGAGGTGAAACTTCTTGTGTTTTAGTTTATGGCCACTGCACCTTGTCCTGCAGCTGGGCAATGTCAAAGGGAGCCTTGCACCATCCTCTTGACACCCATCTTTGAGATATTGGTATGTACTGATGAGATCCCCTCTCAGTCTTCTCTTCTCTAGACTAAACAGGCCCAGCTCCTGCAGTCTCTCTCCTCACAAGAGTCCCCTAATCACCCTTGTGACCCTTTGCTGGACCCACTCCTGCAGAAATTTCTTTTTCTTATGCTGAGAAGACCAGAATTGAGCACAATACTCCAGCTATACCCTAGGGGTGTTGAAGGTTTTGGCAAAATATAATGGGAACTGATACTTACCCACCTCACCTTGGAAAATATCCAAAACATAGATATTTGCATTTACTGAATGTTCTGGAAGCAAACCAGTTAATTTTGAGTATAATGCTACTTTGATATACTGAGACAGTGCTGGATTTTCACTGGGTTAAAGCAAACTGATTAAAGCAACCTGATGAAAGACAAACAAATGTTAAAAAAACCCAATCTATTGCAGAAGCTCTCTGAGAAGCTTCAGAAGCAAGATATAATTGCATAAAAAATTATGAATAAGTTTTCCATCTCTGTCACCATATTTTGAGAGCACTGTTCAGACATGAAACCTTATATAAGCAGTTAGAGCAAGCAATAAAATGGTTGATTTTCATCTTACTTTCAAAAGCCTGATGTAGAAATAAGTGATTAGAATAATTAAACCGGCCAAAATTTCAAGGTAAGTAGATTAACAGCCAGTTTTCCACAAATCAAGACAATATTTTATATTTTCTTTTTGTAGCAGGGAATCTTCTCAGAGGTTTAAAATAATCACGTGGTAGACATGATATTATCAACATACAGATTGAAATTTTCTTATGTGCAGTTCTAATCATCTCATTTCCCTAGAGGCCCATGTTGCTAACAGCGTCTCTGAACAACATTTGCAGCAGTAGATGAGAAGTTTATGTGAATAATAATAAGCAAGTCTTTCTATCACAGATTTTGATCTTCAGATGTAGCTACATTCTCCTAAGGGAAGCACAAAGAACACAACATTGCACCAGCTACTACTTATGGGGGTTTGAGGAATCTGCACAAGAGCCTGCTCAGTTCAATATGCTGACAAATTACTTGGAAGGAGTGAATAAAATGAACATGTCTCTTAGAAAGGATACAGTATTATTTAGGGCAGTCAAGTCTAAAGTGGACTGAAGATTATTTCATGATACTGAGTGGCAAAATGAGCAGACAAAGCTTTTTGTTAAGAAGTGCACTTGAATAAATGTATTCTAAATAGATCTGTATGTTCTCAGTTATTATGCTGTTGTCAGATCTCTGAGAACATCAACTTGGTGTTGCATGGCAATCAAAATGGCAAATAGATGAGGAAAAGTTGTTAAAAAAGGAATAGAGAAATAGAAAATATCATACTGCATAGTATGAATGCACAGTATACAATTTCCTTTAATGTTGTGTGTGATCTTTAAGAAAATACACCAAAACAGGAAAGGAGATTAAAAAGGGAAATATACAGAATCACAGATACTATAAAAATTCTGAAACCCTTTTAAACATGGAAAACAGGAAGGCTAAGGCACCAAGAATAGTACAGCAAACATGGTTTGTAACGCTCAAGTAAGATTGAATATAAAACATAAAAGAGATCTATTTACTTCTAGGAACTGGATTGGATAATCTTGGGTCCTTTAAAACTCAGGCTATTCTATTCCATTCTATTCTCACAATAAAATTAATGTGTACAAGGGGTTGGTTTTGGGTATTTTTTGTGTTGCTTTAATATTGTGATATGAATAGAAAATCAGAATTTCTGGTTAAGATCTAGACACTAGTGTTGCAAAATTAGTGTTTTTTTTTTTGTTTAAGGTAGCCCTAGAGAACACTTTTTCTTTTATTTGTTTCCATTAAATGGGTTTAAAATAATGGAACTTAGCATATACAGAAAGAAAATATTCAGAGCAGGAGAGAATCATATTTGTCATGGAAGACAACATGGTAAATTTTGGGGCTGAAAAAGGAAAGAGAAGACAATACCCAGTTCAGTGGGAGGGGAAGAGAAGAAAATATACATCAATATAGATACAATCATAATGGAAGTTAAAGATGTGAGTTCAGCCAGAAAGTCTTAAAAGTTGAGAAAGTAAGCCATTGGATTGACAAGAAATCCAATTAATCTAGAAAACATAATTTCAGTTCTTATCAGAGTAGCCACAAACTATACTCAAACTTAGGTGAAGAAATGTGTATAGTGTTTTTAATTTTGTTTTAATCTGTGTGTCTCATGCATGAGAGAGTCCATTGCCTTGAAATTTGCACTGATATTAGTAAAGCTGCAAGCACAATCTACAGGACTCAAATCCAACAGTTGCAAGCTCAGTGACAACATCCAAGCTCTTGGATACAGATGATCCACACACGAAAGAGATGCCTTCAGGCATGAAACCTCATTCTCTTTCTAGAGACCTGTGAGCTCCACCTATACTGATCCCACTGGACTGACAAGCATGGCAATTCTATTTGGGTATTAAATGACAACTCCGATCTGAACATCTCTCTCAATAAGAAAAAGCTAAACTTAACTAGCAAGACAAACCCAAAGCAGTCTATTATGTCAGCTGAAACAAGTTCTGTTATTTCAGTTATACAGCTCCATTATCCAATATCATAGGCACATTAATTGTATCTATGCTAAGCAGAAGTATTATGTATGTTACTCAACTCCATTTCTATTAGGTTGCTTCCAAAAAATCCTCAAGAACCAATGAAAAAACTCATCCACTCTTGATATTAGAGGAAAAAGGAGCAAATATCTGTTTTCCTCAGGCACATACTTTGTAATGTCTTTCAACCCAATTTGCCTAGTTTCTAAATGGCAAGCATTGATCCATATACTATTACAAACTGTGACCTCACCCATGTTTCAACCCACTGGCTTACAATGAGCAAACCAAGTAATTGAATGCAATCTCAGTGGCAAAACAGCATGAAGAACATTAGAAAAGCTGACCCCTTCTCTCCACTCTCACCTCAGCAGTCTATAAAATTTATAGAAAAGCTCATCAGCTTCTGCAGTGCATTCCTCAAGGAGCACAAGGGTTGCTGAACTCTGTCTGTAGCCACTTGATGAATTCTGTGGCACTCTACATGCGAGTTCCTCTCCTCTGTCCTACTTGTTGAAGCATGCAACAAAACTTACCCTGTAGGGGTTTATGATGCTGTTTAACCACTGTTATGTAGTGGAACATTTTGAAGATCTAAAGCAGAGCCTTAAAAAAAGCACAAATAAAAGGTCTCTTGGTTCTGGAAGATTAGAAAAATTTAAGCTGAATTGACTTACTCTTCATGGTGCTTGTGGAATGCAGGCAGACATACAATAAAAGCTCCATATAGTTAATATGGGAAGAAAAGCATGAAGGAACTCAATTTTTCTAAAGAACAAACAAAGGTTAGCCAACCTATTTATCAATATTTCTTTGTCATGCTGTGAGCAATGTCCCCATGCACATTTCTGTGATATTAACTAAGTTTTATTGTAATATTCCAAAGGCTATCTATGCAGTTGAGCTACAGGCACCACATTTTAAAAGCAAGTGATACTAAGTAAAATATAGTCAACATTTTCTGGGACTGAAGAATTAAAAGGACAAAAGTCAGAAATCTTTACAAAGGATTTGCGCTTCTGATAGTTTTTTTTTTGTTGTTCTCACCAGTTTATAGGGATTCCCAAACTGTGTCTTCAGTGGGTGAGTGCAGGGAGTCAAGGAGAAAAAAGGGTCTTTCTTTTTCTTATTTAGTTTTTCCTCTCCTCAGCCATATCAGCACCTTTTCTTAGCTTCACTGGGAATGATGTACATAAATATCCAGGAGGAAATATAATGTACTGCTTTTAAGACCCTTCTATTTTATTTTCTGTGGACAGATTCATATTCTAATACTCTTGAATCACTGCTGCTTAACACACACTCACAAACATTGCCACCAGACCCTTCTCCTGCCCAGACTTGGAACAGGATCAGGAGCTACTAGTGTTTTCATGTGGCAGAAAGTCACATTTAATTAGGTAGTCATTGTCGACTGCCCAGTAAACTCAGGTCAAGACCTCTGGTCTGTGCCTTCATTACAAACAGTTTGGGAGAGAGTAGCTTAGTAAATCATATGTGAGTATCTGCTGTTCATGAAAGACTGCATTTTACTATTTTCTTTGCTTGTATTTTTCTGGGTTTCTTTGAGAATCAGCCAGGTAGGATGAGCTGGTAATTAGTGTGAGAGACAAAGGCTAATTGCCCAATTATCCTTAGGAGGACAGCTGGGAAACTTAGTGTCCAGGGCCAATTGGAACCATTTCGTGTTTAAGAACAGACTCCAGGCTATTATGCTGGATAAATGTTCTTCCCTTGAAAAAAGTTCCTTCAAGTTACGGCAAAATTAATTTTTTTAAGACTCAAAATGAAAAAATACAAACACTAAAACAGTCCCAAAATTAAAACACCTCATCGTGTATAGGTTAGTTATTCTTCTAGGGTGGGTTGATGCTGGCTGGACCTCAGGTGCCTACTGAGGCCACTCCATCACTCATCTCCTCAACTGTGCAGAGAAGAGAAAATATAACAAAAGGCCTGTTGGTTGATATAAAGGTAGGAAGAGATCCCTCACCAGTCACTGTCAAGGGCAAAACATACTCAGCTTGGGTGGGAAATAATTTAATTTATTATCAATCAAGTTGGGAATGAATCCCTACTCACACTCATCCTCTCTGCAGTGTGGGGTCACTTCCACAGGAGACAGCTCTCCACAAACCTGTCCAACATTAGTCCTCCCCACAGGCAGCAGTTCTTCATGAACTGTTCCAGCATGGGTCCTTCCATGGGGTGCAGTCCTTCAAGAACAGACTGGGTACCCCACAGAATCAGAAGTTGCCAGCAAACCTGCTCCAGTGGGGGATCCTCTCTCCATGGGGCCACAGGTCTTGCCAGGAGCCCGTTCCAAGCACAGGCTTCCCAAGAGGTCATAGCCTCCTTTGGTCATCCACCTGCTCTGTCATCGGGTGCTCCAGGGGCTTTAGGGGATCTCTCCTCTGGTGTCTGGAACACCTGCTTCCTCTTCCTTCACTGATTTCAGTGTCTACAGGGCTGTTTCACATATTCTTACTCCTTCCACAGCTGTTCCACAGAAAGTGGATTTTTTCCTGTTCTCTTTTCAAATCTGTTATCCCAGAGGTGCTACCACCATCATGGATGGGCTCTGCCTCAGCCAGCAGCAGATCTGTCCTGGAGCTGGCTGGCATTGGCTCTGTCAGACAAGAGGGAAGCTTCTGGCAGCTTCTCACAGAACCTGCCCCTGTAGTCCCACCACTACCAAATCTTTGCCATGAAAACCCAACAGACTATCTTACATGCTATGTTATTAATCCAGTCCTTTAGCCAAAACTCCACTTCTAAGAAATTCAGAATGCATCTACATCAATGTTTTCAGAATAATTAAGAGGTTGCTTTTGAAATGAATGTTCTAATTTTCCCTCCATGTAGGACTTTGTGAAGCACCCTGAGAACATGCAAACTGGATATGTTTCAGATTAAACTAAATTGAAAGATGAACTGCAGAGTTGTGTTTAATACCCTCCAAATACTAAGAGACAATTAAACTCAAGGCTAGGCTAGAGATGCTGTAAAATAAAAAACTGTAGAAATTTTCATACTGTGAATACCAGGTCCTCAGCAATTGTTTTGCTGCACAAATCTACTTGTACTTGTAGGACCAAATCGTGCTGCTATTTGTCAGTGTATACATAACACCAGATGCACTGGTTTCCTGTTTTTAATTGTCTTCTGGAGTAATAATTTATTCCTATTGTGATTAAGTACCTCAAAGGGAGATAAATCTTAGTAGGCTAAAATAAACCTGTTTTAATATTCCCATTTTTTTATTATTAAAAATTACCTTCTATGTTTTAGAAAGTTTTATCTCTGTTCATAGTGATTTTCATCACCAAATTTTCTAATGTTGTAAATTTTCCATTAATGCATTGTTAAATTAATAAAGCACTTATATGCACAGATATAGGTCCATGTATTTTATATATGCATTACAGCAGACTTGCCAAGCTTATTTTAGATTTTGAAGCTTTTTGATGACTTTCATCAAGAAATTCATGCACATATTTTTCTAATGAGAATCTGAGAGACACATGGTAAAATAAGGATGGTAGAAGCTCACTAGCAGAGACTAAGACATTAATTTTTAGTGCTAAGTTTAAAGTATATATATATTTCCTAGCCTACTATACATTTTTAATCTGGTTTGCAAGAACACACTACTAAATTTTATTAGATAGTTATTTTTTACATTGCCTGCAGGAAATCTTTATGAAATATTACAATAAAAACATGTTTCTTCAAGAGGCAGTAATGTAATAAAATGCATCACTAGTTTTGATTGCATTGATAGCTTGTAGGAAGAGAAGTCCCTTTAGGGAGATGTGCTTTGTGTTCATAAGGAAGAGGAGAGACTATTTTGCAGCACATTAAAACCATGGGAACCATTAGATTTGTATAATAAAAATCTTGTAAACACTGATAGTTTTATGGTTAGTTTTCTCAACAGCTGTTTTATAGAAGAACCTGTGGATACCTCAAGTCATAACACTTTTCAAAAGAGCCGTATTAGCTTTAACTCAACCTTTATTTTCATTTCCCTAACTTGCATAACCATGAATTGTGTTCCAATTTAAATCAATTGTAATAAAAAATTATTTTCAATTTTGTGTAATATGAAACAATTTTGGAGGGCCCATTGACTTTAGAGAGTGTATATTATTTTTTAGTGAGGATACAAAAAACAAAGAGCTCTTCTTAGAGAAGCATGAGAAAAAAAAGCTTTAAAAAGCAGAAAAAAATTGGTGTTGCCTGAAAGAAGGAGATATACATGAAGGAGATATATATGATGACTCAAGACAGGGGGACAGATTAAATGCAGATGGACAGAGGTAAAACAAATTGAGTCATAGTTGTATTTAAAGTGCCCACCTGCAGTAAGTCCTATAAACATATGGACCCAAGTTGAAGGGCAACATTCAGTGTATTTTGAAATAGTTGCCTGATTTGGTTAGAAGGTCAAAGGAATCTTTGTCACAGAAAATGACATGATGGGTTTAGATGGTTTTTAAATGTGTTCAGAGGGATGGGACAATTTTATTGGAGAGAAGACAGAAATGTATGAAAAAACTTCAGTAGAAATCTAACTCAATGGGTTTAATGAATCCACTCAAGGGTAAAACTATACAATGAGACTTCAGGGGCATAGCTGGAGGAATGCTTATGTTTTCATATATTTGAAAAATTGTTGACAATTTTATAGGTTTTTTTTTTTTCCTATTGCCCATAGAATGAAATTGAAAAGTAAAGCCATTAAAGAAAAAGAAAACTCCTGCCTATTCTTCAAAAGCAAAGATGGATCATCATTAATTAAATGGAACACAGGGGACTGAGGTTTCTCTGTAGAAAAAATTGCAATTTTGGTCCATTCTAACACCCACTGACCAACAAACATATTTGAGTTCTGTAGTAATAAACTTACTTCCTTTCCTAACTTTTCCAAGGGTAAACATTCATATAGTTCAACTTTTTGAAATCATTCCACATAGACTTTCCTTGTCCCTGTGCCTTGACTAGGTACAAAGAAACCATCTCATCTCTCTACTATGTGCAACATTATGATAATTTTCCTTAAGAAAAAAAAAAAAAGAAAAAGAACAAACAACCAAACAAAAACAAAGCAGAAAACCTAAAATACTAACACTTGAAAAAAAAAAAAAAGAGAAAATAGAGGTGTTTGTCTGGTGACGATGAAGTTTTCCAAGAGAAAAAACAGGTTTAATTGCTGAGGATGCTTAATGAAGAGCATTTGTAAAACTTCTGTCTAATCTCTAGCAGATAATCCCCTTGGTGTCTGCTCAGACTCTAAAGGTGGTGGCAGTCAAGTCCTGATGCACCACATTTCTTCTCTTATTTGTGATTTTTAATCTACCACCTTAAAACAATGTTTTTTTCTTACCCTGCTCTTTAAAATTGCATTGGAAAAACAAAAAGGCTAAAGAAGCTCCTAGACAATGTTTAAAAGAATGAGCAGAATGATAAGGGAGCTGTATCAAAATATTTCAAACTTTGTTTACTTAGGTAAACTAAGGCTTTTTTTTGGAATCCCATTAAAGAAATGAAACAAAAATACTGCAGTGAGGAGGGCAGTAAATTAACTTTTGAGTAAAAGGCCTGTGCTTACAGACTTGGTGTTGAATGTCAGCATAGGAAATTTCATGTTGGGAAAGAAACTCTCTGGAGATTAAACCTTTTCTCCTAGGTGCTGAGAAAACCACTGCTCCTTAGTATCTCAGTTATCAATATGACCATTTAAACCCCTTAGCCCAATTAAGGGTTTTGAGAGCCTTAGAGGGAGTATTCACTCAAGTTTTACACTCACGCTAGAGGAACGCATGGAATTCCCTTCAGGTGCTCAAAAGCATCATCTTTTTCAGGTAATTCAGTGCCCTAAGAGGAAACCAAATTTTTACCAGAAACTAAGACTGCAAGTATAAGTTGACTGTTTAACAAACATGAACTCAGAAGCACTTGAATAATGAATTTTGCCTGAAAAATCAACAGTAATATATATTCTTGTGCCTTTGATTTTACTGTTGTAAGTAAAAATTACTTACAATGTGAGAGATCATTAATTTTAAAATCTCAGTTTAATTACAGCTACCTTTCTTGTTTCCCCTCCTTAATTCACCTCCTCATTTTTATGTCTTTACTAATTTCCTCTCATTGAGGAATAAATGTTGTTTTTCAACACGTTCTCATTTTAAACCTTAAATTCTAATGCTGCTAAAAGGAGATTTCATGAAGCAAGACCTAAATAAAACATTCACTCTATTTGCTGGTGTTTCAAGCATTAAATTAATATTCTCAAAGTTCATTCATTAAGTCCCTAACTTGTATTTAGGATTCAGGCCATGCTTCTGATTAGACGGGAAAAAGAAATCAGCCCACAGAGAAAGGCAGCTTTTCATTTGAATCCAATCAGGGAGAGCAAACACACTCCAAAAAGGATTTCTGTGGTATATAGATATAATTATCATGAAGGAAAAGGGAAAAACAACTCGGAACCTTAATGAATGTGAAAGAGGGTGTTTTAGCCTTGAAAACTCCCTGCAGCAATGTTACTCTTCTTAGCATCAATCCTATCGACCAAAACTTGGCAATAGACAACAAGAAAGTTTTCTCATAATTAATCTAGAGTGCTTCATTATATTCTAACATGTCTGAGCTGATTTATTACATCTGCTAGATCCATGCAAATGAAAGGAAAGATGGTATTTGGTACTTACACACGAGCAAGCAAAAAGATCATGGCAGCCGTATTAGAAACAAAACCAAACCAATCTCAGACTTTGAGGTGAGAGGATGGGGTGAAGAGCACCATTTTTATAGGGATGAAGAACACCATTAGAATGGCAGCCACTGGCACTGCTGGATGTAAGATCACAAAATATTTCCAGTACACAGCATGGAAAAATGAAAATTTGTATTTGCTGCAGGGAGTACAATTAAACTAAGTTACATAGGAAAAGGCAGAATCCTGTTCTTAGTTAACATAGTTCTCTTAGTTCTTTGAACTCTACTGATATCTGAGGGTTGATGGAGTATTTTTATAAATCAGATCACTTAAATATGAGATAGTTTTAGGGATCTAATTTTAGGTTTCTGGAATTCTTATTTGAAATATAATAGTGAAGATTGTTTAGCTGCTGTTGGCATGTAAACTGGTCTTTGTCAATAGATTTTGTCATTAAAAAGCAAAACAATTAATTTTGATAGAAGAAGACCGTGTGCAAAACTAAATTTTTGCTGTAGTGACCAAATAGCTAAGTCATGCTTAACAGACTTCAAAATATATATTGGCAATTTCTTTTAGCTGGTTGGTTCACTAGCTGAAGTAGTAATTTTTATGTAATGTATATTGTAAAGCGTGACTGAATACCATAGATCCTGTATAAAAATTAGTCTTCTCAGCCATGTTACCCCCAGATTCACCTCTTCTGCTTTTCCACACGAATTCTCTCTTAAATCCACCCACTACCCTGCTCAGTGGGACTTTTAACCAATATTGGCTTTTCTGAGAAATTCCCACAATAGGGCTAAAATAAAAGTAATTTATCTTAACACTACATCCACTTCTAGATTCTAGTGAATTATTACTTCTTAATACCAAAACTGCAACAGAATGGCCAATTCTAATATTTGCAAAAAGCAAAGGTATTTAGTTAATATATGTATGTAAAGGTAATAAAGGTATTTAGTTAATAGATTTTTTTCTAGAACGTCTCATTCATATTCATGATTAATTTTTTTGCGTTTATAAAGCTTAATTTTCAGACTCAGGTTGAGAAGTTGGTATATAAAATCTTTTGCCAACACTAAGGTATTTCTAGTTCTGGACCAGTGCCTTTGTTAGGAGCATTTGGACCAGTAAATAAGCTTTTGTCATTACTAATAAAGGCCACAGAGTTTCTGTTGAACTCACTGCTGAGGGTCTTATCACATGTCTGAGGTTTCCACAGCCTGAACTGATCTTAACTTATTCTAACAGTCATCTAAAAGTAGTAACAAAACTATTGTCTAACCTGTTTTAGCTCAAGGGGATAAAAAATTAAAATCTTGTTGGAGTTGATGGGAACTTACAGTCGTTATAATTGAAAACCAGTATGGACAGAAGAAAAGTGGTGAGACTATTTGGTCCAATATGTAGTATAATTTTTAACATAGGGAACATAAAAAATACAACATTAGTATAACATTCTGCCCTGATCAATTACAATCTCACACAATGGTTGCATGGCATGACCCTGAGTCCTTCCCAGAAGCATCTAAAGGAATTCTCAAAGTCAAAGTACGTATATTTAATCTGCTGAAATGTACCATATTCTTTCAGATCTGCATGCAAAGAAATCGACCACAGAGGGGGAAAAAAAGTAGTAGTAAAACTGACTATAAATATTCAATTCACAATGTGAGAATGGGAAGAAAAAGGAGATGGAAAGACAATACAGAAAACAAATAACTGATGGGAAAGAAATGAAAATCAGGTAATTTTTCATCCACAACAGAACAGATATAATGCAAAATTAACAGTTTAAAAATGGGAGAATAATTATTCCTTTGTGTAGGGGGATAGAATATAAGTAAATAAAGGTAGTATAGAAAGTAATCTTATCCCCTAAAGAGTTGCAGCTGGGTTAATTATTAAGGATTAGGAGCAGGCCTGACTTTACCAGGCCACAGCTATAGCCAATAGGAAGCGTGTTATAAAAGAGTGGATTGGTTGGCTGAGGGGAACTGGAGTCAGTTGGCTGCTGTGAGGAGAAGGAAGAGTCATTGCTTAGAGGAGCTGCCTACAAGAAACGTCAAGGAGGTACAAAACTCTAGCAATATGGAACCTTTGCGATATAATGATAATAGAACTCTTGCAACATAATGGCACCTTTGAAAAGGTTAAGCTCAATAAAGGAGCAGATAAACTGAAGCTTTTTTATAATACAGAAACTGATAGCCCTTGCCTACTTGAGTGTGCTGGTTTCCTCTAGAATAGTCTTCACAGTAGCTAGTACAGCTGTTTTGAATTTGTGCTGCAAACAGTGTTGATAACACAGGAATGATTTTTTGCCCTTGCTGAGCAGGGCTTACTCAGAGCCAAGGTTTTCTGTGCCTCTCACCCCACCAGTGAGCAGGCTGGGGGTGCACAAGGAGCTGGGAAGGGACGCAGCTGGGATGGCTGGTCCCAACTGACTCCAGAGATGTCCAACACCTTATGGCATCATGCACAGCACATAGTACTAAAAAAAGGAGAAGGGGGATGCTTGGAGCAATGTCTTCCCAAATCAACATTCTGCGTGATAGGACTCATCTTTCCTGGGGATGGCTGAACACTTGCCTGCCAGTTGAAAGTCTCGTGTGCATTCTGGTTTTGCTTTACTTGTGGGTATGACTTCTGCTTTAAAGTCACTATGAAATTATCATTATCTCAACCCATAAATTTTCCCACTTCTGCTCTTCTTCCTCTGTCTGCATCTCACCCCTACAGACTGAGTGGAGAGTCTGTTTGAAGTTTAGTTGCTGGCTGGGGTTAAATCATAACTCTGTGAGAGTAAATGCACTTAAAAAAGTTATATCTTTGAAATTAAAATTTTGAGTTTGGGGAATCAAATGCTAAAAAACACTGAGGATGAAAACAATATTACTTGAAAAATTATTTAGAATTTAAATTTTCAAATGCATCTGAAGTCTGTGGTAACAGCAACTTCTGTTCAGGCTAGACATACTGTTATGAAAACTAAGGAGAAACAGAAACAACTTGAAAATTATCTAAGTGTGAAATAAATAAAAATGGTGATATTATGGTAAAATGGGGAACTTGGCATAAATTGAACAGTAATAGTCTTTTGTTTCTACAGTAGCACCATGAAAAGGAATTCATCATTTTAGAAGTGAAATATTTCTAAAACCTTGATATTTGTCTGTGAAAGTGTAGGTAGTTTCAGTTTCTGCCACTTAACATTCAAAACTTTTCAGGAAAAAAAAAAAGGAAAAAGTAAAAGTTGTGTACTAACTTATTCTCTTGGAAGAAACTTAGGTAGATAACTAATTGATTTATCCTAAGTATTTTTTTTTTTTCTAAAATGTGCTAAATTTGTAAATAATTTCTTCTAGGTTTCACATTTGTGACTCATACCTTACAGAGCCAGAACATTTGCCTTATGAGTACCTATTCTTTTTTGGAAGCTACCGTGATAAAATCATGACGACAGCTCCCAAAGGAGTTTCCTCTGAGAGTACATACAATTCTTTGAGAGACAAGATTACTAACAAAGTAAGAAAAACAGCTTAATAATTTGAGGTCATCAAGTGATGAGTCCCAAAGTTTGTCAAATCTCTCTAAATGATGACTGCTAAAAGAACATGTTGTAGCAATTTAAAATTGTGGAAGGATATAAATAGCAAAGAGAAATTATTTAAAGGGGAAAGGAAGAGTAAGAATGAGAAATGGAAAGCAATTTCAAAAGCAGAAGGTGATTCATAAATTCAGAAATAATTTCTGTCCCAGCATCTCTTAAACATATTTCTGTGATAAAGTGAAGGTGCCATGATTTGTGATATTCATGAGACCAGAATATATTCTATGTAGTACAGCATTGGATTAGTGGGGCAAATTAGACAGAGAGTAGCAGAATTCCAGAGACTAAAAAAGAGGAAATTTCTGTTATTCATTTCTCAGCATTATTCCCAGCTGAATTCTAGTCAAAGTAATACAGAAGCTGAACAATGCACTTTGACCTGGGTAAAAGTACAACAAACAAACACATCACAGAATATTTTTTTTATTTTTTTGACTATAGACAATCTAGAACACAGAAATATTTCAGAACAGCACTCTGTATTCTGTGGGACACAGGGGACAGTTACATAGGGAGGACAAAATTGATATCTCCAGGAATTATGAAATCCATGACTTTAGATTGACAGCAGTGCCTGAGTTCTTAT
This sequence comes from Ammospiza caudacuta, assembly GCF_027887145.1. Classification (NCBI taxonomy): domain Eukaryota; kingdom Metazoa; phylum Chordata; class Aves; order Passeriformes; family Passerellidae; genus Ammospiza; species Ammospiza caudacuta. Next base: position 97,941,086 of record NC_080594.1, read on the forward strand.
TAATTATTACAAGTTACAATCTTACCATCATGGGTTTCACCTGAAACGTTGATATGGGTGGACCTAAGAAGCACTGTGTTTTAGTGCAAGTATCTATGTCCACAAAAATTATCGTTTAAAATTATTTGTGTTCATGACAGAGATGTCTGTAATGAAGTAATCTAGTAATATATTTTTAAAAACTTCAATGAAAAAAATTATTTTTCTCCCTGAGGAGTAAAATAACTACATCAAGAATATCTTAGAGGAGGAACCTGTAATTGTCATACTTAAAATGTATATCTATGCAGAGACTCATTTAAGCAGGACACTAAGCCTGAAAAAATGGCAGAGTGCTGCATATAATCCATTGCCCAGAATAATTAGGAACAGAAAAGAAAGCAAACAAAAGAAATCTAATAGTGGACATGAAAGGGAGAAAATGAAAACCTTAAGTCATTTAGGTAGGGAGGGAGTCATGTTGTGGTCGTTCTGTATTTCTCTTGGCAAACTTTTCATACCTGCAGTGTATCTGGGGCTTGGGACTCTGTGATTTTTGGAACCCAAAACCTAGGTATAAAACTAAACCTAGGTGGATACCTAACATTAGGTGAGGGAATAAAAGGTGCATGGTGGTGAAGCTGAGGCCAGGTAGAAAGGTGGAGAGGAAGCCATGTTGTAGTAGTACTGTATTATACTTGGCATGCTTTTTGTAGCTGGAGCCATGTCTGGAGTCCTGGGCTCTGACATTTTAAAAACCGTAACCCTAGGTGGATCCCAAACTGTAGGCAAGACACAAGAGCTACTTTTGTTAATTCTGGTTGAACAGTAAAAAAAAAGTGGAAGCACCATATTATGGCAGTTCTGTGTTACCCTTGCGATTTGCCTGGAGCCCTAGCCTTTGTGGTTTAAAACACTAACCATAGGCCTAACCCTAACCCTGGGCAGGTAAATCAGCCTAGGGTTAGGGATGGTCCCAAGGAAAAAACTGTGGATGCAGCCATGCTGTGGCACATTTTCACCCCCTTTGGGATTCCTTTTGCAGCTGCAGTGTGCCTGGAGCTCAGGGCTTTCTGGTTTGGAAAACCCTAATCCGAGGCTGAACACTAACCCTAGGCTTAACCCTCGGCAGATAATTCAGCCTAGGGCTAGGAATGGTCCCAAGGAAAAAGCTGTGGATGCAGCCATGTTATGGCACTATTTCTCTTCCCTTGGGATGGCTTTTGCAGCTGCAGTGTGCCTGGAACAAAAGAGTTTCTGCTTTAAAAACCCTAAACCTAGTCTAAACCCTTACCCCTAACCCTGGGCAGGTAAATCAGCCAAGGGTTAGGGATGGTTGGGAGGAAAAAGCTGCGAGGGCAGCAATCTTATGGAACTTTTTCTTTTTTCTTGGGATGCCTTTTGCAGCTGCAGTGTGCCTGAAGCTCAGGGCTTTCTGGTTTGGAAAACCCTAACCCTAGGCCTAACGTTAAGCCTAGGCTTAACTCTTGGCAGATAATTCAGCCAAGGATTAGCGATGGTCCCAAGTAAAAAGCTGTGGATGCAGCCATACAGTGGATGTTTTGCGCTCCCCTCAGGATGCCTTTTGCAGCTGCTGTGTGTCTGGAGTTCAGGGCTTTCTGGTTTAGAAAACCCTAGCCCTCGGCCTAACCTTAAGCTTAGGTTTAACCCTAGGCAGGTAAAGAAGCCTCGCGTTAGGGATAATCCCAAGGAAAAAGCTGTGGATGCCGCCATGGGGTGGCAGTTTTACGCTCCCCTTGGGATGGCTTTTGCAGCTGCAGTGTGCCTGGAGCTCAGGGCTTTCTGGTTTGGAAAACCCGAACCCTAGGCCTAACCTTAACCCTAGGCTAAACCCTAGGCTGGTAAATTAGCCTAGGATTAGGATGTGTCCCAAGGAAAAAGCTGTGGAGGCAGCCATGTTGTGGCACTTTTTCGCTCAGCTTGGGATGGCTTTTGCAGCTGCAGTGTGCCTGGAGCTCAGGGCTTTCTGGTTTAAAAAACCCTAACCCTAGGTCTAACCCTAGCCCTAGGCTTAACCCTAGGAAGATAAATTAGCCTAGGGTTAGGGATGGTCCCATGTGAAAAGCAGTGGAGGCTGACATATTGTGGCAGTTTTGCGCTCCCCTTGGGATGGCTCTTGCAGCTGCAGTGTGCCTGGAGCTCAGGGCTTTCTGCTTTAAAAACCCTATCCCCATGCAAACCCTTACCCTAACCCTGGGCAGGTAAATCAGCCCAGGGTTAGGGATGGTTCCAAAGAAATAACCTGTGGATGCAGCCATGTTGTGGCAGTTTTTTGGTCCCCTTGGGATGCCTTTTGCAGCTGCAGTGTGCCTGGAGCTCAGGTCTTTATATTTTAAAAAACCCGAACCCTAGGCCTAACCCTAACCCTAGGGTTAACACTAGGCAGGTAAAATAGCCTAGGGTTAGGGATGGTCCCAAGGAAAAAGCTGTCATGCAGCCATGTAGTGGCACTTTTTCGCTCAGCTTGGGATGGCTTTTGCAGCTGCAGTGTGCCTTAAGTGCCAGGCTTTCTGGTTTAGAAAACCCTAACCCTGCGCTAAACACTTACCCTTACCCTAACCCTAGGCAGGTAAATCAGCCTGGGTTTAGGGATGGACCCAAGGAAAAAGCTGTGGAGGCAGCCACGTTGCGGCAGTTTTTCGCTCTCCTTGGGGTGGCTTTTGCAGCTGCTGTGTGCCTGGAGGTCAGGTCTTTCTATTTCTAAAAACCCTAACCCTAGGCTTAACATTAGGCAGGTAAATTAGCCTGGGGTTAGGGATGGTCCCAAGGAAAAAACTGTCATGCAGCCATGTTGTGGCATTTTTTCGCTCAGCTTGGGATGGCTTTTGCAGCTCCAATGTGCCTGGAACTCAGGGCTTTCTGGTTTAAAATCCCTAACCCTAGGCTAAACCCTCACCCTAGGTTTAGCACTTAAATCTTCCCATGGTTAAGTCTGTTTTAAGGGTGAATCATATTCTCAAAGCTATGATTCGGCAGTTCTGTGCTCCCCTTTGCATGCCTTTTGCAGCTGCTCTATGCCTGGAGTCCGGGGCTTTGTTGTTTTAAATACCCTTACCCTAGGCTGAATCCTAACCCTAAGCTGAGATGTAAAAGCTGCTAACGGCTAAGTCTGGCTCAAGGGTAACTGCTGTGGATGAGGCCATGTTGTGGCAGTTCTGTCTTCCCTTTGGCATGGCTCTTGTAGCTGCAGCATTATTGAAGGCCTGGGCTTTGTGTGTGGAAATACTATAACCCTGGTTCAACCCTTGGCTTTACTCTACCCCTATGTGGAACTGTAACTCAAGGTGGAACAGTAAATGTTGCCTTTAGTTAAGTCTCGTTCAAGGAAAAATCCTTTGTGAAGAGCCATGTTTTTGCAGTTCTGTGTTCCCCTGCGCATGCCTTTTGTAGCTGCATAATGCTACTTGCTCCAGGCTTTTTTGTTTTTAAAAACCTAACCCCAGGCGGAAGCCTAACCCTTCGTGGAAATCTAATCCTTGGCAGAGCATTAAAAGATGCCCACGGCTAAGTCGAGTTTAAGTGAGAATGATGTTGAGGAAGCCATGATATGGCAGTTCTGTGTACCCATTGGCATTCCTTTTGCAGCTGCAGTATGCCTGGAGCCCTGGGCTTTGTGTTTTTAAACACCCTAACCCTAGGCAGAACCGTAACCCTGGGATGAACCCTAACCATAGGCAGAGCAGGAAAATATGCCTTTGGTTAATTCTGGTTTAAGGGTAAAAGCTATGGTGGAAGCAATGGTGTGACAGTTCTGGGTTCCCCTTGGCATGCATTTTGTAGCTGCAATACACTTGGAGCCCTAGAACTTTTGGTTTTTTTAACCCTCACCATCGGCAGAATCCTTACCCTAAGCAGAGCAGTAAAAGCTGCTTTCGGTAACGTGTGGTTCAAGGGTAAAAGCTGTGGAGGAAGCCATGTTGTGTGATTTCTGTGTTCCCCTTGACATGCTGTTTGCAGCTGCAGTATGCCCTGAGCCCTGGGCTTTGTGGTTTTAAAAACCCTAACCCTAGGCCAAACCCTAACCTTGGTGGAACCCTATCCTTCACTTTTTTTATAAATATGTTTTGATATACTTTTTCATATCCTTTTAGACATCTTTACATTTGCAATATACTTTTTCATATCCTTTTAGACATCTTTACATTTGCAAAGCCCTTGTTTTGATTACTCTTTTGAAGTAGTAGGTTTTGACTTGTTTTAGTGTTCTGAGTTCAGTTCTGTAGAGCTTTTCCTTTAGGTGAATTGTTGTACTTCTGTCGGTTTCTCGGCTGTTTAGGTGGCCTGGAAAGGCCCAGGGATGGCCTTGGACAGCCGACGCTTCAAAGGACGAGAAGAGACTTCAGATCTTTTCTCGGTCTTGGTGTTTATTAATTGTTTATCTAAAAGATTTTCTTTCGGCCCAACAGAGGTCTGCACAGCAAGTCAGCCATGGGCACACTGAGAGCCCCCGGGGCGGTCACCTATCTTTATACTCAAAGTTACGTACACAATATTTATTATTTTTCCCCGATACCTTCTACCTTTATTAACCAGTGCACTTTTAGTAATAACCAATCCCAAAGTGCCAACATCACCACAGAAGATGGAGGCCAAGAAGAAGAAGAACAGGACACGCCCCAATTCCTCCATCTTACTTCTTTAGACCCCCCTGTACAGAAATCCTAAACCCTGTGTCTTACACTCTAATTAACTTATCCCTTCACCATTCACACAGTGAAATCCTCCCATCCTCATACAGGTGTCGTCTCCTGTGTCGGATCAAAGTCCAGCCACCAGACACTTCTGGCAACATTCCAGGACTCCCGAGCCCCCCAAGGGTGTTCTCGGCCACTCTGCACCTCCGTCCTGAGGTGCTGAGATTCCCACATCCTTCCTGTGTTGTGATCTTTACAAAGTTCTTGATCATTAATAATTATTCCAGTTTTCCATTTTGTTGTTGTTTTTTAAATGATCCTTCAGAATTAGTCAAAGTCGAGATTCCCAGGGTTTCTGGTAATTTTTCATAGTTTTGAGGGCAGGTCTTTCTGCTTAGTCTTTCAGTGGAGGTTGGCTTTTGAAATCAGAGTGAAAGAAAAGTATATAGAAGGGAGAGACACAAAGAAATAATTGAAATAGTGACAGTAGCATCAACAAAAGATAAAAATTTAAGTAGCTCTTACAAGGTAATACTGAACACCCCAGGTCATTTTGAAGGACACAAGGTACCCATCATCCTATTAGACCCTCACCAAGGTTATTCTGTAGATGGGTGTCTGTAAAAGACTCTCAGAAGGTGGGATAGAGCTGTTTGGATCCAGTATCTTCCCATATCTCCAGCTATTGCAGGAAAGAAACTTGTTTTACTCTTGGGAGGGCAGCAGACTTCCCACCAGCTCAGTACTAAGCCTTTCTTCAGGAGATTTCAGCGTCGATGAAAACATTTCCGTGGAAACACTCACTCTACTCTGGTTTTCTTTGGGAAAGACTGAGGGACAAATCTGCACCACATTTGGTTTTCAGGTTCAGGTAAAGAGACACACTCTGCCCACAACAAAGAATGCCTTGGTGTGTGAATTGACACAAGCAGGCAGCCAGAACAACCACAAAACCACAGCTGAAATGCAAAGAGTAAATTAGCTTAGCTAATTACCTTGCTAGGCAGAGGATCCCAAAACAACACCCAGATTACTCTGCTAGCAAGCAGCAGGCCTGATGTTTGCACCAATTTATCACAGGCCTGTGTGCACGGAGTTTGCTACCATGCTGAGATCCCAGTGGTATTTATGACCTCTGAGCTTTGATCTTCTCTCTCCCAAAACAGGGAGCTCAAGCTTTTCCATCAGAGTGCCTCCAAGTCTCCCAAAACACATTATCTCTTCACAGAAATTCTGTTTATCAAAACAGAGGATAAACAGCAGTAGGCATAATATATTAATTTCCTGACTGTTGTTTTCCAGACCTCGGCATTCCCAGCTGCAAGGTTACTTGAGTGAATCTACCATCCTCCTTGCTATACTTTTGCTTTTAGCTCTTTCCTCCAAACACCCCTATTTGCCACAAAATCAATATTCTGGTGGGGATCAAGAGTGGGAGCTCATGTCTAGGAAGAATAGATGGTATAATTTCTCTCAGATTTCACATTTCACCTACCACATTTCCTGTTGCTGTGGCTGGCTTTTAAGATGCTTCAAATTTTATTTGAGCTAAATTGTACTTTTCAACCTTTTTGTGACCTGCTGGTTTTGTGTTCCTGTTCTACAGCATTTTTCAGTATTAATAAAATTGGTCAGAGATTTTTGAAAGCCATTTTGATTTTTTTTTCTTCAGTATAATTAATGACAAAACTGTATTCTTGGAGGGAAAATATGTTTTATATAGGAGTAGAGTACAATTAAACCCTTCAGGAAACATTTAGAAGCTAAATAAGATAAATCTTTTATCAGATAATTCCCAAAGAGCTAATTCCTTTGGGCTATATCCTTCACACAAAACCTCCTGTTTCAAATTCAGCTTTTCTTCATCAGTATTAATTAGGCAATAACTACACTTAAGAATACTCTAGACAATCAAAAGGGCTTTGGTATTTCTGATAGCACTGAGAGATTAAAGACACTAGTGGTCTAAAGCAGGAACCTTCATTTGAGCTGTTAATAAAGCTATCTTTAGTCTGTCCATTTGTGATATTGCTGTGCTCCTTCTTACCTCATTACCAAGGTATCAGACTGCTTCAAAACCTACATACATTTATTCAGCCTCCATGGTTGTGAGGTAGGAAGCTCAGTGGAGCAATTAAAAGAGGCTGAAACTGCTGTGTTAAAGATTTGTAGGCAGCTAGAGATGAAGATGAGTGCCTAGTGGGATTTTGAAAATGATTTATGGGTTAGGATTACACAGCACCTTGTGTCTGAAACACTAGATGTCTAGCTGTTACTTTAGGTACTGTTCTCCAAAAGCAACTTGAAAGCACACTGTTTATTCAAGTTTTTTAAAGTGGATGCAACTTTTCTTTTTCTCTGATCTTCTTTCCTCCTTTTTTGCTTTAGTTTGCCTTTCCTCATACTGCCTTCCCTTCCAGAAGTAGTCTCATTTCTCCTCTCTTTGTTTCCTTTCTTTCTAACCATTATTTCAGCGAGAATAGCCCAACAAATTGCTCCTCAGCAGCTGCAGTTCAATAAATTCTCTTCTGAGTGGTCTTTGATGGGGCAAATAATCATGAGGCCTGTAGCTGTGGTGTTGAGTCCTTGTGAGTTTCTTACCCTGCATAAGCCTGAGCTAGATCCAATACTGGATGGTTCAGAACCATCTCATTCCTAAACCTGAGGCTTCAGATACTAAGTATTTGGTGTCAGGCATCAGTAGGATTCCTGAAATTGTTTGAAAATTGCTTAGTTCATTCATATTTCTAGTTATATTTTCCATGTATGTTTGCCTCAGGAAAATGCTGTTGGACATAATCATACACTTAAAAATAAAGAGTAAAAATAATGCAAATATTCAAACAATATCAAGATGCAGGTAGTTCTCTTGTAGTTTATTTACCCTGTTTCATTGTAATATTTCTATCAACATTTTTCTGTTACATGCAATTTTCTTTTTCCCCTATGTAGGTGAAGTTAAAATATCTTTCTAACCTTGTCTGCCTGCTTGGAAGTGGATGGTGCTTGATACTGACTTAATTTAGGTGATAGTCAAATTAGTAATGCCATTGTGAATTCTCTAATCAGCTCATGGTGCTTGTGAACCAAATAAGTGATCACAGTCATTAAATTAGTATTAATTTAAGAAAATTAATGACAGGTTCTGAAAGTAAAAATGCAGCCTCAAATCCTGTGAACAAGGTGCTGATTAACCAGTGAAATGGGCTCACAGTTCTCTAAGAAAAATCCATACAAATTGCTATTACAGGTACTAAATGATAAAATTATTTTTGCTGGAATCAAAATAAATGAAAATAAAATGTAAAGTATTCACTTCTTTCTGCTGTATTACTGAGATATATACACCCCATAAAAGGTTCTTATACTGAGAGAAAATTTGTCATTAATTATACATTATACACACACAAAAGTAGCCTTATTTAGAGAAATTCTCATAAGGCTGCAAAAACAAATGCTCAAAGGTAAGGAGAAGCTTAATCAAGATTGCTGTGCAACACTCTTTTTTAATAATGTGAGTGTAATAATTGGAATGCATTAGAGAATTCTATTCCATTATAACTCTTAAGTTTTAGCAGTTGGGTAACAATCACAAGAAAACAGTGATAAGAAATTATACAATTAGAGCAAAAATTCTGCTGTAAAGAATTATTTTTGTGGTTAGATGATTGCTTTTTTGTTTTTTTTTTTTTTCTAATGTTTGTTCTTCTAGAATTTAACAGCCAAACAAAACCAAATATTATAGAATTGTACCACTTGAGGTTGAAGAATACCACTAATAAATGCACTCTATGCTGGAGGAATTATCTTTAAGATGTTCCTATTTGTGCATATGTCTAGATAGTATTTGCATTGCCAAGAATAGAAAATCCTGTGCACGATTGTCAGTTTGATCAATATTTTTACTCACACCTTTCCTTTAAAAAAAATCCTTAAAAAGAAAAAGACTGATGTTATCAAATTGGTTTCAAAGGTAATCAGAAGGGGGAAGACAGGTTTCTCGAAGTAATTTTTATTCTTTCCTTTGAGAAATATATAAATGTGATCTTGGAAAAGTAAAGGTTTAGTTGTACCAAAAATGTCTTCAGTTAGGTAAAAGGCTGTTAAATTTATTATTAGGATTTTTACATCATGTCATATCACCATTGGTTGCACTGATGTTTGTTATGGTAAAAGAAAAGTCTCGTCCCATTACTAACTATCAAATCATATTAACGAATACCAGCTATCTTAACATAGTGCTAGACTAATAAGATATGATAGAGAATTGTTGTTTTGATAAGACTTTCAAATTGTATTAGGCAAGTAATACCATTGCTTCATGCTTTCTTTGCACTGAAAACTGCTACTCAGTATTAATTTTTTGCTACATTTTTCTATTGGATGGGAAAATAATCTTGAAAAACTAGTAATAATTTGGCAAGCAAGCACTCCCTTAGGATAGCGTGATCTATATACCCACAAACAGGCGAGTTTAAGGTAAGAGAACTTGATTATTTCAAAGTCCAGTCTCTAGTATTTTATATTCAAAACTGTGCTTTGGACACAAAGTTCCCTTTTCTCAGCTGAGTAAAATCTGATGTCTTGGAAACAATTTTTCAAAAGCCTGATATGACAAAGGCAATGAAGAAAAAACATGCCAGAGAAGGATCTGTTCTAAACCTTCCTAATTCTGTCCAACCTTCTGAGACATGTACCAAAGCAGCGTGTACAATTCAAATGCACCATTAAATTTCAGCATAGAAGTATTATTATTATATCACTTTTGACACTGCCTCTCATAGCATCCTTGAATAGCTCAGTAAGTGGGGGTTAGAGGAGTGGAGAGTGAGGTGCATTGAGGAATATCCCAGGGAATCATAATCATTGACACAGGGTCTAGTTAGAGGTCACTAATGGTGTTCTCCAAGGTTCAAAACTGGGCCCAGCATTGTTTAACTTGGTGATCAATGACCTGGATGAAGGAGAAGATGCCTCCTCAACAGGTTCAGTGACACCACAAAGCTGAGACGAGTGGCTGATACCCCAGAGTGCTGAGCAGCCCTTCAGAAGGATCTCAACACGTTGGAAGATGAGCAAAAAAGAACTGCTTAAAATTAATCAAAGGCAGATGCAGAGTCCTGAACCTGGGCAGGGTTAACCTCATGGACCAGTACAGCCTGGTGGCAACCTCCTGGAACGTAAGTCTGCATAGAAGGATCTAAGAGTCCTGGTGGACAACAAGTATTCATGAGCCAGCAGTGTCCTTGTGACTAAGAAGGCCAATGGGATCCTGGGGGACATTACAAAGAACGCTGCTAGCAAGGAGGTGATCCCACCCCTCTACTTGGCCCTGGTAAGGCCGCATCTGGAGTGCTGTGTGCATTTCTGGGCTTCTTAGTACAAGAGAGACATGGAGCTCCTGAAGCAGATCCAGCAGAGAGCAACAAAGCTGATTGAGGGACTGGAGCATCTCTCTTATCTCTCTGAGTGAACAGGCCTGTCTAGTGTGGAGAAGAGATGATTGAGAGGGGACCTGGTCTCTATCAGTATCTGAAGGGAGGGTGTCAAGAAGATGAAGTCAGGCTGTGTTTGGTGGTACTCCGCAATAGGATGGGGCAATGAGCCTGAATCACAAGAAGCTCCACCTGAATATGAAGAAGAACTTCTTTAGTATGTGTGTACTGTGCTGGGACAGATTGTCAGAGAGGTTGTGGAGTCTTCCTCACTGAAGATATTGAAGAACCAGATAGACACAATCCTATGCCATGAGGTCTGAGTCTAATGATAAATTCTCGTCTCTACTCTTGACTTGTGTTCCTTTATGTTATTTTGAAGATTTTGAGCGCATTGGGTTAAATATATGCTGAATAGCTTGTGAAAAATTGAGTCATGGGTGAAAGATGGAAAAGTTAGGTATTCCACCATGCTGTCTTCCAAACACATCTATGTGCTGGCAGACTTATCTGTTCTGAGTAGGACACCCTCACCTATTGGATCATGCAAAGTGCTTGAAGATTTTTTTGCCGTTGACATTTTTAGCAGGAGCTCATTCATGACACCGCATGTATTCTGTGGAATCAGGATACCAGGAAGAGTAAATGAACAGCATCTCAAACACTTCATAACAGCAACGTTAAAGGCTCATAAAACCACACAACTTGTTTGATTTCTTGCCCTGTTCCTTCCTGAGTGATCATCTCATTAAGTTTATTTCTGCAACTTGTAGTCATAAAGTTATTTTCCTCCAAAGCTGCCACTGCAATAACTTTTGAACATTTCTCATCTATCAAATTGATTATAGAAGTAGGATGGTAATAAGACATACATAGTTTTGCTAGTTCCTTGTTGGATTTAGGTCATTTCTCCTGTTTATTTTGACTTTGGCAGCTGTTTATTTAGTGTTCTTAAAGCTCATTCATCATGCATTTGCTGCCTACTAGGGTGTGAACTAGTTCTGGGACTGCCGATCAGAACTCGGTTATTTTAAGTGCATGATGCTGAATAAATAGATTGAAAGAAATATCATGTAACTTCTAACTATATCTGTTTACACTTTCAGGGCTTTTTTTGCTGCTATTTACATATTTCTGTAGAAGGGAAAGAAGTTAAAATTACCAACAACAACAACCACAACAATCAGCAATAAAAAGAAATTGTATTTAATGATTAATCTCTTCAAGTACTCAATTTTGGCACCAACTCTGCTGAATTGCTTGAATTTTACTGTAAAATTACTGTAAATTAAAAATTTTCATTAATAGTCAAATAAAAAACTGCTCATTGTCCTCCACTAAGACTCAGGATCTGCCTCTTAATTGAAGGAGTTACCTGTGGAAGTTTTAACTGTAAAATCCTATTTTGTACACTTCTAAATTGCATTTACACTTTGTTGCTGATAAATTTCTCAAAATAGCTGCTTTTCTGCATGCAAGCAATCAGGCATGTTTTGCCAGTACATAAAGTGTTTATAGGATTCTGGTGTGTTGCTCATTAATGTTCAGACAAATATTAGATTTCCTGGTCAATCAAACCAATTAACTGCTTCTACTGGGCTGTATAGCTACAAAATTAAATTTAAAAATTTAGTTTCCTTTTACAGTGTTGGACTGAAATTATCAGAATATTTATAGAGCTCCTGCAAACACTCAGGTCTCTTATTTGAAGAGAACTGGATGGTAAAAATTCTTTACCTCTCAGGAATACTATCTTCCCTATTAAGTGAAGAAGAATAATTAAAACAATTTGATTTTTATCTTGATCATATGAGCAATGAAAGATGTGGGTGCTGAATGATGAGAAGGGAGGATAGTAATTTTCCTCAGTATTCTGCCTTCATCCTTGCAGCCCAGTACTGGTGTGCAGTTATCTCTTATCATGCTTGGCTCAGTGATAACACGCTGTCCCAAGGGAAACCCAAGTCCTTATCTACAGGGCTAATTTTTATCCATGCTGTTCCTAGCTTATACTGAAGCACTGTTTCTTGATACCTCAAGTGCAAAACATTGAATTTCCTTTTTCTGGCCCTCATGAAAATTTTGTAAGTCCAATTGTACATCTGAATGTTTCCTGTTGTTTTAGTTCAGCTTGCCAAGGGGACATTTTGGTCCATCACCCTGACACTAATGTTGCCTTTAAATGGCATCATCCCTCCAATGTCTCTTGAGGAACAATTTGTAACATATGTCCATCTGGACTTTTTCCTGTGGACCTCTACCTTTTCAGTATGATGATCTGTTTTTCACTAGCCAGTACACATCTCTGCAGCTTCACAGCAAGGATGTTATGGGTAGAACACATCAATACCTTGTCTATCAGCTCTTTCTGCCCCAGCTCTTTGCAAGCTGTATGATGCCATGACACTCAAATAAGTTGTCAGAGAGCTGTCCTGAGCATGTGCAGCCAGACCCCTCAGGGGAGGGACAGACAGAGCCTGTGGGTGCACTTACAGCTCTAGTGTTCAGAATTGGGTTTTTTTGGAACAAGCTGGAGTCTTCTGAAAGCTGAAGAAGAACATCATGCCCTATATACGAACTGGGGAAAGCTGGCCAGAAGGGACCATTCATTGTTCATATTCAGACAGGACTTCAGTCAGCAGGTGATGAGTAATTTTATTGTCTCTCACTTCTTTCTGTTGGGTTTTATTCCTCTCTCCTTTTAATTAATAATAATAATAATAGAAATTTTAATAATTTGCAATAATAATGATCTATTATATTATTAGTCAATTATTTATTAGTAGTTTATTTAGTTTTAACTGTTAAATTGTTCTTAACTCATATGGTTTACCTTTTGTTTCTCATTCTTCCCACAGGGGAAATATCTGACACTGTTTGAAAAATGGGGTGGAACTGCATTTAGACATCTAATTAAACAGTGTTGCTGACAACAGTAAAGAATTGAGAGCAACAATGAAGGTAAAACTCAGTGAAAGCAAACTATTCCCATTGCATTTTCCTGAGGGCAGAAATTAAGATCTGTCATCTGATACTGTAGCCTAAAAGTGCTGTCAGGTATGACCATATCCCCAGGTGCCACATCCAGACACCTCTTGAGCACTTCCAGAGGTGACTCCACCACCTCCCTGGATGACTTATTCCAATGCCAAACGTGCCTGATTGTTTGCATGTAGAAGGCTGACCTAGAACAGAGCTAAATAATAAAGTAGGAGCTCATCAGAAGGCCCCAATGGATACACCTCGGGCGGTACAAGAGCCCAGCCAGGGCTACATCCAGGATGAACACAAAATGGTCACAAAATGGACAATTAGTCACGAGGTCTCACACTTCCATAAGCTTTGGTCTACTGGCAGACCGGAGCCAACTGCCCAATCACAGCTCCAGGCTATGAAGTTCCATCCTACCTGTTTTTCTCTCTTCAATTCACTGCTGTCCACACTCTCTGGGCCTGTAGCTTTCAAAACTTTCCTTGGGCAGGAAAAGGATTGTTTTGTCTACCCACCCTGTGAAGAGAACTTGTCAACCCCCTATATGAAGCTCAGAGCTACACACCAAAGCAGCACAGAATCTGAAAAACATAAAAACCAAAACTTAAGGCATAATTTCCACTCTTTTACTGATTTTCTTTTTTCCTAATATCTAATCTGAACCTTCTCTGATGCAATTTAAGGCCCAGGGTTAAAGCACTTCAAGAGAATCTCTCACTAGTGTATGAATTGCATTCATCTCTCAAAAAAGACCCCAAAACTTGAGTAGTCATTGGGGTTGAGATCTTGATAACTTAAGTCCTTGGAGTTTTGCCTCATCTGTCTGGATTCCTGTTTCGCTAAGTAAGACAGTTACTACTTAAGACCGTCATCCCATAACAAGGTCAAAATAACCAACTAGAATATTTATTGAGAGCAAAGGGTGAAGTTCTCTGCTGATTTAGCACGTCTGAATGCTGAAAGCTACAAAAACACGTATCTGAATGCATTCTCTTGCAGTATTGATGTAGGATTGTTAAATAAAATTGAGGAGAGGCAATATCAAATGATCTAATTCCACAATTATTTATTGTTGTGGGATATCCCTGACAGCAGACTGGGAATACATGTGAATAATAAAGGGACAAGATGCACATACACGCACACAACCCCTGAGTTATTTTTTGTGATCTATTTTACTGGAATTCACATCAGGGCCATCACAATGGTAATCTGTAACACACAATGTGCTGCTGGTGAAGCCCATGCCCAGAGGCTGCATTGATAGTCTTTGTTGCTCACTCACCTTGGTAATGTGAAAATGAGAACTGCGGGGTGAATCCTAATAGCTTCTGTCAGGCCTCTTAGGATGAGTGTTTGTATGACTGCATTGGCTCCTCATTTATCCTTGTTATCACTCCCTATTCATTTCTCTCTTGCCTTTGAAGGTGAAATCCCTTATTCTCTTTCATCTGAGTTGACAGTAGCACCAAAGCTTTCTCTCTTGTGTTACAAAATTCTTCTTTCTAGAGTATGGAGAGATTTCATCAGGAAAAAATATAAACCAAAACAAAACTGACTTTTTGTGTAGGAATGCCATTAACACACAGTTAATTACATAGTCAGTTTTTCAAACTGATAAGATATTTAATCCTTTGGGTTTTTCTGCTGATTTGGCATGGACATAAGTGTTTGCAGTGTTTAGTTTATATGGAAAATTTGCAAAGTAAAAGAAATTACTTCCAATTGATGGATTCTTATTTATTCAAAGCTAAAAATATATTGATAACTGTGTTATCTTTTTTAAGTGTTCAGACTTTACACATTTTTAAGCACTGCCTTATTTCTAGGAAGACCTATGGCACGCCTAGCAGCTTATAGGATACAGATGATCAGATTTAATGAAAACTGGAGTTCCATTTTTGCCCTTTGGTTCTCTGAATCAATGCACTCTGTGAGGAATTACTTACATTTCTGAGACACATAGTCTTCTGCTTGTTAACCTTGTAAAACTTCTTTGATTCATGAAAACTACAATATACACCCTTCCCAAACTTTGTTACACATCTTTCAGCTTGGCTGAAAATTGCTTGCTGAGTTTCTATGTTGCTCTTTGCAGCACACAGCTAGGCAAAAAATTACGTGACCTACCGGTAATGCCTTATAACCTCTGATAATGGTAGAGAGCAGATGAAAATATGACTTTGTTGCTGGGCTAAGTTTATTTGTAATTACTTTGTCTCACTAGAGAGGCCTGCATCTAATGCAGTCAGTAAATGAGACTTTTTACAAAGGAAAATATAAATTAAAAAATAAACAAATTTTTCATTTTAAGGTTTCTACAAAGTGAGTAATATGAACATATTTTTGATATACAATATAAGAATTCAATGCAATACCACCTCACTTAAAAAAAAAATTAATCCTAAGAGTTTTTTTAACACAATCATGAAGGATATGGAAAATCTCTATCAAAATAATTCTTTTTGTGATGGTTCATCTGATAAGAAAAGGCATTTTTATTCAGGATATAAACATAGTCGAAGACTTCAAATTCGTGTTAACAAATTACTGTCCAAGTTGCAACAAGTACTACTGTCCAAATTACTACATTTACCACCAACAATGGTGGCAGACATTCTTACAGCAATCGCATTTTTCAGTCCACTGATCTATTCCTATAGAAAATGAAAGAATGCCCATACTGACACACAGTGGATCAAGAAGAGTACAAAGAGAGTTCTTCTGCATTCCTTGAGATTCACAGTTCTTCAAAAAGCAGAAGAGTGAAGCTATGAATTGAGCTAAAAGGGATGAATTTCCCTACTCCAACACTTCAAACTTGATTCCTGTGGGAGTTAAAATAGTCTGTCCTTTATATACTTCTCTCTTGCTGCAGCTGATGGATGTTCATCAAACTTTTGTGTATAAAAATGCAGCAATGCTTAGAAGCAGGGACAGAAAGTTTATACCTTGGCTTTAACCATGCAAATAATCAGAATATATGATGAAAATCATAAATTTTAACTTCAAAACCAGCAGAAACTCTGACCATAAGAATAGCAGTAATAAAATATATTTTTTAATCTTTGTATAAAACAGTATTAGAATAGGGATGCCCTTCAGTTGATAATATTGTGACTGTAGGTGCTGTCATGAACCGAATGGGAGCTTCAGACAAATTTATTAGAGAAACCCTCCAGATGAGTCACAAGGTGAAGAAAAACCTCCCTTGCTTTTCAAACTGCTTCACAGAGAGGAGTCTAAGTGTGGCTGGGTCCAATCTTAGTTCCAGACTTAGTGGTTTATGTTTAAAAGATTATATTGGTGCAATTGAACCTTTAAACAACTTTGTCCCAGAGGATAATCAAATATAATTATATAAATACAATTATTTATTTATTTAAATTTATTACCATAGTGACCATGTTTAGATGAAAGACCTTTATAAGAATTATTTACTAAACAGTATGGATAGTTGTAACTGCTAGCACAATGCAATACTTTTCAAGCAATATTGCAGCAAATATATTAAAGAAATTATATTGAAGCAATTATATCAAAGCTACCAAAAGAATTAATTAATAGTGATTGATATTACTCACCTAGGTGAACAACTGTGGATAAAACTCTTTTGCTTGACCTTGAGAAGTAACCTTGAGGAATGTCCCCACTCAAGGGAATTATTTTCACACTCATTTGAGAGGTATGCTGGAAGTCCTCATCATGAAACTGTGGTGTTTTATAATATAGTGATTGAATGGCAGGCATATATATTTCAGGATTATGTGTTGTGAGGCCTATGCGGTAAAATATGCTGAAAAAATTATCAGCTATGGCTACTTCTGCTCAACATTTCCGACTCTCACTTCATATCAAGGGCTGCACATCCCTTCTGGTTCCAGCCTCAGCCAGGAGATCAGCCTTGCACATCCTGTAGGTGGGTCTGATACTTTGGTCAAACTGGTTGTACCATTCTTCAACACTAAAACAGGTGATCATTTTTTGCCATCTTATCACTGGTCAGCAGACCCTCCTTGCTCAAGCCATCATTGATAACTTGTAAACAAGATAGAGTTGGGACTGCCTAGGCAGAGTGTCCTACTACAATGCAACAAGATACTCGTCCATTTATACAGTTAGAAATCACAGAAATCATAGAACCATAGAATTACAGAGTTTGAGTTGCCTTGAGTTGGATGGGACTTAAAGATCATCTAGTTCCAGCCTGTCTGCTATGAGGAGCAATGAATCATTTAATTCTGTTTTCAGTCAGAGTAACTGCCATATGAATACAACTGAAATGGTATCCCTAATGTATTTAGTCACAAAATTGTTAGAAAAGTTAGAGGTAGGAAAAACCTATTACAATATTTAAAAAAATTTATTGCTGCAGCAGGATTTTTTTCCTGCTAGAATTGTATTTTTAGTAGAGTGAAGGATTAAAAGTCTTCCTTATCTCATACATATCAGCAAGCACTATCTGGAAATAGCATTTATTTTTCAGATTAAATATTTTTTTCCTTCAATTTATCTTCTAATAGTCCTTTAGAAGAAGTATGTTTGTCTTTGTGTATGTTAATCATTTATTCTCTGTTCAGGGTGTCAGATTATAACTATGTTTCTCTTTTGCCTTTGCTTAAAACTCCAACACATTTAGGCTGAGTTTCTTATAGGAGCTTTTGAAAGATAGAGGTACATATCCACCTATCTTCAGAAGATTAATGGGATTTGGGCAAAAAGCATCTAGTCTTCATTCTCTACTTTTGAGGTAAAGTACTTTCAGCACATTTAATCCATATTAAAATTTCTCGCTGGACTAATTATCATTCAGCATCATGCAATATGCAATTACAGTGACATTTCATGTTCATATGAATCATAATTATCTTCCTATCTATTATCTCCCTATGACTATGTGCTTTTGCATATACTTTTCATCATTGGAAAAGATGATTTTAACTGTTATATGTGCATTTTAATACTGTGTCAGTATATCCATTAAGAGATAGTTATAATTATTCCCACACAGAAGTAATTGCATTGATGTATTTTTAAATATTTTCTCAGAAGAAAAATCACATCTCTTTTACTAGATGAACCTTAACATGAACATACACATTTGATTTACCTCTCCAGAGTAAATTTCTCAAACAACATTGATTTTTCCCTTCATTGCAGTGTAGTATTGGTTGCCTACTACTAACTGCCTTTGCTTCTACATATTCGCATACCTATTGAGAAACTTCTGATTTAATGTCAGTCCTTCTGCCATCATTTCTGGAAGTCAGGTCAGGCTTCACAGGAAGTTACAGAGCCACGGCCAGTGTTGGGTGTAATAACAAGAGCTTTTTAAAGTTTGTTAATATCAAGACGGGGTCTAGAGAAAACATTGGATCAATACTTGTTGAAGATGATCATATAACAAATATGCATGGAGAAAATGTAGAGACCTTCAATGTGGGTTTGGTTTGTTTTTTTTTTGTTTTTTTTTTTTTTCCAGTCTTTATAATACCAGTAGAACTTGAGCCACCTGGTCCTGGATTCAATTAATGGGAATGGTTCAAACCTGTGTCAGAAGAGGTTTAGACTGGGTACCAGGAACCATTTTTCTACCCACAGAGTGGATAAACCCTGAAACAGACTTCCCTGAGAGATGGTCAATGTTCAAACCTGTCAATGTTTAAGAAGTATTTGGACAATGTCCTTAACAGCATGTTTAAACTGTTGGTCAGCCCTGAATTGGTCAGGCCATTGGACTGGATGATTACTATAGTTCTTTTCCAACTGAAATGTTCTAGTCTATTCCATAAATAAACTGTTTATGACTCAGTTCCATTCCCCACATTTACACAGGATATTGTGGATAATATTTCGTAAGAAAAAATCATTGTAAAATTCTCATATTCTCACTATGGTTATTAAAGTTATATTCCTTAAGCCACTGTTATCACTTTCTAGAGACCATTCATCATTCACAAGCAGTATATAAAACAGATGTATTATTTAAAATATGTAGTCCAAAACTTCCTTCTAATAATTCCCATAGTATTTTGTCAGTTCTCAATGTCTGTTATACTTAAACAATTCTTTGAACTACTTGTCTGGGATGCAATCTCATTTCTCAAAAAAGCATATTCTGCAGTTTGAGAGTCATTGATCTCATTATTTTGAAGCTTAATATCCTTGAAGATGTCTCAGCATATATCAGGAGCAATTCCTTGAGTTGCAAAGTTATCTCCCTGAAAATGGTCTATATAACCCTGGAAGCTAGCTGACCCTGTATTACAAATTCTATGAGCAGTCACTGTTTCCTGGCTGGTTCATTTCTTTTATCACTAGTCTCTCTAGCCTTCTGATATCCTCTGTCTTCTGTGAACGTTTTTAAAGCTTTTTGCAGTGTTTTACTTGAGGAGAGAAAAGGTATTTTAGGAAAAAAAAATCTGGAAAAGGATCTACAGTAGGCAAGGATTTAATGTGTAGACAGAGCAGGAGCAGATGATCTATTAGCTCTTCTGTCAAGTCATAAGGTTTTTAGGCTTTTATCTGTCAACAAAAGTCCAGCTGCATCTGTATGCTCAGTTAATGGAAAATGTCACAGCCAGTGAGAACGAAGAAAATATCTTCTATGACTTTGCAGATTTTTATGAAGACAGGAAACTTAAATAGGTTGTTTTGGTTTTGGTTTCACATGGCAATCATCAGTTAGTGATGACAACATCTTATTTCATGAATTTCAAGTCTTAACCTCCATATAACATTATTCATCAAGGTAAGCTAAGAAGCATTGCAGCTTTCCAGACAAAGAAGCAAACAAAATAAACTTTCATAGATAATTTCTCTACAGGTTATGAGCAGATATCTTTTGTTCTGAACTCTGACAACAAAATTATTTTGCATCCTCTGCCTTGTAGTACTTGTATTCACAGCATAAGAAAGAAGTAGAATTGAGAAGTGTGGCTTACCATTGGTAACCTGACTTTCTTTCTTATATTGGAAGTATCTTCCTGTCGCAGACATTTCTCCACAGAAATCCTTTCTTTCGGATTTCTGGGTCTTCGGGAGGCCAGAGGCCCCCGAAGAGAAGGTAAACAATTATTATCAGCTGCTGTGGAATGCAACAGGGACACCTTGATTGGCTCATTTCCTATGTTTATAATTAAGGGCCAATCACCAGGGCAAGTGAGGGGACTGAGTCCCTGGCCACAACTTTGTTTGGGATTCTTTTCTATCTCTTCTTAGCTTAGCTAGCAGCTCTGCAAACCTCTCTCTATATTCTATTAGTATAACTATAATGTATAATATCATATATTAATAAATCAAGCCTTCTGATTCAAGAAACAAGATTCACCGTCTCTCTCACCAGCTGCGCCCACACGCTGTAATGTCTTCCCAAATAACCTGAGATGTTTTTCAGTTCCTGGAGTAAGACCAGTGGTATAAGCATGAATAATAATGGGAATATTTCTAAAGAAGTCATTGCACCCCTATAGTTTACAATTCTTGGCTTTTCACTGAAGTTCTAAAGACTCTGTATGAATCATCAACTAAAATTGCTTTCAAATAAAAACATGCACTTCAGGCATGGGAAAAATCTATGTCTACTACTATTAGAACCTTTGTAGAAGACTTAAGGAGAGATGTGCAGCAAGCCACAACAGCCGTACTAGATTTTGTATTGAGGGCTTGAGAAACCCATGTGTTATCATGAGTCACCACAGTATAACCTTATATATAACAGAGCACAAGAGATTGTGCTGAAATACTCAGTTATGAAATATGGGTTGTAGATATGTGCAGCTAAGATTGCTGTAGTGGACATTAAGAGATAATGTTATTTTCTGCCAAAACAAGCTGTGTAGTTGTGTTTGTTACACCAGAGAAGCCACTGCATAGGGAAAATGACAATTCCCATGGATGGGCTCTGCACATCATGCTGTGGCTGTCTACCTGAGGTCCATCTGGTGCTAAATGAAAATATCTAAAGGGATGGAAGATATACTCATTATTTCTATTTCTTTCTTTTCTATATCTTCCTAATAAAGCAATTCTATTACAGTACTTGCTGCCATGCTTTTTCTTTTGGGATCTGATAACAATCCTGTGCTTTTGTCCTCCTGATATGGAGGAAGATGTTGGAAGATGTCAGATGCTACCTGACATGCTGGAAGATGTCAGGTAGAAAATTACTGGATAAATGATGCAACAGTTGATATTCATTAAATTTTTCACTATTCTTGCTGTGCACACACTAACTGCCTCTTTCTTTATTTTACTGTGGCCATCAAATTTTTCTCATGAGAGAAAAGATGCTTTTGTTTTCCATAACAAAGAACAATGGCAAAAAATAAGCTGAAATTGCAAGTTCAAATTTAGTGCCTAAGATTTTATTTAACTTGCTAAGTAAAAAGCAGACAAATCTTGTCCGTCTAGTCAAAAGTTCCCTTATAAGTTGCAGTAAGTATGATTGTAGAATAATAGAATAATGATTAGCATTCTGTTTATGCTATAACAGCTAGAAATGTTCAGTACTTCTGTTTAAGCAAAGCTTAATACTCCATCAGACAAATTATAGTATCTTCTGCATAGTGCTTGTACAGGGACTTGACTATTTCAGAATGGACTGTGATAATCTAATTAGCATATCATTAGGTGAGGTGCAGTTTGCCCAGCCCACTTTCCATTCCTTTAAATAAATTGCTATTACTATGGTCTCTCCTAAAACCAACTACTCCAGTGCTACTTGTTGAAGAAAGTAATAAATTATGGGACTTTTTAGTGTTGCTAAGTAAGCATTTATTTTTCCTTTCTCTTCTCACTTTTCCCAATGAAAAGCTCACTGTAGAATAATTTTGTGAGTTTGTAAAATAAATCTACATTTTGTACTAATGTCCATAGGTCCTATTTTTTTGACCTTTATTAAATAGCTCACTCTCTCTTTACTAGTCAAAGGTGACAAAGAAGAAGCTAATGAGCTACACTGTCAGTCTGGCAGATGGAAAAATAACTAAGAAACTAGATGAAAAGCTGCTCAAGCATTAAACATTCTAAAGCTTTTATTGTCCTTCATTTATCTCATAGCAAACAATTTGATGTAGTTTGACACGGCCTGCAAATTTGTTCTTTGCTAAATCTGAACACATTATCATTATAGAACACAGACTACTTGCAAAGTCAAGTGGCTTCCAAAAACACATTTCTTACACTGAAGTAGCAGTTATCTTAATTTTGATTTATTGTTCATTGTCTATTTATGTTCTGTTTTCTCATACTTACAGACCAATACATAATGCTAGAACATGTGACACATGAGACATACTTTATTCTTCCCTTCAGTTGCAGATACCAGAAAGCAGAATAATTCTTTCAAAATTCTAAATTTGCAATGTAATTCAGTTTTGGCTTTCCTTTTTTTTTTTTTTTTTTTTTTTGTCAGTATGTGTTTGGCCTTTTGTGTTTTGTTGGTTTGTTCCCTCCACAAATTTATATAAAAACAGCCAGATTCTCAGAAATTTTTTAGATAACATCACTTCTGAAAGTTCATAGATTCACAGACTCATAGAAAGTTTGGATTGGAAGACACATTCAAAGTTCAGCTAGTCTAACTTTCCCACAAAGAACAGGGGCACACTTAATTTCAATAAGGTTGCACAGAGCCACATTCAACTTGATCTTGAACGTTTCTGGGGATGGAGGCTTCCTTGTCTCTGGGCAATTTGTGCCAGTGTTTCACCATCCTCTGTAAGAAAATTCTTCCTTATACCCAGTCTAAACCAAGCCTCCTCTATTTTAAAATCATTACCTGCACTAAAACATCAGTTCTCATCTTTCTTATAAACTCCCTTTAAATACTGAAAGGCCTAAACTTGTCACAGTGAAAACTTAAAGTAAGAAATGTCATATATTAAAAGTCCCTTTCTTTAATTCTGATAATGGGATAGATTTTTAAAAATGTTTTTTAGTGTTTTGTTAAAAATATTTTTCTTTTTGTTTTCTTTAATTTCTGCTTCTTTTTTTCTTTTTTTTTTCCTAGTAAATGAAACGAAGTTTTAAAATAGAAAAGTACTTGGAGGTTAATAAAAACTGGAGGTTGTTAAATTCCTGCAGTGTAAAAACTTTTGTTCTTGTCATATAACATGGTGACTGTGATAATTATACACAATTAGTTATTGAGGTAGTCCCTATTGAAGGAACCACAATGGTCCATATCTATGGAGCTGGAGAGTGGAAAATTATTTCTACTGATCATTCAGGGTATTCAACAAGTTGTAGAAAGTCACTTTTCATTAAAATGAAATTTATGGCATGTATTGAATCCACCTCAGAAATAATTAAAACTTTCACCAATGAGAATATCTTATTGTCAGAAATTATTTGCATGGGAGGCAACCTAAAATAGGCAATTCAAAGAGTGCAATACCAATCAAAAATATGTTTGATTATACTGTATTAGGGAGTAAGAACAAAACTATGGATATCTTCCTTTCCTATTTCAAATAAACCTATTTTTTTCTCCCACAATTTAACTTTTTCAAAGAACATTGATGCTCAAAAGAGTGGGCAACAACATTACTTTTAGATATATGGTACAATGTCCCTACAAAATCCTAAGTTTTAGCCAGTGGACTCACTTGAGGAAAGAATATAATCATGGAATACTTTGGGTTGGAAGGGCCCTTAACAATCATTTTAGTTCCAACCCCTGTGCTGTGCTCAGATACCCCTCCAAACAGACCACGTTGCCTCAAGCCTCATCCAACCTGGCCTCAAACGTTTGCAGGTATGGGCCACACACATCCCATGTCTCATTACCCTCAAAATAAAGAATTTCTTTTTGATACCGAATATATAGGTATCTTTCAGTTTGAAGCCCTTCCTCTTTATCCTATTACTGCATGCTCTATTAAAAAAAAGTTTTTCCACCTTTCATGTAGTCTCCTTTCAGGTACTGTAAGATCACAATTATGAACCTTAAAAGAGAAAGGTTGTAACGGTAAGATGATTAAAATTTACACCGAAAATTTGCACACAGATATTGTACTATACTGGAAACCAGTGTAAACATTTAAATGCAATCTATTATTAATTCAAATGTGCATGAAGCTTAAACTATAATCTTAAACCTCATAATGTCAGAAGTATCTGATATCTTCTTCAAGTATTCAGTTTTTGTGCAATCTAAAGTAAAGACCTTACAGAAGTAGAAACAGAGAGAAAAAATCTGGTTCTCAAATGTTTTCCTCTAGGATATATATTTCACTTCTCATGATATTTTGGATGGACCTGTAAAAAAAAAAACCCAAACTTTAAAACTTATTGAATATATATTAATATTTATTTTAATGACAGCTGTCCAGATATATGTTTAGAACTTCTATTTTTTCACTGTGTTTTGATGTTTGTTTTCAGAAATGTTGAGCAATAAAAATAAAATTCCTGAAGATGTGGCCATATAATAATCAAAATGAGTGATGTCAGACATCTATAAAGAAACCAAGACATGTAAGTAAATAACACTTCAGTGTCTAAAGACTCATATGCCATTGCTGTAATTTATTTTTTTTCTACTCACCCCTGACACATCATCCCTAGGAAAGGTGGAGAATGAAAAGAAAAGTCTGAAAACGTGGCAAAATTGAAAGCAATTGATCATATAGCTCTCATTTAAAGCACATACAAATTTATGCAAATGTATATCAGACTGGTACGGGCAAATTCCCAGTGTCATTCTCATAAATGCTTCCGACTCATTCCATTACCCAAGAAGGATGGCCTAAATCCAAACTTAATCTCTGGTTTGAAAATCTGTATTTCTTCTTGAGAGAGGATCAGATTTCCTTCCTAGCCTGTCACTCCCTATTGCAATCCCAATGTAATATATAATGGTAGTGCAGAATAATTTGTAAGCTAACCACAAAGGAAATTATGTCATCTAAGTCTCTTCTGAACATCTGAAAAAAAAATTGCTCCTACAATATCGCATAATTTGTTATCCTACGATCAATCATTAAATGGTATATTATGACTAAACCTTAAAACTCTCTAAGAAAGTTGTGGAAGAATGCTTAATTCCCTCATAAAATGTGGACTGAGATACAGAATGAAGTGAAGACATAGGGGAAAGAGAAATGTTAATAGTGGGAATTGCAAAGCGAACAGTGTGGTTTATCTCACCTAAAACAGCAGAGATTTGAGGAGATAAGACTGACTGCTGTCCTACCTGCCGTCCCCTATTAGCCATTTTAGTGTAGTGAGTGAACCAACTCTCCAAGTATTCCTCTAAGGCACAGCAAACCCTGAAAATATTCATTACAGCACTCTATCTGGAAATAAGCACAACACAAAAGACTTATCAGTTTAAATATTGTAATGGTTCAGTCTAGAAACATCTGAACAGTTAGAGTTTCACTAGTGAAAAAGATCATGATTAAATTAATGTTTTTGTGACTGCACTTCAAACATAGATACCTATTTGTGACCTGTAAACATTGATACTGAAAGCACCTGTTACCTCAGAATTATAGTCAATAACTTAATATTTCAATGTTCCTCAATGTTCAATGTAATATCCTACTCTTACAATCAGAGACAATTATTAACCTGAGATATTTTTCTGCAACAAGTAATGTACATGACAGATTGATGTCTGACATTTTGATCACACAGCCTCTGATTTTCATTAGTGTTAGTGCCCTGTTGCTTAGGTGTTCTCCATTTTGATATGTTTATACATCTCAAAGAAAATACACCCTCACTTTTGTTATTGAAAGAAAGTGGAAGACAGATAAAAGACATTACAGCTGTTGAATGTCAGGAGTTTGGCAGAAATTGCACAGCATCTTCTGAATACTAAGATGCCAGTACAAATAACACTTCAAGGTAATTCTATTTGGAGGTCTAGCAGTGTCAGGTACTGAATATTGTAATTACTCTAGCTAATGTGGATGATTAAATGAAAGTTTCTCTGGAGTAGACTTCAATAAATCTATTATGGCTTTGGTATAAGCTTTGGTATTGCCTTTCCTCTTTGGAGATGAAGATTATGGAGGGAACATCATATATATATATATATTAGAGTAGATTACATGCATTCAGGTTTAACTTGATACTTTTCCCAAGGGATACTAAGACACTTGTGGGAGGTTTTTGTCAAGTTTTCAGAAGTGTATATCACTTACACAGCATTTATGATCACAAAAGCAACAATAGATATGCAGTCTAGAAATCTGCAGATTTGTGACATAAAATAACATTCACTTCCACCTGCATAATTGTAGAAGCCCAGAAGATGAAGGACTAATCTGTGTGTCTCAAACACCAATAGTTGTGGAGTCAAGCAAGGACTGCATAAGAACATGCCATGGAAACAGGCAGGAAAGAACAGGATATGGCTGGAGAAGGGGGCCATATGGGTGTGGGGCAGCACTTTCCAGTGTCAAGTGGCCTGTCCTGGCTCCTGGAGATAAGCACAACAAGGTACATTGCAAGATCAGGATAGAGTTGAGTAGCAGGCAAGACCGGTAATGGAGGAAATGAGCACCAAAGATCCCTGAAGTCCTTCTGTCAGTTTCCAGAAAGGTCTAGAGTAATGGACAGTGCATGCTAACTCTAGCATAGCAAATGGGAACCTAAACCCTGGGACAGGGAAATCTTATCCATTAAAAGGGACCCCCATAAAGCCTGGGTGGTGACCCCCAGCACCCTGGACATCTTGTTGGCCAGATCAACACTGGACCCAGGACTGATGGTCTCCTTTCCTCTTTCTCTCTTTCTCCCTTCTTTTAATATTTGTCTCCCCAAGCCTCCACCAGAATCAATGGAAATCTTCAATGAAGGAATTGAACTTCTTTAATGCATTGAAGACTACACTTGAAATTTATGCAACTTCTGAAGAAGCTATTTCATCATCAGAAAACATTGGATCAATTCTGGAATTAGAAGATCATAAAGCTTCAACTATAAAATAGTAAGTAATATAATGGATTTTTTTCCTAGCTCAGAAAGCTCAGGGTAGGTACTATTTAATTTGAATTGGAGTCTGATGCTGTATTACGGGTGCCTAACTGGTGTATTTCAATTTCTAAGCAGCAGAGTCTGTCCTACTTGGTAAAGTTGTAGTTCTCATAGCAGGCAGTAATGATGCTTTATACTCAGTAAGGAAAATTAGGTACCTCCAGGGAGCAATTCAAAAAACCTAGGCAAGTTATCAGTCTTTCTCTATTGGCAGCATAGAAAAATGCATTATTCTACAAAGATTCAGTAATTCTGTAGTCAGAATGAAGCCTCCCCAAAAGCAAAGCACTGTGTCGGGATAAAAGTGTCTGTAGTCTTTGAGGTTTATTCTGCAATATATAAAACTCAAAAGATAAAATAACGCGAAGATAGGATTTATTCTCCAGAACATATTTTCCCCAAGTGTAGTTCTTAATACTCTCAAATAGTCTTAAAGAAATAAAGATTTAATTAATGATCCATAGCTGATTAATCCCTCAATTAAAATTGTTTCATATTGTAGTCACGTAGCATGCCTCTCTGAATCTTAGGTGACACAAAGCGATTTGAAAAGATGGTGGATGAGCCATTTCTTTACAGATGCACTCCACAAAGACAACACAGGGACTTGTACTTCTAAAATAAGCCTATAGCATAAACACTATATGTCATTAAATCAGGTTTAATAAACAAGATTTCATATTCAAATGTTAGAGTCCTAGTGATGAATATTGTTAGGAGAAGTGATAAGCAACTCTTCTGCACATACAGATTGAATAGAAAAGAAAGAGTGCCAGTGGGATAAATTAACTGCTAACCTCTCCTGGCTGCTCTCAAGCTTATCAAAGGAGGACTACCAGACCATCAAAGTCCCATCTCCACAAGTGCAGAGAAACACACAGGCAGGATGAAAGGCAAAGAAACCCTAACTACAAACTCCTGAGAAGGAACATCTGGTTCAGACTCCTCACAGGACTTTTCCAAGACCAGCAGATCCATTGCTCAGGTGTAAAACCCTCCAAAATAATGAGAGCAACTCCCTGCAACACCTTTTTGGACTAAGAGATGATTATTGCCCTTAGGTGTTAGACACAATATAGGTTGCAGGAGAACAGAATGTTGGTATTACATGAGTTGTTATGGGATGTGTGTGGGAGGAACCAAAGGTTCCACATTCCATGGAGGGATCTACATGGTTTGTAGAAGGAATTATGGTGGGCAAATTAAGAGACAAGGAAATAAAAAGGTCCTGTCACATGTATGTAGGGTCTTTTCTGTATAATCTAGAGACATCCTGCACCAGATCACTGCAATCTGTCCTTTCTTCTCATTAGGTTCTACTTTCAGTTATCTTTCCAGTAATAGGCTCTGAAGCCCATGTGTTTACGAGGGATCTGACTGCCAGCCTGTGGAGTCAAAGCATTGGTCCAGATGATCCGTGTGTCCATGGTGGCAGCAGCTGGAGAGACCTGAGTGAGTGAAACCTAGTGACAGGCACCAGGCTGGTTCCAGGGGTCAAAGCCACATGTCCCTGTCATGCAATATGTGGAGCGCATGACTGAGGACACTGGTGAAGAGCAAGCCAGGTGAGCTGGTACGTAGGTGAGGTGGTCTGGTTTCAAGAATTCTCTAAAGGTAAAATCACAAGGTTGGAGGGTGCTGTTGGGGATCAGAGGAGTCCAGCCACAGATGGCTGTGGCTGCATGTGATTTTGTGTGTTTTCAGATGTGGCAGGGTAAGACAATCCACTGGGTTGCAAGTGCAACCACTAGGCATACCAGAAACCGAAGCATAGCTGCTGGAGGGCTCTATAATGTACATATAAACAAACATGCACAAACACATATATGAACTATTTTTTCATACATCTATTCCAGCTTAGCAGGGTGGAGGTGCATTACTGACACTCCATACTGGCCCCTTCTCCTGCTCAGCCAGAGAAGCTGGCACTGCCTGTGTTCATGAGTGCTCTGTGTGTGCACCTGTGCTCTCTGTGTGGCCAGCCATGTATACATGTGTGTATGCTGCACACAGAGTAAGCTGTCTACTACTAATACACACCCAGCCTTGCTGCTGGATAGACCAGCCCTTCAATCAGACTAGGAGGAAAAAAACCATAAACATAGGTGGCCCAGCAGATGTAGGAGGAGCAATCTCCTACATTCCCAGATGTTTCCAGATCAGATAATCTCATCAGATCTTAATCAAGGTCAGAACTGCTTCTTCATAGTTTATTTCTGCAGTGGTACCAAACTGCAAGATCCAAATTAGAGAATCTCTACCTGCAAATTAGCATGATAGTTTCTGTAAGCAATCTAACCTGGACTCTTAGCTGTTAGGCAGGCAATGCAGACTAAGCAGTTTGTTGGTTCATGCTGTTTCTCTGAACTTCATGAACTCTCAGGGGAGTGTCAAGGTTTGACACTGGCACAAGACCAAATGCCCCCATGAAAATACACTTTCTCTGGTGTCTGCTGTGAGATTTTGACCAGGAACAAACAAAGCAGGCTCTCACTTGAAAAAAAAGAAAGTTTATTAACTAAACTACCAAAACAATTACTAAACTACACACAAAAGAAAAAAAAAAGAAAAATACAAGGAAAATGAAAACCTCACAAAAACACTCTCCTCCTCCTCCCCCCTAAATTCCCAATACAATACATCCTCCAAAATCACCAGTTCTGGTCCAACACCACCCTTTAGAATGCTCAACTTCCAGTTCCTCAAGAGGAGAGGGAGTCCTTCCATGTGTCATGGTGGCCTTTTCCGTCCTTGTTCTGGTGCTCTCACCACCGAACAGGGATCAGGACTGCTTCCAGGGTTGTCTTTTTAAGGATGCTTTGTCCAGTTCCAGAAAAGTACAGTCTTTCACCTTTGGGACATCTGTCCCCCCCATATTTTATATACCCCTGGGGCTGAGGGGTACCCACACTGAATCTTCTTTGGCTCTGGGACATTTCTCCCCCTGGACTCAGTCTCTGTATCACACGGAAACATGGCTCTGTCCATGGCTACACAAAAGAGTCCAGCATAAAATGCCACTCCATCTTCTCCATTCTTCCAACATCTCTCACTCTCTCTCTCTCTCTCTGGTCCAGACCTTCATCACTCGTCTAGGAAGGGTTAATGTTCTGTGAAGTTTTCATTGTCCAAGAAGGGTTAAAAACTCCTCCAAGCGGCTGCCAGCACATGTTTACTAAATTTCAAGGTAAGGGCCTCAAACACAGGCTGCACTCTCTCTCTCTGTCTGTCTCCAAAGGGGGGAACAGGCTGCACATTGCTTCCTGGCATTTCTTTACTTCTTCCTTCCACCCTTGGGGGGGCCAGGCCTACCTCTCCCGGGCCGGGCCGCATGGCTTTTCCCCTCCCCCCGCCCAGCCAGCAACTGGGCCGGGGGAGAGACCCAACTCCTTCCCACCGGAAATCCAAAGAGAGAGCCTGCCAGGGGGAGAGCCCTGCTTTTACCCTGTGTTCTCAGAGGTGGATCCAATGCCCAGTGGTTGGGCCAGATGGCAATATTCAAATCTGAGCACTCATTGGCCCTATCTACAGCATCCCAGAAATCCTGTTTCTGGGCCAAACCATGACAGGGAGGAATGCAGAAGTTCTCTTTCTGCTCCCTTAGTACAGCTTCAGAGATCCCCATGAATTTAGACTCAGAATTTTGCCACCACTGCTCCACATGCCCTTTCCCTTCTCTTCTTGTGGAGAACATGTGTGTATGACTGTCCATAACAAATATGGGGGAAAAAAATGCTGAATTTGCCACGATGGGAAAGAAGAAAAAGTGTTAAACTCACTGCAGAGCATCATTACAGTGTTTGCGCCAACTGCACAGTAATGCTATAATATGGCTGATGAGAGTGGAATTCAGAAAAAAATAGATGAAAAAGTCAGAGATCTCATTTAGCTAAATAGATGTGCTAAAGAATTCTCTTTTACATGCAGCAGTAGGAACACTAAAATCCTTCATGTGAGGCAGAAAGAAGGGGCACAAGTCCAAGCAGCTGAATTTGGGGTAGTACCCAGTCACTAGGAGTTTCCTGTTCAGACACTGGCTGTGAACAGGAGGAGGGAAATCCCAGGAAGAAGAAATTGGATCCTAGGCTGTAGGTAGGGTACAGACAGCCCCAAAGCCCAGCTGGACAGGGATAGTCAGGACTGGTGATGCCCTCAGAACCCTGGCACTGGAGTAATATCATGTCTGCTATGATAAGTAACACATTATTAGCTAATTAATTAGTTATATAATTTATATGGTACAGAAATGAGTGAAAATGATTTTTTGGTCAAGATAAATCTGCATTTCTTCCCTATTAATTCTATTGTAATGAATAATGCAGCAGGAGAGATTCTAATTATAGAATGCCTTTAATTTGGATAGATTTCATACATTTTTTCCATCTTATTAACCCCAGCACTCTTTTCTTGATGTGGAAGGATAATTTACACTCATTCTTTTGTTTAATTGTGCCACCTACACAACAGGTGCTCTCTGTAGTAGTTCATACCATGTGCAGATCAATGCTGTGTCAGTGTTGAACACTTCTATATTTAAATTCTTAATAATACATACTCCCTTGTTACATTAAAATGTAGGAAGTAAGAACTCTGTCTGCAAATTTGATAGCATTTGGTCATGCAATGTTCCCCTTTTTCCATCTCATGAATAATCTTTAATTAGATATCATTACAGGATGGACAAAATTTTAGGATTATGCCTGAGATAATGAGCACGAAACTACTTTATATGTCTAGTCCAGAAGGACAATAGCTCCTCAAAACCTTGTGGCTTATTTTCTCAGGGTTGAAGTCAAAACAAGTCATCTGCAAATAAATTTTATTTTAGAGCAACAGAACTGTTGCAAATGCAGCATTCAGTGCTCAGAGTTACCGCAGCCTTTGACCCTAATCTTCCTTTTATCCATCTTTTTGATACATCCTGCTGAAAATAGTCATCCTGCTACTCTGTGTCACTAATTTGTGGTGTGAAATTATTACTTGACTTTGGCAGTGTTTGTCTATTTTTTGTCAAGTGTGTTAACAGGAGTATGGGAGAATGTACCAGCTAAGCTGGGGCACAGTGGTCCTGACCCAAACACTACTATGCATCAAGGAGCCAGTGATCCCCAGAACAGCTGACCTGAATAAGTGCAGGTCTGTGCTGTGTTGTACACACTTGTGGTCTGCCAGAAGAACTTCACTGATTAATTGTAATGGGAAATCCATATGCAGCTCCCTCTTGACCCCTGTCCTTTCTGCCACCTCATGTATCTTCTTATCTTGAGGGTAAGCAGCATATTTACATAGAATCCTTCTCTGCTTGAAAATAGAAATTATGAATAGAGCTGTTTTTGCTAATGAGGAATTATGGTAAAACCTCTAAAGATAACAGTGCTGTCAAACAGCACAGAAAGGATCTGTGCAGAATGCCATGCTCTGACCACTGGGATACTATGCAATCCTATAAAACTTGGGGTTATCATCATTTGAAGGAATGTAAGATTATCTGTGTCATCCCCTTTTTCCTTCTCTTATAAGTTCCAGTAAATGGCATTTTAATCAATACCTGACAGAGCCTGATTGCTTTTCTTACTGGGATGCATAACAAGCACTTGCATCAATGCATTACATTAAGCATTTGCTGAATGTGCAAGTCCAGTACCAGTGCCAGAGGCTGGTTCCTTGTCAGCCCCTTTCTCCAATCTGTCAAAGTCACACTGAATGGTAATATGACCCTCTGGCATTCCAGCCACTCCTCACAGTTTGGTGTGCATTCTGTCCCATCATCCAGGTCATTAATGTTGATGTTAAACAGGGCTGGACCCAGTATTGCCTCCTACACTGCCAGTCATTAGCTTCCAAAAAAATGTACCAATTAAGTAAACCATGTAGCCAATTTTTCAACTCACCTTAGCATCTCTACATCATCAACTCCTCTAGGGGAATAATGTTAAAAGCCTCACTGATTTCCAGGTAGGCAATATCCTCTGTTCTCTCCTCACCTACCAAGCCAGTAATTTTTTTCATAGAAAGCAGAAAAGGTTGTCAAGCATGACTCCTCTGTGTTGAATTCATGCTTTTTTACTCCTTATCACTTTCTCATCTTTCATATTCTGTTATTATTCTGCCTTACTACCTATTTACGTGTGTCTATTAGTTATTTATTAGGCCAAAGTACATAAATTTTAAAATTTAACAGGATAGCACTGATTTTATTCTTATGTATTTTGATCATTGAGGGTACATGATAGTGCTGTTGGAAACACTGGGCCAGGACTTCCTACATTATACCATAGCCCTGCGTAGACAGAGGGAAATGAACAGTAAGAAATAGCACCTGATCAAACATTCCAGATCTGAAACACGGTTAAGGCCTTTCTCCAAACATTCCTACACATGGTCACATGAAGGTTATCCTCATATAATCTTTGAGTTATTGTGTTTACAACCAAAACTGAGCAGCACTTTTTTCTTTTTTGCCCTTTTTAATCTAGGAAAATAACTCTGGGTTTTGACTAGGCCTATTAATAAACTCAAAAAAAAGTGAAGCATAAAAGATTTTACTCAAAATATACAAATAGTAATATTTGCTTTATCAACAATTTTTAGATGAAACTAATATTTCATTATGTTCGATTCTTTAAAGTACTATCAAAGGGGAAACTACAATTCTGGTGTGTCCTATGGGAGAAATATTCTCTCATCTTTAATTCAACACTAATTTATTAATGTTCAAAGAAATTGTCACCAAGAGGCTTTAACAAAGTCAGGATGATAATGAAAAATTAAAATAAAAGTCATTTGGAGGGAAGTCTGGTAAAGCTATTTTCTCTCCTTGAGTAGCCCATTGATTTAAAAATCAGAATGTCATAAGAACAGTCTAAGATTTTAATAGCCACAGCCACATGGTCAAGTTAATTATTAGTGGGTGCAACAACTGACAGCATACAGCAACTCTAATAGGGAAAGTTACTTCCAGGGAAGAGTAAAAAAGGGGTAGAGAGAGAGGAAAAGGAGGAAAACTGGGCAAAAGCAAGGGCAAGGGAAGATGAAGGCTCACCAGTGGCTGGCTTGGAAGAACAGTGGCAGGGTCGCAGATGAGCATCCTTTAAAGGAGGTTCTCTTCAGTGAAAGAAATGATGAGGAGGAACATGAAAGCTGTGATGACGATTTCTTTGCCTTGGCTTTAACCCCTAGAACTATATGATTTTGCCATGCTGTAATTTGTTCCTGTTTGTGATGATGTTAGCACAGACATATACCAATCATGTGCAATCATTGAATACTGATTATCTGTTAAAGCTTCTGTGCACAAGTACTTTTGGATAATGACAGTCAAGTATTTAAGAGACCATCGTCTATTTTACTGTATGCATTTTGGTTTTTTCTATATTGGAGAAAACTGGAAAAAACCCCTTTAAATGTCTAAAATCTGTCAAACAATTGGAAAGAATAGGCATGTAAAGAGGAGTTATTGCCATACCAGCCATAGCCACGTCCCACAATAACCCACCATACCAACGCAGGTGCAGATGCAAGCCCATGAGACCAACAGCATGAGAACAACAGTATGGAAACAGAAGGAAAACAAGATCAGAGAGGCTCAGTAAAGCACTGCTACAGCAGCACAGCTAAAAGATTTCAGAGCTGCAAAGAGCATTTTTTTAACATTAGTGCGACCAGTGTACCAGGGTCACCTCAGGCACTGCAGTACACATTATTATATTTTATGATTATGTATATGATTTCGTTTTGTAGCAAAAAGATTAGCTATGTCTGTATTTACTTTGTCTTGCTAGACTTTCTACTTTTTCGGATAAAAACTCACACTTAACTTTATGACAGCCATATTTTTGCAAGTTCTACATTATATTATGAAAGTACAGAGGAAAACAACTATTCATTTCATTCAGAGACTTAATTATAATTCAACCTCATATTCATGAAATCTGTGCAAGTGGTATCATCTCTACTTGTTCAGAATTAAATATTACTTAAGGACAGCACTTGTAACACTGACTTTAGTTTTCCTTTTAAATTGGCTGTGGATTAAATCAGTACATAACATGCTGAAATAAATAATATAAACATTAGAACTGTTGCATTATACCGAATATTAATGCCAGAATAACCACGGTAACAAAACACCTTGCTCAAAGGCCTTGAAAAATGAATTGCAGGGCAATTAATAATGGAAAATTTATTGCTAATTCTGAAGAAGAATACTTTGAAATGCAATGCTTGCGTAGGCAACTGTTAATTTTAGTAAATTGATTGTGATTTTTCCTTCAAGTGTGTAATGAAAGAACATAAACATTTGCAGTTCAGTTGTTTGAGGACTTAAAAGAGTAAACAAACAAGTGGCTACAATTATAAAACTACTTTCTTTTCTTTGTTTACCAGATCTATTATTAAGAACTGCTGCTTAGGTTTTCATTGCATCTCTGTTGATGTTCAATATGATGAGAATGAATCTTAATTTATGTGTTCAATGAAAGGTTTTACTTTAATTACCAAAGCCAGTAAACATTTTAAACTTATCTGATAACTGTCTGTGTACAAATTTAGGTGAGATTTGTTGTTTACTTAGCAGTATTGTGGTACACCGACTTTTCATAACCTATTATTCTGAATATATGTATGCCTCACAAGCTTTCAGTTTGAAACCTCAGGAGTTTTGTTTAAAATTGACGTTTAATGCCTGTTGTTTCTGTGTATGTGTGCTTTGTAGAGATATTCTTTTCATCAGGAATACAGTGGAAACACAGACCTTATGAACTTTACAGCTGTTTTTTGCAGCACGTGACAGCAAAATATTCTCTGAACTCTACCAAAACAGCTCTCACTACTTTACTCCACTTGATGTGAGTTTCCTTGATGCCAGAGTGTACTGGGCTATGTCAAATGTCTGTGGAACACATTTAGGTTATGGTTAAGAGCTTACAGGGCACTGCTGTCCTATTATTCTGTATGATGATTTAGGTTTACATGATTTTTGGCTTATTTTATTTTGTATCTTTAACTCATATAACATGAGTTACATGTGTTATTTTAAGATACATGGAGGCTGGGTAGGTTTTACCAAAAGGTGTGTTTTAAGTAATTTTTTGCTTCCTTTTCTTTTATCCTCACCTTCCTATATGGTGAGTTAATATGGGGAATAAAAAGCTTTGCAAAAGAGGTTCACTCAAAATGTTATAAAATCTACTCTTGTGCATAATTTTTGTACCAGCATAAGGGATGGGCAGAGCTGAGGGTTGAGAACCACATAAGCCTTAGTCATCAGGTCTAAGAATATACCCTCTCAGATTTTAATGGAGAGAAAAAAATTATTGTAGTTTTAAAAACCATGAATAAAAACATGAAGACAATAAGGAGCAAAACTGATACAGGTCAAAATAGTGATTTTCAGAGAGCTAAGTGCTCTGTTCTTTGTATCATATCATTGTCATAACCTAGAGGGTTACCAGCCTGTGAATGTTCCAAGATTGTGACTCTGCATTCACTGTATTCTGTATTACATAAGAGTAAAGGGGCTTTCATCCCCTAAATTTCTCTGCTTTATTTCAGATTACAAAAAATGCCATACAATTCACCAACCACAAATATATTTTCACAGAAATTACCACTTGTAATTTTAACTATGGTTAATGAAGTGAATATATATTTATCAAACTATTATAAGTTACTCTAGGAAATCAATTTTATACCAACAATCAATGTAAAAGCAACATCCAACTACTGTTATGGGTTACCACAAACTTGTCTATAGTGAAGCAAGCTTATAGACAATACAACTGTGGGTATACTTATGAGACATATACAAAATCAAGAAAATTTGGCATATTTCAGAAAAGACAAAACCATTTACAGGAGCAGGATAATTCATTCCCAGAGGGCAGGACACAACCATCCCAGAAATGGGAGAACAAACTGAACTAATCCCAGAACTATGAGTATGGGGGAGCACCAGTAGAGTAACACAGCCTCACTTCAGATATGACCCACACCATACCACAAAAAAGACTTTGGAGTCAGCCATGTGTTCCCATCAATGATCCAAGATATCACAGAAAGTTTGTGAAGGGAGTTCAACTGTCAGTGAAAGAACAAGGGAATTTTTACAAGCGTTTTGGGATAAAATTAAGTATTTTTTTATCATAGACATATAAAAGTGCATAGGACGCCAACACTTCAAGCAGCCAGCAGGTTGTTGGCTGTTAAGTTTACCCGAAGCAGCACATAGATTAAGTTGGTTTTTCTTTTCAGACCAATGTTTGCTTTTCCAGACTGTTTTCCTGTTCTAGCAATTAGAACAGCCCATGACAGTTTCCAATTCTCATTCTTTTACGGTATTTCCACCTCTTTCCAGACTATTTCTTGGCTTTTTTTCTGCTAAGTTTCCATTACAGTTGTATTTGCAGTAATTGATGATGTCTCAGGATGTCTGTGGTCTCCAAGTTCCCATCTTTATTTCAAAGATGCCAGCTGCACTTCTCAAGAATGCTTCTGGTTCATAGGCCTAGACAGGTAGCTCTCAGTCTGGCAGGTGTTTTCTCTGTGAGAGTTTGAGCAGACAACTTCTGCTCAAATGTTCACAAATGTTCAAAAAGTAGTTTCCCCCTTCTAACCAAGTCACCTTTCTGGCTGTTCCCAACAATTGCTAACTCCAAAGACCCTTTTTCCACCACCATTGTCTCTCTTCAGGCTGTGACTCTTACTGCAGCCCTGGTGGTTTAACCAGTGACCCCAGAACAGGTTTGAACCATCTCATATAGCAATTCTTCAAACTACTGAGTTTCATAATGTCTTCCAAAATCAAAGAGGTAACCAAAAATAAAAGTGTTCCATTCCTGTGAAGCCCTTTTCCTTAACCCACCCAACTGCATCACCTTCCCAATAAGATGAATAAATAAGGCAAGAAGGCAAGAATGGGAAAGGAGAAAAAAAAAAATCCACCATTGCTTTCCAGTTGGAAAAATTCTGGACTAAAGGAATAGCCTTTGGCAGCTTTTCTTTAAAAGGCACATGGCAGTAAACCTTAGAATGGTCTAGGAAAGGTAACTGAGTTGCCCTAGGGCTGAGAAATATAAAATGTGAGAACAAATAATTTCAATGTCTGTGCAAACATACAAAAAAATAACTTTCCTCAAACCTGAAATGCAGAATTAATTCAATCTTGCATGGATATATCACTCTCTGAAAAAGGATATATCATGGGAAAACCATGCATTATTTTGTGCAGTGGAATGACTTTTTCTTTCCTTTTCTCTTTTCTTTGCATAAAAGTAGGTCCACAATGCATGTTCTCATGAGAATCAAATATCTCTCATGGTGCTTGCTAATGTGAATATGAATTTTCCATCCCTACACCCCAGCTTTCTTCAGTCTGATGCTGAAAATACAGTAAAAACTAAAACTCATGAAAAATGCATGTACTTTTCTATAGGCTTATAACTACATTTACTCTTCTCACCTTTGAAAAATCATTATACAACCTTCCCATTCCACGAAGAAGATTCTAAGGGCTTAGTATTCTAGCATATTGTTGTTTTGGTAACTGACTGCTAGACTAAAAGCCTTCTTAAAATGCTTTGAGATTTTAAAAAATGGATCCTTTGTGATATGGAATCAGAAGTCACTGTTCTTTGTGTTTTAAAGCTCATCAATGAGGTTTTGATTGATGCTTAGAATAATTATTGGGTTTTTTATTAATTCTGTGGCAAACAAACAATTTAGCTTGGTGATTTTTATTGATTTTTTCTTTTTTTCAGATGCACTCACTAATGTGTATAAGTCTTCAATATTTATTATGTTTGTAGCTAGTTTTAGCAAGATAGGTGAAATTTTTACATTTGTGCTGTAAATTCACAGCATTTATCTTATTTTAATGTTTTATGGCACCAACATGGAGTTAAATTCTGCTTTTCTGAGCAAGACTTACTTCCAGGACCATCATGAATATCATCCTAAAAGTAGTGAATAGATACATGAAACACTAGAAGGATAAATTCCTCACACTTTGCCATTGCTTTAAAATAGAAAAAAAAAGGTGGAGAAGATTCTCATTTCTTTTTCTTGTACTGTAAACTTATTTATGGCAGTAATTTCTCTCAATCTTTTATCTTCTTATTCAGTTTATTGTCACTTTAGGCATAGAAAATAATAACTGGGAAAAAAAATGAGCATTTCTTCCCGTCAATTAGTCTCTTGAAAGAGTCCACATATGTTAAGTAACACAGTTCATTTCTTAGTCCTAGAAATTCAATCTATTCACAGTTTCTTGGTAATTCCATGCAAAATATTGTTTGTTTGATATTTTGGATTTTGTGAGGGGGAAATTACTCTCTTTTTCCTTTATTTTTTTGGTGTTTAATTTTTATTTTTTTTTATAATTTATTTTTATCACAAGTATTTAGCTCTTTTTTCATCTTTGGTCAGTGAGATGATACACCTGATAGAGATTCTTGTAGAAGTGTAACATCTCCTGTGAGCAGCAAAGGTATAGCACTTAATGTTCTCTCTTTTCATTTGGAGATTTTTCATCTTCTGGAGGGAAGAGAAAAAGAAGCTGGGACCCAGGGAAAGCCCAGAATTAATTTATTTTTCTTTAAAGACCACGGATTCAAGACATCTCAATCAGGCATTAAACACCAAAAGCAAGTAATAAACTAAAAAGAATTTAAATAGAGGTAGAAGTAATGACAGGGCAGAAAGTTTGCAGTTGGGCAGGACATTTGGAGGTCCAGCCTCCCTTCTCAAACCATCCAGGGCCATCCAGAACCAGCTGCAAGGCGCTGGGCTATGCTGTTCTTGAACTCCATGAGGTCCCCGTTATCCCCTTTACTCCAGCCTGTCAAGGT
This sequence comes from Ammospiza caudacuta, assembly GCF_027887145.1. NCBI lineage: Eukaryota > Metazoa > Chordata > Aves > Passeriformes > Passerellidae > Ammospiza > Ammospiza caudacuta. Next base: position 97,980,983 of record NC_080594.1, read on the forward strand.
CCCTCTAGATGGTGGCACAGCCCTCTGGTGTATCAGATGGTTCTCCTGGGTTTGGATCCTTTGCACAGTTGCTGGGAGTTCAATCTAATCCAACATCCAGATCATTAATGGAGTTGTTAAACACATGTGGACTCAGTACTGATCCCTTGGATGTACCACTAATCACTGGCCTTCAACTACATTTCACTGATTCACCTCTGGGCCTGGCCTACAGAAAAAGTAAAAATCACAAAAACCATAAGAGGTCCTAATATTTTTAAGCATAGTTTTTTTATTGAAGAGCTTTCCACACAAAATGTGGGCTAAAGTCAGTTCATGAGCAATGTGTATCTAAGTCATATTTACAGGGCTGTTTTCTAATATAATGTTGCCTCATCACCTTCACTTCTCAGTCCTTGAGCAGAGTTTGGGAATAAATGTTGTATATTAATTAGGAAGGCTCACCTTGAGTTTCTGGACACTTTCTTTTGGACACCTCTGTTTTGATTTTGCCTTCTTTTAAACCCAGTGTTGATTCCCCATGTACACACCAAACCTTGTAAGTTCATATTCTGTGGACAGTGTTACTTGGCAAAATACTTTAAATAGAAAAATTGGTAAGCAACAAATACTGAATTTTTGTCCAAAGCATGGGCTGCAAATATGGCATCTCTATCTCTTTATGGTTGAGGGTGTCAGTAGTGGCATGCATCTATTAAGTCTATGTCTTGGTTTCAACTCAAATTACTTTCTTTTTAGTAGCTGGTGGAGAAGAGAATCAGACTGAAATGGTACACTTTGTGGTTGAGATAAGAAGAGTTTAATAATTGAATAATAACAATATTAATAAAAATTTTAATGAAAATAAGAAAGAAAGAAAGAGAGGGGAGAATAAACCCCAAGACATACAAGTGATGCACAATGTTAATTTCTCATCACCCACAGAACAATACCTGGCCAGTCCTTGAACAGTGATGGTCTGTCCCCATACAGTTCCCCCAGCTTACATACTGAGCCTGATGTTCCATGGTATGGAATATCCCCTTGGCTAGTTCAGTTCAGATGTCCTGGTCATGCTCCCTTGCAGCTGTTTTGCACTGGCAGAACATGGAAAGCTAAAAAGTCCCTGATTGAGGATAAGACCTTCTCAGCAACAACTGAATCTTCAGCGTGTTATCAACATTATTCTTGTTCTAAATTTATATCATAACACTATACTAAGTGCTAGGAAGAAAACTTACCCTATCCCAGCTGAAACCAGGACAGCCTGTTGGACATATATATAGTTAGGCATATAAACGTCGGTAACATGAAATCTGCTTCTCTCTTTAACTAAACTATTCTCTTATTTTTTTCTGTGCTCACCATATAGCAGCAGCTAACTTTCCATGCCACCTAGTTATATCATACCTCTGCCTCAGCACAGCTGGGCCTAGCAAGCATTAAATCAGAAAATGTGTAATCAGCAAGATTTGTGCCCTTATCCCTGGCTAATTTGACATACTATTTCAGGCAAAGTTTGGCATAAAAATGACTGCAGAGGAATTTCTCCAGGCGACAGCTATGACTTCATGACAGTTTCCAGTTTTGTCAACCTTCGTGAAGTCAGACTTAATTCATAGGCCTGTACGAAGGGACTAGCACTGCCTATGGGAGGGTGAATTCCTTACTTGGACAAAAATGGTGTAGAAGAAAAAATGCATTTTATTAATTGTGGGTGAAAGCACAGTTGAATCTTTCCACTATGAAACCTTCCTCTCATAGGTGATATATCAGCACATTATTATACCAGCCATCAATTTTTCAAAAACTGTGAATGGCTGCTGAATCAATGCTTTTATTCTCCTCAAACTCTACTTTCAATGGTAGACTCTTGCCCACCATTTCATGCCTTTTATAAGAAAATTTCTACAGAAGGCAATGTTTAAATTCTGTCATTTAAACACACAAAATTCCCAGTCCAGAGAAAGCGCAAAAATTCCCACAAGCCAAAGTCAGTGGATGAGCCTCTGTGGAGGTAGACAATGATGTTTGGAAGGACTTCTGAGGAATGAAAAAGGTTCTGGAAGTGAGATAAACAGAAATAAAAGGAATGTGTGAAGCAAAGCCAATGCTATTGAATGACAAAGGTGAATGTTTAGTGGACTCCTTGGCATCAAAAAACATTCACAGCTGCTGGTACTTAAAATTCTCATTAGAAGTCATGCCTTGCTTCTTTGGAAATTCACTCCTTCAGAACTAAAGCAAAAGATCAAGAACAATATTTAAATTTCTTTCACCCTCTTCCTAATGGTGACTATGTTGCTTTATTTTCTAATGTGCTTATGATTGAATATTTCTTCAGCTATTTTTTATGGAGTTTACTGAAAGAAACGTATGTCATTGATGTCCTCCCATTGTATAATCTCTAAACGTCAATATTTGAACATTTATAATTCCAATTATGTGTACCCATAAAGCTGTTGTCTTGGAATACACAAATTGTACATGACATCTCATCTTTTAAGCTAGTAAATCAAATAATTTCCTTTGTAATTTCATTTGGAAAGAAAATGTAATTGGTAGTCCAATAAAATCTACATTAGCTTGTTCTAAATTCAATCTAGGGGAAAAAAAAACCCTGATGCAAGAAATCACTTTATTATAATCTCAACTACTCCAGTAAACCACAGTAGCTGTACTGAGCAAAACTCTGCTGAAACAATAATCAGAGACAATTACTAATTCTGAAATTGCTCAATTTTTAAGCTATCTAGTATTGGGGTTTATAGTTTGTTTGCTAATAAACAAACCTGCTTAATATAAGATTTTTTAAAATTTATTCTTTTGCAAGAGTGAAAGTCTCACACACACACAGAACTAAAAGCAATCTTCTTCATAGAGCCTCACTGTTTATCTTTGGCCATGGGTATTACTTGCTTCAAATCTGTATAGGTTCTTGAAGATGGAAATATAAAAGAGAAAGGAAAACAGATGTATACAAAAATACTCAAATCCTTTCGTAAAGAGTTAAACTCAGATTTGTATGATTTCAACCTATTTTTGAAGTTTAAAGCTGGTAACACAGCTTTCAGCTACACCATTTCCATTTAATTCAGTCTTGACTTTATTTTTATTTTGCCTATAGCTCACTGCTCTTTAATCTTTCTGCTATGCTGACACCTGTAGGACCCCCTTCACCACTACATGAATTCATACAAGCACATTCACAGAATGTGTCTAACTGAATTCTTTCTCAAGACTGACTAGTGCAGCAGTGCCTGCCAGAATCAAGGACTTTTAAACATTTACTTCAATTTGATGGTTTTATTTTTCTTTCATCTTTTATTGTTGACTACATAATTTGTTCCTCAAATTTATTTATAGGAATCATCAGTATACTACTCTTTTTTTCTTCTAATGTTTTTTGTATTTCTTCTTCATTTTTTTTCTCTACAATTCCCTGTTACTTCTAGGGGAGAGTGGGTAAAGAAAGGGAAAAAAAAGGAATTCAGTAGACTGAGGATATAGTATATTAAGGATCAAAAACATGCTGCTTTGATGGGCAATGGTTCAGTGGCTGAAACTGCTAAGTGAAATGGAATCTTTTGCAATTTAGTTACAAATCCTTTTAAATATATACATTAATTAAAATGTACAAAACTTTTTCTTTCTTCACAGCTAACGATAGATACAATATACTTAAAAGGCAATTTGACTATTTTCTTTTTAATATGATGATGTACAAGACAAATGTGAATACTTGGTTAAGTTCCCAAGATGAAAGACAACATACAAGATAGAGAATGGCTTTGGCGAAATTGTCAGGGTTTATTTTCTTTGTTGGGTTTTGTTTTTTCCTGTATTTCAGAAAACAAAAGCAACAAGAAACTTAATTATAGTTATCTAGTTTATCAAGAACTAATCAAATGCTCTGTGTTGATATATATTTTTTTTAGTTGAACAGGTCTGTACAATATTTCAAAACTTTCATGTCAGCAAATCTAAGTGAAGTAAAAATTCGGATGGGGTCGTAAATTAATCCTGAGCAGACAGCAAGGTAAATTCTTTAAAGAGCTTCAAGAAAGCAAGAACATATGCTTTGAAATAAGTTTGTTTAGACTAAGCCATTCCGTTTTGATCCCTGTTGTGTCAGTTGGCTTGAGTTTGTTCTTTAGGAAGCTTTGGGGTCTGGAAGACAGATTTTATCTAGCCAGCAATCTACCTCTAGTAGACAGTGGTGAATATATGCCCTAAGAAAGCAAGAAATTTGAAAAATTTTTTAAACTTTGACTTCTCAAATGCAAAAGTGAGAATATAATTTAAAATAATGACATATTAGGTGAGAGAAATTAACAAAATATTTTTCTATATTTTATTTATTTTATCAAAGAAAAAAATCTCTACTGTACCTATAAACAGTCAGTATTTGAAAAATTATATTAGCAAGATAGATAAATACACTCTAACTTTGATTCTTTCAAGAATTCTGAAGAGATGCCAATTGTGGTTAAAGCTATCTCATGCAATGTTAATGGATTTGAAAAAACACAACATATGAGAACTGGCGTAGACAAACTGCAGCGCTTATGCAGTAGTCTTAGTAGTTCATGTCAGATTACTGTTCAGAAGTTTGACATCAAGCTTTTACTTTGATGTCATAAACTGCTGATCAATTAGAAAGCAAGCTTTAAAAGTACAATATGTCTTGAGAAAAATCAATAACTACTTTGTCCTACTTTAAAGATAAGATGAAAATTTGCAACTGTCAATGCACATTATTGTTACTAGCAGTGGGAAATTCAAAGACATACTAAATGGCTACTTATGGATAGTTATGTGCAATAAAAGGTTTAACTCAGACCTTCTCACCTACTTTGACAGACAACCATTGCAAAACAAAGACCTTAGTATTCATAAAAGGTTTGACTTGATATCATAAATGGATATATTCCTAGTTACACCAGAGTCTATGCACTTCACCCCTTTAAAAATATAAATTTAATACACAGTGCTGTGTGCTGCTGCAGAAGTCAGAATTTAGAAAACAGAATGACAGTTTTTAATGTTATCTATAATACTGGGGAAATCCCAGTTGGACTTCAATGATACTTGTGGGTCTCTTTGCCAGAGAGCAGATGCTGGGGCTGCAAACTGGCCCTATACTGTCACCAGCCCTCTGGATGGCACAATTTGGAGTCCTGACCTTGAGGCTCTTTGGCCACCAGCCTGCACTTCCCCAGTGTACTGGCACCTCAGAAAGCAAATGAATATATGACAATGGGAACAATGGTGAAATATTCTGAGATTTTGCCAACTGCTCCTTTCTTCAGTACTATACTCTACTTCAGAAAATACCTCAGAACAAATTAACATACATGTATTTTTAAATCAGTCATATTGTTGTGGGAAAAAAAAAGTGCTAAGAAACAAGTCAGATTCATAAATGAAAATGTATTTCACCTTTATACATGCTATACAGGTCATGCAAATACAGAAATCTACAGGTTATACAATGACACCATAATAAAATATAATATGACATTTGTCAAACACAGTGTATTACAGCAAAACAAACTGTTTCTGTTTGTTTATTATTTAGGAAATAGATGAAGGACTAATTTGGAAGACACAGTACCATGCTACAGCTTACTGCACAGTCAAAAGAAAGTATTTCTTGAAGTACACTAACATAAATATTCCTACTAAGGATATTATATTATTCTATTAATCAATCCTTCAGTTACATGCTTTGATTCCAGTGGCATGAATTTTCATTCAATTTCAGTAAAAATCAATTTATAATGGCCCTATGCTGCTCCTAAGTGCTTTCTGAGAACTGTCATCTTTGACCAAAGCGAATCATACAACTAGCTGAGATAAGGTCAGGCAATATATTAATGTTACACTTAGAGTTAATTGACCTCTATATTTAGACTTTTTTCAGTTATTTCATTCTAAAGAACACTGGACTAAGAAATACTATTACCTGTATCTCTCTTTTAATGCTTGGCAGAGATAAGTATTACAAGGTAGAAAAATTTGTATCTATGAAACACTTTTCCATTTTTGCTAATAACATTACTTTTCCTCTTTTCTTATTTCTTCTGAAAAATTTTAGAGAACTGAAAATATTCATCAGTTTATGGCTATCCACCATTAAAACCATAGTAAGAAAGTTTTCAATATGTAAAGGATAAAAAAAAGGATGGACAAGTAAACCCAAATCCATTGTCACCTATTTAGATTTATAGTTGTTATGGTTTAGGACAAATTAGGGGAAATCTCCAAAAGGGAGCCCCCCAAAACAAAACAAACCTCCAACCACCCCTCCCCCAACACCGGGTTCGGGAAGGAATTTCTCGGAGGAGCAAAGTGGAAAACAAAACCTATTTATTTACAAGTAACAAAAGAACACTCCCCAACACAAGAAAAGAAAAGAAAACAAAAACAGACTGTGTTGAGAGGGCGCCGCGCTTCTTTGCAAGCTTCGGGTGTCCTGGAGCTCTCAGGTCAGATCCGGAGCCGGTCCAGTATCTTCCGGGGAGGGTAAGAGAGAGGGAACAAGAGAAAAGAAAAAAAACAGCGCAAAAAGCAGAAAGCAAGCAAGCGAAGCAGCTAGCCAAGCCAAGCAGCAAAAGCAAAAAGCCAAAGAGGCCTGGTCAAACCCTCCCTCCTCTCTTCCCCGCCCCGCCGCGGCAAGACGGCCGGGGGGGGGGAAGAGAGAAAAGGCACAGCTGCCAGACACAACACACGATATTGGGATAAAGGCTGTCAACCCACGACAATAGTATAACCTTAAAGATTCCTTCCTTACTTTGGGGAACTATCTGGAAAAAAATTCACTTAAATCAGTGTGAAAAGTCAATTGTTTCATTTTGGCTTGGTTCTCTCAGACTCATGGACCAGTGTGGTGGATGTGACAGACCAGACCTTAAAACTGAAGGTCTGTCACAGTTTAAAGACTATGCTTGTAACACACAGAGCTGTCCTGTGCATCCATATTTGAGTTAACATTTAGCAAACTATGATGGTGAAGTCAACTGACAAATTCAGATGTAACAGCTTGTTCCAATTTCATGGATCCTGAACCACTTCATGTTCTACTTAAGACGTCTTTCTGAAAACAGTGAAGTCAACTACCTGCTGTCACCTTCTAGGTGATCAGAAATTATTTTTTTCTAGAATTAAAAAAACCCCACCAACTTTCAGGCATAATTTTCCAGCCAAATATTGTCTGACATGCATGTGCTCCTTAAATTATATTAAAAAATTAAAGCAACCAGCAATATCACACTGTTAAAATTATGATATAGAGGGACTAGAATATCTAGAACTCCAACTGTATAACCACCCATTCCTTGAAAGCAGGTCAATTCAAGGAATTTGCTTTTTTGCCCTAATCTAACTCTATTTCTTTTATGATGTCCCCCTGGAAATAAACAGGAACATGTGAAGTGAATCTTTTCTAGGAGTAAAGACATTTTTTCTCTTTTATCTGTCAAATAGGTTCTACACAACAACCCTATCTGCAGAAAAAAATACTTGACTTTACATCGACAGAGAATACCATACTTTGATTATTTAAATATAAAGGATGAAAACTAATAAACTGGAGTTACTGTAAAAATATAAATTTTGTTTTATGTTAAAGCCTCTGGGTATGTTTTCTTCTCTTCTTGTGTACTAATATTAATCTAATTTTATATTAAATACTCTTCAAAGTATAACTGAAATGCTGCTGTGGCATTCATATGCAATTTTCCTGCATTTTATCCTTTACAAGAGCATGAACATCTGACATTTAGGAGACTTATAAAAGCCTATATATGTCAAGAGAACTAAAGTGAGTGCTATTCTATGCTCAGAAAGAAAATTGTTAAAAAATAAAATTTAGAAAAATTGAAATAGTAAAGAACTCAGACAAGAAAATGGAACATAATATTGGATTTCTGCAAGGCTTTTAAGTGTTCAAATTCACGGGTACATTCAGGGAATATCTATAGTTATGTATATATTATCATGATATCTTACACCTAACATGTAGATCCCTACAAGGAAATGTTTCCATTAACATAGTAGCTCATATTTAATTTTACTTAGAATAATGGAGATCATACAGAGTGAAAAATCAAGAACAACATAGCTATTCATATAAGTCATAAATACTCTTCAATGAAATCTATGAACCAACTCTTCCATAAAAACTTTGAATCATTAATTTCAAAGAACTGACTGAAAGTTTAAAAAATCCTGATAGTCTGGAAATTCCTAAGAAATTGGGTGTCTAAATCCAACACCGAATTTGACATGTTAAACATCACAAGTGTCTTTTCTTTTAAAATACAAGACTCATAGGAGATGGTCTGGCAAATAATTACATAGTGGTGAGCAAGTGACAAAAAGCACCAAGCAGGTGTATGGGGATAGAATAGAATAGAATAGAATAGAATAGAATAGAATAGAATAGAATAGAATAGAATAGAATAGAATAGAATAGACTATTTCCAGGTGAAAGACATATACAAAAATCTTCTAGTCCAACTGTCTGAACAATTTAAGGTTGACCAAATGTTAAAGCATGTTACTAAGTGCATTGTCCAAATGCCTCTTATTTCCAAGAGAATCCTTGTATTAATTCAGGCTACTTTACATTCAAGAATGTAATATTTCTGAATACAGAAGAGAGTCTGACTAGCATAATGAGAAATCTCTCCTAGCTAGAAGGTGAGAGTCATATGACATGTCTGCATTAATAAATTAAATGTACTCAGGGCTCTTCTCTGGCACTTAGGTCAGCTCACACTGAATGGCATCCTTCCACACTTTTAAACCCTCAGCCTCTCCAAAGAGAGGAAATGTTATGTTCAGCTCTAGAATATGCTGTGCTGCTTTGGGCTGGGCATTCTCTGCAGTGGAAAAAATTGTGGATTAATCATTCTTGAATACTGGTAGTAATGTTTACTCCCCAACCTGATACTTAGGTGATTCAACACCTCCTCAAAGCTGCAGCCAAAAATGGAGCCCAGAAAGTGAATACAACAGAAAAGTGCTTTGCATCACTTATTAAAAAAAAAAAGAAGTAGATGGAATATTTCTAAAGAATTAGACTGAAGAATGCAAGGTCTGAAGCAGTTATTTGCAAAAACTATTTTAAAGCCTATTTTAAAAACTAAGGTCTACTCTGTTTTAAAGTCTTTCACAGACAAGAAGAATTAAAATTCTGGGTAACAACAAAGTATAAAAGGAGACCAAAGCTTTTATAAATCTTCTTTATATTTTCATTTGTCGAAAATTAATTTCTTTTGTTTCTGTTGCTTGTAGACTCTCCAAATCTGTGAATATGATGAACAACTCATAATAAGGCTGTGCATTTTCTGTGTACATTTCACACAGGAAAATTTTTCTTTAATCATTTTTTCTTTCATCCTAAAATAGAAGGTGAGAATAAAAGTCAGGGAACAACAACAATTGAAACCTTGCCAGTCAAAAAAAAAAAAATATACACAATGACGAAAGAAGAAAGAGGAAATAGACAAGTCTTCACAGCAACTATAAATAGAGATGTTAAATAAAAGGAGATCAATTTAAAAAAACAACACTTATGAATGCCCAATTTGAAAATACAAGGAAATATAGCTTCTTATTGGCAGTGCTCTGACTTTTTCCATTACTTTTAAATATTGTTGACAAATATTTTGCTCTTCCTACTAACAGGATAGGAATGGATTGGAGAAAGAAAATAATCTAGTGTAAAATACACAGCAGTTAATTTTCTATTTAAGCTGTATGTGCCATATTTCATGTAAAGACATGAAAATCTGTCTTAATATTTGCTTCCATTGTGTTGACCACAAGAGATTAACAAATTCAGGTAGAAGAAAAAAAACTGCACTCAGAAATCAAGTATGTTTATTTTAGAAAGACAACCTCCACATCCTCTTGGGCTGCCTTTGGTTAGAGGATTGTGGTGGTTTGACCAGGAAGAAGTGGGAATTCTGGGATGTTGTGGTCAAACCAATGGGTGCTTGGATTTTGATATTGGCACCTGGTGTAGCCAGTGGGATTTTGGACACACCTCTGAGACCACACAGGGGTTAAAAGCCGAGCTTCGGCGCTGGGAGGCTCTCTTGGGACTTGGAGGGACCGAGGTCGGATCTCCCTTCCCCCATCCAGCCGCTGCTGCTGGGCTGAGAGGGGCAGCCATGCGGTAGGCCTGGGCCTGGACAGAGATGGGGGTGAGGAGGCCCTGGAGGATGGAAGGGTGGAGGAGCCCCAAGAGACATCGGGCAGCCATTCCCCCCCCACCCTTGGAGACAGAGAGAGAGAGAGAGAGAGCGCAGCCTGTGTCGTTATCTTGAAACTCAGTAAACATGTGCTGGCAGCAGGCAGCCCGGCTGAGGAGATGGGGGGGGTGCAGCCAGGAGTCCAGCCGCCTGGAGGAGTTTGTAACCCTTTTTGGACAATGAAAACCTTACAGAACATTAACCCTTCCTAGACGAGTGATAAGAGTGGAGAGGACGAAGGAAATGAACCAGTGATGGAGGTCTGGACCAGAGAGAGAGAGAGAGAGTGAGAGATGTTGAAAGAAGGGAGAAGATGGAGTGGCATTTTATGCTGGACTCTTTCGTGTAGCCATGGACAGAGCCATGTTTCCGTGTGATACAGAGACTGAGTCCAGGGGGAGAAATGTCCCAGTGCCAAAGAAGATTCAGTGTGGGTACCCCTCGGCCCCAGGGGTATATAAAATATGGGGGGGACAGATGTCCCAAAGGTGAGAAGGTGAGATACTGTGCTTTTCTGGAAGTGGACAAAGCATCCTTAAAAAGACAACCCTGGAAGCAGCCCTGATCCCTGTTCGGTGGTGAGAGCACCGGAACAAGGACGGAAGAGGCCACCACGACACATGGAAGGACTCCCTCTCCTCTTGAGGAACTGAAAGTTTGAGCAATCTAGAGGGTGGTGTTGGACCCAGAACTGGTGATTTTGGAGGATGTATTGTATTGGGAATTTAGGGGGGAGGAGGGGGAGAGTGTTTTTTGTGAGGTTTTCATTTTCCTCGTGTTTTCTTTTTTTCTTTTGTGTGTAGTTTAGTAATTGTTTGTGTGTAGTTTAGTTAATAAACTTTTCTTTATGTTTAAGCTGGAGCCTGCTTTGCTTATTCCTGGTCACATCTCACAGCAGACACCGGGGAGAAGGTGTACTCATGGGGGCTCTGGCTTTGCCAGGCCAAAACCATAACAAGGATAAATAGAAAATATAAAATATTCCCTGAAACTACAGTTTTTGAATAAGATTTCATAAATGTTCTTTTAAACTGGAGTCCAAAATATTTGAGTCTAAAAGGATCATGTAAATTTTGCTTGTTGTAGAAAGCAAAATTTGTAAATAACATGAGAAAGACAACAGTATTATCAGTGCAATATAGCACAAACCCTTTGAAATAACTTTGGTTGTCAGAAAATATAATTGGAGCACTTGGCCCCTCCTCTGATCATTAAGATGACTCAGTACAGTTACAGAAACAAAAAGATCAAAATATAAAGAGCAAATGATAAATAATATTCACGTTTATTTCAGCCATCCTCTATACAGGGTAAAATAATGGCTTCAAGTGGCATCAAGTGAGGTTTAGATGCAGTATCAGGGAATTCACAATAGAAGTTGTAAATCACTTCAGCAATCTTCCCAGGTAAGTGATGAAGTTATCATCCCTGGATGCATTCAAAAAATGTGTTGATGTGTCACTTGAGGACATGGTTTAATGGTGATGGTTTGACTTGGTGATCTTAACCTCAACAATTCTATGATTCTGTGATAATAATGTTGTTTTACCAACCTAATAGACAATTATGAGACATAATCAATCATATCTTTAAATGCTTTCACTACTCAGTGATAGTGTGCTTCAAACCAAACACAATAATTTTTCTTTATGTAGCAAACTCAAATGCAGAAAAAAAATTTAATACACAATATATGCATATAGTAGGCAGAAATCTTTATAATTCTTTTCAAAGTAGCTGATATGTTTTAAATTCTTCATCTAATATCAAAATCTCTCTTTGATACAATCCAAAAGATATCAGTTCTTACTATTCTACTAATGTTTTTTTCTTACATGTTCCTAATGGAAATTTTTATGGCATTTTTATAGCCAAATTTTTTTTAAAACAAATGTTCTTTAAAACTAGCAGCTGTTGATGAAACTAATAGATTTCTCTTAATTCTACATAAATTTCTATCTTCCAAAGCAGGAGCAGGCAATCCTCTGGCAAATTTCCCCTGAAAATAGTTGTTGCAGGAGTTTGTTACCTGTGTTCTGCTTCAGCAGTCATAATAAGTTAAAGACATAGGACCCGCTTAAAATTTGGAATAAGATAAATATGCCCAGATTAATGAAAGGTAAAGGCCAAAAGGACCTACCAATCTAATATAGAACAAATTTATGTGGTGCAGTTTGACTGTGAGCACAAAAATGTTCACTTTATTGAAGACATTTTAAAGTATTAGAAGTATTCACATATCTGCAGTCAGTTAGCTCAAAAGGAATGCACACTCTCTAGAAGTAACTTCTCTCCCAGATTAAATCAACAGGTTTTGGTAATTCCACTGTTTTGTATTCTGGGACTGAATACTAAATCTGAAATTCTATTATTCAATGATGATAGAAGTTACACTGAAATTCGCATCAAGCTTGCCTGCTTGATTTATGTGCTTTTCCAAATTCTTTCTTAAAAAGAAAAATATTAGAAATCAATATTTATCCAATTTGTGATGCCAGATTACAATATTTATGAATTACATAAATTATTGTCATTTTGTGGTTCTATGAATAAAGTGCTGCCTGTATTTGATTTAACTGATCACTTGGATTTCACCAAAATAAAAGAACTAATTCCATCATATACGTTATAGTGGTTTAAAGAAGTGCTTTTTGTAAGAAGACTGCAAGATATTTCAAATGTTTTCTTTCTTATGACTTGACCTTTCTGGTTCAAAAGAGTTGCATGCTTCATATTTAATACACCATCCTTTAAACTTCACTTTATTTTCTCCACCTAATGCTCTGCTGCACAGTCTTTTTAAACTTTAGATAAAACAATATCCAATTCATTTAAGTGAAACACACTGTTGCAAATAGATCCCTACGAACCAGGAAAAAGCTTTGAAAGCAGGAGGGGGCAGAAGGGCATGAAGAGGGGGAATCAAAGATGATTAAATACCTTAGTGTACATTAAGATATATTTTCAGTGGTTCAGCTATGAAGGGATAGTTTCACAGATCGTTTCATGAGTAAAATCTGAGATGTCAACAATAATTCTGAACCAGATAAGGAGGCAATCTCTTATAAAGTCAGAAGTTCTATACTACACATTTACCTTTTTGCTATAGATTTGAAGAATATTCAAGATAGAAATGCTCTTCTGTTTATCAATCCCTTCTTTAAAAGTTGTATTTAAATGGTTTTCTCACACCATTTAGAGCCACCTCAAGATACTTTACAAATGTCTCAGTAACCTAACATACCTTGCTCTTCAGGTGTACATTTCAGAAATTATTCATTTCAAACTTGCCAAGTCTCTCAAATTCAGAAAAAAAAAAGCAAGGGAAAATGTCATCAACTTTCCCAAGAGTAAAATTCTAGTGAAATTTTTAGCTGGTATTTGGAGCCAGAAAGCCCCCCACATACTAGCATATGCAGGTGTATTCAGTAATGCATTTTTGTAGAATTTTATAGACATAAACACTAAATAACTGCAGTAACTATGATTTATTGAATTTTAGAATCCAGTGACCAATTTTCCATTTGCAACTCTTTTAGCTGAAATGATCTCTATTTGTAGCTGCATCTGAATCATCAGCCAGGTGCAGAGCACAGAGGCAAACACTTGCTCATTCTCTGCTGCTGGATCCTTCATTCATTCTTAATATTGGAGCTGCTGAAATCATTGCAAATGCAGAAAGAGAAGCAGAAAAATTTTCCAGACTCAAAACACTATATTACATTACTAATATAAATGTACTTCATAAAAGAATTTTTTTCATTTGTTTACAACACCCCACGGATGACACACGATACATAACAGAAAAATTTACCTTAGCAAATTTTGTATACTCTGTAGAGCACTGAAAACATGTCTTCTTACAGTGTATGGATGGAAACACATCTAGCACATTTTGTGGAATGACAAAAGGCTGTTCTGACTAAACCTAAGTAAGAAGAAATGCTGATACCATCTGCTATCAATCTAAGTTCACTGTGGACCTCAGGACTCTGACTTGAATAAAGCTGCACATGAACTAGTGATGATGAATCTCCATTTCTGTAGCTGATCTTGACATTAGATCTGCTCTCTATAAATACATGCCTTCCATATAAATAGATAGACTCTATAAATACATACCTTCCATATAAATAGATAGTATCTCATGTATCTTCTCTTAAGGCAACAGAAGGACAAATCTTTTAGATCTTGAATAGACTGTTGATTAAAAAGAAAGGATTCTTACAGTTTTTTTAAAAGTAATTTCAAAAACACTCCATTGTGCTCCTTAATTTATCTTTTTGGTTTGGTTTTAATCTTAAAAATTAATACAAAGGGGGAAAAATAAAGCAGGATAAGAATTAAAGCAGTTACCTATTGAGATTCACTGAAGTTGCTTTGCAGAGGAACAAAACTTGCTAGGCTGTTCAAAATAGTGATCAAAATTCCTAATAATAATAATAATAATAATCATCATCATCATCATCATCATCATAATCATCAATTGTTATTCAGTATATCTGAGAAGTGATTGGATCATTTGTGGAGAAAACATGAACTATGTAATCAGAAAGTACAACAAAGTATCTTGTGTAATTCAGGTAAACTGAAATGCAGACGTATGGTCACATTGATCAGAGAAATATGTTAATGGTGTTATCAAAAGGAAAATATCAAGTAACCAATAGTATTGCAACAACTACTAACAGTTAAGAAGTAGAGCCTTTCATAATCATAGAACACAGCAGATTTTTATCCCATTTATGATTTGGTCTTAACCTCCACTTCCACCCTTGAGCAGAGAATTTTTGACTACAAGCAGAGTGTTGCACACAGTTGAAATCTAAAGATTCAAAGGTTGTAGAATTTTTTATTTCCATCCCGAGAGGATTGCTTGCAATATAAGGACAACTCAGATTATTGAATCTGAGTGTCCCACTCCGCTGAAGAAAGATACCTAGGAAGTAGCAGAGAGCTACTACTGTGAACAGGATTCCTTTGTCTTGGTGAATCAGGATATTTGTAAAAACTGTCTGCTACACAGATTTTTAACTCTTGTGTCGGACATGCTGAGTGGTGTAACCTCACCTGTGGAGGTTGGCTGCTATAGTACATTTCCTTCTGAAATGTGAATGATTGATGAGATATGAAAATTTTATTTTTATGCAATGAAAGATATGCCATCAATCTTCATGGATGAAACAGTCAATGACGTCTTTTCTTCAGGTAATAAAAAAGTGTTTAATTTTTCAGTGCATGCTTTTAGAGATGGAAAAATCTCAATTTTCTTACTGTACAAGATGGTGATATTTAGTGAAACTGGGTTATGGCCTTTAGAATGAAATTAAAAAATGCTATAAGGAAACACTAATTTTATATATGATGTATGAGGATATCATATAATGAGGATATCATCAGCCACACTTGAGTGAGACTGAAATAGGAAAGGATTTTGGGGTGCAAATCCGTGGGGGAAGGGGCAGGTTGGGCCTTGCCCTGGCAAGGCAGTAAACTCTCCCACATCCTCCAACCCCCTAGAGCCTATATCCCAGCCTGGCAGAGGCTGCCAATTACTGGCACACAGAAGACAGTGCTCCATACCTAAGCCAGCTCCTGAGTGCCCAAATTACCAGAAGTTCCAACTGAGGAAAGGTCCCAGGAATGCCAAGGGGTATTTAAGGCCCAACATGCAGCAAGCACACATCTTCACCTCGCCTCCTCTTGGGATTTCTATCAGTTGAACATCACTGGAACCCAGGAGTTGGTATATATCCTTTTCTATATATTTTCCTTTTTCTCTTTCTTCCTCTTCTATTCCCTCTTCTGGGAATTATTGAGTAGCTAAAATCGAAAAGGCTTAGAGTTTGCTAGATAGAATGGACTATGCTAATATGTTGAGAAGTTTTTTATGTTGATTGAATGCTGCTCTAAACCTTTTGCCAAAGTTCTTTGATTTGCCAGTAAAGTCTTTTTTGTTGTCTTGACCTCTTGAGAGCATCCTATTAGTATTTCTTCTGTACATCTAACTCAGAAAACATAAACAACCATAAGTCCTTTCAAAAGCCTCATCAAGTAAGTTTTTTGGGGCCTTAAAACAATATTGAAGTCAATTTCATTTTTGGATATTCTTAAAGAGTAATAACTACACTGCTGATCTTGTGGCTTAGTCTTTTATTTTTTTTAATCAGTTGTCTCACTGCCCTCAAAAGTTTTCATTTTATCATCTCTTACACAGAGCAGCAGCCCTTTGT
This sequence comes from Ammospiza caudacuta, assembly GCF_027887145.1. NCBI lineage: Eukaryota > Metazoa > Chordata > Aves > Passeriformes > Passerellidae > Ammospiza > Ammospiza caudacuta. The sequence goes on from NC_080594.1 coordinate 97,997,460, forward strand.
TTAACTAAAATTGTTGCTCAAAAGTATACCAAGTTTCTAGTTTCTTTCTGTGCTTTCTAATTTCTTCTTTTATCTTCTTTATCCAAAGAAATTCTGAGCGCATCTTTCCAACTAATTAATATCAGAATTTAACGGTTCATTTAATTGTGCATCTTTCATTCAACTGGATTTGACTCCTTGCCGATTAAGCTTGAATGCATTGCTGTTATATTTAGTCCACTGGCCTCAGAAAAAATCCCTTAATGCATTGTATTTCTTAAAACTCTGAACTTGCTTCTTGATTTTTAAATACTTACTACATTATAAATCATCTTAGGAACAGGAGAGGCTATTAGACAAAAGGAAGTGCATATTCCACTTACCGTTTCTGAGTGCAGCTTCTCTGTTCAGCTCTCCTCTTTTTATATTTAAAAGACAAGCAGAAAACATGTCTGAGCCTCTCATTATCCTAACTTAAGGGAAAACCTCCATCCAGCTCCATTTATAAGAAGGTTTTGCAATGCATAGTAGAAGCAATATAATTCTATTGTAATAATTTTCTTCTAGTACAAGCAATATAATTAGTGTTCAGGCAAATTTTGCAAGTACTGACCTTCTAAACCTGAGGTCTTCCCAGAATAACTGAAAATATGTGCAGGTTGTTGATGAAATCTGGCAAAATAAAGCAACGCTATCAAAAGCAGGTCAAGAAGCTGTTTGGCCCAAAAAACATTTTTCTAGGGAGACTTGATTAAGTTTTTGTGCTGATGAAGAGCTATTACTCAGGGTTCTTCAGTAAACTTGCTCACAGACAGCATTCCTTTTTGTTCCTCATGCTCCATCAGGTAGTGTAGGAATATCAATAGCTAGAAATGACTGGGTTAGCAAACTATTGGAGAATGCACTGTTCTGTATGCTCCATTAGAATGTGCTTCCTTCTTCTTTTTTCCTTTTCCACCCCACTATCTTTATATGCACTCAAATAAACCAAAAGCATCTCTTTTACATAAAACTTATTTTCCTTCCAAGTTACTTTCTGTAGGTATCTTGGACTTTGACCTACAGCAGTTGCAGAATCTCAACAAGACTCATTAAAGACATGTATCTCTGTTGGGATGGGGTGGGAAGGGACAGGAAGGAGAGATGTGGAAACAGACAGTGCTAATAACACAAAAAAGAAGGATCTAGCATTTTCCTGCTACTTTTGTCAAGAAAAACATAATACCTCTTAAAGGAAAAATGGTGAGATAATGCTTAGCAATGACTGATGAATAAAGAGTTGTCCTATTATCTTCAATCACTTCTACTTACAGTTTATTATTGTTTTCCCTCAGGAAACCACATCTCACTCTTAAAAACTTATTTGTTTGACAGAATACAGTGACTATTATAGAATATGTTCTCTTTTAGAATGCACTTGAAAAAACACTGTCAAAAAATTAAAAATATAAAACCACTAAAAATTTATTCTTTATTTCTAACCACTCCAGGAGTGATTAAAAATCACAAAACTTAGGTAAAATCACAAAAAAAAGTGCAAGTAGAATAGATCAATGAGATTCTAACTTGGAACCATGAACTAACAGCAAAAAAGAAACCTGTCTTTTAACAGGAATCCCTTGCATTTCCATCAAAGCATATTGACTATCTAATATGCATAATGATAGCCCATGCACTGGATGAATGCTGGGCCATTGGCTTTCCTTCCTGCTTCATTTTTCGAAGTTGATATATTGACCTGACTAATAGCTCTGTTTCCTACAAATAATAACTCTGTTTCCTATGATCAGGGTAACCACAAATTGCCAATATGTTTGGACATTTGTTGTTAATACCAGAGAGCAGAGGAATGCAGTGTACACTGTGAGTGTCTAATTAAACTACAGCTTTTGTTTCTTCTTTCTTTTCAAAGAATAAATCTTGTCTTTCTGCCACAGAAGATCGTCCTGTAAAGTGAGTTAGTAGAGCAATGGACAAAGTTTTGTTGGTCTTCTGCAGGTCAGAATTGCACTGGAAGACAAAAGTGTTTTTCTTTTGTTGTGGTTTTTTTTCATGACTACAACTCTTTTTCCTTCCCCCCAAGCATTGTGCACGGTCTGCAAAAAATCTCACCATTCATTTGAAAAAAGGAGAATTGACCCCAGTGTTACTATCTCTATAATTTCTAAGCAATTCAGAGAGTAGGAATCAAAGAAGATATCCATGGACCTAAAAGTGAGAACACCTCAATGGAAACACAGAAATCTTGTGGAATGAGATTTTTTTAAATTGCAACAAAGAGAGAGGTTTATTTTTTGATGAGAAGATTACTGCTATATACTGGAATGTAAATTCCAGTAAAATGCACAAGTCAAATGATGATTTCCTACAGCTAATAATAGAAAGGACTTGTGAGACAGACCTCAAATGTAATGCATTTCTGTGAAGTTGAAAGGAACCAGTTTAAAAAAGGGAGACAAGTGAAGTGCAAAGCCAGTGTTCAGTGGTGAACAAGCATGTGGGTTTGTCTTTACACCAAATAATACTCTGAGTATTTTAAATTTATGTTTCACCCTCAGAAATTCTGACTATTAAGGAAATTCAAAGACAAAATGACCTAAAAATGTCTTTTCTATTACCGCTTCCCAATGAAACTAGATGAGATTCGTGTCGAATATTCCTTAGGATATGGTCACTACAATGATGGTATTTTCATTTAGTTTTTGCTGGTGTTATAAACTTTACTTCAATCAATTTATTTCAATTCACATGCAACTAAAAAAGAGGGATTTTTAATTATTTTAATTAAGTCAACAGAATTTACTTATATATTCTCAATTAAAGGAAGAGGAAAAAAGAAACAATGTAGAATAAATGAAAGCAAACAAACACAAAGAACTGGAGAGGAAGTAGAACAATGAAATAATTAATTGTTCATCATGGACTAATTATATGCAAATGTCCCAACAGTATCATTATAGGTATTTGGCTATAAAGACTATGAGAGCTATACTAACATGTCTGAATGGCTTTGAAGTTAGATGTATTCCTTAATATTTTTAAATATGTGTGTCCATCAATGGAAGAGTATTTCAATTAAATACATACACGCATGCATGCACATATATCTCCAGATACAACTATTTATTTTTTCACCTTGTTTAATTTGAGATGATGCACCTTAAAAAGTTTATTCTTTTCTTTAACATGTACTTTTGAATGATATCACAAGCAAGTTATAGCAGCTTAGTTATATTTCAAAAACAATTTACCATGATATTCTTTTAGAATATCTGCAAGTACTTTAAAAGGTAAGTACAACACCTTATTTTCTAGTTAGAAAAACAAAACCCAAGCTTCTGAGTCATAAAATGACTTTTTTTCACTGATCCCAAATGTGTTCCTTCCATGATATACATACTACCACCAGAACCTTGCAACTCAACTCCCTTCCCAACACAGTCCATGAGAAATGTCAAAGAATCGATGCAAGAAAATAGAATGCTAGGCAAAATCAGAAACCATAGAGGACAATATCCAACTGAAAAGTGAATAGTGTTTTCCACAGGCAGAGAGACAACTTCTCAAATGTAAACCTAAGAACAGTAGATGTCTATAATAAGACTTTTTTTTGAGGGGGAAAAAAATGTGGGAAAAAATTATTTTATTTTATTTTCTTGGAAAGTCACTCATATTTTAAGTGGTGATTGTGGTCTTTAATTTAGCATAATACTGCGCACTTTACTGAAATTTGGCCAAACTTTAGCATTATAGGCTGTAATTTCTGTTTCTTGACATTTGATGGCATCCAATAAGTGGAGAGGAAACCACAGATTGCAGTTTAACCCATTCACACTGGTAATAAGGGGGACAATCTAATTTAGTATGTTTTTTATAAGCGCTCAGATTAAGTCTTTAATTACCTTGTCACTTGGTATTTTTACACAGATTGTGCTTCTGTAAAAGCACAAAGTATTTTTCAGGATACCAAAACTGAACTGTGAAATAAACTAGGATCTTTATTCCAACTGCTGCAAAAGTTGGATTTTGTGCAGTGAATGAGCTAAGAATTGCAGAAGGAAAAATGATCTTTGCCCAGGTAATGCAGATAAACACCAGTCTGGTGCTTTCAGTTCTGTCTCTGTGATGACAGGCAAGTCATGTAAATGAACATTTTCTCGGATGCACACTAACTGTATATTTTCCATGTTCTGAATACTACTGAGAACTGAGAATCAAATTAGCAGGCATGCTGAGTGCTTAGTAGCAACAAATGCCATTTAGCAGGGAATACGTTGGGAAGGGAAAGTGCCAAAAGAATAAATTAAAAATCAGAACATAGACATTTAAACTTACTGAACAGCTTTAGTGCTAATGTTTTTGAATATTTTTATTAATTAATTCTATCTCCATATGCATTGTGAAAACTTAAGTAAATGGCTATAAAGCTGTGAAATTCCACAGTGACATCATGGTAGAAAACACCATGAGTTATAAGGTTAATAATTAAAACTAATAATTTAACAGTATGAAATAAAATAAGATAAGGGCCATACCCAGAGTGAGACAAATTCAAGAGGACTTGGAATAACTCCTTTGAGATATATTCCTGCAGGAATAACATGGAAGCTTAATAAAAGTAAAATTTGAAATTAGACTTCCTTGAATACACTTTGGATACCATTTCAAATTCTGAGAATCTTCAGTGACAGCTGGTGTGAGTCTAATTTTACACTCCAAGAAAAAAGTTTTGATCCATTTTTGTGGAGTTATGCTTCATTCCATCATCCTATTAATAATGGCCAAGTTGTACTGTCAAGCATTTTCCATGTTCAGGGTGAATAACTGAGGAGCAGAGAAGAAGAATGCCAAAAGGTCTTGTGTTCTGCTTTACTATGGAAAAAGACTTCAAGTATTCCACTCACCACTGAGAAATCTTATGGACTAAATTTTCTAGAGAGTTTGCAGCCTTAGGGAGCATTTCTGTGTTTCTCATTGTCATTCCAACCTTACTTAGATCACAATTATCCTTTAAAGCAACACTACAATACATTGCATTAGCTTTGATTGAGTTTCCTGCATAAAACATAGCCCAAGCTGTTAATCAGTTTTATGCCAGACACCAATGAGTCAACATTTCAAATGCTGCATTATTCTTGTTACTGGCATATGTAAATACAAGAAACACTTCCATGTGTCTTAGGTGTTTGTGTCTGGATATCTTTCAAGAACACTTAAAAAATTAAACGGATATTCTGTCTAATATACCAGATAAAATGTAGCTGTTGAGAGTGTTGTGGAAATAGGGTGTTTAATCACAATTTTGGGTGTATGAGCACCAAGAATTCCCACTATAAAGATTCTACCAAATTCATGATGTAATGCAACCCCTGGGTCTGAGCAGTGATGCTGATGAAGTTTCCTGATTAATCTTGGATAATTTTAACAGTTTAGGAAACTTAGCATAAATCAAAATAAACTGATACCACCATCAAAGTTTTCACCTGCAGCTTTGGTAGACTCCAAAATCTAGACTAAGAATTCTAACTTTGCTTTTAGGTGAAAGCACAGAAGAATGTATATGTGAAATGGCTGCCTTGCCTCAAATTCATGTCAATGCAGATAGACATTTCAACTCCAGTTGCCTCATCTGTAGTTCATGCTATTTCCAATGCCCTGAAATACCTTGCCAGCCTGCAGCTGCTGTCCTGGAGGACATGGATTCCTTATAAATAATATGCTATATCTCAACACTCCATGCCTCCTACACCTGCACATTTATATATTTAAAAATATTTATAAATGAATATGACCTCCAGCAGGAGACAAATATTTACCCTACTTGTCTAAAAAGTACATATATAAAGAGATTTATATTCTGCTGCCAGATAGATGGGATACATCACAAATACAGTCTTCTTTTTCATCTCTGCTGAGAAATCTCCCCTTCATTTCTTTGTTGATTCTTCTTTGAAACTGAACCCTTTACTGCAAGCTATTTGTCATGAATCAGTCCTGCACAGGTCTGACCCCCACAAAAAGTAAATCTTCAGTAACTTTTGCTTTACTGGCTACCTTTTAAATTTATATGATCAAGTAAAGTTCATAGCTTTTGTTTTTAAGGAATTCTTCAACTCTAAATATTTCCTTAGCTGTGTACGTACAGAAGTCAGTAAATTCATCATGAATAGTGAAGCTGTGAGTTATGTAGTTTATACCAAACCCACAGCAATAAAATCTTTATACTGCAGAACTGCATATTCTGTTGAAAAATTCCATGTTTTACAAAGTAAAGCTATTATAGAAATGCTTCAGAGAGTTTTGCTTGGAATACAGTCATCTGTAAAACTAGTCTGCTTCACACAAAATTCATCCACATCTACAGGCCTCCAAGGGGAAAAAACCACACATAAATTAGCTTTTCTGTACACCATGATGTTCAAATCTCTTGAGCTTATATTTATGAATTTTGTGGGCATAGGCCAAACTTCTCTGGATCCTGTTCAAGGACAGCCTTGCATCCTATTCAAGGACAGCCTTGATGTGCCTGAGGTAGTGTTCATCTTCTGCTCCCTGCTTTGCGCCCTCCCCAATAGTCTTGTGTCAGGCCAATTGTCTGACAGGGCAGAAAAGGATAGGGGTACAAAAAAGAACTGGAACTAAGAAGGCAGACGTACTTATAAAACACTGCACAGCAATACAATACATTTTTTTCTTTTTCTTCCCCAGAAATGTGAAAGGAAGTTGTGGTACTGCACCACAGGCCCAAATCATACAGTTGACCATGGCAGGTAGATGAGGCTTATAGAGAGGTCTGACACATCCTTTATCTCTGTCTCCTTGGAAATGAGGTAAAATAATTAGTTTTAGCAAGTGTATGTAAGGGAAATTTTGAAATGCACAATCTTCTCTTCAAGAGTAATGGTGCTGTTGATTTTATTTCTGCATTGTATGTAAGCAAGGCACAGCTATTTTGTCATATGCATGTTTTTTTTTTTTTTTTTTTCCCAGAAAGTTATGTCAAGTTCAGGGCAAGTATAAAGCAAGTAAATTACACATTAAAAACCACTAGTATAAAATTTAATTAAAATATTTGGTAATACTATTATTTTCTTTTGCTCGTTTTAAAACTTCAATGGGAAAATGACATCCACTCATATTGCCTCCCTTTCCCAGTAGAGGAAGCCTACTAGGAGAGCTTATAAATTGGAGTCACAATTTACTGAAGAAATCTTGATAAATGTAACAGTATTAATAAAGGATTGAAGTGGCCTCAGTAGATCCACCTTGGGCAGCACAAGAGCCCAGCCAGGGCTACACCCCAGGTGAACTCAAAATGGCCACGAAATGGATGACCAGTCACGGGGTTTCACACTTTTATAAGTTTTGGTCCATTAGCATATTGGAGCTAATTGTCCAATTACAGCTTTAGCCCATGAAGTCCCATCCTTCTTATTTTCTCTGTTTGGTTCATTGTTGTTTATGCTCTTGGGCCTGAGATCTGGATTGGCCTTCCTTAGGTCTCCAGCTAGAGAAGGAATTGTTTTGTCTACTTTGTGAAGAGAGCTTATTATCCCCTTATATGAAGCCCAGACCCACACACTAAAGCAGCCCAGAATCTGAAAAATATAGAAGCTAATGCCTGAGGCATCATCAGCAGGTACCCTCATTCTGCCATGGGAGAACAATGGAAGGAAAAAAAATGAATAAGAAAACTATGTTGCAAATGAGTTTCCATGGTTAAACACCTATCCCCAATCAGGAAACCAGGGAAAGCAGGGGCAAAGAAAACATGGAAAGCTATTTTCTCTGGAAGGGGTTTTGCTGCTGAGCAGCTTGTGGCATGTCACCTGGCAGGGCTGTCCCCATCAGCAGCGATCTCAGGGGGTGGCTGTGGTGGGGACTTGCAGGGTGACTCCTGCTCCCGAGTGAGCTCAACAAAAGGAAAAGGACCCCTCCGTGGCTTTTAAAAGGGGCAAAACCACTCCCTTCCATGACTGGGCAAGAAAAATGTTCCACTCCTGACACCTCAGAATTCCCTGCTGAAAACTGCTCCCTGGTCTCCACGGGGATGTGTGCGGTATAGAATAGACAGAGCCAAGACTGCATCTCTTATCCCTGCACCCTGCACAGTTACACAGCAAAATGAGATGCTCAGAGTCTCCAGAAGTTCTGATGTTTGTCTTCAGGAGCCAGCTCAAGGGAAGTAGCCAGACATAACTTGATGATGAAAAATAGAGAATAAAATATTTGGTTTTCTTTGTTTCTATGCACACAACCCTTACTTTTGCTTTATTTATTTATTTTTTTATTTAAAGGCAATATATTTATTGCCTTTATCCTGAACCATGATGTTTTTTCCGTCTTATTTTCTCCCCCACTGTGTTTTGCTGAGAAAAGGAAGTAATAAAATGGTTTGGTGAGCACCTGGGATCCAGCCTGTGTCAACCTACAACAGAAGAATCCCTGCACCTCAGAAACATCTTTGTATCATTCCAGATACATGGTGTCTGGAACAAAGACCTTGAACATTTTCTGTATTTATATGATTGTTGTTCAAGTTAAATTGCAGTTGCAAGACAAAAATAAATCCACATTAAGTTTTATAAATCAGATTGAACCTGAAAGTCAGAGAGGAGAAGAATGGTTTTCCCTCTCAACTCTCATGTTTATATATAAACCTAAATCAAACATGACAAAAATCACAAGTAAAGGCTTCTTTACTGATGACCTTTTACACCAAGTAATTGGTTTAGACAGGTACATAAAAAAAGACAGAGCTGGAATTCGTAACACTGGATCATGCACCTACAACATTTTTCAAAGACTGTGGTGTTTAGGATTGACTTAATATTACAGGTGACCTTACAGGAACTTTCATTGCAATCCATTGTTAGTTTAGAAAGCAGTGCTGAAGTGACTTGATTATAAACTACAGTTTAAAAAAGTTCATGCAAGCCATATTTCTGATAGAATTTTTTGACTGTCAAAATAGGTCCCTCAGGGAACTTTGATGCAGTTGTTAATATTAATATAGCACTATATCTACCATACAGCACCTACCCTTCTGGGTTATGTGCCAGCTGAAATATCAAGGTCCTACTACAATATAAAAATGTGGTATGAGAAATAAATGTAATTATGCAAAACCCTGTGACACATAAAGACTCAAAAGAAAGATGAGGCACAACTCAAAATAAGGTTTGACAGAAATAATAGCGGTTAGAATTGATCTATAATATTTCTTCACCATTTATTAAAGAGGTCTGTCCTTCAGCTGTCAGACTGGCCCTGAGAGTCCTCAACATCATCTCACATATCTATTTGGGAGCCAGAGGCTAAAAACAAACCAACAAGCAAGCAAACAAAAAACCAGCAAAAATAATAAATAGTATTATTTCCATCTGTCATCAAATAGTGACTCTATTTAAGTTTTAAAATCAATCTGCAAATGGGAAATAGTGAACTACAGAAGGCTTTATCAGAAGGTTTACTCACTTTTCCAGTCCTTCACATCTCTAGAGCAAATAATTTAGTCCATATTAGTTAGACCAGAAAAAATTATTCTGACTCTTAAATTTTCTAGTGAAATTCTGTAGTTGTATGCTGCAGATGCCATTTTAGGAAATCAAATGTCCTCTTTATCGTCAGATTTTTTTGGAATTTATCTATAATGAATAGTACCTGTGGTCAAGATATGTGTGATTACTAAAATGAACTACACTAAGGGATGTGACCCTGTGGCTACCCTAGATCACAGGATATTAGCCACTCACAACTCAGTGTTTTCTGAGGAGACATCTTCATTCTGTTAAAATTCGCACCACTCACAAGAATAAGAATGGAGAGACTTGAAAAGTCTTAATCCTGTAAGCCATTGGGACAGCAATCTTTACAAGATACACAGTGTGGTTCTGAATAACAGTCTTCTAATAAAGTAAAACAACAATTAAATATATTATTTTCCCCTATTCATGCAGAAGTCTGTCTCAGTTTATGTTAGTCTCTTCCATTTTTACCCAATTTCCTTTTCCTTTTAATTAACAAGTTTTACTTCCAGTTTAGAGTAATATGCTTTCTCTTTTTTTTTTTTTTTTCCTTTAAGGAGTGAGTTTAAAGAATTTGTTTAAATTGTAATTTAGCTCTCTCCTTGTCATATAAACAGCTGTAATCTATCATTATGACTGTTTGTTTATCCTGCAATAACAATTACATCTTTATTCAATACTCCATCTCTTCCAAGTATCCTTTAAGCAGGATTACAAAAATCTACTCAGACTGATCCTTAGGCTCATGGCAGAAAGGGCCAAAACTCATGGGTTCCCTTACATTTTTAAGTAAGAGGGAGTTTACCCCTGCAACTGGAACTGTTTTCTGTTTCTATGATGATTATTGAGTTCTATTTTTCCCTTAACAATTATCTTAAGAATATTATTAAAAATATTAACTTATCTGGAGGAAGCAAGTGAAGGAGTCATGATCAAGTTTCCTGCTATTTCATTCCAGAATTTATTCCTTCAGCATTTTGAGAATGGATTGGGGAAAAAGCATCAGCTTGCAATACATAAATGTTGGACAAAGCTATCCTGAGCTACTGTTAGTCTTTGGAGTTTTCTGTAGTAAAGTATAGTTAAGGTCTACTGTAGCCATCAAAGGTTGAAAGAACTTTGAATGAGACTCTTTCTGCCTCGGGACGGAGTCTTGCGAGCAATCCTGTATTGCAACATGTTAGCAGAATCTTAAAAAGAGAGGGAGATGTCCACCACCAATATTTTCCTAGGAAAAAATCAGTCATATTGCAACAACATTTCGGTAAGAATCAATACTGAACACGAGTTATTTCCAGTGTACATTACCCCTATTTTATTATTTACTTCTTAGCAGAAGGATTCACAGTAGAAATTCTAAAGGAAGACAAGCAGAATTCAGCAAATAAAATGAGGCATAAGCTAGTATACTGAAAACTGATTAGAGATTTCCTCCTTCAGTAAAAAATTCACAATGACTGTAATTTATTCATGAAAAGACTCAGCAGTCAACTTTGGTCATCTCTGTTTATATTTTTCTTGTGAGATATTTCTTCCATTTGATTATCTGCTCATTCAACCAACATACCTAAACATGCCTGGGAGATATTCTCTGTTCAAAACCTTGCATCTTGACAAAGTAGGATATTTCATCCTTTTTCTCTGAAAATATAATATAAAAAAATAATCTATAAGTGAAAGATTATTAACATTAAGCTCAATTATTAACATTAAGCTCAATCTATCTACACTGCAGAAATTCTGTACAGCTCTGTATTTTTTTTCACAGGCCCGATTATTATTTTTTTCTTTTATGTATTCATCTCTTTTAACCAGTTCCTCTTATTGTAACACAAGATGATATATGCAAGAAATGACGGGGCTCTGCTACTATCAGATGAATAAGTAACAGATAAAGGATTTTAACAGAAGGATTCACTTTGGCCTTTTTCACTGCTAGCCTGCCATCCATTCATGAAAGAACCCTTAGAGGGTAAAATGAGGAAGAGTGGAATGAGAGGAGTTCAGGATACATCCTTTTTTTCAGAGTTTGGTAGAATGATAACACAGGAAAGTCCTATAATGTGGACAGGCAGGCTAAATATGTGAGTACCTCTTCAGGACAAGGTCATATAAGCTGAAGTTTAGGGAGTATTCTTCAGGAACAGCTTCTTCTATACCTGTTCTACACCACACAAGAGAAATGCCCAACTTGCAGTTAAGAAACTGCTTTGCCATGCAAAGGAACAGGGCAGAGGAGCAGGTCTAGAGGTTAATTTACAGGCCTTACAGAAGTGAATCCTAATCTTTGCTGCTCAGGTTGAGTGCTACATTTTTTTCTGCATCTCTGTGCACAGTTCAAAAACAACAATGTTTTTCCATTTCTACTTGTAAGTTTCATTAAGTTTACTTTACTAAGTTTACTTCTATGAGTTACCTGATGATTATGATCTCTGGCTTTGAAGCTGGTGCCATACAGCTGCTTCTACCTACTGCTCTGGTAACCAGCCCAGTGCAAAATAAAACAGGAAAACTTCCTCCTCCTTGGGATGGAATTTCACTGTTGTTGTGTTTTCCATTTGAACCTTCAGTGCCTGATGGCTCTGGTTTAAGTTGTCATATAAAACCTAAATCTTATTCACCCTTCTTTCCACATTGATTTTGAAATGACTCCATCTGTTACCATTTCAGAGGTAAAAAATTCATTTTGATGGCTTTGGAGAGCAGACAATATGGATCTGAAGAGTACTAGAATATAAAGGGAACAGTTTTTTTCTGTGCTTCATGTTCTGTTGTCCAGATAATTTTTAATTTTTGGTAGATTTAAAAGAAAAAAAAAAGATGGATAAAAAATTCCAAAACTTATTGTGTAGAAATAACACAGACCAAAATACATGTGTATGTGAAGAAATAACATTTTAGACAGCTGAGAATAACATCATGTACTTCACTGCTTGGCCAGGCAGTAATAAATAAGAAATATCTTCTATCCTTCTAGTTGTACAAATATCAGATAATAACAATTTTTTCAGATAGGAATTTGATATCTTACTTTGTTAATTTATGAAATACAAGACTCCAAAATACCATGGATGATTGTTAGGACACATTTTTGTATGAGAATTGTTTTGATGCCACTGGAACTGTTTCTCTGAAAAACTCAGTGCATATACATATATATACACACACACACACACGTACACAATTCTTGATCCAATGTTTTGTGTCCATAAGTTAGAACATAATAAAAGAAACAGAGTTGCACCAGATGTTTAATGATCATTTATGCAAGTAACAGAAAAAAACACAATATAAAATTGCCAAGTATGAGTAATATTTTGAACAATTAAAACTAAAATACAGCAGTTTTTAAAATCCAATAATAATAGTAATAATAATATTATAATATATTACTACTATCTTCACAACTGCAGCTGGTTTTCTGCCTAATGAAACTTTAAGCTGGTGACTTTAATTAGTATCTCCCTGTTGCTGCTTTAGAATTTGCATATACCAGAGATTAACATAAGGAAATATTAATAATTAGCAAATCAACTGTAAATAATTTAAAATTTTGAAGTAAATCAGACAAAAGGTTAATTTATTCTTGTTTTCCTGCCAGAGCTTCTTTAATATCTCTAAGTGCTTGATATAGTAAAAGTGTACATATTACTATTCTAGCAGTATTCTAGAGGAGTATTACTGTGTGTCAGCCATGCATTCTGTCTGAGACAGAGGACAGTAATTTCTTGATATGGATCTTACTTCTCTTTGATTTTTTTTAGCTAATATATATTTTACATACAGCAGCACCACTTTCTGTTCAGATCATTAAATAGTGTTAGAAAAGTTGGGTGTTTTTTCCCCTGTTTTTCACCCTGTTAGTTTCTATTCAAGTGCTGTGAGAAATCCTATCCAAAGGAAACATGAAACAAACCTATTGAATATTTTTTGAAAAATACATTTTTATAGTATTCTACTTATAATGTAAAGAGATTAAAAAGGAAAAACAGTCTTCAGTTTTCAGTTAAGTACATCTTTTCAAAGAGGTTTAAGTAAATGTATGGGTAATATTTTTTGAAAAAAAGGTGGTTAAAAAGTCATATTGAAGGGTGATAATATAGAGCAAAATGTCTAACCTTGAAGCTCTTAGCCTTAAATAGAGGTTTATCTCCACAAAAACAACTCCACTGATAACACCTTTTTTTACAAGAAAATTACCCTTTTATCCAGAAAGTCATACATTTGCCCATTTATGAGTTTTTCCAATATTGAGTCAAAGACTTTATAAAAATTTAAAGTGTAGCTGTAAAGCAGATCTTAAAAAAGTTTTTTACTTCTACAGGTAGAAAATTTAACATATCCCACTCTGCATTTTAGTCCAGCAATTAAATGCAATAATTTTTCTTTTTCTTTTTTTTGCTTTGGCATGAAAATAAAACCCTGGAAATTTAGGGAAATAGACAATTTTAAGGGAGAGGATTTAAAGTGTGTTTTAGTTTTATGTGAAGAAAACAGGGAAAAGATGTCCTTAAGTAATTTTTAACTCCAGCTGTATTCGCATTATGGCAGAACATGGGATTAGGTTTGTAGGTAAACACCTTTTTGAGGGTCATCTGCTGTACAAGTGTTTGGAGGACTTGTACACTGAGCGAGCTCTAGGCTGGATGTGTGCTCATTAGCACCTGGCACACTTACTGCACTCCCAGCACAAATCTACATCCCTGCATCCATCCACAGGCAGCCTGAGATGGCCCTGTGGTGTAATCCAAAGCACAGTGATGGAGCAGAATCAAGAGATTTACTTTAAAACTGCCCCCTGTAAAGCAAACTAAACATTCAAGAGCTCTAAAATTTTCCTGGCCTAGTTGTTCAGTACCATTATTTTTGCATTTTCCAAGAAAGGGCAACAAAGCTGGTAAAGGGTCTAGAGTGTGAATCTTATGAAGAACAGCTGAGGGAGGTGGGGTCCAAAAGGGTCATCAAGTATTGCAAAAGGCTTCCAAGGGAAGTGGTTGAGTCATCATTCCTAGAAGCCTTCAAAGGATGTGGTACTTTGTGACACAGTTTATTGGAGGACTTTAAAGTGCTGGGTTAATAGGAGTGAAGATCCTCAGGGTATTTTTCGATCAAAATTATTCTGTTACTCTATGAATTCCTAAGACATCCAAACTGAATACTCAGTTTCACAGTCATTAATGTTAGGTTGTTTCTTTTGGGTTTTTTTTCTCCCTTTTAAAACTTTTTCAGCATTATCTTGTGAAACTGATACAATTCACACAAATCTGATATCTCACAGCTGTATTTACTATTCTACTGCTATTTACACAATTGCTAGTACAAACTACATTTTTGTTACTACTTTGCTCTAAGACATTAAGTTCAGGCAACTGCACTTTTTCCATAATTTCACTGGTAAGGTTTGTATGTTTTCCTTCTGGTGCATTATATTCAGTAGTGATTTATATTTATTACCAAATAATTGATGAAAATGTTGAACAGAACTGTGTCCAGTACAAAACTTTGTAGAAAATGATGGAGAACAGAGTAATAGCTCCTCTGTCTGTCAGGCAACTAATGATCTGCTTGTGTGATTCCTTTCATGACTATTTCAAATCTGTTTACAAAATCTACAATCTTATGAAGGAATCTTATGAAGGCTGAAATCAGATTTGCTTTGCAAGATTTATATTCCAAAAAATCATGTTGACTACTAGTAATTATATTCTCACTATTTAACTCATTACGGTTTAGATTTTGTATCTATTAGTCTCCAGTATTATCCAGATCTTATTCCAAGACCTTTCCACAAATTTCCCAGTGGCCTTGTATGAATCTGGTCCTAATTTGCTGGTGTGAATTTGTAAATAGGTTGTGCTTTTACACTCAAAGTTTGCTAAATAAAGAGATTTGGTGAAAGAGCAGCAAAAGGTCAATTTTTGCGAAAGAAAGTTAGCAGAGGAATGTGCTGCTGACTGCTCATTCCAGAATTTTCTTCTCCTATTAACTGCTAGCTTCTCTGTAGCTCAGAGTGGGAAAAGATTTCATGACTACTGTAATGCAAAGCCCAGTTAGATATTTTTCATAATTTAGGGCATTTCAAGAAACAGACATTTTCAACTGTCAAATGGCTGCTGTTGTAAATGCCATTTTCCTCAGGGTTCTATCTGGGGAAGATATGGATCACAATCAATATTTCTTAGAAAATTTTCCATTTATTAAGCTGATATTAGTAATAAAATCCAGGTGTTATTCTAAATCATAATTACTAATATAAGAATCTAATTGAATTAGCTAAAAAAAAATATTCCTCTTGATATACAATTTAAATACACTGCCAGAACCAGCTGTAACTCGGTCGAGTCTTTGCCTTAGATCTATTTAGACTTTCACTGGCACAAGCCGCTCTAATGCAGTGCTGTTCTGAGCAATACCACAAGCAATAAACCCAAGCAAAACACGGGGCTTTTTCATCAAGATCAAAAGGTCTGCTTTTTGAACAGAGCACACAAGGAAGATCTCATCAGCAGGAAGTCATGCACCCTAAACAGCCGAAAGATGAAAGCAAGGTTATAGTGTACAACATTACTCTATCAGGAAAATAAACTACAGCCAGATTTTTGTGCAGATTCCAAACTTACATTGAAAAATGAAAAGCAAAAAACAAAAACCTTGCCTAAGGTTTGTGGAGGCTGGAGTAAGTACTGAAGCAAAGGACTTCTTAATAACACCTGTTGACTTTTGCAGAGTATTTAAAATTCTGTCAAAAAAATAAAAACTTTATTGTTGTCAGACAAGAAGAATCCAAGACAGCCCTCTTTAATGCACATTAGTGCTCCTGGACAGGCAATCTGGACTTGCATACCATGATGATCTTGACTCTGTAGGTGCAAAAATATGTATGTGAATGAACAAAATCCATGTGCGAATGAGTGTGATAGCTGAAATTAACTCCTCCAAAGAAATCGTAAATAAATCTCAGCTTTCTCTGCTCTAAAATATCAGACTGAATTTTGGTACTTAAATTTTTTATCTTATTCATATAAATTTGAAGCTGATATGAAAAGTTGATTATTTGAATTTATAATTTGTATTAGTGTGTTTGTATTATTTGTTTTTTTTAATTAACTCGAAGTTGATATGAAATGCTTCGATTCAAAACCAGGATGGGGTAACTTGATATTAACATGATTTTATTGTCTTGCTTGCCATGCATTGGCCATGTGAGTAGGAGAGTAGACAAGTAAATAAGATTGTTACACAGAGAGACACTTTAAAAGAACAAGAGGATGAAGAACAAGTACCAAATTTCTCCCCTGCAGCTGAAGAAGAGACCACCTGAATGGCTACTTTCAAGTAAGCAAGTATACTAATCATCTGGTTGTGCATCAGTCTATTTTGTTATGTCTTGCTGTGTTTCCATGTGGCAGACATATTTTCATTAAAATCCTTTTATTAGGATTTTTCCTGCTGAAGCTGAGAAGTTTCAGCAACAAATGTAAACAATGGTTATTTGCTGCTGTGGAATGCAACAGGTAGATCTGTTGTTAGTCTCTTGTAAATGTTTAGATTTACTGACTACTCATGGCAGAGCTGCTTTTGCTCTCTGCCAAGACACAGATCTTTGTTATTCATTCTTTTCTATTCTATTCTTAGCATAGCAAGCTTCTGAGGACCTTTTCTTTCTATTCCTTTTAGTATAGTAATAATGTAGTATATATATCATAAAATAATAAATCAAGCCTTCTGATCATGGAGCCAACATTTTCTTTTCTCTCTCATCCTGAAAACCCCTGTGACCACGGTTACATTTTCACAAAATATGCTCGTAAATAAATTTTATTTTTGTCCCAGCCTACATTTTATATTATTATTTTGATCCTGTAAACAAGACTTGTTTTAAAAGTCTACACATAGTCACTTCCCATACAGGTTACCAACTTTTGCCTTGTTTTCAGAATACCTTTCTCAAGTGCTTAATTATCTTCCTCAGGTTCTAGTCAAACACTGAAGTGCCTTTATTAATGCCCTTTAGTAAGTCCACGTATGAATCATACCTCTCAGGCACTGTGGAGAACATTTTATTGTTCCAATAATCTCATGGTACACTGTGCTTCACACGGGTGATGTGAGAACACACATACCTTGGTGGGATGCAATTAGGCAGAACTTCGTTTCAGTTATCTCAACACTCCTCGGTTGCAAACAGTTAATTTTATGCAACTACTCAGCCTTTTTCCACAATTTATCTGACATTAACTTTCTCACACAATACAATCCAACCTGAGGAGTCCAGACTTTCTTGCCTTAACGCTTGTGTTAAAAACTAATGCACAACTTTGAGACTGAACTTTTACCCTCTCTATACCATTTGACTTATGGAAGAAAAGGAAGGAAAAAGTACCAATTATAGCATTTAGTTTTTCATTGTTGCAATCAGAGATTAATTGTGATGTGAGTAGTATGTAACATCTGGCTGTCATTTCTTATCTTTATGCATTTTGAAATAAATTAGTGAATACTTTAGGCTATTTCTGCAAATAGCCACATTATTCAAACTGTATTGATGAGAAAATTTTGTCACTAAGACCAAAAGAATGGACCATGGTCACAGAACAAACCCACAACAGAATGACAAAAGAGCTGTTTCTGACAGAAATCTTTTGACCTCTTATAGGAAGATAAAACTCCCGCATGTCAAACGTTCTTCTGGTTGCTCAATATTTTTCGCAGAAGCTCATTTATTTTGCATATTTCTATATTACTTGTAGGGGTTTGCCTTTAATCTTTTCTCTTCATCCTGCAAACCTTTGCCTGTGTAAAATTACTTTTTTAAAATATGAGAACAAGGACATTTGTAATTGATACTTACAAACTTAGGCTTTGCAAATGTTGTAGAAGAGAAAATGAATTGCTGCTCAGTGAACAATTCTGAGCTGCATTGAAATACATGCAAATTGCCAAGCTACTGCCAGATGGACCAAATCCCAAGCCTGTGATGTTATGGTTGCAGTGTGTGTCTGTGTGTGTGCTTAGAGGCTTTTCCAGGCTCCTCAGTTACAGCACAGGTATCAGAAGTGCTTGTATGGTCTAACACAACCAGGCTCAGTGCTTGTGTTCTTCCATATGGGCATAGATGAAAGCTGATGCTGGATGTGAAAAATGAGCCTAAAAATGAGCTAGCAAAATATTTTCATTTCTGCTTTAGACTGGAGACATTTCTGAATACATACATAAATTTTCAGTCTCCCAGGTTTATTTTGCACTTTTGCTTAGGTAGATGAACAGTCTATAAGTAGCATTTTTAAATTTATGTGTTAGTTATTTATTAACATGCTGCTTTTCAAATTTTAATTTAAATACTAAAGGTTGAGATAGCTGGAATATATTAAATCTTTGGAGAAAAAGTTAAAAGTTATTGTCAAGGTTATATACCACCCTCACTAAGCAGCCTTTTATCTGTATTAAAAAAGAAAACACATGCAAGGTTAATGCTGAAAACTTAATTAGGTGTCCACATGAAGGAAGCTCACATTAAAGACTGCTTAGCTTGATATTGTAAACCAATTTTCCTAGATACTGCTGAACTTTGTGCATCCTCAACTTTAGCCTCTCTAATTCATAAATTGCCTTTTATTCATGTGCCTCACCTGGAAAGCTATAAAAAATTGAGTTTTTCAACATTGTGAGGATGACAACACCATCTCAGAAAAATCTTCCAGACAGTGCAATGTCCAGTACTCCATCTATTCATGCCAAAATAAGATCACAATTATGTAAATACCAATTTTTTCTATTTCTTGCGCAACATAAAGAAAGCATTGGGGTGTGTCTATTTGCTTTCAAGAATCTTCTACTTCAGGGCTGAAGGATGATATCCATCAAGGCTGAAGAATTTAGGTGGTGCTATTTTTAAATAATTTTTGAGAACCATAGTACTTTAAAATGTTACCATTCTATCCTATATCCTGTTATAACAAATTTTAATCATTACATGAGAAGAATGAGCCTTGCTATTTTTTAATGTTGTAGTATTATCTTTCAGGTATCTGATCACCCTGAAAAATTGTTTATTTTAGTACACGTTTCCCTGTCATTAGGATTACGTCTCCACTGACTTGACTAGCAAGAGTGCAAAGGTAAAGTCAGAGGAAAAAGGTTGTTTAAATTTTAATTACAGAAATGTTTTATGCAGTTATGAAACAATTTATTTATATATTTACAGACTGTGACTTTTTGCATGTGTGTTTAAACCCTTTCTTCATGGTGAACGAGGTTTTAATCTATCACACAGAACCACAAAAGAGAAAACCTCCTATCCAGCCAGAGGTGCAGAAGCTCTTTGATTGCATATACTCCCTGTGTTGATGTAAGGCCTGCATACGAAGAGAAGCAGCAGCCAGGGCCCCTGAACCCAGCTGCATCTTAAAGTGCACAGGCCAAGGAGAGCTGTGGCAACTCATCCTGTTAGCTCAAATGTATTTATCTTCTGCTTGACAACATACAAATCCATTTATGGTGAATGTTTATCTAGAATTTTTATATAGCTTTATGCATACAAATTCATTTGTATGCAAAATAAATGAACAATGTCTATACAGTTTTTAATATAATAGATGAACAGAAATGTAATGAGTTCATCTTGAAACGACCTCTCTTGTGTAATCACAAAATCATTAAAAAGCTCCCAGGTGAAAATCTGAAATTCAGAAACTATTTCTTTACCTGAAATTGGCAGATATTAACATTGACGGATTTTTTTCCAAGTACCCAAGCACAAATGAAAATTTAGCTTTTACATGAATGAATTATTCTTAATAATGCTTCTGCTTTAAAATAATGTTGCTATATTTTAGGTGTTTGAGATTTTTGTTTCTAGTTGCAATAGTCTATTCAAAGAAAAATTGAACAGTTTACCATGGGGAGCACAATATCCTGCAGTAATCTTAAAGAAAGAGGCACTTAAGCCCCTTTCAAAGGGCACAGGAGTCAATAGACTCTTTAAAAAGCCAGTGAACTTTGGATAAGAGCATACAAATAAATTTTTGATCAACCTAGTAACTACACCTCTTCCAAATGATTCTCCTTGATATTCTACCATCTCAAGTGTGACCACATTTAAATTTTCCATTGTGTCTGTAGCACAGAAAAAAGGTTATAACAGAAAAGGGATTGAGTCACAGTTTTTTATGAGAGGCTGAAATATTCTTCTGTATTCTGAATGGTGTTAGCTACCTGCATCCTGAATCAAACTTATTGTATTATGCAAAATCTAGAGTGTAGAAAACTTTCAGATTTTTACAAAATTGTTTGAGGTTTTTTGATAAAATTTCTTTTACATAAATCTGGAGTCCTTTTAGTTCTACAATTATGCTACACAGAAATCATATTTTGCAAAAAACTACTGTTCTCACATTCCTTGTCTTTAGAAAAAGAGCTTGACTTTTGGCATGGAAGTCAATTTATTATACCAAAAATATATGGAAATCTACACAAATATAGCAAATTTACAAAGCTTTAAAAATCAAAATTTCCTTAGTTTAATGAATGTATACCTAAACTCATTCATACATTTGATAAATTTTCCTTACACTTGTGGATTTCACTGTTTGTCTAAGCATAACATTTTTTTGATCTGGTTTTAAAGACCTGGAATCCAATGGCAGATAAAAAAAATGAATATTCCTACCATGTTTTAAGAGCAGCCATCATTCTTTTATCAGCATATCAGGAAGACGAGGCTATTGACTTGAATAAGAAGATGATGCAGGTCAGAAAGTAAATAAGCAAATGCGAAAGTGAGCAGAGTACTCAGCATGAAAATATAAAGTATGTTTCCTAAATGCTGAGAACAGCTGGACAAAGAACATAAAGCTGAATGAAGGCAAGCTGATAATAAGTTTCTTGAGGAAAGAATATAGATACTGGGAAGAAATTCAGAAAGATTAAAACCACTGAAAATTAGGGAAGAAAAAAGCAAAATGAATTGAAAGAAAATAGTGTTAGAGATGATGATGATTCATAAAAAAAAAGATGACAGCATGACAGCATATCTGGCAATAACCAAGGAGAGGTTGAAAGAAAAAGAGTTTGAAAATCTAAGAAAAGATTAGGAGATTAAAGAGGAATATAAATATTAGACTAAGAATATAAGGTAGTGAAAAAATAAAAAAGACATTTGAAGGTAAAGTCAGGTAGATACCAGGAGGGAAATAATGGATTTGAATGGGAAAGAACTTAGAAAATGGGAATGACATCAGAGATTAGTCAATTATAGAGCACTAGTACAGGAGGGGCAAAGAGCCAACAACCGAGGTAAAAAAAAAGTGTAAAAGGAATGCAAAGCTGACTGTTTAAAGATTATGAGGTAACAAGTTTTAAAAGAAGAGATATCAATTTTGCATTCATGTAGACTGGAAGAAATAGAAGAAATCATGTATGAAGTTAAAAGGCATTGGGAATTTTCCATCAACAGTATCAGATGATGACATAACATGTCTGGTTGAGCACTGAATTTAAGTGATTAATAGAGTTTGTCTAGTGTACTATATAGGTTAGGTATAAAATTATAGTTTTTTTTTTTTCTGAAAGGAAGATATTTGTGCCAGTGTCAAGATGTGGTACGCTGAATGTTTTTGACACTGAAGTGAGTACATTGATAAGGTGATTGGCATAATTTGCTCAAATATTGGTGTCTATGGCATCTGAGGTGCCATAAGGTGTACAAGAAATGCACAGTGGTCCAACAGGCAGGACACAGGACCTATGTGAGGCTTACTCTGATGTGGAAACAGCAGCTGAAGACCAATCAAAGTACTCTGGAATGTGTTAAATGGAGCCTATCACAAATCTTTGACATGTACCATATCTCCTCTTGAATACCTTGTTTTACTAAGGCAAAAAGTGAGTTTTCAAATAAAAGTAATTAAATCAATTAGTGGCTTGAAGACAGAACCCATTACATATTGTTTTATCATTTTATAGAATAAAAACTAATTCTATGAAAAAACTGACAGAACTAGTTCTGGGCACTGCAAGAAAAACGTCTTCAGCAAAGGGAAGGGCAAGGGCTAACGTTTTTTTTTCTTCAGTGACAATCAGTAAGTATTGAGAGAATACATGGAAAAACCAGGAAGAAAATGGAATTTGAACAGCTGCTGACTAGTGAGTACTAACATTTCCAGGTACCACATGGGGCAGATCCTGTGTAAATGTGGTCACACAAGTAAGACAGACATGAAATAAAGAGACATGAGTGCCCACTGCACAGACAAGCTGGTTTCTGATATCTCATATTTTTGAGTTTACTTTTTTTTTTTATTTTGTTAAAGATAATGGGGTTTCATTTCATACTGGGTTATTTTATAATGTTAGCTATACATAGGACTCCCTTTGACCACTACAAGAAAAGCAGCAGGAATTTTTCTCAGGCCAAGATGGAATTGGGATTAGTATTGTGTAAAATTCACCTTATCTATCTGGTTGCTTCTGTGACAAAGAAATACACTGTGCTCCTATGCCATCCAAGAACAAAGATGTCACTCCAATATATTGTTCTTGGGTTAGTCCTTTCTTACCACATCAAAAGAAGAAACCCATTTATTTGGTTTTATTTTGAATTGATAAATCTTGTTTCCAGGGCTTTTCCCTTATAGAAAGAAACAGAACAACAAAGTGAACAAAACAACAACAAAATCCACCAGGAATATAGAGGTTTCAAGAAGGAATTTTCCACCAAAATGAAGAGAGGAACAAGGAACAATGGGCACCTAATTGATCTAGGCAGACACTACAAGTCTGTCAGGAAGGAGATGTGCATGGACTGCTAAAATACACAGATTCAAGAGAGGGAGCTGCTGTAGTTATATTCCATCAAATGTGCTGACATAACAATGCTGGATTAACTAAATAATCAAATTAAACTTTGTTCAAAGGCTTCCCTCTTCTCTGAAAAAAAGAGTGCCTTTATCCAAAGTTAAATGTTTTAAAGCTGATACATTTTTCTTGTTCTTCAAAAACCTTTAATCAGGAGCTAACTAGCAACCACTTTTGTAATTGCGGGAAAGTTAAGGGAAGCATGAGAGGAACGTGCCTACAGTTCTTGAGTAGTAAAAGTACTAGGTGCACACGGGCTTATAGCAGTATTTTTCAGGCTCAGGAGTTCACAAAGACCAAAAATACAAGTAAATATTAAACAGAGTTCAATTAAAGAAGAATTTCTCATCCTGTTTATCCAAGGCTTGTTGAGTTTGAATTTATATCCAGATGTGAAAGATCTTAGCAGTTTCCTACTGCTTGTTGGCATCATGATTAAATGCATAGGAGCACAGTGTATTTCTGCAGAAAGAAAGTTTCAGATGAGTGTAGCAGGTCAAATTCCTATCAAGGAAGGACACAGCTCACTTGGTAATTTGCTTACAAACAAATGCCATTTGGTCTAATACAGGGAAAAAAATCCTGTATCTTCAGTCATAGACTCAAGTATGCTTAGAATTTGGAGGAAATCATCACATAAGCAGTGCCTCTGAACAGGGGTTTGTGGTGTGGGATGGATAATGCCACTCCAGGAAAGAGTGGAGTGGCATTATCCATCCTCTTCCATAAACAGGAAAGAGACTTCTGAAGAAAAATTAAAGTTACTTGCTGTTGAGTTTGTGCTAGTGTCCCATCAATAGAACATCTAAGCCTTATAGCTCATTTCAAGACATTAAGGAGAATTGTGATCATGCAGGGACCAGGTTGTAGGCAAAAAAATAGCAGATAAAAAAATGATAGTGTGAACTGACCACAGAACAAGATCAGAGTGTCTTAGGTTGATGGCAAGATGATGTCCTTTCTTTTATATGCCTTTTATATAAATTTTATATATCCTTAGTATTCTTAGCATGCATGCTTGTAATTCCTTAAGTCTGATAACTTAGCATAGCCCTAGTATTTTGTCAGGCCAGGAGACCAAACATCCTAAAGGTGTCATAGTAGGAGGTTGAAAAGCTCTACACTATCTTGGGAAACCAAGGTCCTCTCTAGAACATATCCTCTAAACTAGAGATTTGGCCCATGCAGGGGGAAATTCCTCACATGGGGGAATATCATACCATCCATCCAGGGCTCCCATTGGGGCATCCTTGTTAGATGTACTAATTAGTAAGGTCTATAAATTGTATATGCAATCTATCATATGTGTGTGCATTGCGCTGCATCCCACCTTGGCGAAGTGTTGCCCCAGTAAGGATCCTTATTAAAATACTGAGGTAAAAATCCCTAATCCTTTAACAGTGTCTGGCTCTCAATAATTTAAGATCAGGAAAAGGCATCAAGGTAACCACAAAAAAATTTAACTTACTATAAGGGTTAAACATGTGATAACTTAAATACATCCATTTCTAGTACAGCTATTAAGATTTTGCTAACAATCTCAGAGTAAGAGATCAGCTCTTTCCCTGGAAAAAGTGTTCTGGCACAGAGCTGAATCTTGAGGTCCTAAGAGGTCAACCACTTATAAATATTTCTTAGCATCTGAAAGAGTAAAATTCTTCAGACTCTTCTGATTCAATTATGTTTACAAGGCTATACTACTTCTGTATTTTTTTTCAGTTACATCACTCTGAACAGTTTCTAGAATTCTATTGCTACTACTTTCAGTAGAGTAATTTCAAAATCAATTCTCTGCTAAGACTCTGATTTTATTGAATCAAGGATTTGACCTTGTTTTGTTCTCAGCTCATACCTTGAGATCAACATCAGGTTCTTACTTTAAATCAATTTTCTAATGGGAAATAATCTTTTAAAGCTATAAATGTAACTAAAGACTGCACTCCAAAAATAGTATCACCGTGAATTAAAAACTTCTGATTTTTTATTCTTATGGTGATAATTTCAGTAATTCTAAGTACTAACCTCCATTTTTACAAGAATTGCTATGGACACAAAAATTAGCTCTCCTAAAACCACTCAAAAGAAAGAAGCAAAAATTAACCTTTCTTCCAAATCCCAGCTTCGCATGAATACACCAGAGATGGGTCTCCACAGTCATGAAAAATTGCCTTGCTTGCACAATTTCAGCTGACTTGAATGGTAAAACTTATCTATTGCTTTCTTCTCTCCAGTAACTTTAATTTGCAAAAGGGTTGACCTTGCCTGTAGTTTGGTTACAGCCCATTGCATTTGTGACACAGCCTGTGTTCAGGATTTGCATAGGCTAATTGCATCCCCAGATTTCCACCCTCACAGGTATTCTCTCTCTGAAATTTGTAAAATCAAGCTTTTGCTCTAGTCCTGGATTTCTCTAATTTAGTGGCTACTTAAAAATGTGCCTGATTCCAAAATTAACATAATGTTTACATAATGATTTAACCCATGTAGCTGACAGCACTTGTACCACATCAGATGTTCTGTCTTGCATATACTTCAGCCTCAAGCTCCTCAAAGGAAGTTTCTGTTAGTAGCAAGGAAGGTTTGAAGAGCTTTTGGAACCAAGGGAATTATCAAATCTCAATTTTCTTTTTCATCTGGTTATTTTCTCAGAGTTGTTTTAGTGTTGGTTTAATAATCTGTTTCATTTGTTCTCATATGCCAGGTGGCTGAATTTGTAAGCAATGAATTTTTTTTCTTACTGTTGAACTCTTCACATCTTTGAATACTCTCAGAGCAGCTGTCAGATTCAATCTTCACTGGGACTATCTAGAGAGAAAAAAGACTTTCCCACTATGTCTACAGCTGTGACTTGCTCAACAGTCCACTGCAAAAGAAATCACCTTACTTCAGAGTACTGAGGGGGAGAACCTACTGTTACATGTAGAAATTATTCCTTTAGAGATTTCTATCAGTGGACCCACAAAATAATTTTGAGAGCATACTGTCATTCTTCCTATCTCTGAGAACCCAAGGGGACTTTTTCTTTAAATGTGATAGATCGCTTGGAGAAAATTCAGGCATACCTTTGCACATCTTTTCAAGCCAGAAGCCCAAGACAGAAAGCTTCTGGAAAGTCTTGTCCTAGATTCTCTCTACTGAAGGTCTCACCAGTGTAACAGCACATTTCCTTTCTACACTCACTTTATATATATATATATATATATATATGTATGAACCTTACTTCTTTCAAATAGCAGAAACCCCAAAATTACTTTACTTTACCTAAGGATCATTTTTACTCTCAACTATTACCTTCAAAGATACAAGGAGATATTTAAATTATTTTATTTTTTTCCCAGTCTTTAAATTAATTGCTTCATTTTTATGTGGTTCTTTCATGAGAGTTGCTAACAATATATCTGCTCCAATGGATTTTTAATTTACATTTATGTTTAAAGTTTACACAATTCCTTGTTTTAGCAGCTGATCTAGTATCTAATTTGAGTACAGTCCCAGAACCTTTTAACTTTTGCACCATGAAATGTTTCTTCCATTTAGTAATGTCACAAATACACTGCAAAAAAATAACAAATATATAGAATTGACTCACCAGAAGTGTGCTCATGAGCATCCTGTTTTGATAAGAATTGTAAAACTGAACTGCATTTCCAAGTACAATCTGAAAATGAAGTAAGCATTCAATTGTAATGAAAATATTCAAGTGCAGGTGATAGAAAGCAATTCAATGGTGGGCTAAGCATGGGACAGCTGAATATCACGTTTCAACTGCTTCCAGGTGTTTGGGTGATTGTCAAATCCTGCATGCCTTTTCATGAATGCAATAACTGGAGCCACTATAAAACATTGGTTTTCAGGCCCATCTTTGTGTGAAAGTAATGATTGAAAGTACCATCTTCTCCATCTTTTATTTCACAGCAGATACTGCATGGCTCTGTGGGTGTTATGCTACATAGTGTGATTTTGACTGGTCAGAAATGCAAAATGTTTGATAATCATTAGAAAGTGCTCCTCCCTGTGGTGGTATATTCCCTCCTTTCCTCTGTGGGATGCTCTGTGATCTCAGAAATTCTCATTAGGCCTCAGTCTTGATCAACAACACCCAGACTAAGCTTCTCTTGAGTTTATCAGAAGCACTGTCTGCTCCTAAGAACTTAGGCTATCTAACGAGCTCCTGATTTTTAATGAACAGCTTTGGAAACTTATTTTTCTTCCCTGAATAACAACCCAAGTGGAATAATTTGCTATTGAACTTTAATAGAAAATTACAAACCCAAATTGCATCCAGAATGAAGAATTACTATAAGTAAAGCCAGCTTTAATGACCTATTTAACAAGTCCATAAATGTGATCCTAAGTGAGATCCCTTGACCTCTCCTGGACAGCCTCAGGATGCAACCAGTGATCTCCCTCTGAGTGGGACATCTCTCAGAGCCAGCAAACTCTCAAATTTGCTATACTTGGAGGATCACTGCTGAATAGTGACAGAAAGCCTGGGCTGATACCACCACTCCTAGAGGTTCAACGCTTTGTCCATTGAGAAGATGCAAAGGCATTCAAAAGGAATACTTCACTAAATTTAGGGGAAATTTTTCACAGGTATAATTTTTCCATATTTATTTAGGTCAGTGTGCATGTGAGCATGGATAAGCTACAACAAACGTACTACAAATGTTTCTCTGTTAGATTCTTACGTGTATTAGAGTTGTAAGTTAAACTTATCAATGAGTTACTGTTGTGATAAAGTAAAAGCTTTCAGAATTTTTGTTAAATTTTTTGAAGTAGGTTGTTGATTAAGTATTGTTAAAAGCTTTAGGCCTAATTTGTTGGTCAAAGCCACAGTGAACCTTATGCCCCAACAGGACAGTCTCCCTTATTTCTTTATATACTTACCCTTTTCCAGGTTATCATTCACCCTAGCCTCCATGTAATAATTTTTAGATTGATTTATTTATGATTTTAGGGTTTTTTTTTCTCTGCATGCTTTTACCATTTGTAAGTAGTAGAATGAACATTGCCAATAAATTTTGTTAGACTTTCATTTTTGTATTAAACCTGCTTTTACTGCAGATTCTTTAACTGACCTAAACTAGTCATTTGGACTGTTTGTGTGGCCCCTTCTTCCCATGCCATTTAAACTGCTGGTTTTGTAATCAGTACAGAGCTCCTCTGAGACAATGATATTGGGAATTAATTCTTGACAGTACCATTTAGCATCCAAAAATAAAGTACTGGTGAGTGAATGAGAGCTGTTTCGCCGTGTTTTCATAGTGACACAACTCACAGTCTACCGCAATTTCATTACTTTTTATGTTTGACTACCTGTACACTTCTGTTTTACAGGATTGACGTTCTGGCCACATTTAGAGCTGTAGAATCATAAAATCACTGAGGTTGGAAAAGACCTTTAAGATCATTGATTCCTGTATTTGACCAAACACCATCATGCAAATTCACCATAGCACTAAGGGGTGTGTCCAGTCTTTTTTTGAATTCCTTCTGGGATGGTGACTTCACCACTTCCTTGGGGAGCTCATTCCAGTGCCTGACCATCCTGTCAGTGAAGAAATTCTTCCTGACATCCAACCTGAACCTACTCTGGTGCAGGTTGTGGCTATGTTCATTTGTCCTGCTTGGCTGGGAGAAGTGGCTGACCCCCACTCCCACTGCAGCTAACTTCTCTAGCTGCAGTTCCACTCCACCTGCTGGAGCAGCCCACTTTTACATGCACACACAAAATTACACCCCCATACATGCACCTACACCCTGCACACTGTGGATCCCTCTGGTGCTGCCCCTGTCCCACAGACATAGCCCCACGACCAGGCAGGTGCTCAGCCCTCCCACTCCTCAGGGAGCCTTTGTGTAGGAAAAACATTCAAAAGGGAGCTTAATGATCATGCAGGAGATGCTGTGTTGTCCACTGCAGACACTGATGGCATATGCACTGACAGGCCCCTGCTCACACCCCAACAGTCCCTTTTATCCTCTTTTATCTGCTGCTCTGTTTCATTTCTTGCTCTCCAAATCATCTTGATGTCTCCCTTTCTTGCCTTCTGTTCTGTACCCTGAACATCCACAATGACACAGGGTGCTCCCCTTTCTTACAAACACCACTGGTCTTTTGAACACAGCAACACCACTTGCTTCTTTCTGACATCTCAGTGTTTGCCTCAGCACATTTCACACTTGTGTCTCTGCCTTTCAAACTCCTCTCCTTGGTGCCTCTCTGTAAGCATCCTGCATGAACACTGAACACATGCTAAGTAACTGAAGCCAGCTGTCAGAATTCTTCTGTCAGAATTTTATACAGGGTGGTTTTGGAGCTGTTGTAGAATCTCAGTAGCAGGAACGAAAATGTCAAGTGACTCTGAGAGAAAAAATTCAACATTGCCCTTGCAGAGTTTAGGTGGGATGGATTGGTATAGCTCTCTAGAAGACCACTAGTGCTTAGGGAATGTAGGCTTCTGTGGAAAATTGCAAAGCTTATTTCATTGATGGCATCACTGTGCACAATTATTCACTAGAGCTCCCTTATTCTCTGCAGTAATACTTGTGTCTGGTTCAGATTATGTGAGCAACTGTCAGGATTAAAGACCTAAGAGAGTAGTAAACTTCCTTTCTCATGTTGATAGTACTTCTGCAGCAAGGGCTCTTAATTTCTGATTCTTAAGGGGAAGAGAACCATAAATTTTATTATGCCAGTGACTCTTCAGTGTGGAAAAGGAAGTTAAGTACTTAATCAGGAGTAGTTCTTCCTTTTCCTTTTTGTGAGTAGAGTTGTTAACAAATAAGCTAATATACTCAGAATTTCCAGGGGGCCCAGACAAATCCTTACTTGAAATTCCCCATATGTGACCAATGGCTGATATTTGGGTGTCACTTTTTTTTCAATATCTTTACAATGGGGTTTTAAAGGCCTTAATGTAAAACAGCAGGGTAAGAGCTCAGCAAATGCTGATGAACTGTCAAATGAAGCAAATTAATCAGAGCATCAGTATCAACAATAACATGGGAAAACTGGGACAAGGTTTTTAACAAGTACCACTTGTACAGCTATCAGATCATTTTTCTTTATAGGCTCTGCACTTCAGTTTGAACATCTTAAATCTGGATACCAGTTATAAATGCAACTGGAGGCTTAACAATTCTGTTAAAGAGGAATGAAGCTGATGAATAGGACTCATCCTCTGAGTACTGCAATCAGACAAATTATTCTATGATGAGGAAACATCTTTTAAGATTAAAGGAATGAGGAAAAGGAGGATGTTAGGACTACAGATGTGATGAGTCTTTGTCTATCAGCTAGGAAATGCTGGTGTCATCTGACAAGAGTGCCTAGATTGTAAATAGCACCTTAACAAGTTATATGAGTGCTACAAGCATCATGTAAAGATCACATTATAGCAGTGATTGGTTGTGAATGCTAAAGTAGGTTGAAATGTGCTGAGTATCTCTAAAACAGCAGCATCTGCAGCAGAATGCAGTGCCTCTCACTGTTGAGTTTGCTCTATTGCAAATACTGGGTGAGTAACTGTGGGGAAGAAGTATCCCACATAATAACTTACCTCAGTTTTAACATGCTGTACCGGAGATGGCAAATCAGATGACAGCCCCGCGGGTGAACTTTTGGCATTGGTAAGTTTTTGGAGTGGGAAGGGCTTGTTTCTGTGAGGTAGCCTCAGGCACCCTCCTGTGCTCTGCAGAGTGGCATAATATTTTGTATCTTTAATATATATTAAACAAATCATGTTAAAAAAAAAAAGTATCAACTTCTTCATTTGTTGAAAATGCAATAGCTTTGGGGGTAAGCTTAAAATATGTAGTTCTTATCCCATAGTTCAGCAGTTTCGAGTTACCATGAGTTTGCAAGAATTGGCGATGCAGTTTGTGATTCAAAGAAATGCAGTCAATTAACATGCATTCCTTTGCAAGGTCTGCATTTTCCAAAGGCTTTGTGCTCTACTGCTGTGCTTCCAGTATACATGGCAACTATATTTCTCTATATTTCAATGGCTTAAAGCCTGAGATGTTGAAGTTGTTGGCAGTGATATGACAATCAACAAAGGGACAAGTGCTATCGTTGCAAGTCTTCAAAAATAAAAGAAAAACCACTAACAATTGAATTTTATATTCTAGGAAGACACAACAGAGGAAGTTTGAGGAGAGCACAGCGTAATTTATGTTCAATGATACAAAAAAACCTGCCAAAACCACAACTGTGCTGTACAGCAGATGCAAAAGACTATTTCAGAAATTATGTGAGAGTAAAACTTATTTCATTACTTAGCATAAGAAAAGAAAGTCAAATCTCAGAAAGCAGCCAAACAGGAAAAGCAGATCATTAATAGCCAAAGCACGGTACAAGAGGAAACTACCTAAAACTTGGAATCCAATACCAAATGCATTTGGTCAAGTATTGCAACTGCAAATAACTTATAAACCCTCTCAGTAAATATAAAAAATGTGTTTTAAAACATCCTTACTCACAACTCTCAATCCTCAAAGTCACTTAAAGGAACCAGTAAATCAGGAGGAAGAAATTTTCTGGGAAAGACAATATTGTAAGGATTTTGCCTTAGATCAAAACACACATGTCTAATTCATTGTTTTCTATGTTTATTGGAATTCGCTTAGCCTTTAATTTGATTTTTTTTTTAATTAAAGAAAAAGAAAGTCTAATATACAGAGTTTTTTTGAATAGAACTGACCAAATGATGAATTATAGCTCTCTATTAAAAGCACTGCAGATTAGTTCTCACAAGGATAGATTCCAAGTTCAAAACAGCTACATCAGAAAGCAGACAAAAACTAGCAAGATGCAATGTCACCTTGGGAAGCAATCAAAAAAAGTTATTCTTTAGCACCCTTTTATCTCACAATAACCAATTTATAGACTCATAAATTATAACTATACATGAGACAGGTAAATGATGGACAAGCTGGGACACAGATTTGCTGAAATGTGCATGGGGTCCCTAGCATATGTGAGACTGAACATGATCCATCAGTGAGCTTTGTCAGGGAAGGTGACCAGCAGTATCTCAGGATGCATTAAATGAAAGGCAGCATTCCTCATTCAGCAATTCCAGATACTGCCTGCAGCATTGGGCACCCCAACCCAGCAAGGACACACAGGGGAATGAGCCCAGGGAGAGCCCCTTGGTGAACAGGAGTAGAATTACTGCTGAGAGCATTTGCACAGCTGCAAGGACTTTTCTGCATTTCTCCTCACACCGCCAAGTAAGAGGGCTGGGGCTTCACACAAGGACCTGAGAGGGGACACAGCTGGGACAGCAGACCCCAGCTAACCAGAGGGATATCCCACACCACACAGCAGCACGATCAGGAGATGGAGCTGGGGGAAGAAGGGGGAAGTGGGAGATGTTCAGAGTGGTGCTCTTTGTCCTCCCAGCCTTCTGTTACACGTTATGGAGCCCAGATTTACTGGAGATGGTTGAACACCTGCCTGACAATGAGAAGTGGTGAATTAATTCCTTGGTTTTGCTTTGCTTATGTACATGGATTTTTCTTCACTTATAAGACTGTCTTTATCTCAATCCAAGAATTTTCTAGTTTTTTACCTTTTTTATTCTTTTCCCCGCTGGGAGAGGAAGTGAACAAACAGCTGTGTGGGGCTGAATTGCTCAATGAATTCAGGGTCTGATCTGCTGTATAAAGAATTCAGAATTCTATTGCTTACCCTAATTTCCCTAATTAGTCTTCATGAGCTCTTTCCCATTAACTAGCTTTTCTTCAATAATTCAGGTTGAAATTATCTATTTTTATTTCATATAAATTAGTACTATATGAAAGAGTGCATGTGATAAATAACAAGTTATTTTGACTACTCAGAAGGGTGTCTGGTCTTAATCACATTCAAGACATGAAACTTGTGAAGATTTCTTATCCAACCCTGCAGGTGAAAGAATCTTTTGCTATAAGGAGAAGTCTTCCTTTCTTGGGGTTTTACGGTTTCTTTACAGTTTAAACTCTTACTTTCCTATTAATATCAGGCAGAAACACCAAAACATACAGGTAACATTAGCTAGAAGGAAGACAAGGGGTAACCTGATCTTTTTCCACAAGTACTTGCACAGAAAAAAAAAAAGGACAATGGACCATATGTATTTTAATATTTAAACATGTAATGCACTTGGCTTTACTGTCAGAAAAAGTTTGACTACATTTAAAATTTATAGGCAATTTTTATGATCATAGTAAGTAACCACCAGAATTAAATACAAAATATTATGGCAGTTTTACTGTTTGGGTTTTTTTGTTTCCTCCAAATGAAGGATGTTTTTATTTTATTTCTTAAAATATAAAAGTCCTAGTTTTAGTAGGATTTAATTGTGGAAGTCTAACGTTTTGCATTATGATGAAAATCTTACAACAAGGGAAGCAATGTGTTTGTAACTAAATTTTATTCTTCAATTGTAGTAACTCCTAATAGCAAATGTATGTTGTTAATAATATTCCAGAGATCTGTGAACCATTCTCTTTTAAACACAAAATAAACTACACTTTTACAAACACTTGTCACAGTCACTGAAAAGGGCCTTAGCATGTACCCTTCTTCAAACTCCTTCAGGCAGGTTTGGTAAGACAGCTGCATTCTTTGCAGTCAAGGGAAAAATCCCTGTCAGGTAAATAAAGTAATGTAGTTGCTTTTCCTCCGTGTTATCTATAAATTTTAGATTTCAATAATGTACTTATAAGGGGCATCAAGCAGTCCTTGTCTCCTTATGCTGAATGAAGAGCTTCACAAAAGTAGCAGTTTCTCTCTCTTTCAATTGCCAAAAAAGATAAGTTGCATAAAGAAAGGCAACCTGAGCAGAGTGTTTTGAACAGTTGTCAGTTCAGTCAAACTGGTCAGAGAAATCCATTTCCTGAACCATGAATTGCTACATGCCCTATAAAAATTCTTGTCCCCACAGCCTTTACAGTTCTTCTCTGGGAGGAGCTGCCTGTCCACTGCCTTCTCATTTTCTGAGGTCAACGCTGCAAATATCTTCTAATCTTGTCAAAAGCATAAGACCTCTGGTTTATACACTTTAAACACAATTTTTTGGTGCAGTAGCTTTTGTTATTTTTGTACCCAGGTCTGATAGAATCAGCCTGTTCTGGTTTTTTGGTTGGTTGGTTTTCTGCTTTTTCTTTTTAAACAAAAAGCATTGGATAAATATACCAAGTAGGCTGGTAAGTGGGTGATTTAATTTTAATAATGTGTTCATTGTTTTTTATATCTTAGTATATATATTTTTTCTTCTGCCATTCTCTTCAAAGAAACAGATAATAACACTAAAATAGAAAAGAGTTTTCAGTTGGATTGGAATTTGCTCTTTATTTTAATTATATTCAACAATTCTGTTTGGAGAGGAAAAACATATATTGCAATTAAAATAAAAATAAACAAATTTTATTGGTACTCTAAAGCTGATCTTACAACCTGCTCCAAAATATTGAAAGTCTTCAGACAGATACCAGGCAAGAGTCAGTGTGTTTTATATACAGCGACAGTAGGTTGCCATTGCCATAGAGATAATTTCAGAGGTTCCAAAGCATGCAATCCAAATGATAAAAAGAAGTAAAACACAAAACACCATGATATTGATAATAAAAAATGCTAAAGAAAAAAACATTGCAGACAAGAAAATGGCTGAATAGAAAAATAAAGATGCAAAATGAAAAAAAAAATAAACTGAAGAAAAAGATAAGCAAGCAAGCACTGAATTTAAAATAGATGTAATACTATTGTTATTGTTGAAGATCTAATATTTGGTATAGATGTACATTTGGTGCAGAAAAAGGAATGTGGGGATGTTTGGATTCCATTCCTACTCTGAGTGCCACTTACAAATGCCATAAAATATCATGATCTGTTCTGATAAAAAGTAAAGAAGAAAGAGGAAAAGGGAGATAGATCCAAAAACTTAAATTAAGAGATTTGCAAGTGCATGATGCACCTTGCTCATTTTGATGAGTGAGTCCATAAGCCAACTTTAGACTTATTTATGATCAACGTTATAAATTGCTAGTGGTGTTTCAATTAAATCTCTATGTTAAGCAAAAAGCATTTTCCTGTGCAGAATGGGCACTTTGTTTTTAATGAAATATGTTGTATTTGTCTTGCAGCAAGGACTGCTATTATCTCCAATTGTTCGCACCATTATCACAGTGTAATTAAATATAGAGATATGAAAAATGAACATTTTGCTTATGCATGGAAATTTCTGCAAGGTGTTCCTAATGCTTTGAAAGAGTTTTATGAGAACCTGCAGGGTTTTTTGTCTTTTTGTTTGTTGGTTTGTTTGATTTGTTTCCTGCGGTTAATTGGTTCTGTCTTGATTGAATCTGGGTTTAAAAATAACCATAAAAAATGGGCCTTTTTTTGGGTAAAGCCCTCAGGATGAGATCCCTTCCCTCCAGCATGTTGATGCCACCAGACCGCTTGGTGTTGCTGGTGAATTTACTAAACTTGCATTCAATCCCTCTGTCCATGTTACTGAATAAGATGTCCATGGAGGGTTTCACAGATATGTTGGAGAGATTAGGACACTGAAATGTCTCAGAAGCCTTGGAGCACCCTTTAAACTTCATGGTTGGCTTTAAGATATCAAGCAACAAGAGTCCTTATCTTTATTATAGGAGATATCCTTCTCCTCCTTGCAATCAGCTGGAGTCCTTTAAGCATATTTACTTAATTCCACCTATGCTGTTTACAAAGTAAATTACATGTATCTTAACAAAGTCAATAAAATTTTGTATTGTTAAGAAAGTTTATGCAATTTCATGCTTTAAAGTCTAACTAATTACAATGGTTAGGGAATAAGATTTTCCAAGCTTATGTTAAAACCAAAGAGAAGTTAAAAGTTCAACACAGTAAACAGTAATGATAATGATGAAAGTAATAATAGTAACCTTTTGTCCTAGGAAGCTCACACATCTCACATTATATCAATGATATGCCCTGTGAAGACAGAATCATCAGATTACCCTTCCATCACCCATGATGCTGAGAAGCTATTTAAAATGCTGTTCTCTATTTATTCAGCTTTCCTTATCAAAAAGTCATAGCATTTAGCTTTTAATAACTCGCTGAAGTAAAAACAAGAAGTATTGTTCAGAGAAGAGAAGTGGATACAACAGTGTAGCTGGCAGAAAAGAGTGAACTCACAAGCTTATTCGCAGTCCAAGACAGCAAAATAATAAATTATATGATCAAGAAAAAAGGTATGAGCACAGACACTTAGCTAGTAGAAATTATAAGCTGCTCTCCACTTCTTTTTTATTTTTTTGGTTTTGTTTTATTTTGTTTTGGTTTTTGTTTGCTTGTTTTTGTAATACAGGGAAGTGGATAAATAACTCAAAATACACTGGGTTTGTGAGCCTTTTGCAATCCTGACTGTGTTAGAATTGTCAAACTATTTTACCTTCATATCTTTTCCATTATTATATTTTGAAAACTTATCATATGTGTGAATATGTGTTGTCTAAGCTCTTCTTTATTTTTTTATCTGGAGCATACATACAATATTAGATTCCACTGGTGTCTTTCTTTTCGCAGCCACTTCCCCTTATAGGATCATCACTCCAGGAATTGCCTTTTTGTTTTGTTGGGGGTTTTTGTTTGTTTGGGGTTTTTTGCTTTTTTTTTTTTTTTTTTTTTTTTTTTAATTCTGTAAAGACTAGACAGAAGCTAGAATTTAGCACTTGAATTTTAAGGTTTTCTCTCAAATAAGGTAATGGCCTCATTTTCTATTTCCATCCTTCTTGTGTTTCCATGTAAAAAGATGAATCAATGCCGAACAAATAGGAAATGAGCAAATAAAAACTGTTGCTTATCAACTTAAAATATACAGTAAACTCATGTGTCAGGAATATTAAGAAACAGGCAGAGTTTTCTAAATTTGGGGTGGGGTAGACGTTCACAGACATTGTAAAGGACATATGCACTTCTATTGAGGGTCAGAATGCAAAAACCAGGATAGTGCAGGAAGCATATATGGCAGGACTGTTGGGTTCAATTTTAGGCATTCTCAGCAAGAAATATGGTGGGGACAAAAGTACCATTTTGAGAGTAATGTCAGTCTCTGAGAGAGTCTTAAAAGTTGGAGTGGTAACATCTGCATGAAACTACCATGAAATAGACTGGGGGCAGACTCCAGCACTGAATTCCTTTATAATTCCTTTGTGGCACTAATTTATTTGTCACTCCTCTAAATATGTAAGACTTACCCCCTATATATATGACAATGTAAGAAACTATTGATATATATATTCAATAGACTTATTAATTTCTGGTTTGCACAGAACTGTGGATATTGCTGTTCCTTTGGGGCTTCCAGGCTGCAGGTTTATCTTAAAACCAGACAGTATTGATGGTATAATAAGAAGGAGGAAAAGAGCATTAGCTTTAAAATCTTTCAAGGGAAGCCAAATTAACATCAAATGTCTGCTTACACAAGGAGAAAACTACATTCATCAGGACAGGCACATTTACCTTTTTGTCTTCTATTATTTGAGTGAGAAAGGAATTCAGTTACATTTCCTGTGACTGACGCATTAGTTCTCTATGCTATTTTTCATAAACTAAAGTAAAAAATTCATTGTAAGGTGACACAATCCAAGGGATGGGAATGGGATGGGTTAGCAACATAAGGAGCAGGATGAGACATAACTGCTGGTGCCCTGAGGTAAGTTAAGGTAATGAGAATCTGAGAATCTGG
Organism: Ammospiza caudacuta; assembly: GCF_027887145.1. Classification (NCBI taxonomy): domain Eukaryota; kingdom Metazoa; phylum Chordata; class Aves; order Passeriformes; family Passerellidae; genus Ammospiza; species Ammospiza caudacuta. The sequence goes on from NC_080594.1 coordinate 98,035,549, forward strand.
CAACAAGTCAGAGCAACAGGCAAGCTCAGTAAATAGCATGCCTCCCTGCTTAATAAAAACAAATTGACAATAGTGAATGGAGGTCTCTGTAGAAGGGAGGAATAGCTAGTCATGCTCAACGTTTCATTCCAGTGGAAGACATTTTACGTTGTTATGGATGAGGTTATACTCTGAGAGTCAGATATCACCTAGTCTTATACTTACCTAGAGAGCTCTTTTTCTGCTTTATTGAAAATATTCTTTGGTAAGTAACCTTTCAAATAATAATTGAGAGGGCATAAAAGTTTGGTTAATTTACCTCAATAAATTTTATTTTAATTTTCTCAGTCCATGGGCAGGGTCTCCTGCCTTTAAGTTAAAATATATTCTATGTTTCTGCTGCTGGTTTGTTGACAGAAAGCTACACTTGCACCAATTACAAGCTTGTCTTTTATGACTTTCTTGAATTGTCTAACATTCCACTATACCTTATTCATATACAGAAGCACAGAATCTGTGGATGGCCTAGGCTGGAAGGCACCTCCACAATTTGTCTTGACCCACCCCATGCTGAGAGCAGGGTCCTCTTGAGAAGTTTGCTCAAGGCCATGTCCACTCAGGTGTTTATTAATTCCAAGGATAAAGACTCCTTTGTGTCCTGGGTGACACGTTCTACTGTTTGACCACCCTCATAGTTAAAAAAAACTGAAACCAAACCAATCAAAACCAACCAAACAAACATCACTCACCCACACAAGGCCAAAACATGGCAAACTTTCACAGTGCTTTTTGTTTTTTTGGTTTATTTTTTCTTTTAATTGAAAAATCTGTGACATTGAATTCCCCAAAAAAAATGGAGAAGTAGAAGGAACTGTGGCAAAATTGGAAGAGTTGCCACTAAAATTTATTCCTTCCTGGTACAATCAGGAAGGAATAAATGGCTTTTTCAGAACCTAAATAACATTTGTCTTAATTTTTCAGTCAATAGAGAATACTGGCTTGAAGACTCTTCTAACTAAAGACTCAACTCACTGGAAGCTACAGATAGAAAATCAAGAAATCAAAACAGTCAAAAAGACCTTAGAATAGAAATGAAAGCCAAAATAGAAAGACACATCTCAAATGTACGTGGTGAGATTCTGAAATAATTTGTGTTTTTATTCCAATGTCTGTTTCAGAAGCATGGCAATATATACCTAGAACAATATGCCCTCCTCTGTTAGACTTTTCTTTAAAAAATAGGTTCCTGAAGTTTATTTCCTGTCTGACTCATTCTGCTGTTACTAAAAACATCTTGGCAAACAAATTAAGAATGGTTTGTAAATTTTGCATGTGTGTGTGTACAAAGTAATGAAAATGTCAAGGTACTTAATTTGTTTTCACATAAGCTTTTCTCCATTAAAGAACCTTTATAATTATGACAATAGTGTCTCTTCTCCATGGAGTCTGAGAATATAATGGAAAAAGTGTTATTGATGCAGTTTAAATCAATTTTCTGAATGCCAATTAAAATTGAAAATATGTTAAAATGTCTTCTTTTTATTTTTTTTTCTTTTTCCTGAGTGTGGTTAGATTTATTGAAGAGAATTCTATTCACTGTATAGGTTTTATTCAGGTTCAATCTCTGTTTTTATCATGATTCAGAATCGGAGTAATGTAAGAGTAGACTTATCACTAGCTATATAGTTCGATATAGTAGAATTTTTTTAAAATTCTCCGTATTCAGTTACATACCCCCACCTGCAGTCTTAAGTAAATGCTAACTCAATTATATCTTTGACTAAATCAAAACTGACTGATGAGCTAAAAATCGGTACTAAGTACATGTGACTCTTACCTGACTTTTAAAATGTACCAGAGAAAATTAGATGCTCTTTTTCTTTTTCCACCCTAATACAATGAATAAATAAATTCCACAAAAGGAATACTAATTTCCTGCATTTCATCTTAAGCAGAATGTTAGGGTTTGATTTTAGTACATAGGAGTGTACTAAAATGCGCAGTCTGGGGAAAAAAATACATCATCTTAAATTAGGCTGGCTCTTTGCTTGTACCTTCAAATTACTCTTGATTTTATATCTAACTGCACAGGGTAGGATTTCCCAAAGCTCACAAAGAAGAATAACATTTTGGGCAAGATGGATTAGAGATAAAGTGTCAAAAAAGCAATAGATTGCTGATAAATTTGCAAGATTTAATGAGTAAAATTGGGCCATTATTTGAGGTGAATATTGGAACAGGGATTGCACTTGTTAAGTTATGCATGTGATATTTATTTGAAACGCTGCAGTTCATTTCAATGGCACTTGAAATGTGCACTTATTTTGTTGAAATAATGTGATCTGAGGATCTGGTCCCTCATATTTAAAGTTTATATAGGCAAAATTATTGATGTTTGATATTTAATTGGTTTACACCTTATATTTCACTTGGCACTTGGTGCTTGTGATGAGGTTCTAAAAATAACCCATGGTTCAGTAGTGGAAATAAAAAGAGCAATATGTTGGAGGGAAAGTCAGAGAAGAGTAAAAGCATAGTCTCACAAGTGTTACCACAAATTGTGGGAAAAGTTCTTGAACAGTCATACACCCGTTAAAAAACAAACAAACCAAAATCAACAATAAAAACAAAAAACCCAAACAATATATAAACTGAGCAAATAAAAAGACAAAAGCACACAAAAAAACACGCTTTTTTTTTTTTTTTTTTTTTTTTTTTTTTTTTTTTTTTTTACAAACACAGGTGATTTGCAAAGAATAAATTAAGTATGTTCCACTCGGCTTTGGAAACTTACAAAATTATCCTAATTTTTTTAAGTTATTCCCAAAGATATTTTACAAACTCATTGTATATAAAAGCTGTAGTTGGGAACAATACAGTATTGACTAAATTCAGGCTGTTCCATCCTTCTCTCAGTAGGGACTACAAGCAAGCACAAAGCAACATGATTAAGAATTCATTTGTTTTACGGTTCAAGGGGAGCTAAAATGATTAAGCTCCTTTATCATGTTTCTGCTCCTATGTATATTTTAAGAATACTTCTGCTAAGGAAAATCAACAAAAACAAAAGGGAAGCAAGCTCCTCTTCAAAATGTGGCAAATATTTACTTACCTACTGTATACATATGTTTCCATTTGATAAATACTGCTTGAACCAAGAGAAATCGCAGGCTGCAGGAATGTCTCTGTGCGGCACAGGAGAGGGAGACTGCAAAGGCAGTTTTCAAGTCCTTATCTGCAAAGGGAAAGAGATTATTGCCTTAACCTTTGTTATCAGTATGAGACCTACTTTAATGCTCGTAAGGCTCAGGAGGACTTGTGTAGTGGTGAAAGGCTGAGCTGGACGGGCTGTGTCCTGCTGCCAGCCTCTGCTCTCCAGCAGGGAGCTTGCGCTGGGGCAGCGGGCGCCTGAGCGCAGTGCCACACTGCTGCTCTCAGTGCACACTCAAAAGATGTTTTCTTGCCTATGGCAATTCATATTCAGAAGGCACAGCTAGCACCGACATGTGAAACTCAAACAAATAAAATTGCCAGCCATGGGTCTCTTCTTTTTCATCCAAAAACTGTCATACTAAAAAGAAGAGAAACCTCTGCCCTGACTCCTGACGCCTGGCTGTGATGACTTACCCACCTAAAAGATTCACCAAGAATCAGCCTGGCTTTGCAAAATGGAGTGGACTATTTAGGCTTGGCTTGAAACATATTATTTTATTTTATTCTAAATAAGCCACCACATAATAGCATAGTAAAATAAAAAATAAACAGAGTGCACCACAATTTTCCACTTCTGTTTGGGCATATTATACAATTTATTTTCTGTAATTATACTGACATATTTTGAGATTTCACTCAGAATTTCTTTGTATGTTCTGAAAACGTTTACAGACCCTAGGAAACTAATTTGCCAATTTGCAGATTTTTACTTTGGTATATCTACAGTTTTGGGAAATACAGACTTTCTGCAACATAGTTGGGCTCCACCCTTGCACTATTGAACATGCAAGGTTAACATATACTAACTAACTAGGCTGGAGACCTATTTAATGCCCAAATAGTGTGGGATTAACTCTCCATTTTTGAACAACAATTCAAACTTTATTTTTGAGTACCAAATTCCAAAATGTAAGAAGAAGGCAGAAACAAGGAAAAAATTGGGTATTTTATAAAAGCGATCATTCATAAAATGTAGTTTCTCATTTATTTTTTCTGCTGCTTTCTCTGTCACATACTTCCATTTATTTTAACCTATGAACTGAATGCTATTGCTATGAGATCAGTAAATATATATTTCCTAGACCTTATATTTTACAAACACAGTACATATTACTTTGGGAAAAAAGATATAACACTTGTTTTTGTGAATGCCTGATCTGAAGAAAGAATCAGCAGTATTGCATGTTTAGAAATAGTAGCTAAAGTGTTTTCCCTTTTTCAAGGTTTTCCATATGCTGAAAATATAAATTAGCTCTTAGAAGTGTTCATGACATGCAGAGAAAAAAGCCATCCCATAAAAAAAGAGTTAGAAAATTAGGATCAGAAATTAGAAATTGCAATGAGAAAAGGATGAAATGATCTCACAACTGCGAACCTTTTGTGTTATCCAATATATCTTTTGGTCTAGCCTAAATCACATAAAATATGTATAACACTTTCATATACCTCATCTTTGTATCTTATTACAGGTAGAAAATTTAAAGGTGTGAGTAAGCATTTTTTATTTTCTGTATCTTTGAATATAAGGCTTTTCTTTACATTTTCTTTCTCTGTTGTGAGGGAGTGGGCAGATGTGATACGCATGCTTCTTGAAATGCACTTCTGCATGCACTTTGTTGAATTCACCACTCATAAAATAAAGGAGCAGTCTTATCCCTGTGCAAACCTTCAAAAAACTCAGAAAGTTGTTTTTAGTACCGTTTGTCTAACTCTGTTAGACAGCTAGTGTATATAAGTGGTATATTTCTGCAGTCAGTTGGGAAACATCTGGGATGAGGATACAAAATCTCACACCACAGCCTTACATCAGCTGCCATCTATGTCACCATGCTCTCATCCATCTGTTCACCCAAAAGTGCCTCACACGCATTTCATCCTTCCTAGTTTTCTACTTAGTCTTTCAAGCTTCTTGTTTGTATTCCGTTATTACAAGAGGCATCAAATAAAAAAATTAAATTACATTGTGAGTGGGCAATGGAAGAAGAAAATGAATTGAAGATGTTTCTTTTTTACATGCAGATGTGCCTTTTGACAACGTTGCAAAGAGGCTGGGGAGGTACAAAACCCTGTGAACTCAGGGACTCATACCGATGACCCAAGGTACAATGTGGGAGATAGTGGCAGATATTTTGGATGGAGCATTGAGAATCAAGAAATGCTTAAGAAGAAACACTTTCTACTTTTTGGTCAAAAGGTAAAAGAAGTTACATTTGGCATGTGGCCTAGACTTGGTAATGTACTTGTCACCTCTGTTTACGTCCCGCTCTGGCCAAAATATCAGTGCTATCTAGATTGTCTTTGTCTTTAAGGAAAAATGAGTTTATAGGGTTTTTTATTAAAAACATCCTAAATCCGCAAACTAACAGCACTCAGATTTGTACATGCTTGATACATTTTTCCCTAAGGTAACTATATCTACTTCTCTCAGTACCCCAGAATAGATCCTTATTATGCTTCCCTGCAGATATATGCATCATCAATTCTCTTGGCTCCCTTTTCAACAAACTTGGGATATATTAAAAAAAATACAGAAACTCTTAAAAAGAAATGAAGAAAGATATAGGAACATAAATAATTTATAGTAGTCAATAAGAACCTGGTTTTATTTACTATTAACTGCATTGCTCTCAAAAAGATTTTTTTTCTGAATACTGATTTATAGTCATCATTATCTCTTCTTTACATATGGGAACATTTGTACTTGAATATGCTTTAGTCAAATTACATTCATAAATTTTCTAAGGGACTAAACTTTATAGTAGTTAGACAGAGTAAGCCTGTTTTGATGTATTCTAGATTCCTTTTATACTCCCACCAATATACATTAATAACTAATGAAAAATCTCTTGACCCATGCAAAATGTTCTTATTAAGTTCTGTATATTGACTGGGCAAAGTATTGAAACCTTAATGTGCCTGAAAAATGTAATGACTAAGTCATGAACCAACTTGCACAAATTTGCATTTCTCTTAGGTTTTTGGTTTTTTTGGTTTTTTTTTTTTTTGGTGCTTGGGTTTTTGGTTTTTATTTTGTATTTATGAAAAAATTAGTTACTTGACTTAGTAAAAGGAAGAGTGTTAATATCTTCCTCATATTTTCCAGCCAGTGAAGCCCTGTAGAAGTGTCATACTATTGGCCGTTTCATTCAAAACTCTTGGAATGTATAATTCTCAAGATCATTCATAGGAAAAAAATCTATTTATATAATGCATTAAAAAATTTACAGTTCTGGTGTGGTTTTAGTTATTGCTTATTGTGGCAGAGGAGGTTTGAAGATTATTTGTTTATTATCTCCCTAAAATTGTTTACCTGTCTTCCCGCCTTTTCCCCGTGCCACTAATGATAATTCCAGATTCTTCCCTGTCTATCCTCAAAAATCCTGCCCCTGCAGCCTGTCATAATTTGCTACACCCATTTATCCAGAAGCTTTGCTGTCAGTTATGATATTTTTTTTCTGTCATTGGCGCACACTTTTCCTGTCCCCTTTTCTGTTGGTATTATGTTTACATTTGTGCCCCCACACCCTTCCTACCTAGTCCTTGATTTGTTAGACAGTCTCCTCCCACACCCAGTCCACACTGGGAATCCACACCAGGAATCCACACTGGGAATCCACACTGCCTCCATAAAAGCCGCTGTTTTTCTTTCTTTCCCCCTCTTTTTCCACTGTTCCCCTTCGAGATGCGCTGCTCCCTCACCTGCTCACTCCCACGTGGCGCTGCATCACCTGCCCTGCTCCCACATGGAGCTGCAGCACCAGTGCTACTCCTGCTGCGAGAAAGAATAAAGGCAGCTCGGAGAAACAAGCAAAGAGTCCGTCCTTCTTCCTTTGTGTCAATCCTTAGACATGGATCCACATTTTTCGGCCACTCCTGATGGTCTGGGATCCCAGCCAGTGGCCAAACCATGATCCTGCCTGCCGGCGGCTGAGTGGGGACACGGCCACTCCTGGCCTGCACGCCGAAAGCCAAAGGGAATCAGAGTGCACAGGTGACCGGCATGATTGGGGTGCAACGTCAGCTTATTATTGAAAAAACTGCCCTTCTAGACATTTCTTTTATGTACAGCTATAGATATAGACATTTATGTGGGTACACGTTCATGTAGAAAGAGAAAGGAGCTATTGAATAAATATGGAGTAAAATGATGATTATAAAATTCTAATTACATGACTCATTTCAAATCAGAACATACAAAGTCTGCTCAGGACATCGCTTATAGATAGGGTTTTATAGAAAAGGAATTGCAGTCCACTGGCTACATCTGTCACACCATATAAATTTCATTCCATCTTTTTTCAATGATACCATGTTCAATATGCACATCAGAAAAAGGAAATCATGGATGAACAATTTGCTCTTGCACTAAAAAGAGCACCTCTGGATAAAAATTACCTAGGTATGTACTGCTTTTCTCATTTTTTATTGTTTTTTGTCTGTTCACTAGTTGTTCTCCTTTTTTACTTTATTTCCTCTACATTAATCTGTCCTTTTAGCTTTTATTTGCAGCAAAGACAGCAAGTTCATTATGACCATGAAAAAATATCATCTGTAATGTTTACATCTAGAATTACTCCTAGGAGAATTTAGCTAAATTTCTAAGTATATCAAAGTTTAGGCACCACCAAGTGATCTCCCTTTTAGCAGAGTTCTATCAAATGAAAACGGTGATTTGCTAAAGCAAATGAGGGAAAATTAGTGGAGTTATTCTGCATGGAAGAATAACTTTTTTAAAATATTGATGTTTGCAAGTGGTAAACCATGTCTACATCCCTTATTTACCACATGGAGAGAGTCTGGATCCAGAGGTAGAAAGGGGTTTGTATTCCATGTCAGGGCATCCACACTGTGCATTGTTGCCCTCTGTGATAACCCCTTTGACTTTATGACAAAAATACTGCTTTTGCATGCACTTTTCTGAAATTTCTGAAATAATGTGAAGCTTAGCCAATAAACTACTGCTAGCATATTACATATGATGCAAAATGAGAGTCCTCTTTGAATGCTCTGGAATGTAGGATGCTTGTGGCTATTTGAAGGCTATGTCTCTGCTGAGAGACAGATAGGTGATCAGATGAGAAAGCAGTACTTGCTGCAGTCTCTTAGTGGTCAATTGTCCCTGGCTATAGGTTGCCTTTGGGCATCACCCAGCCAGGTGCTACCTGACTGCATCAGTGCATCTCAGCCCACACAGACTAATCTGGAATAAAGTGGATAACAAAAGTGATATTTTCTTCTTTATAGCATTTTTTGATAGAAGATGATGAAAGCCATGGTACTCCTGACTGATTTGAAGCTTTGTGATTAATGAATACATGTGACTTGTTCTGAAAAATTAATAAAGAGAACAGTGAAAAGTTGAAATAATAACCCCTCCAGTAAGGATACTGTAGGTGCCAGGAGAAATTATTTATGGCTCAAAACAACTAATATATGGGGGAAGGGCAGGGCAAGATCTGCATAGGTTAGGCAGAGCACTACTTCACATCCTACCTCAAAGTTGCCACCAAGCCAGTGGCACAACTGAGATCCCAGCTGGGGGGAGACCAGAGAAAAGGCCATGACATTGGTCTCAACTACCCCATTGCCTCAGACCTCACAGTAGCTGAGACCATAATGGATTCAGGGCTGTAACTATTGATCTCTTTCTCTCTCCTTTCTCTCTCCTTCTCCTTCTCCTTCTAACTTCCTCTTCTCAAAAGCTGTGTATCTTAAAGTTGGATCAGTTAGAGTATGCTAAGTCAGTGCTTTGTGAAGTGCCTTACTGAGACTGGATGATGCTTTAAAATTTGTGAAGTACCTCATTCTCAAAGGTTTGCAATTAAAATTTGCTGTTCAACCTCCTGAGAAGTTTGTTGCTTGCTCCCATTCACTGCTGAGGGAACTGCAGTACCTAAGTCTTTAAAACACATTCTGAGTGACCTTGGGTTGTGACAGATACCAAAGGTAATTTCGAGTGCTTTGTGAAAGCTACAGCCCAAGCACCAGACACTGCATATAATGGCCAAGCAGTCAGGTGCAGATATGACATGTCTGTAAGTTTACAGACAGGAGTGCCCTGTTCACCTGGATCCACCTTCTTGCAGTTTGAACTGGTGGGTCTGGGCGTTGATTTGGGCACAGATTTGTGGGTTTTAGAACAGGACTCACTACCTACCCAATATACCTTACATGTCAAGCAAATTTCAGGTCATACATCAATGCACGAGGTGGTTCCAGCAAAATAATCCTGTGTGGCACCATGGAAATATGCCATCCCCAAAGCTGCACTGAGTTGGGCCTCCAGGAGAACTTGGGAACAGAGGAATGATGGTGCAGTGTTGGCAACAGTAAAGATACAAGGGCTGCAGCCAATATAACACTGTAAGCCTACTCTTATGACATTTGCAGTACTCTCCAGTTCTATTACCCCAAGCCAGTTAGGATCATTTAGATTAGAAAAGACCTTAAAAATAATTGAGTCCAACCATTAACCTGATCCTGTCAAGTCCAGTACTATGTCCCAAGAAGCACATCTACATGTTTTTTTAAATAGCTGCCCTAGGTAACCTGTTCCAATGCTTGACAACCCTCTCAGTGAAGAAATTTTCCCTAATACTCAAACTTACCTCCCCTGCTCCTCTTGGGCCCTTTGAGTGAAACCAGTGGTAGATTTATGACTCTTGGGACTGAGTCTGATACTAGCAAACAATCTAACCCTACTGCCATTTATTTAAATCATTGGCATGATTTTGTGTTTTTTTCCCTTCATTGCATTCTGTCAATGCATTAATATTTAATGCTAAATGTAAACTGTCAAGAAAGGCTGATTTCAGTAATTAATCTATGGCTTACTTTACACTGAGGTTTTTTCAAAAGTATTCTTGCTCCCAGAAACACTATGATATCTAAGGATAGGATTCATCTTGTACTCAATAACTCATCTCCCTATTATTCTTTAGTGCCGAAGTACAAGATTATGTTTCAAATAATTTAGTTTTGTATGGCTTTGTACTCAAGCATTCATGAGGCAGAAACCTGTTTATGTGAGAACTTCAGCTGATATACACTGAATTTGGAGGCTTTGCTAATGCTGACTTGATTAGCATGCAAATAGCTTTTGATGTCTCTGCTCAAATTAACATTCCTATCACCTTATCCCTCAAGATAACTGTTTCTCCTGGCTAAACATCAAAATTGGATGCCAGTATTTCCCAAGATCCTAAATTTAAAAAGACAGAGCCCGTATTTACCAATAATTTCTCGATTTCTAAAGTGAATCCCCAGCAGATGAAGCTCCATCTGGCTCAGTTATTAAATACATTTTGCCTGCTCTAAATTCACAGTGCAATTCCACTGCTCCTCAGAAAGGATTGCATTTCTTCATTGATACATGTCCACCATAAAGGAATGGGTGATGCCAGTAATACTCAGTTTTTTCTCCTTCTTCTTCTCTGATTTTATTTCCCTCAAATGTGAGGGAAGCAAATATTGCCAAGTCCAAATTTTCTGGAAGAGAGATATTTCAAATTTCATTGCACCTTACCCCTTGTTTTTCTCTCTCTCTCCTGAAAAAGAACGAATGTGAAAACTAAATGCCTGCCATACCCTTTACAGCTCAGGCTTTTTGCAGCCACTACAGCTTACTTCTCCCTCTCACCTGTCTCCAGTGTAGCAGGCTGTGTTCTTTCTAGACAGCCTGCAAGGGTATTTTATTTCCATGGGTACCATCTCCCCTCTGATGCTGCAGCCCTTCCTGCTGATCACAGCCTCTTTTCTCTCCCAGCACTGCAGTATTGCTCTGTCAGGTACAAAGGCAGCTGGCCCTTAGCATTCAAACCTGATGAATGGTACCTTTAACAATTGACCATTACAGCCAATATTGTTGCTTTTTTCACAAGAAATAGAATGCATCAATCTGTATTTGTTATCACCAGAGGAGAGAAATAAGGATAGATATAGTCATTTTATATAGGTTATTTCAGTATATTGGTAAGATGGGCAGCATATTTTTATATTCTGTGACTCTTGATAGCAGCTTTTTAATAACCTAGGTCACATTACTAATTTCTCTGATTTTTCTACTGTTTCTGTATGCACCTTCTCCAGAAAGAAATATGCAAAGACCCTTTAAAGGTAACACTTTTGATCCATATCTTTTTAATGGGGTAATATTTCATTTGGAAACATTTAGCTCCTTCTTCTCAAGGCTTTCTGCTTGTGTTTTCAGATCAATAGGAGTGGTTGTGACCATAAACGATGTATAAAGCACGTTCCTACACCACTGTGTCTGAAGCATCGTGTCGATGTACTGAAGCTGTTAAACTACCTAGTCCAGTTTCAATGATTTTAGAGTGACTACACATTTGTTATTTGAGTGTTAAGTGAGCTTTTAGTGCAAAGTTATTACCCTGGTTTTGGCTGAAATATAGTTAATTTTCCTCTTAGTAGCTGATAAATGGCCGTGTTTTAGATTTAGTATGAGAATAATGTTGATAACACACCAATGTTTTAGTTTTTGCTGAGCAATGCCCATCCTAAGTCAAGGGCTTATCAGCGTCTTATGCTCTGCCAGTGCAGATCTGCTCAAGAAGCTGAGAGGGAGCAGCATTGCCGTGACAGCTGACTTGAACTGGCCAAATGGATTCTTCATGCTGTGTATAAACTGGGGAGATTGGGCCACAAAGGGCCCAATGGGATGGGCATTGGTCTGTGGGTGAGCAGTTGTGTTGTGCACCACTTGTCTGTCTTTATTTCTATTTCCCTCTCTCCCTCTCTCATTCACTGCAATTACTGGTATTAATATTAGTATTTATTATTTCTAGTTTATTTTAATTTAGTTAAATTATCCAACCATTCTTACCCCAGCCCATGGTTGTCATCTTTTTGTGATTCTCCTATCCTTTCCACCAGGGAGGAAGGGGAGTGAGTGAGCAGATGCATGGCACTTAGTTCCTGGGTAGGGTTCAGCCACAACAGCCATCACAGATATGTGTAAGCTATCCTTCCATCATAATCAACTTAGAGTTTCACTGTATCAGTGGTCTAAGGGTGAAATGTAAAGATATATTTTGCTAGCTGATTACCCATAAATGCATGTTTTACCATAGCAAGGTAAAATAACATTCCTTACAAAGAGAAAGTGAGGGTTTGGGTTTGAAAATTCCACTCTACCAGCACTTGATTCCATTTAAAAGGCAAGTACAGCATGCAAAGAGGAAGTCTTCTAGCATGTATATATATTTTTAGTCACTGTGTTCACTGGGATGTCATCCAAATAGTGATAGACTCTGACAACCCTTTATAAAATGAAGATTTATTGATGCAGTAGGGATGATGAGCAACAACTCACGCATATGATGACTCCTTCACAATGAATGATATGGGAGCAGCTTACTTTCTTTCCATTTAATCCCAGTGCAAAACAGAAATATATGATTTTACAGACTGTGCTGGGTTTTGCTGGGTTAAACGTACTTTTCTTCCCAGTGGCTGTTATAAGTTTGTGGTTTGGGTTTTTGCTGAACACAGGGTTGATAATAGAGGTACTTTTGTTATTGCTGAGCAGCGCTTGCACAGACCTGAGGCCTTTTCAGCTTTTATTGTATTGGAACACTAGTGAGGAGATGGGGATGCATGCAAAGTTGGGAGGAGGCACAGATAGGGCAGCTGAGCAAAAATGACCAAAGGAATCTTCCATACCATATAAAATAATGTACAGTCTATAAACCTGGGGGAAGCAGGAAGACAGAGGGTGACATTTGGAGTCATGGTGTCACATTATGTGTGATGGGGCCTGGCTCTCCCAGAGATGGCTGAACACCTGCCTACCCATGGGAAGCAGTGAATTCATTCCTTCTTTTGCTTAGTTTGCATGAGTGGCTTTTGCTTTCCCTATTAATCTGTCTTTATCTCAACCCACAATTCTTCCATCTTTCACCCTTCTGATTCTCTCCCCAGTCCTCCTGGTGGGAGAGCAGGCAAGCAGCTGCATGGGGCTTGTTTGATGACTGGCGTAAAACCACAACACAGACATACACAAATGCATGCATGTTTGCTGTAACTTGTATGATTCACACAGGACTGGCTCCTGCTAGATTTAATTTGTAATAACTTTGGATATAAGTGCGTACATTTCAGTATTGTGCTTGTAAGAGGAATATAGGATCATCCCATGGAAGAAATTAACATAAATTTCAAGTTTAAAATTCAAAATTCAAATTTCAATCTATTTTAAACAGTTCAAAGTTGCATTCCATTTAAATTAGCTATCCTCGCCACACTCATTCCTATATTTAAAGGAATCTATTTTTAATGTTTCAGTTTTTTTTTAAACTGGGAGAATGCCAAAATATTCTCTTTGTGGGCAAGTAAACACTCCTTGTTCAGTATTTGAATGATGATCAAACCATTCTGTATGTCTCCGAGAAAATCCTTTCTCTCCAGTGACCTCTTTTACTGAACCTCTTTTACTGAAGTTTTAAATCCTATACCCAAAATGAAAATGTGAAATAAAAATTTTAATGAAAAATTAAAATACTAAATGTCTTCCTTTCCCTTTTGCTTTTCTTTTCCCTCACTTTTGTTGTTTTGGTTGGGTTTTTAGAGGGGTAGAGGGTTGTTTTATTTAGTTTTTTTTTCTCATGAAAATGTTGTGTGTGTTGCTTGAGTAAATCTGATATATCATAGAAGCTTTTCCATCTGGAAAGGTTTTACTGTTCCAAATCTCCAGACTCCCACTGGTCTTAACTTTCCAGTATATTAAAGCCATAAAGCCATTTTAACAGGCACAGTAGGATTAGTTCAGTAAAGGGGGGATTGTCTGATAATGGAGAGATGCCATAGCAATGTATTTGCTTCCCCATTTTTTTTGGCATTGAAGAGGTACACATGGAATAGATTCTAATCCTAGCTTCCCTGTTTTTCACCAGTTTTTGGCTGCTAAAATTCATTTTTGGACTCACTGGCTGAGGGCAAAACTGTAAATGCACAAGAGCCATTCTAGCTTACTATAAAATCATAGAATATGCTGAGTTGGAAGAGACCCATCAGGACCATCAAATCCAACTCCTGGCCCTGCACAGGATATCCCAAGAATCACACCATGTGCCTGAAAGGCTTGGTCCTGTGACTACTTCCCTGAGGACCTCCAGTGCTCAACCATCATCTGGGAGAAAAACCTGTTCTCAACATCCAGCCTAAACCTCCCCTGACTCAGCTTCATTCTATAAATGCTAGTATTTGAGCAATCATAGAAGAAATTTTGGAAAGTTTTAATTATTTTTCTTTAACACTTTCTGTTTCTTTCCTATTTAATGTATTGCAACCCTTCTTTGGATGTACCCTGTAATTAAGTAAAATTCAGAAAACAAAAATGAAAAGGGGCAAAAGATATGTCCTTGCAGTCCTGAATTTTTTCAAAGCATGGACGAAAAAAGAAAAGTGAAAGTCTTGGAGTTCCTGAGCTCTGGCTGGTACTGTAGACCTAAAGCAATGATTCTCTGATCTATAATTCCACTACTAAATGTATTTCTATTAAATTTTTGATGAAACTGAAACTAAATCATTACAAGAATAGCTAAGAATATTTTTCTTGTCATTTGTAAATCCATATCCATATTTCTTTCTCCTGTGAGGAGACAGGTGTGTAATCTTCCTTATGAAAACTATTTGGGTGGAAAAAATCTGTAAAATAATTATTTAGAGGATATTATCTATCATATATTTAAAACAATCAGCTTTTTAATGACATCTTTAAATGGAAATCTGTTAGAGAGCAACTTGCTGAGCATTGAAAGTCAAAATGAGCTTTCACTGCGCTGTCATTGCCCTGGAATGTATTGTTACTTCTTGAAAGATTCTTGGAAATTCCATATGTTCATTTATTATAACATGAAACGTTACTTTTGAGAAAAACTAAGGGGAAAAAATATAAAAGGTGAAATGTCCTAGAAATTATGTGTCTATATCTATCTGCCTACCTATCTACCTATCTCAGACATGACTAATTGTACAGACACGGAATCACAGATATTACTGTGTCTTACAACTTCAATGCTATCCAAGGTATTCTAACCAATTTTACAAGTTCCCTCTTGTACAAATATCTATCCTGTACTTCTAAAGCACAGCAGATAAGATTTCTGATTAACAAGTATCTCAACGAGGTTTATGTACCTGTAAATATAGAAGGTGAAAAAAGAGCAATAAAAGCCCCAATCCTGCAATTACAGCTCTGATAGCAGACTCATAGGCCTTGTCTGAGCCCTTTATCTCTAAAAACCTAGAAGGTAACAAAATTCCTGCAGAAGTGGAACCTGTCCATGCAGAACCAACCACAGAATAAAGGCCACATAGACGCTTTCAAAAGAGTAGACCTAGAAATCTGCTCATTGAGTTGCTCAGCCAAAAGAGGTAGCTGCTTGTCAATTTTCTTTTGTATTACATTCTTCCAGTAAGGTTTCCTTCAGTGGGATTAATTTTATTACATCTGATACTAATAAGCACGTAATAAGTAGTTCTGCTGCAAAAAACCCTCAGCATAATATTTTGCTGAGATATGGACATTATGCATTACAATGTGCTTCACAAATTCCAGAAATACACATAAGCTTATTCTGCAGTCCAAGGATCAGACTGACAAATATTCATGTTTAATAGGTGTGTGTACCTTTTTCCAAGAAATTGGTGTTAATAGAACATCTTGGTATTTACTTTCAGTGTCTCTGCTCTTGTTCAAATCCAGCACAAGTCAGGGTACTTGCCTTCTAAAAAAACTGCAAGTCATTTTCAATTTATTTGGCACCTCTGAAAGAAGTCTCATCTCAGGAGACCAGGGGTGGAATAAACAATGAAGATTGAACTGAACATTCACCAAAAGAAACAATTCTTCCATATTCGACTTGAACACCAATTACTTTCCCACACATTCATTATTCTGAAGTCAATTGCATTTTGGAGCCTAAATTATTTTTCAGTTTAGAAATTGAACTATGGTCCATTGAAGTAGTTTGTCATAGCCTTGGCATAAGAATTTTTTCAGTCTCATATACCCGTGTAGGTGAATCATTCTGGCTTGAGCATGGATTTTCAGACTGCTGACAGATATTTGATTTAATCCTTTATTATAAAGAGCTCCCAATCTCCAAACAGTATTGACTGATACCAAGTTGCAGAGTGTGAGCCCCTCAGACCAGAACCAGAGAGCAATGGAGTGATAGCAACCATGACATGACCGAAAGTAGAGAAAGGGTGAGTGAACAAGAACATAATGATGTTTTTTTTTTATCATATAATAGTGTTTTCTTGTGTGAACAGCCTTTAAATGTCATGTTGTTAAAACCATTTTGCTGGAACATATCTGGCCAATGTTTCATTAGAAAAGTAGTGTTGATTTAGCAGGTTTGATAAACCAAGTCATTGAGGTCAAGAAACATTTTGGTTAAATGCAGGGAAAGAGCAAAGAGAAAAAAAAAGCAAGCAAAAAGCCAAATTAACAAAAAATGCCCAAAAAAACCCAAATGCAGTATAACATGAAAATTGTGAGATTTTATGCCAAATAAAAAAATACCTTACTAATTTATTAAAAATTTCTACTGCCTAGTTTTCTGTTTGAACGCAAAATCAGAAAAATGTCTGTTTCAGAACATGCTCTCCTTTTTTTTATTTTACTTAATTTTTCAAACTGACTAGCACCATACTAATGAATTTTAAAAGTGCAGGTGCTTCAACATCTGTCTATGTCAAAGAAAATTCTTCTAGGGTATTTCCAAGAGCCTGTAATGAGTCAAGTCTTGAGGTTGCTGTTAGAGAGCTGTTTGGCAAGCAGTCTAGGTAGGCTGACCAAATCCTGTGTTAGGCTCCAGTGATCATGGCAGGCAACGCTGGCAATCTGTGTGGAATCTTTGGAGCTCCCTTAGAAAAAGAAACACTCTTCTGTTGCAGACACTGCAAATACCATGTTTGTTTGTTTTTTAACTGAAGTGTTTAATATAACAAAATATATGGTTGAACTGCCTTTACCTAAAAGCTGGTTTTGCATGTCTGTATATCCACCTGTCTTTTTTTTTGGACTATGACAAAGACACATTGTGATGCACGTGGCTCGTCTCTCTGATGATTACATATTCACCTTCCACAAATATGAGTTGCTTGCTTTTAAATGAAAATTCCATTGGGTTGACTCACTGCTACAGGATTATATTCTTAGAATGCTTAGTTAGTTTTTACCCTCTCAGCAATGCTAGAGTAGTTGATGCTATATCAAATTGACAGTGCTTAGAGGGAATTAAATATTTTGAGAGTTAAGAGAACTCTCTCCAGGCCAGCATAATGATTAACAACTCTCTCAATCTGATCTGTCTTCTGTGGTGTTTTTTCTCGAGGTAACTTTGATACCAAGGGTAGTCCTCTGACAAGGAAGAGCTTAAATTCACTGCTGTGAATCTTTGCCCTACTCATGTGCCCAGCTTCTCACAGTGTCAAGCCTCAGCTATGGGGACCAACCGATTTTAGACATGCTTCTTTCCAGCAGGGAAGATACAGAAAAAACTAGTGAAAATGTAGTAGGTAGTAGTCACTTCATCACAACACTGAAGTGTACTCAAGTAAAACACTTCAGGAAAACTGAGGTACATTCACGTCATCCTAATTTAAATGGACAATTACATGTATAAATATTAGAGCAATGGCACAAACAGATTTAAGTGTACCAAATATTTGATACCTCATATTGTGAGGTAAAATTTGAAAATAAAAGCTGACAGATTATAAACTACCCCTACAAAAAAGCAGATTCTGAGGAAAGAAAAAGCCAACCCTGGACAATTTTTCTGAAACATGTTTCACAAGCAGCATTTTCTTTATATAATTTTGATCATAATATGAATGTTGAATAAAGTAAAATAAGACTGGGTTTGTGTCTTCCTATTATGTGATACAAACACATTTTTACTTTGCCTTTGCCTGTATGTGTCTTTTGGAATGACTTTGATAGGCCCTGTTTGATTGTCAGAGAGGCATGGGCAGAATTTTGAACACTGTAAACGAAATATATTTGAAGTCTGAGAGAGAGGAAAACCATATGAATTTATATAATGCAGCTTTTCCCTCCGTCTATCCATTAAAACATCAGATAATTTTTTTAAATTTGCTGTAGCTTTTAAACATGTTCACCTGTTTCACAGGGAACATATTCAACAAGTCATTATGGTGAAAAAAGTGTTAAATATAAGATTAACTGATATTGAAATCGGTAGCCAAAAAGTTAGCAAAAATATGTTTCTATATTAAATGATTACCATATTCCTTTACAATAAGAGGGAAATGTGGGCTATTCAAATATAAATTAAAGGAAGGGGCAGAGTGAAGAACAAGACAAGAAACAGGGTACTGCTATATTTACAAAGCCTTGAAACATATTCTGTTCAAAAATCAATTTCTGTCTCAATTAGTAAAAAAGGCTGACTTCAACCAAATGATTTCAATGTCAGAACTGATAATTATTTTTTCCTTTTTTTATGCAATTACACTTATTAATATATGCTAATTAAGTACATTGCAGGATAACTCTGAGTTTTGCAGTAGTAGTATCTATATTTGTCTAGATTTGAAGTATCTATATGTGTCTTTCACTTTACATGTTTTTTCCAGCAAGTTATGTGCAAGTTTTTTACCTCAGAAAAAGGATCCAAAATAAACCCTTCAGGGTGTACCTTGAATGACTTCTGGCATCATGCATTGCTTTTTATTTCTAATGGTAGGAAAAAGGAAGGGCATGATATATGTTCTTGGACACTTCTAATATATGGAATGTAATATGAAATAAACAACTGAAATTAACATTAATTTTAATTCTGTTTGGGAAGAACATAATGCAAATTCCCAGCATTTTGTCCAGTGGGACAGGCTAGTTTAGCACGGTTCACCTAGTGTCTCACAAACAGGAAAAAATGTGAAACCACTATGGGAAGGGTTAAAGTGGATTGTGTCCTACTTGTATTTCTAAATCCATGTTTTTTGACTTAAATTCAGTAAAAAAATAGGGCTTATTTTAATTCTTCAGAGGTTAGATTCTTCTGAGTGGGTTTCTGGGTAAGGTAGTTGTGATGTGCAGTCATTTTCAAAAGCTATTAGAAAATATTTTAGAAAACCAGCATCAATAGGAAGACTTTTCTGAAAGATGACTGCTTGGCTGTAATTAGCTGAATTTAAACAATTTTTTTTATATTTATCAAGATTCAGAATGATTTCTGGGACTTGACCAAAGATGCTTTCAAGGGCTAAGCAAAGTGCCTGGGGGGGGGGGGAGGGAGGAGGAAGCAATTATTCCCTTTCTATTTTAGCCTTATTAACCTCTGCCTTCCAAGGAGGAATAATATATCTTAAAAAAATACATACACAGGCACAGATGCATAAATATAAATGTTTATAAGTACCTTTACTTTGGGAAAATTCACTTTCACGACATATCTTTCTCAAAGAATCACTGTCACATCCTCTGCAGTGTCAAGTCTGTTGACAGCAAATATCATCATGACTGTAATTTGTGAGTCATTCTGCCAGCTCCTGTCTGGTAAAAGCAAACTGCCTTGAACACTGAATATTTTTTCCTACCACAAAATGGCCAGCAATTCTCTCCTTAGCATAGGATCCCCAGGATGTGAGGAAATTAATCTAAGACAAGATAAACTATTCTCTTTTCAACTACAGCAATCCAGATAATTCAATATACCAATCATATCTGATCTGGCTATTTTACAACCCAAATGTGACTGGATTTCCTACAGTTGTACTGATTTGATACAGGAACTGGTAGGCTGTTGAAGAAAGATAGCATTAACCTGAAAAAAAATATGGGGCAGTCAAAATAGTTTTGTTGATTTCAAAAGTGTTGACTGTAAGGCTTTCTCACTGGACTTATAGGTTCTAAGGGAAGGTCTTACCTTCCACAGCTTGGTAGCACATGAAAAACATAAAGCGTAAATACAGCTCCTAATTATTACTTCATGTTTCTATTTCCATGTTCGCTACTGTGCATTTGTGGAGTGATACATTAAGAAATAAAATATAGCTCAAAATAGTTTTCACCATACATGCAGACAAAGTTTTATTTTTCTTCAGGCAGACCTCATCTGGACAAACAATCTCAACCCACCTGAAAATTTAACATTGATGGATTCTATAGGGTTTCCCAATTCTGTCATGTAGATGTCATTAAAGACCAGGATGATCATTGGGGCCATATAACATCTGCCTCTGCTACTCTTTAAAACATTACCAAATAAATTCTAAATATAGATTTAGTATAACCACAGTTCCGATTATTTTTCCATCTTCTCCAGGGGTTAAACCATGTTAAAAAAAAAAAACCAAAAAAAACCCACAGAAAAACAATCACCTGCTATATTCTCTGAACTAGTGAGTTGTGTGATTGTTTATTTGTTGTTTTTTAAAGTTTGGTCCATAATGCCTCTGTTTTTCATGTTTGGTTTGATTTAGTATTTTAGATTCTAACTTCAGCTTTTAAAGCTTCAAACAGAAATGCCATTAGGTGTGGAGCACAATTTTAAAAGGTTAATAGCTGTTTGCACATTGGTATTTTTAGCAATACACCCAGTCATAGCCAAATAGCAGCTATTTTTCAAGGATCAGTAAAAATATTATTCTGTGCTGAATGGGAAGGCTATTTCCTGACATTGTACAATAGCAGCAGTGCCAAAGGAAAAAATAAAAAAAAGGAAGGAAAGAAAATTTACTGATCTATAAATTTTGGTTTAAATTACTGCCATCTATCTAGAGATTATTCTGGAAATTTCTCTTTAATTAAAGTCATGAGAAAATTTAAGTCCTATGATTCGGGTCCAGAGGACAAAGCAGGTTTCCCAACTCTCTTTTTCTACCCATTCTTACATCCAAGAAATTCTGCTCTGGTGATTTCCACAGGGGACAAAGGCAACTAAACAGAAAGAAACCAATAGGTGGGGATAAGATATTGCTTTCCATTTGTTCTTTCATTACATTTGGAGGCACTTCTATTAAAAAAAGAAAGTATATAAAAAATTATTTTTAAAAATGGTAATTTCCTTGATGTGGTAAAGTCTGGGCAGTATTTATATGCCTTCTTATAGAAAGCAAGAGCTTCCAAGGAACAGAAACGTGAGAGTCTGGAGCAGAAAGAAAACAGATCAGAGACTTTTAGAGGGTGTCTTGAGCTCTGAAGAAAGATTGCAGTTTAGTTTCCTTTGAGCTGCAAGACAGTCAAGTCTGCTAATATTTTTCTGTTTTCTATAAACTGCCAGTCATAAGTAATAAATTTATTGTAACCTGAGAAAAAGCATAAGAAATATGTTTAGGAATATTGCAAGAGTTAGCTAGAGCTGCTGGTGGGAATGCAGCAAGTGCTGAGCAGATTGAGAAGGAGAGCACAGCCTGGGACAAGGGTCAGGTCATGGGAGGTCTGGTGCAGAGACAAGAGAGGCACGAGGGGAAGCAGCTCCTGTCTCAGCAGTGCTGCCAGTCCAGACCAGGATCTGTGGCCTTGAAAGGCTGTACAGTCCCTGTCTGAGGGGCTGTCACTGCAAGGTGAGGAAGCAGAAGTTTGCCAGCAGTTACTTCATGAGTGCAGAGAGTAGTGAGGGATGTGTTTTGTACCGACTGTTGTCGCACACATCTTTTGTGAAAATCCTTTCTTAGGATTTTTCCTGCTGAGAAGCTGAGCAGCTACAGCAACAAAATGTAAACAATGGTTATCTGCTGCTGTAGAATGCATCAGGTTTGTCTGTGATTGGGCCATCCTGAATATTTACAATTAATGGCCAACCACAGACCCGATAGCTTGGACTGGCTGTCCGAGCCACAGATCTCTGTTATTCATTCCATTCTGTTCTTAGCTAGCTTCCAGAGGAAACCTTTCCTTCTATTCTTTTAGTACAGTTATAATGTAATACATACATCATAAAATAATAAATCAAGCCTTCTGAACATGGAGTCAACACTCTCGTCTCTTCCCTCACTTGAAAACCCTTGTGACCACTGTCACAGACTGTTGCACCTATTTAGCCAAATTTTATGGTTTTTCACTTTAAATAAAATATGGTTACATCAACTAGTTAGTATTTGTGCATGGAAAATAAATTCGTTCGTAATACAGGATTTAACACTTAGTTTATTTTTTCCCTAGATTTCCAGGTTCCTGTGTGGACCAGTGTTTTATTAGCTACCTGTTTAAATACAGGTCTTGTTTCTGTCAGCTTGCTGAAAAATCACAATCATTTACATTTGTACAAAATATTTAAAAAACTAACAAAGGTGAAGTGCAAGAACTTGAATCGTTCATAGAATTTCGGTCATCTTTACAGATGATTAAAAAGTGTGTGAAACTCCGTGTCAGGGTGTTTGTCATATTTTCTGGCAAAAATTCACCAGCTTAGAAAGACCAAGAAAGGAAGTTAGAGGAAGGATTTGTCTAATTATTGAACCCGAGATGTGTCTCTAGACAGTTTAGAGAGATGAAGATTGATAGAGAGCATTTTGTCTCACCTTATTGAGGATGCTCACAGCAGGTAAGAGAAAACATTATCTAAGACAACTTAATTGTGTCTTTGACTATAAGTGAATTTAGAATGATTCACTTGGAACTACACATCTGTATATTAAACATCTAACACTGTGTGAAATGAATCCTACTTTAAATGCTCAGAGGAAGGCCTGGGAAGGAAAAATTCCAATTATCTGAATATTTCAAACATTCACTGAAGACACAATGAAGAAGTTCATCACAGGTCTAGTTCAGGTACTGAAAGGAAACCATTAAAATGGGAAAAACTCTCTATATTTCTTGTCACTTTATATATTTATTCAAATTTACATACACGCACACACAAACATATATATAAAACATGATACATATATTTGGTATAAAGTAATGAGAACACTAAGTGTCCCGCAGTTACCAAATAATTTATTAAATTATAATTCAGAAAACTATAAATTTTTTGTCATTGAAGAATTGTATAAACTAGAATTTCCAGGTAGTATGTCATCAGGACCAACATTACTTCTTAATAGTAAGCAACTGTCTCATTTATTTTACTTATATTCTGCTGATATTTATCCAGAAATATTAAAAGTAATGACTGTATGGAGTGTGAAAGAACATTAAGAAAAGAAACAATATCTGCTTAAAAGAAGTCTAAGTCTAAAAAAATTGCAGACAACATACATAAAATAAATTAATAAAAGAGACTGATATGTGGGGAAAATACAAAATGGCTTAGCAGATTTGTCATAAAGCTTTTAATGGTAAAATTTCTTACAATTTGTCCTTGACAGGGTTTACACAGCCAAGTGTGTCCTTGTAGGAAAAGATGACCAAAAAATTTAACCAATGTACAGCAAAGAAAAATCACACTTGAACTGTCCCCCAAAATCTCAAAATAGTAGAATATAATTTCTAAGTTAAACAACATTAGCTTTCTAAAATTATTTGCTTTAACTTTATTATTACAATACACTATATCTACAACAGAAAATTAGTAGAATGCTTTGGATACTTTAGGATAATTGGATACTTAGCTAACAATAAAACAAGAAGAGGTGTATTCAACTCATCAATTGCCTGAGCAATTACACTAAGATATAAAAATTATCTTCCTTGCAAAGCGGGAAGATCTTGTTTTGAAACTCAAATGTCTTTTGAATTCCTCCAGCAATGCAGCACACTGGAGTTGTGAGAAGAATTGTTAAGTTTGCTCAAATATTTACTGTTTGGCTGGGCTAGAAGAGGCATATAGGCAATGCAAAAGTAGAGACAAGTAATTTGTGTCACGGGCTTCAACTGAAAGTAACAAAATATTTCCACATGTACAGCTTTGACAAAATTTTATAGATATACACTCTCACCCTGCTACAAGCACACAGACAAAATACATTTGTTTCTGAAGTTAAGCTGAGCAGGATAAAGGAAGCCATTGCATTGCTTTTCTTATGGGATTTTACTACGGTAGGCAGTTTCAAAAGAGTACAACTCAATTCACAGGACTGTGAAGAATGGTAAAACCAGCTAGTATTGGCTGCAGGCCAAAGCAATTAGCTAATATTGATAATTAGAAAATTAAGCAATTAGTTAAGAATGTTACCATGAGCTTTCAAGGGTTGTTTTTGCTGGAAACAGAAACTCATGCCAAAAGAGCTATATATGCCTTGGATGCAATTCAGTTCATTCACAGGGAATGGCTATACTGCACTGTTTCTAGCCAATAGATTTCATTCATAAATGTTTGTTCCTCATGGCTAAATAAGCAGCCATGACATTTGTATTGGTGCCATGGAAGTGATAAATTGGGATTTTGATTTTCTTATGTGATGACTAATTCATCACTGTAAGCATACTTGAACATGAATAAAGATGAGAAGCATTTTTTAGCCAGTTTCAGGGGTTATATCAGTCTGGAAAAACCTACAAGTTTGCAATTTTCTTCCCCATCCCCAAATTTCTCTGCCCCATAGTATATCAAGTAGATTTTATTTACCCTGTAATAGCTGAAAATGCTGCAGAATAGTAAATTGCGTACCATTTTCATAGGAAAACATGCTTCTATAACTTTTTTGCAGAAAATTTTCTTGCACTTTGTCATGACTTAATGTCTTTCAGCCTGACAGATGTTTGAGGAAAAGCTTTCTTCAATTTGTTCCTTTATATAGAGCTACTTATTCCAGCTCCTTCTAAATCCTCAAATAACATCCTGCCTCTTCCTATCTTTGTTTTATGTAAGTGTAGAGTAAGTGGAAGTACTAACAGTTTAAGCTCATCTAAAATTGTAAAACCCATACCTAGGATGAAAAATCAAAAGAAGTGATTGTGAAAATTAGTACCAAAAGTGCAATATTATGCCAATTGTTCTGAAGTAAACTGTATATTTCACAGTAAAATTATAACTATTAAAACCAGTAAAGAGATCTAAACAGAAGTTAATTATTACACAAAAACCACCACCACCAACAACAACCAAACAAAACAAAAAAACCCCCCCAAAAAAAATAGACCAAAAAAAACCAGATTAACTGTTGCAGGGTAGCAGTTTAGCTAACAGATGGTTAATAGTCATCTTTAGTGTTTAACTTCCATTTAAATTCTGGATCAGTCATGTAGAACAACATAATAAAAGAAACAACTGAATCAAACAACAGCTAAGAAATGCTGAAGAGAATGTCTTTAATGCTTTGCAAAAAGATATGTTGTTACATAGTATCAATCAAAAAGTAAATAAATTGAAAAGAAAAGCTTTAATTACAACTGAAGATAAAAAAAGAGAAAAAATAATTTTCATAGGTGTTCCTCTGTAAATTCCTCCAACATGAAACCTTCTCATGGGCTGGAGGCGTGGATCCCTTCTCCAGAGAGCAGTCCCTCAGGAGTGAAGTGCTCCAGTGTGGGTCTCCCATGGGCCACAAGTCCTGCTAGGAGCCTGAACCATGGGCTCACAGTGTCCTTTGGGCATCCATCAGATCCAGCAGGGGCCCTGTGCAGGCTGCAGGTCCACTGTGGACCTCCATGGGCTGTAGGGGCACAGCTGCCTCACCATGGGCTGTCTGCACCATGGGCTGCCGGGGAACATCCACCCTGATGCCTGCAGCACCTCCTCACCCTCTCTGTTCCCTGATTTGGTGTCTGAAGGCCTGTGTCTCACTCCTCTCTTCAGGAGGCTGTTGTGGAACATTTTTCTCCTTTCTTAAATTAGTTATCCCTGAGTTTCTGCCACCATCACTGATGTGCTCAGCCTTGCAGCGGGCCTGTCTTGGATCCACCTGGAATTTGGTTCTGTTGGGCATGAGGAAAGCTTCTCAAAGCAGCCACTCCTGTAGGTCACCTCGCCTTGCCTCTCATTGCCTCGCCTCCCTTCTCTTCCCCTCCCTTCTCTCTCCCCCAAATAGACATGGATAACACAGAACTAGAAGGGGCTTTAGAAGGTCATTAATGCAAGGTATGCCTCTAGGAATGAACAATATTTATGTGATTTTTAGCAGATGCTCAGGATGGAATTTATAAAGACCCATGTAAGATTTTACAACTTCCTCAGGCAACTCCACTGCTCCCCTAAGCTTGAAATTACTAAAAGGTTCTCTGATATGCAAACTAAATGTTACTTAATGCAATGTAAGCAGCTTAGTGTTTGTTCTGTCTTCTACAGTTTCATTGAACAGACAGGCATTCCCTCCTTAAAAATACTTTTATAAGTTTGAATTTTTTTACATGTATCTTGTGAATTTTCCTGCATTTTAAGGTAAATAGCTCAATTGTTTAAAATATTGTTTTCATATTATTTTATATTATAAACATAAAACATATGTTATTATATTAAATATATTTAACATAAAAATATATGCTAGTATATAACATCTATATACTAGCATACAAATAAAAGAAAAATAACATCTATCTATGTATGACAGATTATAGCACAAATTATATTGATAACAGTATTAATCTACAGTGTTTCAGACTTGGCCTCTTTTCTGTTGAAATTACATGCATTTCATGAAATTTAGTCATAGTGATAACACATACACAAGAACGTATCTAAAATTCAAGATGCATTAAATAAAGTTAGAGGCCTATAAATGGGGAAGAACAGAAAAGAAGAAGAAAATAGCAAATAAATAGACTTGTGTTATCTGGCTATGAAAACCTCTCTCAAGGAGACAGAGGTAATTAAGTAAAGCAAGAGCTGAAGAGGCAAAAACTGCTATCATGTAGGGCTTAGCCAGTTAGAGAAGCCTTATGCCTTTAATTGGCAAGGTCAATGAAGGTCTTTTAATTGGCAGGGTCTCAGTGGAGCAAGCAGCACACGCAAGGAGACAGGGAGTAGAATCATAGAATCATTTAAGCTGAAAAGACCTTTAAATCAATGCATCCAACTGTAAATCTGGCAAGTCCACCGCTAAACCATGTTCCTAAGTGCCCCATTCATATATCTTTTAAACACATCTAGTGATAGTGACTCGACCACTTTCCTGGGAAGCCTGTTCCAATGCTTGACACCCCTTTTGGTAAAGAAATTTTGCCTAACACAAGTGGTTGTCAGCATATGGAAGTGCATAAGTTCCTTTAACCTCCCTTTGCTGGTGTCTCTTCTGGTCTTTTGAGTTCTACAAATAAATTTTATCTTGTGTTCTAAATTTAAAAGTAAACTGTCTACATATGTCTAAGACTCCTTAGGATGCGGAAACTGATTCTTTGCTGATTTTTATCCTGAGTAGAAACTGAGGTTTTATTAAACAAGGACTGAAGTCCTCTATTTTATTTCTGTGACAAAGAATCTAGTGAAGGACTGTAATTTTGAAAGTAGCTAATGCTTCTGAAGCTAAAGAAGGTCTTTTAAAAGTTACAGGGCAAAAAAGGAAAGAAATGCAAAAAGTCAGGAAGGCATAAAAGTGATGTTATAAGATTTATTTTTAAAAAATCATGAAAAAAAAGAGAAAGAAATTTAAAAATTGAAATGAGAGTTTGATTTAAAAAATCACACAGTATTTAGAAGACAAAAATAGATTCACTTTTGCAGCAAGAGAAATTGACATGAATTGCAGAGGGTTTTTATCAATATAAGTAGTGCTTTTTTATGATTCTCCTTCACATGCCCTGACTATTCTGAGCTCTAACTTACTTCTGCCTGTACTCAATTCCTTGGGAAAAACAAACCCTGGCAATCAGCACCCTTTGTCTCTCACTTCTTTTTCTGCTTTCCTGAATGCTGTACTATATCTTCTTGACTGAGTAGCTTCCTTTTCTCTTCTGGCAGAGAAGGAGATATAAAAGGAGTTTTGCTGACTACAAATAGGAACCAGCAATCTGTCAACTTCTTCACTGCTGCTCAAGGCAACAATGAAGGTTACATGATCTTTACAAACAAACTTTCTGACTTTTTGCCCAAGTGATAGAATTAGCATGCAGATAAGGAGTCTAGGAAGGACACACAAGTTATTCCTCCTGCACCACAGGCTTTACATATTAGTTTATCTATTTTTATATTAGGGCAGCTGTGTGAACCTACTCAGCTCCTCCTATCTTGTCAATAATTTTAAGCAATAGATAAGTTAAAATACTGGCATGAGGCAGAACAGAAAGTGTGGGAATCTTCAGAAGAAATTTTCTAATGGGATATATTGGAGGATAGAAATGAGGGAAAATATCTGTAAGGCCATCATTCTGTATCAAATGTTGTTTAGTGTTCATTACCATGACCTGACAACAAAGATGAGTTAGACAGCTCATCTTTGAGGAGAGGGGAAAGAAAAGTTGCTTCTCTACATGTAATCTGAGAAACTGGTAGGATTTTATATTCACTGTCACCTAAGTTTCCAATGGTTTCTGGCCAAAGTTTAGGAATGTCACAGTCCACATGTTTACACTCACTTTGAGGGAGAGCATTTATGACACCGAGACAATATTGTGTTCTTTACACTGACCCAGCTCATATATGGATAGTGCTGTCCCTGTATTAAAACTAAATTTGCTGGTGCAATTTCTTTTACCAGAGTTTTGGGTTTTGAAGCATACTGAACTCCTGAGTTTACTGTGAAGTTCACTTATTTAACCACTTCTTCAATTAGTAATATATTAACATCATGATAGATTTTGTGGCTTGTGAAATCAATTTGCTTGATTTTGCTTTGGGCAAAGATCAATACTGTACTGTAATGGTATATGGATTCTCAAGAAAACAAAACAAAACAAAACAAATTAATCAATACTGTTAACTGCTAACCTCATATATTAAAATTTATGTGCAGAAAAAATCAAACAGGATTTTAAAATGTATGGTTATATTGAGAATTTTTTTTTTATGGTGCATATAATTCTCATTGTGGCAGGATTTCTGAGAGACCGTAACTACTAAAATATGAAATGCAATTGTTCTGAAAATATTAGTTGATAAGAAACTATAATTTTCAAAATTTCAAGAGGTGATCTAATGATCATCAATGAAAGAGACAAGATAGGAAAAAAGTTTTATCTTCCTAAGTGATTAGGGATTTTCTTCTAATGAATTCAAACAATATTATTAAAAATTGCATAACTGGACTAACCATTTCAAAGCAAAATAAAAACAACTTCAGGTTGTTGATAAGGTTCACTCCCTTAAAAAATTCAACCTATCTCCTCTCAAGAGTGTGTATTATGAAATATTGAAAGTTTCTCTTGTAATGTAAGAGCTACAAATTAAAATACATAAGAAATGATGAAAATAATAGCTTTTTGTTCAAAAGAATTAAAATTTTTCAGTAACAACCCCTGAAAATAAACTTAAAAATAAAATTCATCTGGTTTTTTTCAGTCTATATTCATAAAGTTAGGAAGCATAGAGCTTCTGTTTGGGTACTCCAGTGAAAAGGAAAATTAATTATTAAGAAAATAATAATTTAAGACTAAATATTTCTGCGTATAAGTAACTTGGTTTATTCAGTGATTCGGATGACATATCAGTGATCAGGAATGTGCTACAAGAGGTGACAATATGACTTTTCACATATCGAATCCTTTAAACTGAGCTAGAACTAAGAAAAAACGTATGCATTGTGCCTGTACAAATACGGATTTGGTCCACAGAAACTATGAGTAGTGGCATTACATCTTTAAAACAGATGTTATCAAAGGTGCAGATGAAGAAAGCAGTATTATATTTAATAATCTTTTATGCTTTAAGCAATGGTATGTAATGCTGAAATATAAATAAACAATAAGTACAAAGAAATTGCATTCTGTTGCAGTGTGTTGTAAACTTCCTTCCCCAGGTGTGCCAATACCTCTCTTCCCCATCCCCCCTCGCCCCTTGCTGGGCTGTCAATCAGGTTTAACATTCCAGCAAGGCGTGGTGTGGTTGGTCAAGTTCAAAGGATGCCCCTCAGGCCCAGGGGTCATTGGCCTTTCTGGGTGTCATCCCCCCCTGAGACCCTGCCCCTCTCACCTGGTTGGTGGCTCACCTGTACCTCCCCTCCCCCTGTCCCTGAGCTTTAAAAGGTCATCAGACCATGCGGTCTGCGTTCTGTTGGAGCAGTTGCTCACGTTCAGACCTCTGTAACCATGGAATAAACCTCTGGACATTAAACCCTCCAGCAGAATCCTCTCCTTTTTCTCTTCACCATCGCCTGAAGCTATTCCTCCTGAGGTAAACGGGGTTCCAACAAGCCTGGACCTGTTCAGTGCCCAGCTGCAACCACCAGCAAGCCAAGGTATCTCTGGGGTGATACACCGCAGTTGCTGCCTTTGGCCCAGCAGCGAGGGTCAGACTGGCCCAGGCACAATCCAACTGGTAATATTGGGAGCCTTTTTCCT
This sequence comes from Ammospiza caudacuta, assembly GCF_027887145.1. Taxonomy (NCBI): domain Eukaryota; kingdom Metazoa; phylum Chordata; class Aves; order Passeriformes; family Passerellidae; genus Ammospiza; species Ammospiza caudacuta. The sequence continues at coordinate 98,066,051 of NC_080594.1, forward strand.
ATATTTGGCGTCCCTGAGGCGGGCTAAGCGACTCTGCAGCCTGAGACAGACCTGCAGCACCTCGGAGAACCTTCTGTCTCCCAGTTGCTAATTACTAGTAATTAACCACTTGTTGTAGTTTACATAATTTAGAATTATGAAAAAGCATTATTCTTCTGAATTACTTGTCTGAAGGATTCTTTCCACAAGAGACTGGGAAAATGTAGTCTCATGGACTGTTGTTAGCTTTCTTCAGACTTCTGATTTTGTGAAAACTGCAGCATTTGGATCAAATAGTTTTAAATTACCACTTTAAGCACCTCATGTTCAATTGAAATATTATTTCACAACTACAAAAATAAGTATTTTCAGTAAATTTACCATATGAGCAGTTATTGAACATATGTCTGTGTGACTGATTCTGTCACAAGGAATGAAATTCACCCAGTAATTCCTTTATGTGGCTTAAGAACTGCAGCTGAAATAAATGGTGTATTCAGAGATATAGAATTTCTGTATCTCTGAATTCTGAATTTCACAATTTAATAGCTTCAAAAATGGAAGGGAAGGAGGTGGTGGGCTTTACTACACCATTTCATAAATGATTCATTTATTGAAGTCAATTTTTGTTAAAATTGTGTGATATATTCCTATTTTTGGTTGCTAACTTTGATCTCATTTTACCTGACACTCAGAGGTTACAGGCAGCTCTGAATTCATGATTTTGGATCACTAAGTCCATATGTAATATCAGATATTTTTACATGAGAACACACGAACAGCTCACACTAGCTGGTTAACTATGAAGATGATCCAAGTCTTTTCCTGTATGTCCTACAATGACTGTTCTTTTTATGATTAAAACTAATAATTTTCATTTAATCTTGCTTTGATATTAAAAGAAGATAATCTAGATCAGTTATCACATTTAGATTACAAAAGCAGTAATCTGTCCTTTCTCCTCTTAAAACTCTCTGTTTAATTATTTTTAGAATCCATAGAATAGCGCTGGATAGCATTTGTTCTAATAATACTCACCGTTATGTTGGTTATTTAGCGTCATTTTGCTTTGATCCGCCTGCAGGGGTCCTTGAACAATGAACCCAGTTGCCACAGAGGTGGGTCACAACCCCAGGCTGGGGCAGCGCATTCCTGAAGGGCAGCACCCATGGAAGGGGCCCATGCTGAAGCACTTTGTGAGGAGCTGCAAGCCATGGGAAAGACTCACCCTGGAGAAGTCCCTGGAAGACAGTCCTCCATGAGAAGGGTCCATCAGGGGAAGAGTGTGAGGAGTTCTCCCCCTGTGGAAGAAGCATCAGAGGAAATGTGTAAGCATAACACCCATTCGCCATCTTCCTGTGCTGATTGGGCAGAGAAGATAAAGAAGTGAGAATAACGTTAAGCTTGGGAAGGAGGGAGGGGTGGGGGGAAGATGTTTTTAGCGTTTGTTTTACTTCTCATTATCCTACTGTGATTTAATTAGTAATAAATTAAATTAGTTTCCCAAATATAGGCCTGTTTTGCCTATGACAGTAACTGCTGAATGATCTCCCCCTGCTCTTATCTCAATTTATGTGTCTCATTATATTTTCTCCCTCCAATCAAGTTGACAAGGGAAGCGGTAGAGAAGCATTGGCAGACATCTGGCATCCAGAAAGGGAAAACACCATCTAAGTTTAGAATATTCAGCTCACTAAATGAAAGATTATCACTTTACTACAAAAGAGTTTCAAACTACACCGTTTTGTAGACTCCTCAACTTTGTCTATTACTGTTACTTCTATTAGCTACCATCTGAGCAGTAACTTTTCATTTCCTATAATTTAATCAATCTTCTGCATATTCCCTCTTCTTTCTCTTATCTTTCTTTCCCAGTTCTATGTTATGGTATTTTAATCTCTATTTTTCTTCTAATCCTATTTTTTTCCTTATTGGTAATAGCAATACATTCCTTTTTCCTTTTCTTTTTGTTACAACAACGAGTTTCTTATACTTATTAAAAAAAAAAGAGTACTCTTATGGGATTCTAAAATTTATTATGGGATTCTAAAATTTAAGCTAATGGGATTCTAAAATTTAAGCTAATGGGATTCTCAAATTTTTGCTTATGGGATTCTCAAATTCACCAATAAGTACATGTTTTTTGATATGAAAACAAATCCTCAAGTTCAAATGGTAATTAGGAAAAACAGTGTAAAGCAGTCAGAATTAATGAAGTGAGTTAAGAAATCACAGTTTGGATAGTAAAGACACTAAAACACTTAAAATTTACAAAAAATGGAAAGAGAAATGTTTCAATCAGCTAGATATCTCAAATCAAGTTCCCTCCCTAAACAAAGAAACTTTTCAAAAGCATGCTGAGTCAGTCACAGTTCACCATGAATAAATGTTTTCTTCTTTCTATTTTTTTCTCCATTATTCTTCTTTTCGCACCTGGGAGCCTGAGTAGTATTTTAATGTTTAATGATGATGGTTTTAACCCATTCAATAATTTGATTTGAATAATGGTCTGCATAATGTTACAAAATGGAGTATGGTAATGTTGCTTTATCACCTAAGGCAGTGGAGTTTGCTTCTCCAAAAAAAGAAATTTTCATTGGACAGGCAACATAATAAAGTAAATTCCTGAACTTCTTCAGGGTGCTTTTATCTGTTACACTCATGACATTTTAACTGAAAGTGTGTAGATCTAATTAGTCAGAGGCAAAAGTGTAATCAATACTGATTTATGAAAATTTCCCACATGTAACACTACTTGTTTGGGCAGAATAAATTCTTACTTATACAGTTTAATCTCCATGATTTCTTATTGCTCTTTGTTCATAAAAATAATAACCCTATTTGTTAGAACTGAAAATTTCCAACTGCAGACATCTGAAACACATATTTTTCTACATGTATATGTACAGATGTCTGCGGTTGCTCTGGGGACAAGAAATTCCAGGCTCACGGATCTTACATAAGAGGAATGAAACCAGATCAGCTCCTGACTGAAGATTGCTTGTGATGTTGTAGAAATTAATGCTAGCTAGTTGCCAGTCATTCATCTGTTCTTTCACAGATTAATTTCTGTGATCTCTAGCCCCAAGCAAGCCTGAGAGTATTACAAGCATCACAGTCTTGTAGGCTGGCATCCCTTTGAAAGTGAGATATTTTTAATCATTTTAATTGCCTTTCCCTTGACCTTTTCATTTCTGCCATAGCTGCCTTGAAACACACCAATCTTCAATCAGTATTACATGTGCTGGTACCTCAAAATGTTTTTGGGTATTTTTGTCATCTCCTTATTGATACTTTAATTTACATTTCTGCTTAAAGTCTGTAAGTTTTCCCTCTATACCATTTTGTGACTGTGCCAGCATGCCCATCAATGTCAGGCTTTTCCTGAGTTGCCACAAAAGATGGATCATACAGCCAAAGAAAGAAAAAGGGAATCTGTAAGAAGAAGCTCAGAAGATGACTGGTTTTGCTCACACCAGAGTTCTAGGAAGTGTTACTCACTTTTCTAAAATAGCAAGTGATAGGGGAAGGGTAAATGGACTCAAGTTGAACCAGTGGAAAATAAAGGTATCTTACAAAACATAGTCAAATGGTCATTGCAAAATATTTTTCTTTGGAAAGAAAAGTTTTAAAGTGGAAGGCAATGATTTTTGGGAAATTTCTGCTTCCAAAGAACACAAGACAAGGTTCAAGCTTGGAGTCCCTCTCTCAAGAGTATTAGGCACAAAAGTTTTGATTTTTTCAAATGACTTTGCTATTTCTTCTTCGGAGAATAATTTTCTGTTTGTGTATTTGAAGCACATCATCTACCTCCTCTTGGCTCCATGTACAAGAGTAAATTACACCAAATCTATTACAAGTCAAAAAAATCAAACAGAATACTTTATAAGATAAACTCCCTAGCTCGTTCCAAATAGAAAATTTAGCACAATGAAAGATGACAGTGATGCAGAAATTTGCTTTATGCATTTATAATGATTTAGGAAATACTATTTTTTTCAGGTTTTTTTTTCAGGTTTCACCTATTTGAAAAATATATTTATTCTTTATCATGTAGAAATTTTTGTATACCTTAAAATTTCAAAAACACATAGATAGTTAGATGAACTTAATGGTAAAACTCAAACAGAACCAATCTCTCTGATGAACTAAACCTCTTTTTATATGACATAATTAGCTCTACAGACATCTGTTAAAAGTAATCTGAGGCAGAGTAATTTAGGAAAATACTTTTTAAAATATGAGAATAGCAACCGAACATGTTATCCCTGGTGACTGAGAAAATCAAAGTGCAGTCTTTAAAAATGCTAAATTACAACAAGGGAGCACAAATAAGAGGTTACAATGGAATAATGAAAGATAACAAAAAGTGTGACCTACAAGCCAATCAATGCAGAAGCAAATAGGATCTTCAACAACTCTACAATTAGGAGGGCATAGAATGGCAAAATATACTCATTAGTAAATCTAAAAAGACAGAAATTGGTTTGCATGTTTGAGGTTGTCTTCCCTGTTATTCTATCGCTCAGTAAAAACTGTCTGTCTATTGAGTCTAAAAAGTGAATAAAGCTGACAATGGCTCACTCCTAGAAAAAACAAAACAAAACGCAGTCAAGATCATATGAAACTCATAGTTACTGAGCTCTTTAAAAACATATAGTATCACTTCAAAATCAAACTGCCACTTTATAAGTAGCAAAAATTTTACACGAGGTTTTCGCTGCCATTCAAATTGACTGTAGTTTCATGTTGAATAAAGTGTAAGTAGTGTTTCAAGCCTGCAGGAAGCACCACAATGATTCATATTAAGATGACAAGGATGTGAACTGCCACACACTGCCTCTTAGGGTTCTTTTTAATTTTTCATGCAGTTAAACACTAACTATTAATAAAACTGTAATAAAACTTAATCTTTAATTGAATATATGAAATATATCTGAGTATAAGATGTCTAATAAAAAGGTCCAGAAAAGTGGTTAAGGCAACTTTGTTTTGGTAGCTGTAAGGAAAAAAATCGCATCTTCCTGTTTTTTTGGGTTTTGTTGCTGTTGCTTCTTTCATTTTGTGTTCTGGGGTTTTTTTTTCCTCCATAAAACAATATATACCTTTCCAGGACACTGTAGACCTGCTAGAGAATCTGGTCTGATGACGCAATGCATTCCTTGTTTGCACTGCTCAGTGAATACATGAAAACTACCAGGGCCTAGGTATAAAGGGGCTTATTGAGACTTCACATATTATTATGTGTCCCTTGTGGAAGTTGCTGATTCTAATAAATGCATTTTGGCTAAGCAGGTAAAATTTTTCACTAAATTAGATTAGATGCAATTTTGCATTTCAGATGGCATTGTTTTTGATTGCCATATATAAAGAAGAAGAAAACCAGTGATTTACCAAACGAAGAGGCAGAGATCCATGTAATACTATATGTCCTGACATCTCAAGTGAAGAAGTCTGTCTTTCTATGAAAATAAATTTATCCAAAGTGGGCTCTCCAGTTTTGTCAGACTATAGTGTGGTGGTTTAGTATTTGCTCAGTTGACATACTCAACACTGGAAAAGCTGCTTCCAAATCCAGAAGAACATCATTGAGATCTCAAAGTAAAATGTGCAAATATTTATTTTTCCTGGAAATAAACTACAGTAAGTATTCTGGAAAAAATATTTTATCATAATCAAAGAAAAAAGCAAACAAAATCAATAGTTCGTGTATTTGATTAGAATAATTTCCATAATAGTGCTAAGTTCCTTAAGAAAAAAAAAAAATAAATCACTGTACATTGATTTTTAACTTTCATTATTAGATTATTGAAATATTAGTGCAATCTTTTTCATCTATTTTTAAAGCAGTAGCAAAACTTCATTATTCAGATGTAAAAGAGAATATATTGCTAGCAAGATTTTTGATTTATGAATTGCATTAAGCATTGAATATTATTTTTCCCAAACGCAATAAAAATTTTGAATTTAGATGCCTTTCCACTTATAATAACAAAATGTACAGAGATAAAGTATAACAAAACCAGTAGGCCAGATGATAATTTGGTCTGGCTATTTGATATCATGATTTTCTGTAGATCTTGCTGTGTAGGATAAAGTCTCTTAAATAAGAATTGAAACTTCCTTTATGACAATATTAAAATTCTTAAAATAAAGGCAAGTAGTATTGAGAGAGACTGCATCCTATTGAAAACACGGATCCCAACAACATGTAGCATTCTCTTGTACTTTGCTTGAAAATTTATTAAAACTCACATTCAAAATTTAAAAGAAAAATATTACTGAAGAAAACATATTTCCTGTTCTCAATAGAGATTACATGCATGGTATTTTTTGATGGCTATCTCCTGTAAATATCCATGTTGCAATGAGAGGTGGTACGGACACAGGGCACTGTCTCCTTTTGCTCTGGGTTTCCCTGCTGCCTCCTTGGCTCCACTGAGAGCGCTGGGCACGGCCAGAGCGGGGGGCAGCAGCAACACTGAGCTGGGGCAGCTGGAGAGCTGGGGCATCGTGGTGCACATGGACCTGCTCCAAACTCTCATGTAAACTGGAACATTTTGGTTTATTCTGGACTGTGCTTGGAGAGACAATATTCTTTGTTCAGCCCAGCATCAGAGAAAATATGTCTGAGCTGTCATGTGCCACACTGCTTCTCACTTCTTCTGCATCCAAACTAGTCACAGGTGAGAGAGCCTTACAAACCATGCCTTACCAATATTATTCACTATTTTTTGCTTTGATAGGCCCTTTGGGGAACTTTTCAGAGAAAAAAATGCGCATGTATACTGCACAAAAACTCTGCACATATATGTCCAGAGTTTATTGTCTGCAAAAGGCAACTTCAACTCAACAAGTTACTATAACACATTGTATAAAAAGAACATTTGTTGCAGACAAAATTAACCTTGAAATTCTCACACATAGATTGCATTATTTAGGACAAAAGGAAACATGACTATATTTTGAAATCCTTCTGTTTCAGCTTACATTTTTCATTGCTTACAGCTTTGTGTTAAGAACGTATATATAACTGTTCTTCGTAACACTCATCCCAGAAAATATTGACAGATGAAGGCACAAGGTGGTTTTAGAATTGTAAAATTTGGAAGAAAAGAAAAAAGAAACAAATCTTTATGAAACTTGTCAGTGGTAGCATGTGTTTTTTAAGCTTGATATCTGTGTCTAAAAATCAAAGTCCCGATGAATAAAGGTAAAAGTCAGAATTCTTGAGTGACTGAAAACTTGCATCTTTTCTTTATAGGTTCATCTTTAAGATTTCTCACTAGAAAACAGCAGTTGAAAAGATTATCTTATAGCAGTACTAAATAATAGACTGTTCTGCGACATTCAAAGGTCTGAGGCTCCCTGTGGAACTAATGACATTTGTACAGCAAGTCAGGCTGCTTCTGCAAAGGAGGATGGTGGAAGAGGGAAAATGATAGCTTTTTGACAGAATGTTAACCCCAAGTTGCCAGGTCTTCTAAAAGATAACTGCAAATAAGAGAGCTCTAATAACATTTCTAATAAAGAACCAAAGTCTTAGATGAATTTTAAACTCATACACTTCACTGATTTTGATGTTCACAGCTGATGGTCTGTCCCTGACACTTGGGAGAGAGGAAATAAATGCCCTATTGCTGTGCTCTGACAACAGATCAGTAAGGTACATTTTCTCAGAAGATATAATAAGCACTTTATTAAGGACACTTCCTTTTGCTTGTCATTGCAACACTCTATTTTTTCTTTTCTTTTAAACGCTGGAGTTTAAAAGGTTTCTCTGGACTTGTTTGAAGTATGGCTAGCTCAGCCATTAAACATTGTCATGGCCTCCAAATGAGATCTGTTCCTATATTTAATCCACTTCTATACTGAAAAAATATTAAGAGGGTATTAAATCATGGGCTTTTCTCACTCAAACAATTTGACCTTGACATGTCCTGAATGTCCTTAGTACAGGGCTTTAATATGTGCAGGAAAAATATTGGGAAGACTTTTCATCTCTCTGATTGAATCTGATGAAAATTGCAGCTGAGAATTTAAGAGTCAGAGGGAAAGAAGGCAAGTGAATAAGGATAACTTGCTTGTCTCATAGAAGAGAGAAGAACTCAGCTCCAGACCTCATGCCTGTCTGTGTTTTACATCCACATCTCTTTGGCTAGCTCTCCTTACTGGGAATCTTTTTCCAGTGTGTGATAGCATAACTTCGAGCCAAGGGATGAGTTTACACGTCTCTGATATCCCACAATCCTAACGCTCAAGCCCATCTCCCCATGTATGAGTCAAATTATTTCAGAACAAGATGGGTCTGCTGAGGAAAATTGGCACCAAAATATTTGTAAAAGTCACTTTGTTCTGCTGCTTTCTACCACCCACTGCCCGATGCAGCTGTCTGTGCAGACCAGCACAATGACCTGCTTCGCAGACTTCTTTAGGGATTTAAACAGAATTGGGCAGCTATCTTCTAAAGTCATTTAACAAGAGAACTCAGTTGGAAGAAGAACATTATCTTCTCAACAGGGCAGCTAAATCTGTATTTAAGCACTCAGTCAATTTCTGCCTCAAGAAACTGGAGACTTAGGCAATATTAGAAGTAGATGCTCTTGATTACTGTCTGAATTTTGAACCAAGAGCCCAAATTCCCAGCTGAGAAGTGTTTCCCAGGGTTGCATTTAGCCCCATGGGCAGCCAGAATTACCTACCTGCACTTGCTATGTCTGTCACCTCAAAACCTGCTCAGTCTTTCTTACTCTAAACAGAGGCATGCAGAGAAACTGAGACTTACACCACAAATGTTTTAGAGATGTGACAGTATTTCTCAATAGGATTACAAAAGAGATAAAGAGAGAGATTGTTGCAAGCGAAGGGAGACAACCCATCTTGTTGTTGATCAGCATCAACTCCGATTTATTGATCAAATCAGCCACTTTATATAACAGTGTTAATTAACTTCATGCATATTGCAAAATTCGAGCTCACGATAGGTTACAGAGAAAACTCTAGCCCCTCCTTTTGTTTTACAATACCTGTGGTTTGTTTATTGAAAACAGGACCAGCGTTCTCACTGTGATATGAAAAGTTCTCAAAACCTTCATATCTGTTCCCAAAGCAGCTATCTGTTCCCAGAGAGCCCAAGGACAGAATGTTTTGCCTGTTATGGGAAGACTGTCTGAGAATCCTGCTGTTTATAGAAAAGGTGTCTGAGAACATAGTTATTTACAAAATCAAGCCTGGGAAATGCTGCTTTACAGCTGCCTTTTACTTTCCCATCAGCTCTATACCTTCATGGCCTCTTTCTTTAAGCCATGCTTGAACCAGGCTCTCCACAAGAGATTTACTGGGCATTAGTAATAATATGACCCTTCACAGTCAGCCTGTGCTCTGAAAAAACATTTTCATGAAATATTGCATACTGTCTAGCTAGCACAGTAACAAGGTATGTTTAGGCAGAGGATCAGCATTTAACCCAAACTAGCCATTATATCTCTCCAACTATATACTCATGTTACCTATGTTAGCCAAATCCAGACTTAGAATAAAAGTTCTCCTTAGGCATAATGTTACGTATGTACTGGGTATACATATTTTCTTTTGTAGCTGTTTAAATTTCCAAATATTTGGTGTAGACAAACAGCTTTTTAGATGTACTGGCCTAAGTGATTTACTATACTGAAACCACCCATGCCCTCCTCTCCTCTCAACTACCATATGTGAAAGTGATTTTTGTCAGCATAAACTTCCTGAACGAACTTTAAATCTTAACTTTTGTAGCTGTTACAAAGAAATTCAGTAATGCCTTGTACTGTTTTGGCTTTAAATATTCCTTTCTAACTTTGCTCCCTTTTTTTTTTGTGATTCCAAATTGACAGATGGAGTTCTCATGTTGCTGAGATATTTAAAATTAAAAGTAGTAAAAAACGTATTCAAATTTTAAAACAAACCGACCCCAAACCTTCTGCCCAACGCTCCTGTTCCTTTTTCAATAATTGAAGAAATCTTTCTTTTTGTATGGAAATATCTGAAAAAATGCACCTTCTCCTTTTCTATTAAACAAATATCCTTCCTGTATTTCTTCTGCTCAATACATGGGAAATTAAATAGGGAATGGGAAAAGCATGGGAAAAGCAAATTAATAACATTTAAAAATCTTGATTCTTCTTTCTTACCAAACAAAAGCTAGAAACTAATATTACAAAAGGCAATGTAGACTGAAGCAAAGTGGATCCACCCTTGATTTGTACTATATCAATATTTTCTGAAAGAAATATTTATTGTTTCAGTGTTCAAGCTGAAAGATGGAGTGTTATGGAGACAAAGCTGTATTAAAAATATCCTGGTTTATCATGACTGTTTTGAACCAGTTTGCTCCTTTAGTTTTACTGGTGGTTGCCACATCCCACTAGTCTGCATTGCCTGAATCTGTTCTAAGAGCACAGAAAAAGTGCAAATGCAGAGGCCCTTTTTCACTTCAGATTCCATCATAAGCTCTCATAAAGCCAATAATGCTTTCCCACATCTAATAGTTCAGCATTGATTTCTATTAGAAGTGATATATTTCTATATAGAAGTGATCCTACAGGTTTTAGACTTTACTTTTTCCCCCTCAATGTTTTCATTGCTTGGTAAATGACAATTTGACTATATGAAATCTAATCCATACAAATTTTAGGTGAATATGCTTTTAAGAAAATTTTCCTTTTCTATGTTGACTTTCTCATTTCAATAAAGTACTCTGAAACTGAATACAAATTATTTTTTGTGGCACTTTATAAATGATTCTTAGAAATACTCCAAAGAAAAGGGCCAGAAAAACAGAAAGTTATGCCACTGGGTTCTTCCAAGCCTCTTACCTCTCTCAGTAAATACTGCATCAAAGCTCACCCTATAGGGCAAACAGTTTCCCTGCTCTTGAGTGCTGTGGTTTTAGTTTGTTTTTAACAGTTTCTCAATTGAGTTTGCCAGCAGGCCCATGATCTATCCAGCAGTGATAACAGTGTGCAATACACAACCTTTTTCTACACAGCTTCCCTGCTTCTCTTTCTGTGTCATAGCTGTCTCTGTATGCCATTAGGCAGAAATCCAAGTTTAGGGCTTTAGCCAACTCCAAATTTCAGGTATCATTACTGCAGCATTAAAAAGGTTCTAAATTTCAATTCTTCAACAGCTTCTGCGTAAAAGACCGCATACTCTATCTCCATCTTTTTAATTAATCTATTTCTCTTTATGTCCTCTAATAAATTACAAACAGACACAGACATCCCTCTTCTAAAGTGCAGAATACTCTGCTAATTATTTGTATAAAATAAATTGTAAAAGAAAAAATATTACTTAATTATCACTATATTCTGCATTGCTTTTAAATTAGCACTCATTTGTGTTGCAGCAGAACCTGATGGGCGCCACAGGGAGCAGGGTATTATTGTGCTTATTGCTATAGGAACACAGAACAAGGATCAATCCCAGTCCTAAACAGCTATTAGCTGCATCAGGCAAAAGGATTGTTCTACCTTGTTTAACAGATGCCGTACCAAAGTACAGAGATTAAACAGTTTGCTCAAGAAAATCCATGGCAGAACTGAACCCAAGTCTCTTAAATCTGAGCCAGATGTCCAGTTCAAAAGATGTCCATTTGTCTTCCTTTGGATAAGTCACATTCTGTAAACATCTGTGTCTTATCTGCTGTCTCAGTGTACCCTGACTCAGCAGAGATTTCCTGTAGCTATCTATAAGAAAACCTTTCATTTCTGCTCTCTGCACACATGAAAACTTTGAAACTTCAGGACATCCAGGTTATGGATTTAAAAAAAAAAAGTAGGCTTGCTATTGCCATAGCCAGAGTTTGATGTCTGTCAGAAAAAAACTGGCACAAGCAAACACAATTCACATTCACTGCTGTAAACAAGATGTAACGGAGCAGCCTTGCAGCAGCCATGACTGTCACATATTATCATTGCTCTACTTCCATATAATCAGTTCCTTGTGAAAGGCACCATTACAATTAAAAAATTCACAATAACCTCCCAACCAGTGTTTCTGCCTGGAAACAACACGTCGCAGTCAGGAGAATATTTTCAGTTAACAACACTCCCCTTGCTCTGTACCAGAGCCAACACACTCTGCGTCAGCACTGCAACCAGCCAACCCACGATAATGAGCTTACTGGAAACATCTGTAATGGAAACTGAACCTGTAATTTCAAGATATTTTACAAATAGAGCAGGGACACAATAACACACAGTGGAATATGGGATATTTGTACCAGAGGTATATGTGAGCTAGTACATAATTATATGTATGTTAGGCAGTGGGTCTTAAACCATCCTCAACAAAGCACATTATTGGTCAGGGTGAGTATTCAAGTATTTTTAAAAAAAATCTAGCCTATGGGACTATTTTCTGAATTCATATCGCCTGGAAGCTGATCTCTTCAAAGAGAGGAACATCAATAATTTAAATTTGCTTATGATATTTTGGATAAAATCTTCTTTGATACGTCAAGATAAACAGGAATAACATTGTGTTTAATTTTTTTTTTGAGAGTGATGTATTGAAATATTTTGGTCAGAAATGCAAACATCGACAGAGCTATACTGCCACTTCTACATGTGTTAGTATATTTCTCTGTGCTCAACCCTGTACTGAATCATCTATATACATCCGTAAAAGCCCCAGGTTGTCAGAGGGTTGAGGCATGAAATATCTGATTAATAAGGTCAGTTTATTCAATCCTTTCCTTCTCAGGTCACAGAACAGGAAAAAGTGATCTTTTCAGAGTTTTGAGTAAAATTTCTAAATTGAAGTGTGCTAAATCAGATTTGAATCCTTCCTACCTGAAACACCCTGAACTCATGTTGTTTAGATGGAAGTTTTACTGCAAGTCATTTTGGACTGTGGCATTTAACAAGCAAAATGCACCTGAAAGAATTAAAAAATTCAGTGGGCAAAATAGCAAATAGATACAAGCATAGTACTGTGATTTCTTTTGTTAGCTATGGGGAAGAACAGAAAGGGATATCCTTCTGCTGCTATTAATGACAGACTCTTCCCCCAGAAAGTTAAGGCATCTTAAATAAAAGGTTTAGACTATTTTGACGATTCCTTGTGCAAAGCCAGGTTGGGAATTTCCATGCATCTCAGAAAAAAGCTGCCACAGTATACTAATTATACTGTACATAATTCAACTTCCACAGTATATTAATTGTGCCAGTCAGTGTAATCAACTTAGGTGCAACCTTAGTGACAAGAGGGTCCTGTTTTGAATCTTTGCAGTTATGTCTAACAGCTCAGACAGCAGGATGGTCTGAAAGTCAAAGCACTCCACGGGAAGGTGAAAAGGGCCTCAGGCAGAAGCAGGATTTGAATCCCAGCCTCCATTACTCCAGTTCACACTTGCACTGTGATTCACTGGGGAAGGGGCCCCACACTGTTGGGTTTCTCATATCACCATACCACCTCCATGAAGGAAATGCCTTAAAAATTCATTCCTAAGCTCTGGGAGTATAATGTATTTCTTGGCTATTTTTTATGCTTATGTGTTATTATTAAAAGGGAGAAAACCAGACAAAATATACAGGAATGCATTTGCCTAACTTACCAGCGCAGAAAACTCAATATTTCCTAAACATAAAGTAATAAATTTACAAGTATATATATATTACAGTTGGATTTATTAACATACCTGTTAATACAGAATTTTGTCTGACTACATAAAGCTGGATCATGCACCATTCATTTGATGGCTAAAAGAAATAAAATTGAATAGTATTTTCTGATTTCTACTATTCAGTCAAGTACACATAAACCTTTACTAGCAAAAATGATGGGAAAACCTGTTTTATCTTCTACAAAATGTTATAGAATTGTGAAAACTTTCTGTACTTCATCTATTTATTTGTTTTACAATTAATACTTTTTTCTTTTTAAAATTTACCTCAGTGTCTTTCAACTGCAGTTAGAATTGTAAACAGAGTCACCTCTCTTGAGACAGGTTGTACTTAATAAAAAAGAGCTAAATAAATAATAATTTGTAAAAGAGCTATTCACATAAGGTCCAGAAGGATCATAAAGGCACTGCATATCTCACTATCCAAATTTACTTCTCACAATATATTCAATAATATTCTTCTTTTGTCTTGCTATGTAGAAAATGCAAAAATAAAAATTCCTAATATTTTTTCCTTTGGAGTAGTGGCAAATCATTTTACTGATTCTTTCCAATATACTCTATATACTCTGCATGCTCCTATATATATATCCATTTCTATATACTCCTATATTCTCTGTAGAGGATTGCTCCTTTACACACAATCTTGACAGAAACAAGATCTTAGAAACACTCAGCGTTATATGAGGTAGGCTGTGATTCTCACATCTGCTTGCCAATTCACAGAAAAGGATGACTGAAGGAAAACAAAAATGTCTCCTCTTCTTCAGCCTATAACTGGATTTCTCTAGCCCTGTTTACAGCAGTAGTGCCGCTGTAGCTGAAATATGAGTTCAGTTTTGGAAATGTGGAAGTGGCGGTCCAGCAGATTACTCTTTTGCAAAAGGTCTTTCAAACTCCCTGTAGGAAACAAGACTTAAACACGGAGTGCTTAACATTTAAAGCTGCAGTGAGTAAATAAGTTTGGACTTTAAAAAGCTGTGCATATTTCCACATAACACTAAGAGCAATACTTCTTCAATGAAAAGTGATTGTCCATGAATAAAAGGTAATATGAATTTCTCTTGATGCCAATTTTCTCTGAAGCCATAAAATCTCTATCAAACTCAGACAAGCAAAGCAAGCTCCTTGCTAAATGTCAAGCAAATGGTCGGCTAATTGTAAACACAATTTGAGGAGGCTGTTGGCTATATGGTGCAGTGCAACCATTTGGAACCCACTACAGCCAATAATGTAAAATGGTACACAGTTACATATATACATACATCTAAATACTGAAACCACCTAGCTCCCACAGTTATTTATTTTAACATTTCTATGGGTCTAAATTGCATTAGAGATGGATTTTTTTCATTGAGTTTTCACCTCTCTGGCAGTTATATGACAAGCTGTTTATGTCAAACAGGTTTAATATATCAGAAAAAAATCTAACTACATAAAAAATGACACTTTTTAAATTAATTTTTTTTCTTCCTATTGCCATTCATCATCCATTCCTCTTGTCAACACTTGACCCTTTATGCCACATTTCCTTTCACGCAGTGTCTTACTTTAACTAAAGATATTAGGTCTTAATGAATTCTTCTGGCTGAGACAAAGAATGAAAATAAAATGCACATTAGCTGGGTTGCAGCTTCCTGAGATTTCAACACTGCCCATGCTCACTCAAAGATAAGAAAAAAGAGAAGTTCAACAAAAACAAGGGCTTTGTTTTTCAGTATATTCTAGACTCGCGATTGTCTTTCATGATAAAAAAAATCTCACTTTCCATTCTTACTCACGCTTTGCCTTGTTCTGCACCTCAACCCATGAGTTGGTACCAATCTCTTGCAATGTCTTTATTGCACAGATGAATACAACATGTTCAGTGGGGGACATCAAATCCTCTCATAAAATTCACTAAATTTTATGCCAGCAAGTTGAAAGCTTCTTCTAAGCTTCAAGTAGAAGTGCTCATATTTCATCACCAAATCACCCAATTCTTGATATGCAACTTCTTAAACTATTCATTCCTACTATTCATTATTTTGCATGATTTTGTGGAATCCTGTATGTCTAAAAATTCCATCTGTCTGCAAGTAAAATCTTGACATAGATCATGAGATGTCTCTAGACTAGTAAATATTGAAGGACAATCAAAGAAGTTTCGTAGAGCAAAACAGCAGATGAAAATGACAGTGGTGAGGGGCTTGGAACACAAGCACAATGAGGAAGGACTGAGGGAGCTGGGGTAGTTTATCTTGGAGAAAAGGAGACTCAGGGGTGACCTTATCACTCCCTACAGCTCCCTGAAAGGTGGCTGCAGTCAGGTGGGGTTGGTCTCTTTCTCCAGGCAGCGACTGACAGAACCAGAGGACACAGTCTCAAGATGTGCCAAGGGAAATATATGTTGGATATTAGGAAAAACATTTTACAGGAAGAGTGATAAAGTGCTGTTATGGTCTGCCCAGGAAGGTGGGGGAGTCACCATCCCTGGATGTGTTAAAAAATGGTTGGATGTGGCACTGGGTGCCATGGTTTAGTTGAGGTGTTAGGGCATGGGCTGGACTCAATGACCCTGAAGGTCTCTTCCAACCTTGTCATTCTGTGATTCTGTGACCTGCTGCCCACACTATCTGGGTTTCAGGAATTCTAGTTCAACTGGTTGAAATGTGGCTCTGTGGACTGAAAACCCATTAATTCTTTGAGTACATTTTCTGGTTCAGTTTCATCTGAAAACAATCAATTTTGCACACTTTAAGGTTTTACATGATTGAACCAAACTCAGTCATCAGACAGAATCATCTTTGCTGCAAAACCACAAATCTAATCTAAACCAAAAAGCTAACAGAACTGAAGGCAGTTTCCCCTCACATTTTTGTGCATTAGGTGGCTCCTTATAGTAAGTTTGGTGATAAATGTGGAACTGCTAGCATTCCTTTAACAATCCTAAAAATATAAATATAATTAAAAAGAAAATTAGTAATCCTGAGGGGTTTTTTTATTTATTAAGATTTCTAATTCTATCTCATTTCACTCAACAGATATTTATCACACATTCCTGAATAGGCAAAAAAAGTTTATTAGGAAGTATGTCTGCATAGCCAAATAGATTTGAAATGATCTAAGGCTGGAAATGGCTAGCCTGATATAAAATTTAGTTTTTTATATGACAAGTGTAAATTTCTAAGATTCAAAAATCATCATTTTGAAAAATTCTACCTAAGAATTTTTAGACTTGAAAACTAAAAAGAAAGCCATCTTCAAAACAAATTAGTTTGGTAGTGAAAAGTGGAATTTGTAATTGTTAAACTAGAGCAAGATACAAACTAAAATTCTACATACTTGTTTTCATGGTTTCTCTTGATTTTTTTTCCTGTCTTTGTTTGTGGGTTTTTGATTGGTTGGTTGGTTGGTTGGTTGGTTGGTTTTTGGTTTTGGTATCTCAAATAAGTTGAAATGGGCTTTGTATTCTACATGTAGGATCATTAAAATGGGGAAAAACCCCAACCAACTAACAAGTCAAAAGCACCTCACTTTAATATGTTTTACTTTAAATTGCAAAAGATTGTAAAAATGTTCATTTATGCACTCAGTGCGAAGTTTAAAACCTTTATAATTTGCTGATAGACTTTTCAGAATTAAATCCAGCAGCTCTAGGATTGTGTTTAAAAGCAAATGGCACATCTCATACTTGGATGGAAATTTGGATGGAAATCACCTCTAAGATGTTTGCACAGAAAGAAACACAGAAACATACACAATTTGATTTGACTGGCTTTCTGAAGATCATCTCATAACACCAGTACCACAGAGCCTTTCCATGAAAAGCAATTCTGCTTCTGTATTATGATTATTAATACTCCTGTCGGTGGTTACGAGTTGCAAAGAGATTTTTCTTGACAGTCTCGGAAATTGTGACTAATATGACTAATTCATAGGCTTAAAAGAAGTTGATCAATCTTTTAAAGAGTTCCTAATTTTCTCAAACTTTCAATTAAACTTTGCTATAATTAGCTTTTAAAAAAGTAATTCTAGAATTTAATGTATTTCCAGGTATGTTTTACACTAGTAATTATTTAACATCAAATTTACATAAGCCTTGGAATATATTATTCTTATGTTATTATAGCTTTCACGGTATCACTGAACTGTGACAATAGACTAGAAGCAATTTCAAAACTGTCATTTTATCAAGTTCATGCTTTGATTTTTTAATATTTTACATTATTTTAATGATGAATGCATGTCTAGGATTATCAGGGGAAAAAAAATTCAAAAATCACTTTAATGGATATCTCCTTGTATTTTTTTACGGTTAGAAGTAAAATTCTATTGCTTATTAGCACCGTCACACAAACATTTGGTGAGGAGTGCTCCTTCCAGGGAGCTAAACTGACTAGACATCTCTTCCATTTTCATTAATTCTAAACAAAAAGGAATTTTCCAGTCCTATTTCAGATTCTCACCTAAGTTCAGCTTTCTTTAAGCAGTGATTAAGGACCGATAAAATTATGTGGTTTCAAAGAGTAGGCAGTAGAGAACCTAGAGTGCAGACTAAATACTATAGGAAATAAGGGGCAGGAGGAAAAAGGCAGAACAGCAATACAGCTTATATATGATCAGAAGTGAGAGAACATAAATCTGTTTTGAAGTGAAGGGCTGTATAATATCACCGTTACCCAAGAACATGTAAACTATTTCTGAGCCATATGGGGAACCAAGAGCCTAAAATCCTCAGGCATACTGAAGAGATGTAGTGCTGTTTACTTTCTGCAACTACAGAATATGAAATACAAGTGCCTCACTAGGAGATTGCTAAGTTGAATTATCATTTTTTACCTATAATGAGAGGGCATCCACAGCTATTCCTCATAAAAAAGTGGAAGTCTGTCAATGTTGCAAATCTATAGGATATACCCAGCTGGTGAAAAATTCTCATGAAGTGAGAAACAAAGTCCAGTTAGTATATATAACTGTATTTGGGTTCATTATCCCATATCTGGCTACTCTGGAATAGACAGTAGGCCATGAAAGACAACAAAGCCTTGTCCAAAAATATATGTTAAGACAGCACATTAAAGCCTAAGCACTGCACAAAAATAGAGATCCAACACAATGCATATTCTGTTTGTTAATTCACTCATCAAGCCTTTGTCCGCAGTTAAAAATTCCTAAAAATACAGTGTAGATAACACAGCTGGTAATGTTTAATTAAAATATTTCTTCTGCTTTGGTGAAAGTTAATTCTCTATTGAATCATATTCAGAAAGATCTCCTTTGCTGAGAAACAATCAGGATAGGCAGGATTCCCAAGTGTGCACCCATTTCTCCATACCTAAGAAAATATCAGAGATTATCTCAGTTTTATTGTCAGGAAATTCACCACAGAAGCAAAAGACTTCAAAGCAGAATAATCAGGGAATAATCCTTTCCTCATGAGTCCCCTTCAGAAGGATGTGCTCAAGTTATTGTAGAATCTGCAATCAGTCCCCAAACACCGCAGGGATAAGAATGGAAAATAACCAAGTTTTGCACATTTTAAAATAATCAGAAAACTTTAGTAACTTAATTTGGATAACTAACAGAATTGGAGCTGAACAGTTTCTATGATGTCACTCAGCCCAAAGTTTGCCAAATTTGCCACTGGCTAATTGTGTGCATGCACATAGAGGACTTTTTGCATAAATAGTTGAATGTGAGCCTATGTGGAAATCTGATGAAAGCAGAAAATACCATCTGCTTTAGTAGTACCCTGCATTCCAGAAACCAAAGAATAGACAAAGGTTTCTGAACTTGTTACAGGACAGACTTTGATCATCCAACAATATTTGTACAAACCTAGCAACTAGTGTAATCAGAGTTTAATCTCTTCCAAAAATTTTCCGAATTGTGCTAGCTGGTTTTTTTTGCAGCAGTAAACTCGGTAATCTCTTGCTCGCTTAATAGCAAGGAAAAGGCCAGCAGGTCTGCTTTGGCCAAACACCTACAAGTGTTTTGACATATTACTTCTCACAAATACAAACAGCACAGAAACCAGCTCCTCTCTACATGGCTCCTTAACATTACAGCAAATTTCTGCTGCAAAATGATTTAGCAGTAGGGTTTCCAGAGACAGCACCTAGATAAAAAGACAGATGATGCAGCAGAAGCCTAGAAAACTTAAAAATAAATAAGATTTGATGTCTTTGTAAGATCAAACTTGATGTTAGATCAAAAATAACATTTGTGTGATAGGCTTCTCAAAATATAATGAAAAATGAGCTGGAAGTTTAATTTTCTTTTCAACCTCATCTTAAGTATCATAATTCTGGTTCTTGTGCAACATTCAAAGCAAGCTAACACCTATCTTTAAAAAAAGGCCTTGAATAGGACCTTTAAAAAGACCTTGCAACTAATGCTGCTTCCAGTCTGTAAACAGCAGCCTACAAACTATCTTGACTTGAAAAAGCATAATGATTTAGAAACTGTTTAAGAAGCTACAGAGAATTGTCAGAGTAAAGAAACAGATGCAAAGGAGTAGGCGGCAATCACTTTGCTTATGCATTATAGCCTTCAACCAATACTGCTTGAGCTTCTTAAAATGCAAGAAAAGCTATTTTCAAAGAACAAACAATTCCTTGATAAAGATTCCTTTTGGTTCCAATCATCATTTTCCAGATCAGTACTCTCCATAAACTGCAAGTCCTCTCTCTTCTTTAACAGCTACCTGCCATATTCTAAATTACATCAATGTCCTACTAGCAGGTTTCACAGATGACATCCTGTCAAACACATGGTGAAGATATTTGCAGCATAAGAAAAGTCAGTGTAAGAAAAATTTTTTATCATAGATGTAATCGTTTCAGAAAACTATCTATGCCCTGGCATAAACTAGGCTAGTAAAAATATATTATTCAGTGTGACATTTTATCATTGCAGCACAAGACTCTGATTTATTAAACAAGCATGCAGTCTGGCTGGGCTGGAGTTCATTTTTTCTTAGCAGCCCTCACAGTGTATTTCACTTTAAATTAGTAGCTGTAGAGCTGCTGATGACACACCAGTGTTGTGGGTACTGCTGAGCAGCACTGGCAGCACCAGCATTGTCTCTCCAAGATCCTGGAAGGGGGCACAAATTAACCAAAAGGGTATTCCATACCATATGAATACATATTAGCTCAGATATAAAAGCAGAGGGAGGGAGGAGGAATGGGGAGCATTTGCCATTTTACAATGCTTTCCTTCCAGAGCAACCACTATATGTGCTGAAGCCCTGCTTCCTGGGAGTGTCTGAACAGCACTCACAGATGGAAAGTAGAAATTTTTTTGTTTTGTTTTCCCATTGCTTATGTGTACAAACTTTCCTTTTTATTTTTTTTCTTGCTTAGTAGACTCTCTTGTCTCAACCTGATAAGTTTTTCCATTTTATTTTTTTCTCCCCTGTCCTACTGGAAAGGGAAGAGATAGAGCATCTTAAAGGTGAGCACCTGGCATCCAGCCAAGGTCAACCCTGCAGTTGTTTTTGGTACTCAGTATAGAGCATGAGGGAGGAACCAAACAGACTGGCACACACCAGAGCAGCTCTCTCACTCCCTCCACAGTTCGACTTGGGAAGAAAATACAATGAAGGGTTCACAAGTTGAGATAAAGACTGGGAGGGATCACTCATCAAATAATATCACCGGCAAAACAAGCTCAAACTAGAGACACGAGATGAATTTATTACTAACAAGATCAGAAGAGGATAATAATGAGAAGTAAAATACGACCTTAAAAGCGCTGCCTCCTTCCCCAGTGGCACACAGAGACTGGGAATGAGGGGTATGGTCAGTTCCTCACCTGAGCCTTCTCCCACTGCTCAGGGTAAGGAGTCCTTCCACTGCTCCACCAAGGGATCTTTCCCTCAAGAGACAGTTCTCTGTGAAGTTGTCCAACATGTAACTGATTACGACTCCCTGGGATCAGCTCTTTAGCTGGTTCTCACCCCACGGCTCTCATCACCCACTCATCCAGTCTAAACTTTCTGAGATTGCCTGTAAGGATGTTGTGACAGACAGTGTCACAAGCCTTGCTGATGGTAGACAATATCCACTGCTTTTCCTTCATCCATCCAGGAATTTGCTTTATCATAGAAGCTAATAATGTAGATCAGCCATGATTTAGCTTTAGTGAATCCATGTTGACTATTCCTGATCATCTTGTCATCCATGTGGATTAAAATGGTCTCCAGAATGAGGTGATCCATCACCTTCCCAGAGATTGAGGTGAGGAACTGGAATTACACACAATATCTTGTCATGCAAGTACTTCCTAGTTAATGTGATCATTGCTTATCTTGAAGTTAGAATATTAGTCCATACATGTGTCCAGAAGTTGTATAATTTCTGTTTTCTTCTTTAAAAGAGGTATTAGATTTTCATCTTTCTTCCCTAAAACATCTCCCTTTTCCCCCTGGGAAGCCTTTCTGTAAAATGTGAATATTTTAATGAGTTCCTTTTTCCCATTGGTTATCGAAATGGGATTTGGGTCTCCTTAAGCCTCTATAGTTAAAACTACCTGGATATTCTACATTAAACTTTGGGAAATACATATCTTAAATCTTCAAAGCATACAGGAGTATAACCATTGCCAGGGCTAATTCTAGAAATATGTCCAGATTCTCTGTTAATCATATGGATTAGCACACAGGCCTATAGCCTAAAAATAACATGAAGAACTGTCTTTTTAATCACAGTGTTTCGCATTCAAACAACCAGGTTTCAGTGTCTCTAAAAGGTGGTGAATAGGAACAAAGAAAATTAGTTACTTGTGAAACATAAGTGTAACAAAAAAACTGTCCTGAGATTTCACTTTCCATTTATTGCCAAAGTACAATACCTCAGTGCAAGTACTAATCAAATGCTATTCATAAAGTAAAATGTAACCTTTGATTGTTCTATCAGAGAACTTCTCTAATTTCTGGGTTGTAGATGCATTATGCTGTGTGTGAGAATAGAGGTCTAATGATAAACTCCTGCACGTTAACAAAAAAATATTCTAACACTGCTGGGAAGTATCAAACTTTCTCCAGGTAGAATGTCATACCCAAAAAAATATCTAAGAGCAAGGTAATTACATCATCTGCCATGAGAATATAGAAATCTATTTATTTAGAATCATCTAAATCTATTTATTTAGAAACATCTGTATTAAAAAACAGTTTAATTTCGGTAAGATTTAAAAAACCCAAACAATTGAGGAACGGAAGCAACTATATAAAGAAAACATATGTCAAGGAAAGGTAATTTTGATTTACAAGATTTTTCTTTCTGTATGAATTTCTGTACCTTTTCTATCCTGTGAAACTGAAACTAGACTTCCTCAACCCTGATTCAGAGAATACTGATAACTGTTTTTCACATGTTATTTAAAGATGGACACCTCTTATGCAGCAAAGACCAGTGATGAGAGCGTGTTTTTTCTTTCACTGCACAGAAATTTCCATTTTTTGTTTTACTCATTGCTTATAAAGCTTCCTATATTTTGTAACTGGTAGCAGTGTTTCACATAGTAACACAGTCATTTTAAGTTATATGCTTCCTATTTTGATAAGTACACAAACAAGCATTTGTTTTCTTAAAGCCCATTTCAAGAAAATACAAAAAAATTATATTTCTTGACTGTCTTACAATTTCAGAATCACTTGACTGGACTAATTTCATTACTGTTACTACAAAGACACAAAAATAAGCAATACATTGTGAAATTGGGGTTAGGTCCTTAGAAGAAGAAACTTCCTCTGAATTTGTTTTCATCACAACAAAATTTTTGAAAACAGCAGTTGAAATTATTGGCTTTTCTTGACCTCAATATCTGACAATAAGCAAGCATCACATCAAAAAAACTAAATTATTCTCTGAGATTATATAAAATAAAAAGTACTGCAATAGAGAGATATGAATTCAGTTAAAAGAATTGTCTTACAAGTGCTGATTTTGCAAATATAAACCTTGGCTGCAATATAAAATGATATTTCTCATTAAAATAATAGTTTCATTTAGATAGACTAACCAGTTTTAATTAATAAACATAATATTTGAAGACATTCAAATGAGGATTTTACTGAAATAATTATGAAAGTATCATTCAGTTGTCTGGCTTTAAGATGTGCTACTCATTCTGAACAGCAACTGAGTAATTAGAAGTGGTGTCATATTTTGGGTACATTTTCATTTTGTTTACAGATTTATTTATGTAACTGAGAGAATACCAAGATTCAGTGTCAAATTCAGGAGGAATAGGGAAAAGTAGTTAGCATATTCACAAAACTTAAACCCTCCTTGTCAGAAAAAGTCTCTTGTTTTCTTTGAACTGTCGGTTGAGGGAGCATCAACACATATTACATCTCTCAAAATTAAATTCAGGACACCAGTTGCAGATGTTCTTCTAAGAAAATGTCTTGGAATTTGCTGGAAGTTCATCCCTATCTTTCTCACTTTGCTTGTATATTATTCTATTTTCCTCCATACAATCTCTGTATTTTAAGTGCCCAAAATCCTTCATGGGGAAGGCTAGTCACTGTAAGATTAAGCCTTTGAAATCTCTGTGCATAACCTGACATATTAAAACAGCTGCTCGGCACCCTCTTATATCTGAATTAAAACATAATGATGCCTTAAGATTTTAGCTTTTACATTTTTCAAATCCTGTACTGCATCAGTGTATAACTCTGAACTCCATACAAAGTGTTAGTAAGTTCTCTTCACAGTGTGGCCAAACAAAACAATCCTTCCAGGCCTGAGAACCAAGGACACCCTCTTCCTCAGGCCTGAAAAGTATAAACAAAAGTGAATTGGGGGGATGAAAGCAAACCAGGGGAATATGACTTCGTCACCTGAAGGTATAATTGGACAATTAACCTCTGATATGCAAATAGACCAAACTCATATCTGTCTGAAAAAGCTGTGACCATTGTCCATCTTGGGTGTAGCCTCTGTGAGGCTTTTGCACTGCCCAAGGTGTTGAAGGCCTTTAATAAATACCCACTTTATTCTCTTAACTCTGCCAAGCCTCTCTTCTGATATCCACTCCAAGGAATCAATCCAATACATCCCTCAAGCTTCAGCTACTCACAGTTTTTCATCACTTCACTGAAAAAAATTATTCTGGTAACATCAACAATTTTTTGTTTAAGGACAGAATATCTGTATCATTGCATTAGAAATTTGAGTAAAAAAAATGCCTTACCTAAAATACACTGTAAGCAGTCCAGAGAAGAATCACAGCTTCTTTGTTCCTGACTTTGTTGTTACTATTTAATATTGAGAGGAATTCCCTTAGTTTTCCCATGACAGAAATATAAAGGTAAGTAGTCATGTGTGACTCCTTCATTACTGTCAAACAACTAAAGAAGCAAAATCAATACTAAGATTACAAAAACTTTTTGTACTTACTTTCCCTGAAAGCAAATAAGGTTAGCTAGCGTAACCAGTTTTCTGCATACTTGAACAAGCACAAAAAGAAGATACACATGTGCACAAAACCAAACCAGAACACAAAAGCAAACCAACCAAGCAACCAACCAAAAAAAAACAAAAAAAAACAAAAGACCCACAAAACCACACAGATGAGCCTATTCAGCTTCCCATTCAACTATTTTTCACTGTCTTTCCAGTCTACTCTAAGTCAGTATAGTATCCTTTTTTGTTTGGTCCAGAAGAGAGAAATTAATGTCTAGAAGAAGTAATGTAAAGAGGAGACAGAAAATAAACAAAAATATAAGGAAAGAAGTAAGGAAGCAATAGAGAAATTTTGCAAAAGAAGACTATATTAGTGGAAGGTAGACATGTCAGTCAGAAATAAAAGCAGCGACTGTGACACTCTAGTAGCCAAGGAGTCTTTGCAGCAGCAGAACTACATTGAGTTATTCTCAGCTTGGATATTCTGTCAGGGGAGGCAAACAAGCAGTAGTTTGTCAGGAATCTTGTAAGATAACATGCTTTAAGGCATGTAATTTTCTATGTCTTAATAAGTCCATGTGTTTATGGAGCTAAAAAGAAAGCATATGGAATATCCTGAAGCATTTCCTTCTTTTCTGGGTGAACTAGAATTTCTATTTTCCCCTGAGCAGAGTGCAATACTTTGCAAGATGATTAAGACATTTTTTAGAAGACCCCAATGACCTTGACACAGTCATTCATTTAAAATTCCTAACTCAAAGCCTGAATCTAGATTTATAGAAAGTAAGTAATATAGAATACAATTATGATCCTACTGTGAAAATGAGAAAAATGTTGTCCATTAGACTAAATCTTTGATCTTTCCATCACTGAAAGTTTTTTTTCTCCATAATTCAATTACAGATTTCTAAGTGAAATAACGTCCAGATTCAGCAAGAGGTCATATATCCTTTCTGCTTCCTGACACCCATCTCATACTTGCTCTTAAATGTTCCCATTTCTATGGCTTCTAGCTTGGAAATTGTAGCTTTCTTACTTCACTATTCATTGTCTTTCAAAACTACACACTCAAGTAATCTTTACATAAATAAATTAATAATTAATGAAAAAAATTCTTTAAACTGAGTATCAGAATCTCCATAATAGAAAGGATGTCTTATGGGCACTTGTATGAAGGTACTGTTTTTCTGATCAAACGTGAAGTGTTTAAGGGCAGAAACACACAAGAATTGGTTTTGACTTCAAATACATATTGCTGCAAACCATAGAAAATAGTTTCTTTTAAGAATAATTTTCATCTGCTTTTTAGACCCTTCCAAATGTTTATTCTCCTTTCTTCCTTTCCCTTCATATCCATCTCCCCAGTTAGGAAAGTGTCCATTCCTGTATTACTTTAGGCACATACTGCAACTACACCCTTCTAACACCATCATTCTGATGCCAAGAAGTTAATCAGCTGTTGACAATGTGTGGACTGTCATTGCTTTCTGAGCTTTCTCTATGCATTTTTTCCCATAAAGGGCTTTATGAGGACAGAAAAATAGAGGCCAGGTACAGCAGTGGAGGCTCTGAAAAATAGAGACACAGTGTCAAGGGGAGTATGGACATGAGAACTTAAGACAGGAGGCACTTATATGTGCCCACAGCTATAAAACATCTACTAATGATTGCAGGGGTTTTGTTCTGGGTCTTTTGGCTTCTTGTGTTTCTTAAAGAGGAAGACCCAGAAGCAGTCAAAAACTGTTCTCAGTGCAACAAAGAAAAAACAAATAGACTAAAAAAGTAAAAGGCATAAAATTCTCATATAACCTGGAGCTATAGACCAATGAAGTACTAGATAGCTGTAAAAGCATGTTAGGAAACATAAAAGTGATCCCAAGTAGAAGCCAAGTATATGAGAAGAAAACATCAACCATAAGATAAATCATATTCCTCACAATAAAGTACTCCAGAGACTGCTGACCTACAGTGTTGCCCTTTCCTGCAGTCTGAAGCTACCAATGAGCTACTGAAGCATGCTATATTTTCATAATTCCTAAATGTCTGATTTTATTTGTGTGCCTGTCACCATTTCCATTTCAATCTAACCAATACAGGTATCCTAAAGTAAAAATATTACTTTAGGATATTATTTTAGGATAAAAATATTTAGTAAAAATATTATTTTAGGATAAAAATAAAGTAAAAATATTACTTTTCGTCACTGAAATTTGTCTTCATTTAAAGGTAAAGTTTCTAACAGCTTATCACATTAAATATTTTCAGTTGATACCCTACTTAAATAGAGACAGATACATTTCTCCCTTGAGGAAGGCCTTTATTTCACATTATCCCCAGCTTCATAAAACATGGTATTGCCTATGGTATTGCCTAATTTATACAAAAATCATAGATCTGCATTTCTTAAAAAACAAAACAAAACCAAAAAACACCCAAAAAACCATAGGAGCATCTTCACTTTGAGCAACCTGGTCTAAGTAAGGCATTCCTGCCCACAGTAGAGGGATTGGAACTAGAGCACATTTAAAGTCCCTTCCAACCCAAAGCATTCCATGACTCTACAATTCAAAGATTTCTTTGAATGAAACAAATGAATAATGTTCTTAATAATGAATAGATGTGGCACGCTAAGAGGCAAAATTTCTCTTTGCAAATGGAATCAGCTGCCAGTAGCAGAATGTACAAGAAAAAGTTTAGAACCAACAGCAATTAGCTCATGTACTCCTGAGGCAAATGGCACTTTTGAGTTCTGCAAATACTGCTACAAATAACCTTATTGAAAAGGCAGAGAGAGAACTTTCAACATCTTTTCACTTTATGAAAAATAATTTCATTTTATTCTCCCCAAATGAAAGAGGGTGGATTTGTTTTTCTTTCTTTCTTAAGAATGCTATTTCTAGTTAGACAAATGCTAGTGTCATGAGAAAAAAAAAGTAAATAAAAGAAAAATAACTACTCAAGAATAGAAAAAATATTCTACTTATTTGAAATGCTTCTTTTTGCTGACTGGTTAATGTCTGTATGTAGCATGTGCTTAAAATAAAATAATTATAGTAGGAAGAAATAATACAACAGAGTTTGAGGGAAAAAAAAGAGTTCTTAGATATTTTACAGGTAAGAGCATGTTTTCAGGAGAAGGTGGAATGAGAAAGAAAAACACAGTATTTAAGAAAATTTCAGATGAAGTAAAAACAATTTGTAATTTCCATTGCAAGTGCTGCCAAGATGACAGAATTTAAAATATTTCCCAGTTTTTAAATTTTGTTTTGAAAAATATCCTTCATATGCTACCCCAAGAGAAAGAAAATGTCATTGAATCATAAGGTACATTCAGAATCTTATATAGGGCAAAAAACTCTTGTGTAGAGTTCTATAAATAATTCACTCTACTTAATTTCCTTTTACTCAAGGTAAACATTTTTTTTCAGCTTCACCTAAAACTTGGTTTCTGAGAATTTTAGTTCTTTTCTGAACATGCTTCGACTTCTACTTAGGGGATAGGACTCACATGAAAATAAAAGCTTGTTGTATTCAGGTTTATCTTGCCTTCAGAACTAGAGTGGGAAGGAGAATTCTAGCCATGTGAGCCAAGCAATGACACAAAACTAGATCCTATAAACAAACCTTGTACAACAGTAGCAAAAGGGTGAAATTAAATACCAGACCATTGTTAACTTTTGAGTCCTGTGTTATTTCAACATAAGGACACTCTTTTTTAAAATTTCTTTTACCCATGGAATATATATGTGCACTGCAACAAAATTTTATCTGTTATGGATGCACTACATCTTATTCAGCAAAGGAATTCACAATCAAATTATCCCTAGAAAAATATTGTCATTAAGATTTCTTAACTCTTGCATCTTGAAATTGTAGAGTAAAAACTTTGAAAGAATATTAATTAATACATATTTTCTAACTAATCCCACCTGCCTAACTGTTTTCCTTATAACACAGACTATCAGTTGGGTTTTGTCCATTTTCAGTCTTTCCAGCTTCTTTTTTTTCTGAAAAAATTCACACATTCTTTGAAATCCAACATGCCCTTCTTTAAGTCTGTTCATGCAGTGAACATTGTTTCTTGAAACAGGTCATATTATATATCTGCTTATCACCCAAAAGTTTTATTTTTTTTCTGTTTTCATCTCTAATCTACAAATGCATGACCAAGAGAGAGAAGCAAAAATTTATAGAGAAAAAATAGATATGAAGCCAAAACCAAAATTATTTGTTGAAATAAAGGTTTCTTCAGGTGAAAATAACAGCTAAATTTACCCAAGAATTAGAAAGGAAAAGAAGATTAAAGAAAAATAAGTTCAACCCCAGCCAGCAATTAAGCCACACAGAGAGTGGGATGGAGGAAAGAATGTGAAGCCTAAAAGTAAAAACACTCATGAGCTGATATAAGAACAGTACAATAATGACAATGATAATAAATGAAAACCCAAGGAAGACAAATTACATAAACAAAACCCAATATTTCATTGTCAACTGACCAATGTCCAGCCTGTTCCT
Organism: Ammospiza caudacuta; assembly: GCF_027887145.1. Lineage (NCBI taxonomy): Eukaryota > Metazoa > Chordata > Aves > Passeriformes > Passerellidae > Ammospiza > Ammospiza caudacuta. Next base: position 98,095,607 of record NC_080594.1, read on the forward strand.
AAGCACTGCTCCCCAGTGGCTACCTTTCCTCTTTGTTTGTATGCTGAGCGTGTCATGTGGCACGGAATATCCTTTTGATCAAATGGAGCCATCTGTCCAGCTGTGTCCCCTCCCAACTCCTTTTTCACTGGACATCCACTGACTGCCAGGGCAGGATTAGAAACTGAAAAGCTTGATTTAATGTCAGCACTGCTCAGTAACATCCAAAAGTCAGTGTCTTGTCAACATTGTTCTCATCCTAACTCTGAAACACAGCACTGTACGACCTACTATAAAGAAAATTGACTCAATCCCAGCTGAAACCAGGCAAGGAAAAAGAACAATCTTCCTTTTCTTTATGGTCCTGTTATTATTTGGTTTGGTTTTGCTTTGGTTTGGTGCTGGGCTTCAACAGTCTCTTTAAGAAAGGTTGTTTAAGCTGGAAGTTTGAAGTAGAAAAGAAGATAAATTTTGCTGCTTTTCTCTGGCAGCACACTAGCATGGTGTTCATCACTAATATTTCAACTGCACTTGTGGACAGGCCTGTGTTTTTGCATATGAAAAAGCAGAGGAGGAAGACGAGGCTACAACATTCTGATTTATGCACTTGAAGTGTAATTTGAAGAGATTTCAGTTTGCTGAGTCTCATGCAATTTTTTCCAAGTTGATCAAATTCACTAAATAAAAAATCATGTATAATGTGATTTAAAGGGAAATAAAGATATGAAGAGAACATCCCAGTGAGATAAGATATGAAGGGTATTTGAATGCTCAGAACAGCTGGTTATTGAATGCTCTGAACAGCTGGTAATGAAGAGTACAGGATGAGAGTCAATCCTACTATAGCAAGGAGTGATATATTGTAAGTTTAGTTATTGATGACTTTTTTAACTTTAGAGTTTAACTACTTAGAAAACAGTATCATGTTAGTGATATTACCCAAGTAAAAGTTCATTCTATGACAGGTGGACCTGTCATAGAATTAATATTTATTTATTTATATATTTATTCTAACTAATTTATAAAACTAATTCTAACTAGTTTATTCTAACTAATTTAAAAATAATTTTTATTTATTTACTTATTCTAACTAGTAAATAAAACCTTCAGCAGTTTCAGGATGCTCAATAGCACTTTTTTTCAAAAATGTAAAACCACCTAAAAATTTTTAACTTCTCCCTACACCCCTTCATACTCCTGCCACTTTGTGTTATAAGCCTTTAGAGAAACCATGGTCCTATGTATGGTGCATTTCTAAGGGTTACCAACATGAATTATTTAAACTCCTTAGCCAGTAGCTGCCAAATTACTGCTTCATGCATATCCATGATTGCAGAGAACCTGCACAGTCCTTCTGCTGGAAGAGGGAATGAAATAGGAGAGGATGCACTTCAAAATGTTCTCAGGGACTTAGGGACTGGGAAATCTTCCTTTAACTCTACTGTCAAAGTCAGCCTTTTAAACTCCCCTACATTTATTCTCAATTTCTAGTTTGTCTTCAAGGACTAAATGGCAAAGCTTCTAGTACAAAGGTTATGAGGTCTGCGTATAAAATTTCCTTAAACACATATAACAATCATATATGTAAAAAAAATTGGAATTTTAAATTATTCTTATTATTGTTTCATGTTCTAAGCACTAAAGCTATGAACTCCAAATATAACTGCTAAATGTATTCTGTAAATAATTGCAATGGATTGCCTTTCTTGAATTCTAAATTTTCACAGACAGAATCAGCCTTATCAAATACATGTTGAGGGACAAAAATAGCCATGTTTTCAAAACAAAAACTAAAAAATCTATTATCAAAGACTTCAGAATGCTCAACTGAAATAAAGATTCAAGACAGTGAAAACAGAGATTACTGGAAAGGCTAAGGAAATGATAAAAGGTATCAGAATATCAAATTATGTCTAGAGGAGGCAGCTGAAACTTTCAAAAAAAAAGAAACAACATACCGAGCTTTCATGCATTTCTGCTTGGCACCAGCCTCATCCTCATGCACCTTTTAATCCATCACCTTGGATTGGGGTTTGGCTGAGGGTTAGGGTTTGAAAAACTGCAAAGCCCAGACCTCTAGGTAAGCAGCAGCTACAAAGGGCATGCCAGGAGGAAGACAGAGCTGCCACAACATGGCTTCCACCACAACTTTCTACTCTGAACCTGACTTAGCCCAAGGATTCTTTTACAGCTCTGCCTCGGGTTAGGATTCCACCTAGGGTTAGGGGTTTCAAAAACTACAAAGCCCAGAGCTCCAGGCACACTGCAGCTGTTAAAAGCTTGCCAAGGGAAACACAGAACTTGCACAGCATGGCTCCCTCCCCACCTTTCTCCTTGGCACCAGCATCACGCCCCAGCACGTTTTAATCCCTCACCTAGGGTTAGGATTAGAGTTTCAAAAATGACAAAGCTCAGAGCTCCAAGTGCATCACAGCTGCAATGCAGAAAATTATAGTTAAAAATTATAAGTCATGTACTTATGATGCACTATATAGGAATTAGCACAGAAGTGTCACAGACATTTCTTCACAGAAATCCTTTCTTTCAGATTTCTGCGTCTTCGGGAGGCCAGAGGCCCCCGAAGAGAAGGTAAACAATTATTATCAGCTGCTGGGGAATGCAACAGGAACACCTTGATTGGCTCATTTTCTGTTTATAATTAAGGGCCAATCACCAGTGCAAGCTAGGGGACTGAGTCCTTGAGCACAACTTTGTTGTAGATTCTTTTCTATCGATTCTTAGCTTAGCTAGCTGCTCTGCAAACCTCTCTCCTTATTCTTTTTAGTATAACTATAATGTATTATATCATATATTAATAAATTCAGCCTTCTGATCAAGATACAAGATTCACCGTCTCTCTCTCACCAGCTGCGCCCACTCAGGCGCGGTAATACAGAAGCAGTAAAATTATGTAGGAATTGATACAAGAATAAACAATAGGAAATAAAATTGAAGGGAGAAAGATCTGTGATAGCATAGATTTCTTGATGATCATTCTGTTTCATAATTTCTCTTATTTTTTCAAAAATGATTGGGGCTTGAACAGTGAATGGTAACAAAATTTATTGATGAGAAGATGAAGATTTTCTACTAAATAAAATCGGAAATGAGTGATCTTCAGGACTGGATTTCTACAATTGGTAATAAATAAAACCATTAAAAGCAAAAGTTGGTACACCTCTAAAACCCATTTTTTTTTCAACCTCAGAATTCAACTTTTGAAAATAACTGAGGAAGAGTAAGGCTGAAACTGACATACCTGTCACAAAAAGATAAAAGAAAAAACCCAAATAACCAAAAACCAGCCAAAAAATCCCTCCAAAAAACAAAAGCCAAAATAAAAGTAAAAACCAAAAAAGCCACAAAAAACTTTCCACAAAAAAAAAAAAAAAAAAGAAAAAAAAAAAAGAAACCAAACCAAAATCCCAAGACATTAATGCTACCTATTTACAAAAAAAATAATTTTTTTATCTGTTGAGTAAAAGATTTCTGGAAGACATTGAGAAGTTCTAGCCATTGTCCATTGTCCAACAAAGTGATTTTTTCACATCTGAAGATTTTATAATCAAGAAAAAAAAGCATTCTAAGTGAAGAAAGTGAAAAAAAGCTTAAATAATATGACTTAGGAGTAGCATGTTTCCACAGTTGCACACTAAGTCAGCATACAGCTAGAGCTGAAAGATATTCACCAGTTCAGTGAGAAAACATAGAGATGTATTTACCTTTTGCTTCTGAGCCTGAGAGGTAGCCTGGGACTGGGTTATACCACCTGTCCCAGTGCTGATAAAGCTAGCATGCAATTGCAAAGATCTATTTTGAAGATGTGCTTTAAAAGTTCTCAGCGTCAAAAGAGGAAATCCTTTTTCTTACTAGGCTCCTTCCAAGTCAGAAATAACAAAATAGAGCCAAGGGAAGGAAAACTTTCAAGAGAAAATAGAGAAAAGTGACAGAGGAGTAGTGGTCATAGGACCACTGGCAGGAAAGAGAGAAGCAAGAGATTTTGAAGGACCTTTTGGTCCATCCTTTTATCCACCCACCCCTACAACATGGTGGGATAAAAATGAACACTCTGTGTGCTCCACAGAAACACCTGGAGAAATCAGATGAAACTAATTTAGGCATGTATTTTCATTCCATGCATCTAGAATATCTCTTGCTATCATAAGCAAAAATTTCAAGAAAGGGTCAGGAATGGAAATAAACTTCTTGCATGCAGCTTGGAAAAAAAACCCAAAACTTTGGTGACAGTACATTTCTGAGGAATCACCAAATAATTTGCATGGATTTTGTCATGTTGTAAGTGGCAATATTAATTCCAAGTCATAATATTTGCTGGTGTTATCTAAATGCATTTTAATTAAAATGCAACATTTTTTGCCTTGCAGACTTATGAAATATTTATGGGGCTATTCCTGTATGTTTCAGCTGTGATACAGGGATTTGAAAATATGTTGGCAGATATATGCCCTACATTGTCCAGTGAAAGGTCAGTGTCAAGTGAAATGAATCTCATTTAAGCAAACTGCTTCCCAACTACAACCAGAAAGAAAAAAGGAATTACATTTTCAGCTGTTAAAGAACTTGAAATCCTGCTATAGCACTGTTTGCCAGTGTAATTTTCTCTGACAACTACATTGACAAAGGAATATATTATTTTTTTTAAAATCTGGTTTCCTACCATTACTATCTAGCTTTCTACAGGGTAAAATTTAACATCAGAGCCTGAAGAAAACAAAAAATTATTTACATTTATCTGTTGTCATGCAACAATTTTGAAGTCTTCCCAAGACTTAACCTTCAATTTTCCTGCACAGTTTTGCAGTTCCGTTACTTTACTACTACATTTTAGTCTTTACATTTGCAGATATAGAGATATGACTGCACAGATGAATTTTCTTGGTCTGTGGAATCTTGAAACGTTTTGTATGAAACTTTCACAGTCATGTTTTTCACATTAATTATTTTAAAGCTGATAATTTCTGTCATAGAATAAGAATTAAAAATATCTCAAATAAAATAATAAACAAAACCCCATGTATCTGGCCATTTTGTTTATTTACAGATCTAGAGAAAAGCAGGGACTTGTTTCTAACCCTTAACTGGACTTCATAATTGTTTGGTTTTTGTTCTGTGGCTTTTGGGACTCTATTCTCTTTTTGGGAAAAGGAGCCTCAACTACAACTCTTTTATTAATCCATGACAGAGATAGGGAAAAAAATTATGCCACAATGCAGATCTATTTTCAGTAAAAGATAAATTTAGATAGCAGAAGGTTAAGCAATTCTTTCCTTAAAGATGTGTTGTGACCTGTTGACTTTCTTCTAATTGTGTGCAAGAGATAAACAAAAAACACCTTTATTTCCTGTCTTTCCAATAATCAGGTAATAGAAGGAAAGCATAAAGATGTTCTTATTGCAAAATTTTCTGATTCAGTTTCCAGGACAATGAGAGACAAATCCAAATGGAAAAAATATTCTTTGGATTCTGTGAGTGTCAAACAATAATTTAGATATTGTTATCTGGACATGCAGAATATCATGGTGAGCAGCATGGTAGGGATCCTGCCAAAATGGTTTACAAAGAAGGAGAGCAGTTTTTATGACTTCTGTCTGTCAGACTAGTACCAGCCCTTGCATAATCTTGCTAAGATATGAGGTGAGAAGCTACAACCTAGTGAGGAGGCAAGATTTCATATTTTTCTGATTTTGTCTGGGGTAGAGTTAACTTTCTTCACAGAAGCTAGTATGGAGCTGTGTTTTAAATTTGTGCTAAAACAGCATTGATAGCACAGGGGTGTTTTATTTATTTCTGAGGAGTGCTTACACAGAGCTGCTTACCCACCCCACCAGTGAGCAGGCTGGGGTGCACAAGGCATTGGGAGGGAATACAGCTGAGAGAGACAGCCCCAAGTGACCCAAGTGATGTCCCACACCATATGGCATCGTGCTCAGATTGTAAAACCGGGGGAAGAAGGAGGGAGGGAGCACATTTGGAGTGATGGATTCCCAAGTCCCTATTACATGTGATAGAGCTGAGCTTCCCTGGAGATCACAAAATGACAGAATAACAGAATATGCTGTGTTTAAAGGCAGCCAGAAGGAGCCTTGAGTCTGACTCAGCCCTCCACAGAACCATCTCCAAAAGCAATGCCATGGGCCTGATAACATGGCCCAAACTCTTCCTGAGCTCTGTCTGGCTTGGTGCTGTGACCATTTCCCTGGGGAGCCTGTTACAGTGCCCACCACCCTCTGAGCGAGGAACTATTTTCTAATATCTAATCTTAACCTTCCCTGACACAGTTTCAGACCATTCCCTCAGGTTCTGTCACAGGTCACCACAGAGAAGAGATCAGTTCTGCCCCTCCTCTTCCCCTCATGAGGAAACTGTCGATCATGATGAGATTTAAGTTCTGCCTGCCCATGGAAAGTGGTGAGTGAATTCCTTGTTTTGTCCTCTGTGTACGCGGCTGTCACTTAATCTGTTACGCTGTCTTCTTCTCAGTCCATGAGTTTTCTCACTTTTACTCCTCTAATTTGTTCACCCATCCCACAAGGGGTGATAAGTGAGAACCTGGGTGGTGTTTGGTTGCCAGCTGGGCTTAAACCATAACACATAAATACAGTACACTGCTGGAATTTCTTAAATGCTCTTACTGGCTTCTATCCTCATTTAGCTACTCAGTGTGTGCTCTCAGTTGGACAGCAACTTTACAACTTTAAAGTAAGTCAAGTGGAGCTCACACTAGGCACAAAATGCTGTGGTTTCAAAGACTAATGCAGGAGTCCATAGAAATACAGTCACAGTCATTAAAAACCATGACACTGATTATCATGTTTTATTTTGAATTCTCATTTCAGCTTGGTTGAAAAGTCTATGTATTCTTTCAATATAAGTTGTTCTAGGGCATAAAGTTATTGTTAACTTCCTAGCAGGGCAACAACTTGACAGGAAGCAGTTATGCCATGCACAGTACCCCTTTGAAAGGGTTAAGGCAGAAATAAAAGAGATTGAATTCCGTCACTGGAGACATTATTTATTTTTGATGCTTAAATCACATCAGTTTCATTGGAATTATAAGAAAGATTATCTAGGGATGACTACTTGAGGCATACAAATAAATCTGGCCATATACCTATTAGTCTATCTTCAGACTGAAACTATATTCTGAAAGCAGTTGGTATTCTGTACACAAGGCAGATTTTTGTTGTGCTGGCATGTGGGAGTTCTGAGGGACTCTGTTTTTCACTAAGAAAAGGAAATTCTTGCATTCACTATAGCAGTGCAGCTCTTTTCTTGTCTACTGCAAGAAGCATCTGCTCTGGCTGGAAAAAGAAAATCAGCAATGTTCACTTTCCATCTTTGTAAACAGAGAATTTTCGGACATTTCTGAAACAGAAGTGCGCCAACACTTTTGGGACACTGTTTGATGTTATTTGACTAGCATTCATTAACTCAGAGCTCATAAGATCAAACCATGTTGGAGGTATATCTCTGCTGGTTTTCACTTCCAACATGGTCATTTTGTATAATGTAGATGGAAATTAAAGGAATGTCAAAATGTTGCCTATCGTAGAGGAAAAAGAAAGGAAGTCAGAAGCAAAGATAAAATAACAAGAAAGAGGAATAAGTAATCAAAAAAGAGGGAAAATATCTGCTACCATATTCCATGGAAACCACTTTTTTTGGTTGTGGGTTATTTTTTTTCTGGGGAAAAAAAATGTGCCTAATTTTGCTTTAAACACAAACTTTATATTCCAGTAAACTGGGTGTCAGAGGGGGAAAAAAAAAGGCGACTTATATTCCTAAAAGCTCTCCTCCAGATCTTTCCTCAAATATATAGAACAAAACTTAATTATCAAGGTGCACAAAACGATGGCCATGGGGGTGATTTTCTATCAAGCTGAGATTCATTGACCATTTTTGTCTTAACCCTGAAGTTTTAACTTGTAATATTCTTGCTGTTGTACTCTCTCTAGATGCACATTATGAGAGATTGCCCAACAAACGTTCTGGGCACACTTGGAACTTGGGATATACTGGGAATATACTAATGTACTGGTCTAATGGGAATTGTCCCTGCCCATGACAGGCAGGCTGCACTAGAGAATCCTTAAGGTCCATTCCAGCCTCCTAAGATTCTGTGATATTACAATGGTCATCGTTCCCTTACACGGCTGTTTCGCCTTTGATACATCTGTTTTCTTCAGTGTCTCCTGGCATCTAGACTGCAGCACTTCTCTTTGGTCCTTCACTTTTTTTCATGCTTAATGAGACTTTTAGCATTATCTAGCAGATAAATAACATGGGGAAAAAAGGAATTTTGAAATCTTTGTTGTTGTTGTTGGTTTTCTTGTTTATATAGTTACAATGATCATAAGAAGTATGGACAAAAGTGGTCCCTTAATGCCCTGCATTTTAGGACCTTCCTCTTGGAAAATGTAATCTTTAGGTTCTAATTCTTTTCATGAGTGGAAGATGAGGAAGACAATCTACACAAAGACTAGGCTTCAAGGGATTTCCCTCTTGCCTCTAAATCATAGCTTGTTAAATGCTGCACACCTCAGGCTGGGGAAAATCTCTATCTTTTGAGATAGAATTGAGACACCTAGGAAACTTTTCATACTGCCTAGCCTTATAATTCTGATGTTCAGATAATCAAAGGTAAGTAGGGTGCAATAAAGTCGTAGATTTTACCTTACATTGATCTAGGCAGGCTTAGTAGAATTTTAAATATTGTAGATGCTTGCTGTGACAACCAACCTGACAAAAAGACTATCAAATACTATTTCTACATCATGAAATAAATTATTTTCAGGGGAAAATCAGATATTGAGAAATAATTTTAGGCATTTAAAAATATTTCAGGGGAAAAAGGAAGAGTTAGGGGACAGCGAACTGAATTTAAACTTTTTTTCCAAGTTTAAATTTCAGTTATTCAAAATGCCATATTCTTATTTTTAAATATTTTAACATCTAAAACCCAGTTGATTTCAGTAAGGAAGTTCAGCATCTCTTAGAAAGTGCCTTAAACCAAGCAAGAGGGGGCATAAAAGTATTTTTATGTTACTCTTTAAATTCCTCCATCCTCTGACAGAAAGTCTAGATTTAGAAATAAAACATCTGTCAATTAATTGGCTGTTTCTGTGTCTGAATTAGGATCATGATTCTGAGAAATAGGAAATTTGAGAAAAGTAACTGTATGTTACTTATTTGTTTAATACACAGAAAAAATGTGATTATTTAATTTGCACAATACAGAATCTGTAAAACAAGAATTGTTGTGCTTCTTATGTTCATAGTACATTCTTTTTCTTCACCTGCTGTCCCTTCTGCCTAATGCCCTTAGTCATGACACCAAAGTTACTTGTGGTTTAAATTTGATATCATATTACAGGAAATAAATATCTTTGCTTATCAGTATTATTTTAGAACAAATTAATTTTTACTTACTTTTTGAACGTCAAACATTCTTGTGTTTAAAACATAGTTTAGCCTTTCTTTCACCTACTCTTTTATGATTTCCCTCTAGAAGCTCGTTTCAATTAGAGAAGATCAATTGTTTCCTCTGGAGAATATTGTCTATATCCAACAATAGGATTTCTATACTGGTGACCAAAATGTCCCTGAAATTAGACTGCCAGGACTAGCTACGATTTTTCACAGTTATAATTAATGGATCAAATTAAATACTTTGTTTCTGAGATATCAATTATATGCATCCAGCTCATACACTCTGAAGGTTATCTTGTATTCTGAATTTCCTAAGAGAATTTTAATATTTATTCATGGATTTTAGGTGCTTCTAACTATACTGGTTCAAAAAAAATATCCTAAAATCACATATATTTTTAGGTGATACTATTTAAAAATAAGGAAATATTGCATGAAACTTAAAGTGGTTCAAAGAGAGAATAAATGGACAAAGTTTTTGTTTCTTTTCACATGAGAATGATGTCCAAAATCTGCTTAGCTATAACCTGATAATTTTTCTACAACATAAGCACTTCCTGTAGGCAATGGAACACATAGAAGGTATGGAACATTACTCTATCTGGCCACTATATATAAATACCAAAGAGTCACAGGAAAAGCCCTTGTCACTAGTGATGTCCTCCAACTCCAGTAGGTTCACAGTAATGTATGTTATTCTCTCCCATTAATCTGTGTATCTGTTAACCCATTATACCACGATTGCTCTGATTTCAGTGGTTTCTTTTTGTTGTATTTTGTTTTTGGTTGGTTGTTTTTTTAGTTTTTTTGTGATTAGCCAGATTAAGTTGTTTTGTTGTTTTTTAGTTTTTTTCTGTGTGTATGTTTAATGAGCAAATGTAAACGCAGATGAGTTTTCAGAGCGTTTTAATTGCCTGGCACCACCTGTCACTAAAGACAAGGTAATGAAAAAGGCCATGTGGGACTCTAGTCAGAGCAGTCCTGAAGCAGCAAAATGTTCACTTCATCACTTCATTAATATTAAGGAACCTATGAAATTAGAAAACTTATACAACTCCAAGCTTTGTCATCACAGAAATATCTTCAGGCTTAAGAAGACCCATTTCATGACGGCTCACGAGTAACACAGAAATTGTCCAAATGCCATTGAAGAGCAGGAAACCTGAAATGACTCATACATGTACTGGAGGAACATGACAGCACAATAAAAAAATGTGCTTTTCTTGTTTACCTAGTGATGACTTCTTCATGAAGAATAGACAAGAGAAAAGCTTCTTTGTCTAAACAGTTTTCTAAAATACACTGAACACTTAAAGTCTTTAATTTTATATGGCTTTCTTAGGAAAATGAGGTTTTACTATGTTATCTGGTAGTGCCTTTAAATAACTTCTATTTTTTACTTTTTATCTTTACATTTTCAAAGAAAATAAATAAAAAAAATCTGTTTTCCTGAAATGGACTAGCATAATATTAAATGGACACTTATAATTTTTATTTTGCAGAATCAGGAGAAAGATGGTTTTCCAGATGAAGAGAAACTGCAGAAATTATTCTTGTTCTCTGAAAATAGCATCAATTTGAAGTTCAGGACATGAAAAGTACATGGATGTCTATTAATTTAATGAAAAATATAAAAGCTGTAGGCACATACATTACTCTGTTTGGTTGAACTTTATTTCTAATTCTTAAAAGTAGGTTTTACTGACCTGTAGTATTCATAGTACATTTTAAGGGAGTAGTAGATCTGCATACATGACAATGAATTGGTCTCTTAATGTTTCCAACTATCTCCTGCATGGTAAATTAGTTATTTTCACCAGACTAGAGAAGGATTATTTTATCAGGTACTAGAATTAATAGTATGTGATTAGGGTGGCAATTGTGGTAGAGGGATTAAGTTTTTGTGCTTCATTAATTAAAATTAAAATAAAGTTCCAGCTACAACATAAGAGGACTGTTTAATACTGGTGTTCAGGGCACACAGAGATTCTTCTTTGGTCATTGCAGAATTTCTCTGAAGGTGACTTTAGAATAGGTGTGTATCCTGTATCCTTTGGAGTGAATTAATTTTTTTTGGTGAAATTCAGTGATGTAGGATGTTTTAAATAAACCCTGAAGAGTTTAGGGACTTGAAGGATATTTCCTAGCAGAAGAACTAGGAAACCTAGTTCCTCTGTTTAAAACCTCATCCTCATAATTGATTGCAGTGATATTCAACTTCTCATCACCTGTCAGGCAGATGGATTAAGTGTTAAGCCCTGGGCTGGTTTCCTATTCATGCATTAGATGTTGTGGTAAATGTTAGCAGGGTAGGTGAAGGAGGTATTGGTAATGACTTCCGAGCTGTGCCTGGTTATTCAAAGTTCATTGCATGGTGATTTTCCTTTTCTTCTGTAGGTGAAGATTGCTGTCACCATCACATGTGAGAGTAATTTGATTGCATTAAGTAAACAAAGCACAGCTTATCAGCCTAATCAATGCAGCCTCCCCCTGAAGTTTCTAGGTACATATCACATTTAGACTCAAAACAAGCAATTGCCTCATTCTGAATGCTGGAAATCAAACCCCATAAATGAACAGAAATAGCATACAAATTCTTGCTAAATCAAATTATTTATGCATAAGATATCCTTCTTTATTGCGTGGTAGGTCATATTCTATGTCATACAAAAATAATTAACAGTTCTTCTGAGGGAGAAAACTCAGAGAAAGTTACAAATATTGACTTTAGGAGTTATGTGTTTGGCCCAGCTCTCTGTGTAGAGCTTTTCTTGAGGACACTGTAGACTGAGAGGCCAGTTATTGTGTTCATTACTCTGGAACAGTGAAAGTAGGAATGGCAGTTCCTTACCTTCCGAGGCAATCCATATTATCTGTCAGAACTTCACCAACAGTTTTGATTTATGTGTTAGTAATTCCTCTGCTATGAAGTAGATGGTTTAACCTTAACATTAACCTTAATATAAAGAAAAAAAAAATTTCAGTCCAAATTGAAATTATCTTCTTCATATGCTAAATTTGCCACTAATTTTTGAAGAAATACCTGTGGAGATTAATGAATAACATTGAAAACACTGTGGGGACAGTTTCATTTCTCTACAAAGGATCAAAGTTATTTTCCCTTTCATAAATATGCATCTGAATAAGAATTCTTATTCTACATTCACATTTTAATTTGAGTAGAAAAGCCAAGCACCTTAATGTGAACAAAAAGGTGAAGGTTTGGTTTAGTACTATCAATAGAGATTGTATCAAATACTGAAATAATTTCAAAAGGAAGTATTGCTGAAATACTTAATAATTCTGCATTTTTGTGTGTTTGAGTTTCAGTTAAAAGCATTATTATTATTATTATTATTATTAACAATAATAATAACAACAACAGTAATTCTATTATTCAATAACAAACTGTGGGGTTGGTAAAGTGTATAAGACAGTTATGGAAACATATTTGTTTTCTCATAGAGTAATAAATGATCTGTCATCATTAATAGCCAGGAATAGGATCGCAACTCAACCAGAATAAATAAGAAAGAGCCTGACAGACTGTCATAGCCTAATGAAGCTGAGACATTAAAGGTATTCAATCATAGTATTTTACTTGTACACCTGGATTCTCTTTATTAAAAAGGCATTTGCCTAACGATGCAGACCAAGGTATTTTCAGTAAATGAAGATGGTTTTCCTGATGGAATGCAGATTGCAAAGGATCAGGAAAGAAATAATGCTGCATTAGGAGAGAAATAGTGCTGCAAGGCCCAGACAGTGAGCATTAATACTGCATGTTTTTGTGCACACATTCAACTTGGTGCATCTGAGTAACTCTGTTATATTTTACCTATAACTATTCATGTACATAAAATTACTGGTAAATTTAAAATATATGAGATTAAATGTTGGATGAAGGGGATCAATCCATATAGATTTGAAAGCCTGGTGAATATATTTCTAAAGTACTCCTCCATGGACAGAAAATTTTTTGTCTTCAGTGACAAATCTTTCACATGGTTCAGAAGGATTCTGTTCTAGATAGAAATAAAGTCAAATAAATTAGGAATAGCTAATGGATTTTCCATAAGTAAGAAAGGAGGGAAATTAATTCCATGAATGATTCACTGCAAATTACTCACTGAGCTCAACCATACTCAAGGAAATTGATAGTCAAAATGATTGACTATAATTCTATTAATTTTTTTTCTTGCTTATTCACTGTGAGAAAAATATATACTCTAGAGTAGTGCTGTTGGGAATATCTTTTTTTGGATGCAACAGGAAATTCTGGTGTTATGTGCTCCTGAGGGGAAATAAACCTATCTGATAAGTAGCAATAATAAGATTTTTCTGATATTTGCACATGCATCATGGTGAAAAGGGTAAGGAAATTAATTTTTAAAAGGAACTTGTATTTTAAGAAAAAAATAATTTTGGAAATCCTGAATAGAAACCATCTTTAATTTCTTCTTTGTAATATTTTTAATTTAATACATGGATGAAAAAGAATGATTTTGTAAGCCTTACAAATTTGCTTAAACTGCACTTCTGGTTTTTGAGTTTTTATATGGAAACAGAGTACAAGTGTGTCTAAAATTGATGGCAATTGCAGAATAAAGAAAGATGTAAAAGTAATCTAGCCATTTCGTGTTTTCTGCATATATAGAGAGGGTCAATGAAGTGTTGAGAAGATTTTTTCTAAATTCTATGTAAAATTAGTTGTTTGCACATTCAAGGTCAAAAGATCCTGGTATAGCATCATCCTTTGTCCTGTTTGGCTGTGAGACCTTAGCCCTGAGAGATAACAACTGACTTGATTTGGGTTTTGAAATTCTGTGGCTTCTTGTCTTGTCTCTGGCTTGTCTTGTCATTTTATCAGCAAGAGACAGATTGTCACAAAACTTATTTCCTTCTGGAAAAATGTTGATGGAATAAAAAAAAAAAAAAAGAAAATAAATAAATAAAAAAAATAAAACCAAAAAAAACCCCAAAACAACAAAACACTTTCTGCTTGATTTATAGAAATGCACTCCCCTTTCCCCCCAGAAAAAATACTTGACATAGGAATGAGTCAAATAGTATGCTAATATCACCTTAATTTGAAAGCGCATTTTGCTAATAAAGAGTTTTAAAATAAGTACCAACTGGTACTTATTTAGAGAAAAATAAAACACACAATTTTGTTTTCATCAGACATTGCTGATGGAGAAGATGGGTTAAAATATTTTGTTGCACTTTTAGCCCCTACATTCATATATATTGATTGCATCATTAATGAGGTTGTCATTTTTCTCAAACTTCTCTTTTTTTTTTTTCCTTAGGACTTAACATTCTTTATGAGTTCTGCCAAATTTTATTAATTTCAGCAATTATTGAAGGAAGGTCAAGCTATTTCTTTCAACCCTACTAAGACCTTGACAGCACTGTAATGTTTTAACACAAAAGATACTGGTAAAGTAAATACCGGATGTGAGAAATTTTAGGGGATTAACAAGGTGGATTGTTAATAGGAACTTATGTTACTCACAACTGACCTTACCCAGAATACTTGTGAGATGAGAGAAATATCTTATTGCATTCTGAATACCTTGCAGAGTTAGATCTCATTACCAGCAGGAGCCTATTATGCTTGCTACATCAACTAGGTAAAGTTAACAGGACACACCACTCTTGTAACCCAAACCTCCTGAAACTGTAAATATCAGCATAATCTAGAAGGCAATGCTTACATAAAAATCTTCCACATATTCCTAAAGGTTCAGTTCCTGAAGACAGTATAGTCTTAGTTGCTAAATAGAAAGCTACACTGCTTCATTCAAAGTACAGTATCATTTACAACAATGGAATACATAGGTATTTATTTCTTCAAACTGACTAGTATATTTTGGAAAAAGGGTATTTCCAAACTGTAGAAAAATTTAAAATATATTTGAAGAACAAAAATGTATACCATTGATACTTTTTGTTTTGTTCTCCTGAAAAATTTGCCCTATTGCATTTACTAGATTCTGAATTTGGAGCAATATTAATTTTCAGGGGGATCTTTTTTCCTTATTGTGTAATTTTATGTAATGTATTTACTTCATGTACATCACTTCATGTGACGTAATTTCATCACATTTATTATTGAGTACATTCCAAATAATGAATATATTACATTTGTGACCACAGAATATCCATATCAATAAGGTTAATGTATTAAGCAAAAATTCTTTATTCCAGGTTAATAAAGGAGATAGCTGTAAAGAAAAGAAAAACCCTAATTAAATTAGAAAATAAATAAAAGCTTATTAAATAAGAAAATTAAATAGGGAATTAAATCAATTAATACAAAGCATAAAATGTTTGATTTTTTATTTATACTGCTATTTCTACTTTTACTAATGTATGTTTTTGTAAATAAGTTGTCAATTATGACCTGCTGGGACACTTTTAATATTGGTTTAATTCTGCATATACTGCACCAGTTTTGGAAGTCTTTCTGGGCAATATGATTTCATGTAAAACAACCAGATTGTGAGAAGAGACTTGGACCATGTGACATTTAGACTCACCTCAAGCCTAACTTATTTTTGTGAGTCCATTTTATGATTCTATTATATAAAGAAAATACAACTTTAGTACTACTATTCTTATATTTGTCCTTCAGAAAGAGGATCTAACAAAAGAAAAGGAAATTTTTCATTTAAGCACTGGTATATACAAATGTATTTTTTCTGTTGTTTGTCTATTCTATTTCTTCTGCATAAAGTTCAGAGACAACAAGTGGAGCTACTTTCTGTATTTTTCTCCAATATTTATAATCCTTTAAGTGCCTGAGCAATGAATACATCACATTTGTACTCAAGCAAGTAAAGATCTCAGAAGGAACAAGGACAATCTCTTCATTTAGCTACACTGCTCTGGTTCTCAGTTGCTCTTTGGCATGATATTTAAAGTCTATCATTATTTCCTGTTTCAGCACAATTAATCCTCTCCTTTTCTCCAGGCTTTTTTATCTTCCTCCTATCTTCTTTTATATGCAGCCTTTTTTGCATTTCATCCTAGCTAAGTGCTCTTCCTCTTCTCCTTTTTATCATTCCTTGGTATTAAAGTAGTTCTATAGTGGCATTATTTCATGTTCTTGTCCTGTCTTTTTCTTAATTTCCTACAGCTTAGCTATGTTTTATTATCTTTTATTACAGCTTGTATGATCTCATCCAATTCTAACTACTACAGAGATTTCATGGTGATATTCTCATGAGATATAGTCTCATGAGAGTTGCAATACCAAAAAAAATTGATATTTTCCCCGCTATTTTATAAAGACATTTTACTGTCCTAACATAGAACAAATATATCTGGTTGGTTTTTATTTAATTATTTATCTATTTATTTTAAATTTACTAATTATTTTTTTAAGTAGACTGGGAGGATTTATATGCTTATGCTTTATCTTAGTCCAGATTTTTATCTGATGCTCTCTGCAAATATTTATTGTCTTTATCTCAAAACAAACTGATGTGGATGCCATATTGTATTAAACACTAAATGGAAATTTGGTGCAATTTCTGCAATTGAGTGTAGGTCTGCTACATTTATTGGAGGATACTTGGTGTTTCTTGCAGTCCTGGTAAAGCAGAAAGAAATAAGGTAAGAATAAACAGCTTTAACTGCAGACTCCCTCCCAGAGGTGCTTTTATTACAAAAAGAATAGAAATTGGTCTCATGTAATACAGTAAAAAACAGCAGCAGCAACAACAAAATGCATCAAGAGAAAAGGCAATTTTATGAAAGATGCAATCAACACTGTATAATAATAATAATGAAACGTTGTATCTGAGTAAGATATCCCTTTTGCGACAGTTGGGACAACATCCCACTGCTGTGGCTGCCCAAGACAAGTTCAACTAGAGAAAATATCAGCTGGTTTGGAAAGAGTTTTCTCAACCTTGCTATAATAAAAAACATAACTATTTTTAGGTTGATTTGCATAAAGTTTTAGGCAGTTCATCAAAGGATAAGAGTAGAGCTGTTAAAAATAGTACTTTGATATTTACATATACTCTTCCATTTTTATTTAGGAATACTTATTGGAATTTTAAAATATTAATTAGATAATCATATGGAATAATAAAGCTAATTCTTTTTTTAAATAATTTTTTTCAGGTTCCCAGTGTGATGTCATTCAGAAAGAAAATGTGGGAGATTCAGTTCAGACTGGAAGTCAGGAGAATTATGGAGAGGAGCTGTGAAACACATGTTACATTTATCATAAAACAGAGCCATAATTAATGTTTGAGGAAAGAAAGTATTTGTTACAGGATGAAATGAGCAGTCATACAATACAGACTTAGGAACTTTTGGATCATGTATTCTTTCAAATACTCTTGAGAGCTGTGTATTTGTTACAGGATGAAATGAGCAGTCATACAATACAGATTTAGGAACTTTTGGATCACGTATTCTTTCAAATACTCTTGAGAGCTGTGTATATCTGAATTTCTTGCTACTCAGTCATCTGATATGCAGATGTGATTAGAAGCTTACATTAAACTAAACTAAGAATTTAGATTTCAAGGTGTCTGTTCTCACAGAAGCACACTGGTGAGTTGTACTGAAGAGAGTGTCTATGATAAAATCACTTCTGGCAAAGTCACATGAAAATATTTTTTAATATGTCATTAAAAACTCCTCTGTCCCCTTAAAGCAAGAGCTTGTTCACTTGAGCTCTCAGCTCAATGAAGATGTTTCGCCACACAGACTTACCTATCCTGGGTATTTGATGAGGAGGGCTGATGGGGCTCAGCAGAGGTTACTGTATTCAGTGATTTGCATGCCACAAGCTCTCATCTCAACATGGAAATCAAGCCCATTTTTTACTGTCATTCTTTCCACTTTGTGCTCTAACCCTCTGAAAGCATCTTCCCCCAGTGAAACTCATACCAGCCACTCACATTGTAATTATCCAAGCAGCCAAAAGCCCAGTGATTTATTTGCTTTATTCTAGCTGGAATAAAATGTAAATCTGGATAATAGCTGTCATTTTCAGGTTCAGAGCTGGGAATGTGAGATAGAGATTGATTTTTAACTGTCCATTTCCTGAGCTCAGAACATTATGCAATGTTTCATTTTGGCTTGTGCTGAACGTCTGTCACTGCAGACACAACAACATCTGACCGGTTCAGGGTGCCTTAGCCCTTTTCAATTGCTTTGTTCTGGCACCTCCCAAAAATTCTCCATCAAAATAATTTTTACTTTTGGACTAAAAATTCTCCTGAATAGACAATATTTAATAGATTGTGGGCTTTTTTTCTTTTTTTCTTTTTTTTTTTCTCCACCTCTCCCTCCCTCTCAACCATGGCATTGGAAATTTGCAAGGTCAACTTGTCGATTATAGCATTGGTCCATGAAGTTATTATCCAAGAGAAGTAGAAAGCTGAGGAATATTAACACAGCTGTTGATGTCTTGTCTTAATATCAATATTTATTTTATGGTTTTGCTGGTTTATACATGGTAATCTGCTTGGTACATGGTGAAAACACTTTTTCAGTTTCACTACATATAAAACAGACTTCATAATGCCACACTGGTTTATTCTGTATTTGAGCTACCCTTATTGAATATAGAGGATTATAGGCTGATATGGTTTCTCTGCAGTAGTGTATTATTCAAATTGGATTTTACATAAATTGTATGTAACATTAATAAAGAAGCTGTTAATGCTTATGTGTTATATTAATATCACTGTCCTTCCTGCATAAGATGTGTTTGCTAATGTACTTTTCCTTTTTTTGTTCCTCTGAAAAAAATTTGCCAGTAAGTAGTAGCAAGGGCTCTTCATTAAGACAGATCTATGAGCAGTAAAGCAAATATTTTTACAATGCCATCAATAATATAAACTGAGCATATACAGTGCAATAACATACAGTGAGTGTTATTCTCGTAACTTTTTATGAAACTGAAAGAAGTTACAGAAATAGATTTCAGCTGAAAAATATGCATTTGTGTGAGTCATTAATGCAAAAAGTAGATTTTGAAAAATGAGTTTCAGAGAACAAAAACATAGAAATCATTTTACAGAAAATAAAAAAAATCTTTTCTTTCTTAAGTATTTCAAATTAAATTTAATCTTTGCATAATAATGTGATATTTAGCCATGTTTCATATATGATGTAAATACATATTTAGTAGAATTTATTCTGTAATTGACAAGATTAATTTTTCATAATTAAAACGTCCTAGTCTCCACTGAGGTATGCACACACACATGATCAGTCAAAATCTATTAAATCCTTCTTCCTTTAAGCATAGCCATCCTATTTCTACTGATCTCCATTTTGCATTATGCAATGATAATAACTGTTCTTGACAAGATGTGCAGTCAGTAGTATTCTAGCTGTTACCAGCTCTTTGATAAAATGTACATGTTTAAAATACAAATGATACTTCTTCAGGCTTGCAAAACAGAAATACTTTTTAGATAGAAGAACATCAGTTTTCTTTATAAAAGAAGAATTAATTTAATTTATCTTCCAAATAGTTATCTTTTCTTTTTAAATTCATTAAAGTCCATCCGTGTTCTGGTTTTAACTATGGTCCGGCAACAAACTGTTCTAATGCAGTAACTCTATTAATTTTTCAATTCTCCATTTAGTACTATAAACAACTGAATTTCTAGTTAGTAAGGAATTGATATTGTTTTAATTTGAAACACTGATTATATAGAACGATGATTTGGACATTAGTAGATGTTATCAGACCTTCTTTGCCATTTCACTGTGTGGGACTAGATAAGCGCCAGTGACAGTGACTGTTGTTCATTCACACATTGAGTTTCTCCTAGATGCATCTGTACCAGGTAAGTTTTTGTTTTGAGTGAAGTGATACTGGACCTATCAGTACTTGTTTTTACAGTAGGTCATCAATTCACTAGGACTAAGGATTTTCTGCTGGCTGACATTGCATGTTATTCCATGTTTACCACCTGCATAATATTTGAGAAAGTGTCTTTCCCCACCGAATATGTTTTGTTTGGGTTTTTTGTTTGTAGAAGCCCATTCTGTGCAATGCTATTAGAAAAATAATATAATGTTAGGTGAGGGGGAGCAGCTCGTTAAGCTCTTTACAACAAAATAATTAATATTTTATATTCAATTATTTCAGTTTGGAGCACTGGCTCCACTCCTCTGAATCAATTTCACCTTTACAGATTGATAACAAGTTTATATAACTTTTCATAAAAGTCATATTTGATATTATTGAAAGGAAGATTTTTAATATCGCTCGAGAAGCTGAGAATGCCCTGTATGATTTTTGTGGTGAAACTGAGGAACCTCTATTTGTAACTGGATGGACAATAGGATATAAATAGATTTTGGAAGCTGACATCATCATGATTTCTCCACAGCTCCAAACTGATTGTGTCTGTGGGCTGGTATGTTTTTATACCTGAGCAGATTCATACCTTTATATTTTATTCCCTTGGTCTCTTCCTTTTTTTTTTCCTTTTTTTGCATCTTGAGAATTTAATTTGCAAATGTGAATAAACAGATGAGATAGAAAGACTATTCTAAATATAATTTTTGTGAGGATTTGAAGATTTTCAGCCCTTTCTATTTATTTGTTAGGTGTGTTATTTGATCTCAATCACACTTATTCTCGAGTATAATCTGGCATGGTTTTGAAGTGCTTCCTCATCATAGACACAGAGACATATGCATTCATCTTTCCTAAGAAAATTATCTTGAGCAAATTGGAACAATTTGTTTTGAGCCCTCTATCTGATTTTTGTGGTTGATTTTTCCCTTTGGTTAATAAAGCAAGATAGAAAGCTGTGCTGCCCAGAGTTTCACTCATTATCTTTAAATATTTCTTTTGATATTCTTATCTTTTATTTCTCCCAAAAATGTAAATTTAGGTTAATGAGGTAATTTCAATTTACAGCATTGTTTAAGTTAGTAGAGATATGGATATGTAAACAGAGTTCTGCATGACAGAAAAAAAAATTGCACCGGAAATATCATTAAAAGAATGCATTAATTTGGTTTTAGGATTTTCAGGTATACCCATGAGTTTACTAAGACCCCAAGTGACACAGATACACAAGAATATAACTATCTCCCTTTCTTTTCCTTCCTCCAACTCTTCCCAGTCTTTCCTTTCTTTCATTTATTAATTCTAGTTTTTATTGCTACAGCTTTATCTTAGGTTTTCCTAAAGTTTCCAAGGAAAGAGAACAACACAGGAAAATGGTTTTTTGCTGGTTTGATATTGACATGTGGTTTTCCTGTTGTTTTCTCTTCCTTTCCTATTTACCAAATTGTGCATTCTAGGTTGTTAGAAATTTGAGAATACTATGCATTTTAATCAGTACTGGCTCTCTTTCATGTGCCACACTTTATGGAGTGACTGAATGCGAGGTAAAATAAGCAGCTGCCCCAGGAGAATCCCACATTTTCTTTTCTTTCATTGCTTATAATAGAATTACAATGAAAGAAGGAATTCTAAAATATTATTTCTGCAAGCTGGCCTGACATTAGGTATGAAATTGTGAACATTTTGTAAGGATTAACCCAAATTTGAATCCAGCATGACAGAAGCCATAGGTCTTTAATAGTCTTTATTTATTGCCTTGTAACATTTGCATTTACATAGATTTTCAGTGCTAATAGATTTTGCTTTGCCCTAATGATTTATAGAGTCTGATTAATTAGAACAATCATAGCTCAGCAGAGCAGTTTAACAAAACATTCAGAAGCACAATATTAGCAATTTCTGTTTGCTTCCCTGGTCAAAGTATGAATATTTTTATGATCGATAGACAGACAGACAGATAGATGACAGAAATTAAGTAAATGATGATCACATGAACCAATTAGTATCTTTGCCATTTCAGGATTCTGTGTTCTCTGGAGGACAAAATAAGAGTAGCAATGAGCA
Source organism: Ammospiza caudacuta (assembly GCF_027887145.1). Taxonomy (NCBI): domain Eukaryota; kingdom Metazoa; phylum Chordata; class Aves; order Passeriformes; family Passerellidae; genus Ammospiza; species Ammospiza caudacuta. Next base: position 98,117,949 of record NC_080594.1, read on the forward strand.
AATCTAAATCAGAGGAGATGATATATTTCTGTGAAGCAACAGTGATCAGGTGTGGATACAAATTGCATCCCAAAACTTAATAAGGCTGCTCCAAATTGAAAACAAAAAAAAAGGAAAAACCCTCATTAAAATCAAAGGAAACAATTATTTTTAGCGGGCTTCATCATGTCTGACTAAGTATTAAAGTTTTTAAATATCACTTTAAAGGTGAAATGATATGAAAATTTTTGTTGAAGACAATGGTAAAATTCAGAGTGAATTCTGTAAGATTAGGCTGCATGTGAAAAAAAAAAATCCTGAGTGGAAAAATAAACACAACAATCTGAATTTTCCCCTTGGTGATCTGTGTGAATGATATATTTTAGCCTAGGAAGCCAACTTAAATAGAAGTGTTGGCAAAAACTAATACACCAGATTTATTTATCTGACTGCTGCTTTCTCCAAATAGAAGCCTGACTTGCAAAATTACTTTCAGTTTGTGAAATGCTTAATGTAGTAATATTTCTTCCTATGATGATTTAGAATAAACTGAAATCTTACAAACCCATATTTACTCAATAAATTTCCTTGTGCTGAAAATTTTCCAGTCTATGGAAACCAATTTCATATATAGTGAGAAAGAAGCAAAAGTGACATCTGCTTATAACAGGAAGCTCCTCTGATTCATTTATAGATAACTGCATTCTGTCTGATCTGAAAGATCAACAAAGATTTATCAAAATTCTGTCATTATTTAGAGAATACTTTCTCTGGAAAATCTCTTGATTTCATAAAAAATTACAATGCAATACAATTTCTCCCCACTAACTGATGGATGACCAGCCATCAGTTTGTCTCCAATCACCAATCAGCACTTCCTGGCCAAGTTCCCCCAGTTTATATATTGGGCATGAAGTTCTATGACATGGGATTTCCCTTTGGCCAGTTTGGGCCAGCTTTCCTGGCCATGCTTCTTCCCAGATTCTTATGTACCTACTCAGTGGCAGATGATGGAAAACTGAAAAACCCTTGACTTTGGAAAAGCCCTGCTCAGGAACAGCTAAGCTATCACATAATTCTTGTACTAAATTAAAAAAAAAAAAAAAAAAAAAAACCAAACAAATGGTACTCTACTAGCTGCCAGGAAGAAAATTAACTCTACTATAGTAAAAACCAGGACAGCCCTTCATAATTATTTAAAATAAAAGCTTTCAATTAAAAAAAAAAAAAATAAACATTTTTTAGATTCTGTTAAGGTTTCCTCTTGTATGCTGGAATACCATTTTTTCTTTACATCTATTATAAACCCATTACATGCTTTATTATGGTAAATTAGTATTAGCAAATTTCTTTTGTGCTTAGGGGTTTTTTATATAAAAGAAACACAATAACATATAAAGAAAAAAGAAAAGTTCTCTATTTTTCTGAATTACTTATTTCAGAAATGTTTGTGTCATCCTATAACACTATAGGACAGTCTATATTGTATGTGGTGTGCCATTGCTGAGGTCAAAGGGTAGCGGATGGATTAGTCATGACTTTATAGAAAGGCCTGCAGATACTGACAAAAAACTATCTAGTTCCTCACCCTACCCTTAGGAGAACAATATACTTTACATTTTTTTGAATATAGATATATTTACTTATGATATAAATGTAATGGAAGAACAAGAAAGAAATATGTGTATATACATATTATAGCAGAAAGCCCTGCATGTTGCAGGACAAGTACAGTACTGTGTTAGAACTTCATCTCAGAAATCTTATGGATAGGTGCTTATACGCTGTAAGGGACATGTACTACTGAGGTGCATGCACTTGTTCATTGTGTGGACAGCCAGAACAGAACATTTGTTTTGTATGTTTCTGTCCTGGTTTGAAAAGACAGGTGTCTGCTAGGGAAGTCAGGAGCCTGTCTCGAAATGGAAAATGTAAACCCCCTCCCTCTGAATTATTATAATTTGGAAATTATTGGGCTCTCAGGCAAAGATATGGGAGTAGGAATAACAGTTTTTTGTTAGGAAAATTAAAAATAAGAATAAAAATGCAGTAAGACAAAACAACACTGACAGAGTCAGAATACAACCTCTCACCCTTTTGGTCAGGGTGTTGGTAGCAGCCTGATTGGATGGTGGCTGCAGCCCTCCTGCAGTGACAGGTGTGGTTCTGTTGGAGCAGGGATCCTGTAGAAGGGTGGACTTTTCCTCTGAAGGTCTGGTGGTGGTGTAGATGGTGCTGGTCTTCCTCTGAGGATTCAGTGGGAAAAAAGGCTGATCCTCTGGCAATCCTGAGGGGAAAAAAGCTGACTGTGGTATTCCAAGTCTCAGATTAGATCTAGGTAGGAATGCTTGGCTCCTCCTCCTGGGCAGAACATAGAATGATGTAATTTTATCAGTCATGCAGTGACACCCAGTGGCTCATTAACAGGAGGTATCTCTCTGGAGAAAGGATGGGTCATAGAAGAGATAAAGAGAACTGCTCCACTTGTTTTAACAGATGGCCCAATTAACAGAAGATAATTGCCCCACCTGGTTCTAGCAAAGGGCAGTACAATACACACCCTTGGCAACATTTCCCATTTGCAACCTAAGACTGTTCCATATGAGCTGAGCGCACACTTTTGCGGAACTTAATCAATGAACACAGCAGTTTTCAAACGATTCTGTTGGTTTTAGAGGACATGTGCTGTAGTAAGTTTCCTAAATATGAGTCTCAGAGCTCATACATTTTGTTTCCCCCCAAGAATATGTAATATATATAATTTTTTTTAACTATTTAAATTAGTTCTGATCTTCCAAGCTGAAAACTATGAGTTTATATTGTGTGCTCAGTGGATTGTCACCATGCTGTGGATGTACTCTGCTTTCATTTTCATTACTGAAAGTTATAAAATTCAGAAGCTGGGGCAATTATAAAAAAGTTTTGTATTCTTTCATTTTCTCTTTGCTTCTTGCAGAGCAAAGGCACTAACAAAGAACCCTCCCTGATTATTTCTTTGGGCTATATGGGTAATTACAGAATAGATGATGGAATAGCATAAAGATTGACAGAAAATCCTTAGAAGCAATCTAAGTTTGTCTTTTTTAACGTATATGCTCATTAGTAGTCTGTCCATTTTGTATGCAGAAGTCTCTAGGATGACTCCAGGCTGTTCTCAAATCCAAAAGAGTCCTCAGTAAACTGCAAAGTAGAAATCCCTTTTTTCCTCTGCTGCACTTTTATAACTGTTATGTTACTCTTAAAAGAAAATTCTCTTCACCAGTAAAGCAGTCTAATAACTTAAACAATAGTCTTTTTAATTTCTCCTTAACATTAATAGGTGTTATTTATAGCTATTGCTTATAGAGAAAGTATATATGCTTGTACTTTAACTAGGTAACATCTTATCCATGTATTTGCTGTTTGCTTTGTATGTAAAAATAATTATTAAAAAACACCATTTCCCCAGCTTTTTTTTCCCTCATGTTCCAATGATACCTTGTATGCTTGATAGTACACTATTTTCAGTGAGGAGTAGGAACAGTGCTCTGGCTCTTGTGGCGTAGGACTTAATGATATTGTCCTCTTAAACTCATAGTTTTAACATGAGGCTTCTGAGGACCTCAATGCTACAAGAACTGGAAAAGTGAAATTATGCTTTTCACCAGATTTTCATATTATAATGGTAATTTTTGTATCACCACAGCACCTAGGGATCAAGGTCTCAGTTTACATACCATTATATAAAAATATATATAATGTATATATATATTACAATAGGGACCCTTAGGAAAATGGGCCCCTATTATAAGTGATTTGCAGAAAAGCATATGACTGGAAATTATTTAAGCACAGAAGCTCTGAAACAGTGTTAGGGGTTATGTAAGTTTTACATAAAAGGGAAGGGAAAGAATTTATATAGAGAAAAAACAACTAGTGTGGAAAAAGTAATCTGTGGGATGGTGTTCTGACATTCCCAGTGAGAGGGGCAGCACAAGGTGGCAAAGGTAAATGAGTACAGGGTGACAGAAAGTACCATATCAGAGGACAATTCCAGATGCTGAAGGTGAAAGAGATGTTAGGTAGCTTGGGGAAAATCCATTATATGTTTGAAGAGAAATGGTGTTCTTGACTCCATCGAGAAGTGTAAGCCAGCAGAGTGTCAAGAAGAGTGACACTGTCAAAGTGACAAGGTGGAGGAAATCACTGCAGCCGCACTTGAAGTGGACAAAAGTTGTGTTAGACAGCAGTTTTCACAAAAAGGAAAGAAAAAGATGGTTCTGAAACTGACAAGTTGTCAAGAGCCAGGATGAGAATTTTAGCTATGGGGTCTGACAGCAAAGACTGGTCCTTGATAAATGAGCACATACAGAAGTGAGGACCTCAAGAGCTTTGACCAGAGTCAAAGATACATGCAAGAAATAGTGCAACATAACAAGACAAATTATGTGATCAAAATATATGGCATTTGGGAAAAGGGAAACCAGAGAAAATGGTTAAAATTTGATCATATTTTGTGGTGAACATTAGTAGCCACAAAAAAGACTTCTATAGTACAATGAAATATGATAAAACATAAAATATTTGTCAGTTGTAATGTAAGCATAAAGAGACCTATTTATATATTTTATGAAATTATTATGCAAATAAATGGGTAAAATATATATGTACAAATAAATCGGCAAATAAATGCATGCATTTATAAAATTTAATTGAGGAAGAGATTTTTAAGGTACCCTGCAGCAGGCACTTGGTGGTTTGTTTTCACCACCTATTTTCAGTATTCAGTTACTAAAGGAACCACTTGACTCTTTGGTTTCTCCCCATATTTCATTATGTTCCTCAAAAGCCTCCGTGTTTCTGTTAGACCCACCCCCTTTCTCACTCCATGTCCGAGCCCCTGAGCAATTGCAGGTTAGGAACTTAGTTCTACCTCCTGTTAAGCTAACCATCAAGTTCAGCTTGGTGTCCTGGACATTCTGTCCTTGAGGAGAGAGACAAGGAATGTTGAAAAACAGTAGAATCACACATTTGGTGGAAAGTATTTTTTGAACCATTTGTATGTCTAAGAACATATACCTGAAAATATGTCTATATTATCTTCACTAACAGTTTTTGGGATACCTCTGTGAAATACACTTATATTCTGTAATCTTGCCAGAGCTTTCCATAGTCTCCAGACAGTCCATGTCTCCTTGCAAGTACCATGGATTTCTAAAGGTTTGTAACACTGTAAACCCCATCTTTCTAATTTGATGAATCAACTATATCACATCAGCCCAGAATTTGTTACAATGCAATGTAAGAGCCCATTTTAAAGCAATAACTCTGGCTGATCTTTCACACTTTGCTAATAATATTTATCCTGGCATTTGGGAAGCAAAACCTTTTGGTTAACCATCAAACAAAAAAATTGTTAATAAGCTGCTAACTGCTAATCATGTACAAATATTCTAACTGTGAAGTGAATGACTCAATTTAAAAACTACTGTGTCACAATATAAACATAATTTTCATAGTTTAATCATCTCTGATTATAACGAATAGCAACTACAGTCTAGGGACAAGGAAGAATGGATGGACATGATGTGGTGTGTCTTGGTATGTTTTTGAAATGTATTCTCTTTCCTCACTCCTTACTCACAGCACAATTCTTCAGTTATATACTTTAGATGGACCAGCAAATTGAAACCAAATTATCCTTAACTTTTATTAACTTTCATCAATGTTATCAATAAAAAAAATAAACAGTTTTTTTCAATGAACATATTGGGAAATGTTGGGACACATTAATTTTAATGTCTGGAAAAAAAGTATTTTTTTTTAAAGTCAGCCTACTGAAGCTACTCTAATTCCTACTCTAATTCCTATATTGTGTAGGTTTTTTTGCAGATTTTCCACTGTCATCTCCAGGAGCGTATCAGTGCATTGTGCGGGTCATATATAAGCTTCCCTTATTTTTATTTGTGTCATAATAAATCTCATTTAAAGTAGGCACATATTTACAGTAAAAAATCCCTCTGAAAATGTATGTCCAAACCAAGAAAAACAGAGTTTGCATAACGAATGCATTGAAGCCAATTTATAAAAGTCAAAAATGACATCTTAATTCCTCACAAAAAATTATTTTTTCTCTGCAATACTGTAATCGGGCCTTTTCATATAAAGCAGCTCTCTACCTCTGGTCCTACCCTTCCTGGAGGCAGCTGGTTGCCTTGACATGTCTTTATAACAGATGATTACAATCAGAGTCCCATGTAATTCAGTATCTGTTTTCAAAGAATAAAGTTTAATCTAATAACATTTTATTAAATTCTCAGTTCCTGTAGGACTGCTTTGGAAGGATATTCAAGGTAAATCATTTTATTTGGGAGCTCAGCTGCTGGTTACTCTTATCTTTTCAAATGAAAATTTATTCAATGTAACAGTAGATTCACTATTTGTTAAATTGTGATATTTTCTGAGTGGGACATTTTGTGTGCGCATATTAAATTTTCAGCAGAGACTACATGTACTGAAACAAATTGCTTTTTTTCTTTCATTAATCAAAGTATTGACTCTTTTATGCTTGAATATTAACTTTTAGAGGGGAAAATATTTTGAAATGCTACAGTAGTTTAGTATCTCAGTGAACTCAAAAGGACAATTTCATACCAAGACCTTTTAAAACCCTTCTTTTAAAGAAAAAAAAAAAGCTAAGTTTGCTAATGTTCTTTATTAGATACACCAACTGCCCTTTAATAACAAGGTAAAATTCCATGGTTCCTAAGGGTCTCTAGGAGTGAGGATCTGCACTCAGAGGAAGAATTCATACTTGTATCAAGAAATTTATAAAATACAGTTTATAATCAGACTAGATAGATCAACAAAGAATGAGAGAATTAAATCATTATCATAAGAAAACATTTTCCACAAATTAAATGTTAGCAGCTTGATGAAATCCCAAGGGTAGTAAAACAGCTGATTTCAGATCTTTCAGGAAATTTGAGAATTCTGAGAACTGCTTTTCATTTCTTTATTGAAGTATTCATATTTCCCTTCCCTTCCCTTCCCTTCCCTTCCCTTCCCTTCCCTTCCCTTCCCTTCCCTTCCCTTCCCTTCCCTTCCCTTCCCTTCCCTTCCCTTCCCTTCCCTTCCCTTCCCTTCCCCTTCTATTTAAATACATTTATGACTTTTAATCATGAAGTATGTAGACTGATTGACTACTTACTGAATAATTCTTGCAAACAAGTTTCCCTTTAGACTCTAAAATAAAAATGTTGATAAAAATATTATAGAAAATAAAACCAGATTGACCAGATTGCTTAAATCTACTTTTGTATCATATTTTTTTCTGAGTTTCACAATTTGAAATATGTGAAGAACAATTTTTTTATACTTTATATGGGATATAAAGGGACTAACATTTTAAAACCAAGTCTGTGTGACAGATCCATCTTTAGCTTTTCAGGAAAGAAGTTCATGCTTTTAGAGCTAAATTCTGTAACTGCACCAAGACTGATAGATTGCATTTGCTCCTTCATCACCGTAGCAGACATTAATACAGCCAGTGCTTGTTGTGCAGACACAGCTGCAGGGACCACATAGTGGATTGCGAAACGTTGCAGGACTGTGGGCACCTTCTAGGTCAGTTAAATCTCTGCACTTAGGCATGTGCTGACATGGCACTACTCAAGATTTTGTCTTTTTGTACACCAGCATGAGGGAATAAATTTCAGTATGGCCTTCATTGTCTTTCAGGACATTCACTTTACAGCTACTGGATTGACCAGAATATATATTATCTCCTTTATTTAGGAAAAAGAAATTAAATACTTTCTTAAGAACCATAATAATATTTTGTGGTGTTCAGTTGTCTGAGCCAGTGGAAAAAAAAAATCACAAAAGTGTTATATATAACAGCACCTTGGGAAGACTGAGACTTTTGTTGTGAGATATGATTTATCTTTAATTATCATGCTCTGCTGAACTGTCTGCTTCGGGATTGGTTGTCTGATGCTGGGTCTCATTGTGATAAATCCAGGAATGAAATACATCCGGTAAACAGAAAATGAAGGAACTTTTTTAATAAAGACCTTCATCCTCTTTCAGATTTTGTATTTTTCTTCACTTAATGCTTTTGTGCCTTATGTATATTTTTGAAGCACTGGTCCTTTGGTTATTTGCAATATAATCCCTGTTATAACAGAGAAGGGTAGGCACACTATTTTAATTGTTTTTTTTTTTCAAATAAAATTATAAAATTGTAATAATTTTAGTGAACTTTTGTTTAGTTTGTTGGGGTAGTTGTTTTGTTTATCTGGATAAGGGTGCCATTGTCCTAGATTAAATGTTGAATTTTTACTCCCTTCTCAAACCAAAAATACTACCTGCTTCTGACATACTGTACAACAGTTTGTACTAATTCTTAACAGTATATGCTCTATGTGCTAATAAAAAATGTTTTCTGACATTTGTCAAACTGAATATGAATTACAGCTCCAACCTGCAGACACAGAGCACATCCTGATTCAGTAGTGATGAGCACTGGCTGAAGGTATGATTTGTTTTCTGAGAAGACAATAAAAAGCCTGGTCATGTCATTTACAGAAGGGTAGAAATCTCCAGAAATTTATTAACTGGGCATTAACCACTGAAAGCCTTAAAGTAAAAAAGCTACATTATGAAGAAAGCGAAAAAAATATATTGTTCTGCCATGACTATGTGGGGAAAATACATCAGCAGGTGAGTGCCATATTATTAAATAAATAGCATGAGTGTTTCAAATAATACCCAGAGAAGACAATGCTCTTTAAAAATTAACTTTCTGTATTCTTATGAATTTGAATAAATTGAGAAATATATATGTATCTCACCTCCTACTTAAAATTTTGAAAAAACCTCCAAAGAACCCCCTCTCCTAGTTTCAATTTTATAGCCTAGCATTCCAAATATGACCACATATAAGTAGATTAGTCCATTTACACAAAACCCACAGCTGCCCAGCCATTTTCATAGCTGTCAGTGTTGCAATCATTTTTGATTGTGTTTTCTTAGTCAACAAATGTAGGCAGAGATTCAGTTACAGAGCTGGTCATGAGCAGCAGTGGCATTGAATTCTACTGTAGGCCAGAGTTAATAGCCTGCTGCTGGAGCAGGGAGAGAGCAGAGCAGCAGGGCCTGGGATCTGAGTTGTAATTGCCTCCTGAGGCTGAGCATGACACGGCTCTGCTTATCAGATCATTGGAAGGAACAGGAAAACAGGAAAATTGCCTTCTTTAAGAGGATTGGTCCTAAGCCCTATATAAATGGGGAGCAGTTGTAAATGAAACAACCTGACAGTTTAATACTTTTCTGGGAATACTTTTTAGCCTTATAAACAGTGAAACAATAGTAATGGAGATTTACTACTTATCAGCTATCAAAACATTTCCTCACAAAAACCTTTTTGATTTCCATTTATCGATAAGTAAGTAAAAATTTTATGAGGAATAGAATATAATTTTATTACATTCCTCCTCTGCTGCATCTTTGGTGCTCTTGCCTTTCGTAAACTTTATTTCATGTAGTTCATTTTCCGCTTATAATTTTCTTTCCAAAAGAATAACTTATTTGCAAGTCTGTTGCAATTTAATTTTTACTTTCATTTACATGTATGTATCTCACATATTTCTAAATAAGCTATTTTGTTTGGTTTTTTACTCTTTATTGGGCTGGTTTACTCTTTGTTTGGTGTTTGTTTTTAAGACTGACATGTCTAGCAGGCTGAACAACAGTGTGGCTTTATGTCATGAGAAAGAGATAAGCATAATACCTTAAGACAAGTTTATACTATGTTTTTTATTTTATTAAATGAGGTATAATATTATATTAAATGGCTGAAGCATTTCATGCAACCATGAAGCTTGCATTTCTACATTTTAACCCCACCCTTTCCACAAGTGTCCCCATCCTTTTCTGTTTTCAAGATTCCCTGAAAACTCCAGCCCATTTCCACAAATAAGATTTGCATGCTTAGTTCCTCCTTTAGTTTCTTCTCTATGTCAAGAGTATTGGTTAGGAGCATTTCATACCTAGCTTAACTTGGCCCTGCACAATCCTTGTATTTCTCTCTCATCAGGCATTTTGTGTATCCTTTATTTTTCTCTGAATCAGATTCACTAAATAGTTTATAGGGAGGAATTTTCAAGCATTTCCAGTAGTTGGAACTACTACAGGGTCAGCAGTTCTGGTTTTACATGCAAGTTTGAGTAGACTTCTTCCTGTAGTTGCTGGTTAATCTTCCTCTTTGCCATGTTTTTCCATCCTCTCCCTGCATATGGAAAGGGCCCCATGTTGGATGGGTCTTTGAACAACCTGGTGTAGTAGAAGGTGCTCCTGCCCATGGCAACAGAGTTGGCCGTAGATGATTTTTAAGGCCTCTTCTGTCCTAGGTGACCCAAAATCCATGTATTGCATATTCTTTCTACATTGATCCCTGCAGTCTGTTTCACTGTCTCTTTAGGTTTCGGCAACCTGAGCAGCAGAACCTGTGCGTTGCACTCCAGTTCCAGGAAAGGAGAGTGTACTGGGTCCTTTTAAAAATAGAGAATAGGTGTGGTCTCCAGGCTTCTGGGGAGTTGCCTTGGCAAGGTCTCTGAGTCTCAGCGTGAGAAGCTTCATTTCACAAACCAAACCTGCCTCTGAGAGATTTCTCGACACCTTTGCCTCCTGGGTATTTGCTTTTTGTTCTGCTGCTTGGCAACTGCTGTGAGGTGGCACAAGGCAAAAGCTTTTTTGTTCTTCCTGGACTCTGGAGAATTATGCAACACCTTCACTGCAGCTGCTTCTGTTTGCTAAGGAGAGGTAATTCCCTCTCTCCACAAGTTTTTTCAGCCACTGCCCCCACTCCCAGCTGCACTGTGCCGAGAAAGGGTAGGATCTGTTGGGAAGCTTCTACCAGCATTGTCTGGGCAACATCAAAGTCTTTTAGACAAAAATATTTTCCAGGTTTTGTCCTGGGTTGTCTGTGTTTGTGTAGGGGGCGAGGGTTAAGTTTTCTGCAATTGCAGATGCTCAGTTGCTGTTCAGTTTTCCTTTGTCCTCTCTCTCAGCAGTGTGGTCCAGAGTAGGGGGCTCTTCTGCCATTTTGTCTTTGTCCTCTGGGCCTCATAGGCTGCTACTTTCTCTGCCATCTTATTTTCTTTTTTCCCAGGAGACCAGGTATGCCATCACCTTTGTGTCTACCAGGTTTTGCTGTTATCTTGGTTGTTGTTGTTTTCTTTTTATTAAACTGTTATTTTTCACTTATATCTTCTCATACCTCTCTCACTTTACTGGAAAAAGGAGAATGGTTAAAACTAAAGGGAGGTAACTAAAAGGAATTTACAGGGTTTCTGCCCTGTAAACTGCCTTAAACTAAGACACCTTCCAACCCAAACCATTCCATGACTCTGCAGCAACAAGCAAAGGAAAACAAAGAATTAATTCACGGTTCCATGGGCAGGCAAATGTTCAGCCAACTCCAGGAGACCAGGGCCCCAGCATGTGTTATGGTTGCTAGGGAAGACAAAAAACATCACTCCAAGTGTTCTCCCCTTCCTCCTTCTTCTCCTTAATCAGCACAATGTCATACTGTCTGGAATATCCCTTTGGACAGTTGAGGTGACCTGTCCTGTCTGTGTCTCCTCCCAGCTTTCCATGCACCCCCAATTTCCTGACCAGTATGGCAGTACAAAAACAGGAAAAGTCTTGGCTATGTGTAAGCCCTGCTCAGCAATAATAAAAAACATCTTTATATTATCAACCCTGTGTTCAGTACAAATCCAAAATACAGCTCCATATCAGCCACTGTGAAGAAAATTGGCTATACCCAGCCAAAACCATCACAAAAAGAAGTTTTATCTCCTCCTAAGACACATGGGATAAATCAGGCTTCACAGATGTATTTCCTTTAAGCAGAGAGGTGTCTAGGCCTAGACTAAACACACAAACCAAGAGGAATAGATCATGACTATTGAATCTGTATTGCATTACAGACAAATGTACATAATTTTCAGGGTTTTTTTCTGGTATAATATCCTCTTAAAAAAAATTAAAATGTAGGCTGTTTCTACGAGTAAAATCAAATTCAGTTGTATCTGTTTGCCTTCTTTTATTTTCAATAACAAAATTTACCTGATTTTGTTTGCATATTACATATTACCTATTAGATTGCTATCTTTATGTTTTATAGAAAAATAAAAGCTGTCAATTGTTCTGAATATCACCATTCATATGAATGGGTGAGCCAATGAAATGATGAAATGTAGATGTGCACATCTAAATTGATTACCCTGAACCACAGTGTCATAGGTGAAAAGGTCTATGTGTTGTCAATGAAAACAGGCAGCACATAATGAGAGGAGAGCAGGGGATGTTTTGTATCTTGACTTTAACATGACTTTTGATGCTGGCTGACAAAACATGCTCGAAGGGACAATGGTGAACCACAGAGAGTGGGACTAGAAACTGGCTGAGCTGCTGGTCTCAAAGGATTGCAGCAGCACAAAATCTAGTGGGAGTCTAGAAGAGGTTGATACTTTAGCCAGTACTGTTTAACATCCTCATTAGTCACCTGGATGATGGGCCCAAACTCATCCTTCACAAGTTTGTTGGTGATGGGAGAAACAACCCCATGCTCCCATGTTGACTCTTTGGGGCCTGACTTTGTGGACAGGAGCTCTGCAAAGTCAGCCTGGGATCCTGGTGGATGCCAAAGTGAACATGTGTCCCTGAGGCAAAAAGTCTGACTCAGCGATGCCCTCAGTGACAGGAAAAGAGGTAATGGGCACAACTGAAACACAGGAAATTCTATTTAAACAAAAGAAAAAAAATCTTTATTGCTGTTGACAGTGGTCAAATTGGGCCAAGTTTTTTTGTGGAATCTACATCCCTAGAGGTAGTTAAAATCCAAGCGGGCATGATCTTGAACAACCAGTAGCTGACACTGGTCTGAGCAGGCTGGTTGAACTGATGATCTCGGGAGCTGCCTTCCAGGAAAGCCACTCCATGATTCTGTGGGAGAGCAACAAATAAGGCACAACAGGATTAGAATTTTAATAATACAGTGCCTTTTACTGTAAAATACAGAAAACATTTTTTTCTGCCTGCGTGAATTTTGGTTGCCATAAAGTAGAGAATATCATTCCTTTAATTGAACATCATACAATGTTTGAAAACATAAAGAAAAGAAATAATTTTCTTCTTTGCACAGTTTTTTAATATGGCTTTTAACTCAGACAAAACTCTGAAAGTTCACCGTCTGTTTCGTCTGACAAAACCTCTCTGCTGGGGTATACTGTAAATGTTCTGATTCATCAAGTGCAGTTCCCTCTCCTGGCCTTTCCTATGACACGTTTTAACAGCCGCTTTCCATTTCCTAGTGTTTCAATCTTGCACACTTTTAATTTTTGTAAAAGAATCTCCCTTCTACCACAAGGGGATCTGCATTAACTCTGCTGACTTTGATGATAATTTGACACACTTCAAATATTCTGTCTCAGCAATATATATTTTTGCTCTTTCTACCATGCCCATGGAAAGAGATAGTTAATTTAAAAAAAGGGAAAGAAGAAAAAATGAATTGGAAGAAGTCCTAATAATCCCTCACAAAATCATAAAATCATAGAATGTTAAGAAATTTTGAAGGGACCTTAAAGTTCATCTAGTCCAAACCCCCACTGCCATGGGCAGGAGCAACCTACCACTAGACCAGGTTACTCAAGGCCTTATCCAGCCTGCCCTTGAACGCTGCCAAGGCTGGGGAGCCCTCAACCTCCCTGGGCAACCTTTCCCATTTCTTCACCACCCTCACACCTAACAGCGAACCTGAATTCCCTCACTATTAATTTGGACCATTATTCTTTGATTACCACTACAGTTCCTGACTAAGGGCCCTTCTCTGGATTCTCTGTAGGCCCCCCTCAGATACTGGAAGATGCTGTGAGATTTCCGTGCAGGTTCCTCCAGGCTGAACAGCCACAACTTTCTCAGCCTAAAATGTCAGCCTTTATTCAGCTCTCTAGCTTGTTTCAGAGAAAACTTCCACCCTACTGCTATTTCAGAATTGGCCCTCTGACTTTAAGTGTCTATTTATTTATTTTTAAAAATGTTTCCTTTTATATTTTTGGTAATTTTAGTAAAAAACCCCAATTATTGTATGTTCTTATAATTTTAAATATGCTACTCTCTCACTCAGTATTTTTAAGAACTGTCATATATCAGGTAATTTATCTTTTATATTGAAACAATTAAGTTTCAATAAAGTTGACTCTTCTATAATTTTGCAAAGTAAAAAGAGTAATTTTGTAAATCAAGAGTATCACATTTTCCTTGTTCTATTTTCTATAGTTAGGAATATTGGTTGAAACCGCCAAACTTTTTTCTGGTTTAAATCTTATTCAGTGTGATGTGTGTCTCTACCAAAATACTGTAGCTGCAGAAAGAAACTTTTCTGATAAATAAGGAAGTTTCCGTAGTTCCACAGACCTGATTGACAATATGGTAATTTTACTGGGCATAAGCCTTCAATCTGTTCTTGCTACAAGCTCTGCTTTTAATGATTTTGCTGAACTCTCATGTAATTAATCACTGACATTTCTTTAAGATAATATTCAGAAGGCTGCAGAAGACACCTTCAGTCAAGTAAGTTTTATATAAAAAAGGGGGTTTTTTTGTTTAATACTGGGGTATAATTAAATTTTTTCCGCTTTTCACATTTAACACTTTGTCCATCCAAAAGCAGGTGTCTTATTCGATCTACAAAAGAGGTAGATTAAATAATTGTCATTGTAGCCTTGCTCAGCCTTGTCCTAAACATGAAGTGTAAATCAATCAGGAGGCTTTCCCATAGAAAACTTTATTTAAACTATAATGTAATTTTCATGAGAACAATTTAATATACCTTTTAATCTATCCTTGCATGTATTTGGAGCAATCCGTCTCTTTCCAAAGTTATTTATTTTAGTATGTGTACTTAGTCACTTAACTCATTCACATTATTGGTGAACAGTTTATTCTTTTAAATGATATGATGATGAAAAAGAGAAAATAAATACAGGAGACAATCTTAATGAAGTAGTCCAGTACAAAGAAATGCCATCAATACTAGGTATACCTTCAGACTGAGAGTTCTGTGAATATTCATGAACATTAGCAACAAAGAGTGAAGCTGAAGTACCAAACCATGTTAACATCACATTCAGTGTTTGGTGCAACATCAGCAGCAGTAAATGAGATTAAGATTCGTGAGCGCTGAGATGTGCC